>NC_141155.1:101701088-102333588 GCF_053477565.2 Lygodium microphyllum
CAAAGGAACTACTTGAATGACTTTCAACCAGTTTCCATGATGCCTTGTTGAATGCGAACAACAAGGCCATGTATACAATGGTTAACATAAGGATGGTCTTTAGCACCTTGAATTTCCCAAGAAAGGAGAGTGAGGAGGCATCCCACTTCAAGATCTTACCCTGTAGCTTGTTGAAGAACCATTTGGACCTTTGTTTCATTAAGAGTTCGTCGACCCCAATCTGGGTACCTAGATATCTTATGGCCCCCCATGGACCTAGCAACTTAAATCGATATGCAAGCATCCATTCTTGTGGTCCTTCTCACGTGAGCAAGAGGAACTAAATCTTAGTTTGGTTGATGAATGATGAGGAAAAGGACACAAACTATGTGAATGTGTCTATTAAGCCACCAATAGACTCCTTCTTAGCAACCACTACAGACACACTATCATTAGCAAAAAGTTGTGATACCATCTTGCTTATGTCAAGTATGGGAAGTCCTTTGATGGTCCCATATTGAACTTTATTATCAATATTATGACTCAAGGGGTTTGTGATTAGAGCAAATAACAAAGGGGCTAGAGGATAGCCTTGATGTTTTGACATTTTTAGGGGGAATGAGTTATAAAGAGAACCATTGATGGTGATAGAATCGGTGGCATTAGAAAGAGGGAAGTGACCATACTTACAAATACTAGCCTGATTTTGAATGCTAAGAGGATCCTCTTGATGAAGGTTCAATTGATTTGGTCATAAGCCTTATTGAGGTCAATGTTGATCCACAAAATTTTTATTGATGGGACAAAGCCCAATCTATGGAGAGCATGAGGTTCAGCATTGCATCCTATATCTTCCTTCCAATCGCAAAGCCATATTGCCTATTGTGTACTATCCTTTTGAAGAGGTACTTTATCCATAAGGCGAGGGTCTTGGAGAGCACCTTGTATGTGAAGTTAAGCATGGTGAGTAGATGCCAGTTGGATAATTCAGTGTGCATCGATGATTTAGGGACTAGCTTGATGAGGCCTCTATTAGCTTTTGGTAGCAAACATCCTAATCTCCTAATGTGATTCATTATATTGACCATGTCTTGCCCGTAGTGATCCCATATCTTTTGGAAGCATTCTGTTGATAGGCCATCCAAACCAAGAGCTTTCCGTAGTTTCATCTTTGGGGCAACAAAGTGGACCTCTTCTATGGTGCCATCTAGGCAGAGAGCTTCAGATATTGGTACGGTGTTTAGAGAGCCATCTAAGAAGTTAGTGAGGTGACTTTCAAAATCATGTAGAGTGGGCAAGTCAGTGCCCACTATGGACGAGAGGTGTTGGACAAAAATCCGAGCAATGATGCTCATATCATTGCAGGCATCTAAAGGGATCCTTGATTGCTTGGCTTTCACTAAGTTGAAGAATCAGGATTTCGGTACGTCAGCCAACAATTCCCAGTGGTCTCTTAGGAGCATTTCTAGTTGTTTGGACTGATAGCTTCTCAGACTTCTTCATGTAGGTTTTGAACACTTTGGGAAGATTTTGAACAATGAGATTCTCTAGAGAGTCAGCAAGAATGGTGAGGAATTGGGCTCGTATTTGGGTGGAAGTGTCAGCTTTCTTCCTTCTCTGTGCAATAGTAACCTTGCCATGGTTTTTGGCCCCTAATATCACAAGTTCAAGGCATTTTTGTCAGTGTGATAGTCAAAGGACACTAAGAAGTCAGGGAAGGATTGCCAAGCTTGAGTTGCCTTTGTTAGAAAGGCCTTGTCATCCAAGAAGGATATGCTTACTAAAAAGGGAGAAAGGCCATTTTGCGTGCAACCTGTAATCATCATATAGAACAAGATTAGAATGGGAATGTTATCAGAGGCAGTAACATCTAATAAACTCCAGCAGGTCATGTGGCCACTAGTCTACCATACACCTAGGGTGACATAGAACCTATCTAGTCTGCATGCTCACTTAGGGAATCTCAGTGCTTCCTAGGGACACTACACCCATGTATCTCAACTCACACACATGTAGTGATTCCAAGTTTTGAATTCCTCCATGATCATGGGTTTGGACCTAAGCAAACAATTTGATGGAGGTTAGTCTCTAGCAAGGATCATATTCTACTACCCAAGTTTCTTGAACAATTGAGCCCATATTCTAGCATAATTGCCAAATGACTTGGGGGCATAGACAAACACTATTGTTAGTGGCTCTCTTTATACATTCACATGGGTTGCAACTACAACACCATCACCAAGCTTCCAAGAGAATATTAGGCTAAGATCACTCTTCAACAGGAGGACTGTGCCACCTATGTCTCTTCCATGAGGATTACCATAGGTCAATTAGCTAGGGAAGGTGTGAGAGGGTGCACATGCGTCTTCATCAAGTTTGACCTCCTACAAGGCTACTGCATGTGACTTATATCTTTGAATGATGACATAGCAGACTTGTTTACACAAGTTTGAGCCCTAGCCTGAAACATTCCACAAGAGGAGCTTTAGCTTGGGATGCTTGGCTAGCTTAGTAGAGTACATCGAGAGCATCTAGGAACTCATGATCAGCAAATAGGAGTGTAAATATTCCTATCAACTAGTATTAAGGAGATGCACTTATAGGCCTGAAGGATGTGGGGTCTCTAGAAGGCATGACAATAGGAAAGAGGAGAGAGAGAAGAAATATTGATAAATAGAAAAGCTAGGAGAACTCCAACTTACATTCATTGTCAACTCTTGTGAATTCAAAAACACAAAGCTCATATGAAAACTCTTGGCATTTAGTCCTCAAGTCAACTTTGATCAAACACACATCAACTCAAGCATAGTTCTTGATAGTGGAATAAGATCCAAATAATTGCATAGCTTTCTTCTCTATCCTAGTGAGTCACACTAGCAATAAGATCATACATAAAACTGCTATTTAGTGTTAATGATACTTTTCTTTTAATTTTTACTCACACAGCTGAAGAGCTCCACGAGGTTGCTAAATAGTGTTAATGATGCTCTCCTTTTAAATCCAAAGTCAAACACAATCTTTCTTTGAAATAGTTTGACCTTGAGATGCACTCCCTTAAGAAGTATTCTTTCAATCCTCACTATTTCAGGTTCATGACTAACTTCAATCGGTTGCATTGCAAGAAATCTCTCTCCTTCCATGAATGATGTCTTGTCATGTCTTTAAGGAGAAATTCTCTGTCACCCTTCATGTCTAGAACTGATCATCAATCAATCCACCACTATGAAGTATGTCCGTTGCTAGTTCAGTCGTTATTCTGGTTGCTAACATGAGTTGTTACTTTAGGCAACCCTTTGTCATTAGTGTTTCCGCTTGTCTCCACTGTGACTTCAAAAGATGGTGCCAACCAGTTCAGTTATGCTAGCGTTGATGCTTCATACTGTCTCTTAAGGGTGAGGTCTTGCAATATTAACACATCCTTAGCCACAATGTCATAGCTTACCCAGTTTCCATGAATCTCCAAGGTAGGAGGCAAGGCGCTATCAATGACAAATTGGCGCAAGTATCTGTAGTGACTCCTCTTAATCAGCACGTCAACCTGTAGTCTGCAAGTCTTCAGCAAAATTGCAGGATTTGATGAACATTATGGTTGGTATGAAGGATCATCCTCGACATACTGATCTTTCTCGTCATGGGCTTCAAGTCTTCGGGACTGCTCATAGACTTTCCTACTATGAATCTGCATATTGGCAATCGTGTCATGCGTGATGTCAATAGAACGCTTCACCGTGTCATGCTTGACGTCAATAGAACGCTTCACCATGGTGGGACTCTGAACTCCACGAGCTGCAGCTCATAGATGAGCTCGTTCAGAACACGAGCAGAGACAAGAGCTAATGACCCAAAAGAACCTGTAGCAGAATCACTTAAAACCTCATGCAATCTGCTCGGCATAAGCTTTTATCCCGACCCTCTAAAGATATGTAGCAAGGGGTGCTATGTATGTTTTTCCTTGCAGCCTCATGCAATTTGCTTGACATAAGGTTTTACGCCGACCCTCTAAGGATATGTTTTTCCTTGCAACCTCGAGTTGAGGAAAGCATGTGTTGCCCTTTTCGTCGTGCTCTTCTCTCCTTTCGTCCCTCTATGTGATGGCCTCCCCAGCTTTTCTCCAGAACCCCTACTTGAAGCCAAAAGTTATGCTTTCATGCAAAAGCACAACCCCTACTTGAAGCCAAAAGTTATGCTTTCATGCAAAAGCACGTACATTAATCCAAGCACTTGACAGTGCATTATTCTAAGCACTTAATAGTGCATCACCACCAAGAGTTATAAGCTCACAAACATAATAGTCTTACATCTTCCTCTATGAGCTTATAATGCTTCGAAATGTCTCATGGTCGAAGGTTTTATACACTCAACTAAAGTATGTTCATTGATCTATCAGTGTTAGGATCCTCCACATTCCCCAAACATAAAGCACTCAGGTTTTTCATATAGTGGGTGATAGTCCATATAACACTAGTGGATTAGGAGCAAGCTTGTTGAGAAAGACTTTGTTTGAAGTCTTACCTTCACCATATTTTTTATCCTACTTCATTGACCAAACAATCTCTGTATTGTTTGACGGCTTACCTTCACCATATTTTCTATCTTACTTCTTTGACCAAACATTCTCTGTATTGTTGGCTACATCAATTTTTTGAAGGCTTACCTTCACCATAGTTTTTATCCTACTTCTTTGGCCAAATATTCTTCGTATTTTTGGCTACATCAATTTGATGGTGTTTCATTGTCTATGGCTTTCTCATTGCAAGTTTATCACCACTAGGGGATTTGGGCATAGGGAGATCAGTTGAGGGCTTTGGGTGCAACATTTTTCTATTTGTCTTGGTCAAGTTGGTGCTCACCATTTCGATTGGGGCTAAAATTGTTGCAAAGCGGGCTTCCTTCTTCTACTCTTCTGCTTTCTTTTCTTCCTGATGTTTGAGCATGCAAGCTCGGTTGAAGTGACTACTACTATGGTAATGGCAACAAGAATTAAGAAAATGAGAACACTTAATACTAAGGATGATTTCCATTCTAGAGGAGTCCTAAAGTTGAAGATATTCAAGTGATTCTATTAGTCTATCCCAAAGGATGTATACATGATGCTCACTCCTGAGTAGTCCCCATGTGTTCATGGTTGTAGGTGTAAAGTAACCTCCCGAGAGTGAAAGAAATTATGGTGATTTCTTTGTGAAGCCAAGGGGTAGGTCAATTGGGTGACCATTCATGCTGCAATACACCATCAATAGAGAAGTTAGAAGACCAAGGGAGAAGTTAGAAGACCAAGGGAGTACATATACCAAGTTGCCATAGTGGCCCACTACAAACACCAGGATCGAGTCACATTTTTCCTCAGAGGCTAATAAGACAATGTAGAAATCTTTTCCGACAAAGCAGAACTATAGGAGGCTGACTTTTCCTTGATTCATTGCATCAAACTTGTGGGAGAACTCTTATTTCATTGAGGGTCTCCCTAGAAAATAAAGCTACATCCTAGCTATGAGAAAATTCACATATCTTTACTTGACCTTGTTGAGTGGAAGGGCCACAAGAGCCACATGTACCTTGGCTCCTTCACATACCTTAGCCTTGCAATCCCTATTATACTTATTTTGGTCAAGGTGCAAAGACCTCTCAAACTTCAGCCATATCCACGATATGTGCCTCCCAAGTGCTTGCTTATAGTTTTGTTGTGCATGTGTCAACTCCAAATTCATCTCTGTTCTCTACATCTTAGACAATCCTTCCTGGATACAAGGCAATACTAGAAGATACATGCCATATATTGACGTCTAAAATGACGAAGATATTCATTTTAAAAATTTCCCCCATCATTGCTAAAAGTGTTGGTATATAATCTCTACATATTTGTCGCTATTAGCATTACTATTTGCATCGCTTGCGTAATGCAAATAGCGATGCTATTCGATGTATTTATCGACATTGATAGTGATGCATGTAGTAAATAAGAAATGCTAATAGCAATGGTTGTAGAGAGAAAAAAAAAGTGATAGGGTAGCATGCTATCCTGCCACCTTCCAAGACCATGTGCTAAACAATGTTCCATGAAGCAATTATAAATTGAGTACATAATCGTCATCAAAATATGTGCATCATGAGATGTTAGAAAAAAAGAGTTGTTGATTCAATACTCAAATAAGTACAAGATTGATAATGACAACTCATATGACTATATGGAATGATAGGGAGGAGAGTCTAAAACAAATAGGAAAATGTATCTATAAATATTGCAAAATATGAGTCCATACAAAGAATGAGAAATATATCCAAAGAATGCTATGTGGAAGGAGTTTGTATAGATTACAATGCCAAAAAAGGAAAGGATGTGTACTCCATGAATCCAAGCGATTGCTATGGCTCCTCGTCATTCAAGAGCTCGTCTTGATGCAATGGAGCATTGAACAGACTTTGCAATATAAACAATTAGAGATTAATCCACAATACATAATGCATCACAAAAAAACTAATGAATGAAAACAAGAAAGAGGCATGAATTACTAGGCCATTGCGCCCACACAATCTATCAATGAGGGCAATGAGGCCGTGTCTCTCTGCATATTGAGTCTCCAAACCTGTAGGATCATAGTTTGTGATGGAGTGCTACAAACAAAATAAAGTAGCATTGTTAGAAATGAGGTTATTAGTACAAGTGGTATTCCAAATAAGAAAGTGATAATAACCAAAAGAAATCTTAAAAAATCCTCCAAATAAGTTCTATGGTTGCCACTCCTTAGATGATGCATGACCCTTGGCTCCAATCGTGTCCATGTTGCCTCCCATTGTTGACGCCATTGTCTTGGAGAGTCTGTGGCCTCCTCTCTAAGTCTATGTCAATCCTTTGCATCCAACCACTTAGGCTTTGAAGCACCACTCTTGATTTCCTTATGTGCATCTAATCATCTATGTGACATATACATACGCATACAATCCATCATCCATCCTGTGGAAAACCTTTCTAACGTTAAAGGTACTAGGAACTCCTCATGCAAAGACGCTGTCGTGATGTTATGAGGACACAGTGTGAAAAAGTATGGAATGCATCATCATCCGACTTCTTTATTGATCTAGAGAGTCAATGTGATTTGAGCCATTAGTACTAGAGTGAGTTGCATGGATTATCCGAAAATACTATATTTTTGGATAATTTTAGTCTATTTTTTATATTATTTATTGAAAAAATCCGAAAAAGTTAGAAAAAGACTCTAGATTAGAATGGCATGCAAAAAGCTAGTTGCTTTTTCAGCCAGTTATAGGAGAATTTTAATAAAGAAGGACAGATTGACGAAATGGCATCGTGATCGCTGTAAACAGGCTGAAAACTACAGATTGAACTGAAAGAAGAAGAAAGAGTGATCTAAGAGATTCGTTACCAGGTGTCCTAGGGGTTTTACCCCCCTTTCGGAGACAACGGAGCCATCAGATTTGGGTTCCGAGTAGCAAAGAACAAGTTGTAATTTTGATGCACGTTTTGTTATACGAAGGAGCTCCAGGAGAACTAATGCCTGGAGATTGCTTCTGAGTAGTGCAAAGATTCCAAGTTCTTTCAATACATATTGATTCAATTCATTGTGATTTTTTTTTATCGTGTTTACCACTTGGGTATTCTCTATCTTCTCTTCCATCTCCTATCTCTACTTCCTTCTACTTTTGACCCCCGGTGGATTCAACCTTTCGACAAAAACCCCTCCGACATTGGTGAGCCCGATGTGAAAGGTTGTCACATAAGAAGGAAAGATAAGATGGGAGAATCTTTGAATACATTCTCCAATGATGTTTTGCAACAGTTGGTGCAAAATATGAATATGCTTATGCAGGTACAACAACAACAACAGGTGATGCAAGCTTCAGCTCAAACTGAAAGTGTTGTGATGAATGCTTTGCAAGCAGTTGAGTGTGAGGTGATGTTATTCAATGGCAGGAATGTATCTGCTTATGTACATACCTATGCTCAAAAGATGGAATTCTTTGGAGTGGCTCAATCTGCATGGAGTCGGTATTTTGTACATGTTACTGTTCATGAACTGAAAGCACGGATTACTGAATTATACTTGCAGGATGCAGAATCAAGAAGACACTCAGGGAAAAATTTTACATCGAGGACACTAGTTTGATTACGCACAAGACTTTTTAGGAGTGGGTTATACAACCCAATAAGGGTCTTGTGGCTATGTAATTGTTTAGAGAATTTGAAAGTCAATTTGAGCAGTTGGATCTTGCAGAACAGCAAGCTCTAGCAAGTCAAAAATTGAATTGTTTCTACAGGCAGTTGATCTTGAGCTTCAAGAGAAGCTTGATGATTTGCTGGAGGATCAGACTACAGAGACAAGTTTGAAAACAGAGTAGAGACATATCAAGGAAGCTGTTACTGCACTTGTGAAGAAGCATAGAAAAAGAGAAATATTGCATGTCTCTAGCTTGCCCATTGTTACGGGCAAAACAATTGAAGTATCCAGTAAGCCACCCGCTTATGTGGCTAACCCTATGGCTGTACCTGCTATTGTTCCCTCTATTAGGGAAGATGTCTTGGATGAATTGGTTAAAGGGATGCGAGATCTTCAATTGAAGGTTGCAAAATTGGATGAAAAAGGACAAGAGGAAAGGGGACAGGCAGCAGCCCCTAAACTTGGAAAAAGATGTATGTGGTGTGACAGTTTGCAGCACGAGAGAAAGGATTGTGCTACCTATCAGGAGGCCTTGGCATGACAACTTATCTTTTGGAAAGATGGCAAGATCCATGCATAAGAAATGGGATTGCCTCTTGCTTTGAATTTTGGAAAGGGAGGTATGTAGAAGTTGTCGGAAAACTTGGCTGTCCGAAATGCTTATGCGGCAGTACATGCTTCTACTTTTGGTCTATAGTTGGATAGAATGCATGGCCAAGTGATGGCTGGTCCAAAGGCTGAAATATGGACACATGCTTTACATGCAGCTGAAAAGAGAAAGGCCACTGATAGTAAAATGTCTCATGATGCAGAGCAAGACATTCGTAGCATAACTGGTTGGGAATCACTGGTAGATGCATATTCAATGTATGCATATTTAGCAAAGGTACAAAACACGGATATACTTGTGGAAGAAAAACGAAAAAGAGATGAAGATATTGCAGGGACATCTAAAAGAATGAAAAGAAGAAGTGTGGATCACCTTAAAGCTACAAATTAGCCGCCTCCCGAGCATGTTATGGAAGAAGTCAGTTAGGAGAAAAAACAAGATAACAAACAAGAGGGCAAAAAGAAGGGCAAGCAGCCATGATATAAGTTGCAATCTGATATTGAGACAACCACAGATCTAGATCTTAAACAGTCGGGTGGAATTTACCTTGGGAGAGGTACTTGGCATTGCCAAGCGAGAATTTCATGATGAGATCATTGACATAATTAAAAGGAAGCGTCAGTTTCTTGGTGATACCATAGTGCATTGCTGCAATTTGAAGAGGAAACTGATTTGTTGGGTATTCGGGCTGAATATGAACATGAAGTAAGTACTGGATTATCTATGCAGGATGCTACTAATCACTGGACAACATGTGGAAAAGAGAAGAAAGTGGTTGAAAATGCATTGTCTTGTAGCAATATGCATGGTGGAGTAAGGCAAATGCAACAATATGGAGAAGAGACTCTATGATTTATTCATCGAAGTCACTACACAAGAAATCATTGGGCTAGAGCTACCACCAAAATGGTAGCGAAAATAGGGGAACGTGAAACTCCTTGTGTTGCTTTACTTAACCATGGGTCTGAGATAAATGTCATTGAGCGGGGATGTTATGAAAATTGTGCATGGCCTGTGGACACTGATCATGGTTGGCATATGAGGGCTGCAAATAATTCTTTAGGGGAGCTCTATGCTACATGTCCTAATGTAAAAGTGACGATTGGTGATGTACATGAAGAGCAACATTTCTTTGTGCAAGATAATTCCTCATATGCAGTGATTTTGGGACAGGGATATTATAGGTGTGCGTATGGAAACAAAGGTACTTGATGATGGTTTTGCTTATGCAAGAGTCAGAAGCAAGGATGGGAGAAAAGCAGTCCAATTTCTTACTATTTGTGTTAATCATCCTAGAAATCGTGATACACGTCGAGAGTCTCCTTTGGTTCCAAATGCAAGGGAATTCAAAGACTTGGATTTTCATTAAACACTGCTCTAATGCGGGGTTACAGTAGTGTTATTAGAAGGTGTACTTGCCTCTTGATGAAATGAAGCATGTATTTACCAATGGTCATTCTCAATTTACAGCAAACAGTTCATGTTGGTTTAAGCCTATGGAAGCTATATGTAGGGCTGAATGCATATCTATGAAACGGGCTATTAAGAAATTGAGAGCATTGGGGTTGTTAGCTGAAAATGATGGCATTTCAGGCATCTTTTATGGGCTGAATATTACTAACATTATGGCTGAAATTTTAGCAACTATACATGTAGAAAATGAGGCTGAAAACAGAGTGTTGTCAGTATGTTCTTTGGATATATATGATGTTATAGCATTGTTTGCTCAGCAGGAAGGATTACAATGGGTTGAAGCACTTGTGGAGACAAAGTATAAGACAGCTGACAAAAAGGTGAAACCAATTGCTTTGCCACTTCCACTAGAGAGTGAGGGAATATATGAAAAAGTGTCAAGGCAACCAAGCTTACAGGATCCTAAAGATATAGGTCATCAATTTACATCTAAAACATTACAGGAATTGAAAGTTGGAGCATAAGAGTTTCTTTTGCTTGCTGAGAGAAACTGTTTTATGCGGATGTTGGCTAGACATGGGAAGGCATTTGCATTTCGGCCAAGTGAAGTAGGTTGTGTGGATCCAAATGTTGTCTCTCCTATGGTCATATTTATTGTGCCACATGTACCATGGAACTTGAGACCTATTCCAGTGCCTAAAGCTTACTTGCTAAAGCTGATGGATTTGCTAAATGAAAAGATTTGCATGAAGATCTTCGAGCCTTCTTCAGCTCCGTACTCAAATAATTGGTTTACTGTGCCCAAAAAGAATGGGGCTTTGAGATTTATTCAAGACATGCAATCGGTCAATAAAGTGACCATAACAAATGTGGGTGCAGGTCCTGTGGTTGATGAATTTGCGAAGGCTTTTGCAAGGAGAGTGATCTATTCTTTGGGTGATCTTTACTCGAGTTATGATCAGTTTCAACTTGCAATTGAAAGCAGGGATATCACAACCATGAAGACTCCTTTGGGGTTAGTACGGATGTGTACTCTCCCATAGAGTGCAATAAACTCAATGGCACACATGACAAATGCTATGAATAGGGTACTCAGGGATTTTATACCACAATTGACTATGCCCTTCTTGGATGATGTTCCAATCAAAGGATATGCAGTGGATGAAAAGAATGAAGAGATGGATGCTCATGAATGTAGCATGTAGACGATGCTCTTTATCAGCTTCTTAGGAAATGTCAAAAATTTCATTGGGAAAGGAAGCATCAGAAAGCAATGAAGAAATTGAAGCAACTCTTAAAATCTGCTCCTACATTGAGAAAGGCTGACTTTTCACATGGAAACCCTATCGTTATTACTGTTGATACAAGCCCAATTGGGATTGGATGGGCAATTGGGCAAGATGATGAGGAAGGGAAAATATATGCAATATGCTTTGGTGCTAAAGTATTGACTGAACGATAGAGAAGATATCCATAGGTAAACAGAGAATTGTGGGGAATTGTGACATGTCAGCCCTTAAATGCGATAAGGAGTATTTTATGGGTGCTCATGTAGTCATTGAGACCAATTGTTTGCTAATATTGGGTATGATTACTAGTTGTGCTACTCCGGACATTCCTATGCTCCGGTGGATTGCATACATCAAATCTTTGAACCCTGAATTTTAGCATATTGCAGGAAGAGATAACCTACTGGCAAACATGTTATCTCGAGCACGCTATGAGAATGAAGATAGGACGATGGATGAGGAGGAAGAAGATGACTTTCTTATGGCTGAAAATGATGTTGCAATAGTGAATTTAGCAATGCAAGGTGTTACTACAACATTAATAGAATCTTGGACAACAAAGAGAAGACACTTTAGATGTTTCGCATATTGTGTAGAAGTGTTTTTGGAAGACAAATATGCAGGAGAGTGGCTAAGAATTGGTCAATATCTCAGTACATTAACAAAGACAGATGAATGGTCTGATGAGGAGTTCAAGAAGATCAGGAGGAAAGCATATGGATTTTTCTTAAAAGATGGATACTTATGGAAACATGCTAGACAGAGCTTCACAAGTAAAAGTAATGCAAGAATTTCATGAAAGCTTGTGGGCTAGTCATAGAGGTGTTTGGGGTACTTTTACAAAGATCAAAGAAAGATATTGGTGGCAGGGTATGTATAAGGATGTTGCTCACTTTTAGATGCAGATGAGGCTCATGATTTCTTTGCACGGTTGGGGATAAAGCTTGCTTTAACATCAGCCTATAACCTTGAAGGAAATGGCAAAAGTGAAAGAGGTCATCCACCTATTGTGAAGGCATTGGCAAAAGCATGTGGAGAGAAGGTAAAAGAGTGGCCAGGATTGCTCCCTTATGCTTTGTGGGTTGACAGAACAACTCATAGTGTTGTTACAGGATATATGCCTGCAGAGTTGATGTATGGTCAAAAACCTATCATGTCGATAGAAGAGATGACAGTCACATGAAGTGTGTTACCTTGGGAGGAGGAGTTGAATCGAGAGGAGTTGTTGGCCTTACGCATTAAACAGTTGGAAAGAAAGTCAGAAGACATAGAGGCAGTAATTGCAAAGTTAAGGGCAGCAAGGATACAGAACAAGAAACGGTTTGACAAAAGACATAGATTGAGGCCAAGAAGCATACAAGATGGGGATTGGGTATTGGTTTATGATAGGAGTTTAGATAACCAACATAGTGTCATGCGTAAAGTTTCCAAAAGATAGGTGTTTGATAATGCTACTTATGCATTAAATGAGCTGGATGGGATAGCCATAAAACTTTTGGTAGTAGGGAAAAGAATCAAATTATTCAAATGGCAGGAATCTACTACCTATGAGTTGCCAGAATTGGAAGAAAATAGTGGCCATGATACAAGGGCTAGCCAGGAAGATATGGAAGATGAAGAAGCAAAGGATATGGTTGCAGAGGATGAGGAGGACTCAGAATCTGGTGACAACTAGGATTTTGGCACATATTAGAGGATGTACAGGTTCAAAGGGGGTGGATGTCGTGATATTATGAGGACAGAGTGTGAAAAAGTATGGAATGCATCATCATCTGACTTCTTTATTGATCTAGAGAGTCAATGTGATATGAGCCATTAGTACTAGTGTGAGTTGCATGGATTATCCAAAAATACTATATTTTTGGATAATTTTAGTCTATTTTTTATATTATTTCTTGTTAAAATCTAAAAAAGTTAGAAAAAACTTCTAGATTAGGATGGCATGCAAAAAGCTAATTGCTTTTTCAGCCAGTTAGGAGATTTTTCATAAAGAAGGACAGATTGACGAAATCATGCGCGTCGTGATTGTTGTAAATAGGTTGAAAACTGCAGATTGAACTAAAAAAAGAAGGAGTGATCCGAGAGATTTGTGAGAAGGTGTCCTATAGTTTTACCCCCCTTTCGGAGCCAACGGAGCCATCAGATTTGGGTTTCGAGCAGCAGAGAAGAAGTTGTAATTTTGATGCACGTTTTGTCTTACGAAGGAGCTCCAGGAGAACTAATGCCTGGAGATTGCTTTTGAGTAGTGCAAAGATTCCAAGTTCTTTCAATACATATTTATTCAATTCATTGTGATTTGTTTTTATCGTGTTTACCACTTGGGTATTCTCTATCTTCTCTTCCATTTCCTATCTCTACTTCCTTCTACTTTTGATCCCCAGTGGATTTGACCTTTCGACAAAAACCGCTCTGACAATGCTACCAAATAGTCATTTCTTCCCTTCAGTATATTTTTTCGATGGTCTAAACGTTGTGCCTAAATTGGCACAACTCTCTCATGTGAGCCATCACCCTCCTCCCCTCATCATTCATGATCAGAGTACCTCTTTTCTCATCCACAAGGCATCCATACCCTACTGGGATATATCTAAGATGCAACCTCTCCTACTTATGGCTACACTCTTGGGCATAACTAAGACATCCTTGTCCATCTGGCATACTTGTAGGTGTGGTATATCTCAGAGTAGCCTCTATAGAGGTGCCACCTACTACAGACGATTGAGCAAAACCTAGAGTCACGAGAGTAAACATCTCTACAGATGTGACAAATCCTGGAGGTGATAAGTGTCCACTAGATCGATGAGATGGGGGCACTACATTGGTGCCTCCACAACACCCTGAGCCACCATGTTTGGAACAACTGATATAAGAGTAAGGAGTAGTAATCGGCCGTGGAGTCACAACCTCTGCATGTCCAAAAACCCCCTAGACCATCTGCTCCATTGGTTGTGTGAGATATCCCTAAGCCTCCTCCTGGAGCCAATCTAGAGCATTGACTCACAAAATAACTAGATGATGATTGAGATAGCTCCTAATTTGCCATATCTTTGAAGCAGGCTATCTAATATGGAGACATACGTGTGAAAATCTAATGCATCTCCTCATCTATTATCCCCCTTGACTCATTCTACTCTCTGGGTATCATCAAAGGTAACTTGCATAGTCAAAAAATGATGTTAGTGTAATCAATATAAGGATTTAGGTAAAGCACGATAACATAACGCTACAAAAAATAATGTTAATTAAAATGCATATACTAAAGTACAAATAAAAGTGAATTATCAAGGAATTGAGCAAGTAGACAAAAATATGAATGGACCTATAGCTCCATATCAAGTGCTTGGTATATCTTGTTGGGGTTGGACCCCAAAGAGGAACACCAAGAAAAAATAGGAAAAGTACTGCAAGAAAATCTATCCTATCATATCAACAAGCATGTTCTTCATATTTTAATCAACCACAAGAAAAAAAACAACACCAATCTTCACAAATCTTCATGTAACATCATATAATAATTCTCCCACAAATTTATCACGACAAATCTTCAACATATTCTTTATATTCTTCATAGAAAACATCAAAGAACAATAAGGACACAAAAGAAAGACCAACTTTGAATGGAATTCATGACATTGTCTTCATAGTCTCTCTCATGTAGATGTAATGTTTCTTCATAAAAATTGGCTATCTCTCATAGTCTATGTCTCTCACATATGCTCTGTCTCAATAGTACATTGGCATCACAATGAGTAATCCTCAATAACCCTCTTTTGGTTGTGGATGCCCCTCCCAAGAGGTATGTATAGCCACTACAGCGTCCCTTGAGAGCTCAGTATTGTCATTGTCACTGTAGTCTTCACTTTGAGTTTTCTTCAACTACTTCTTGTGCTTCTTTGAGCTATTTTTGGCTTGTATTTTTCCTCTAAACATATTGCAACATATTTTTCAAACAAAAAATTTATCCATCAAAACATATACAGAAGAAAATAAAGGCTTACATAACAGAGACAGAGGCTTGATAGAACACTATAGAGGGTCAATAGAAGGCATAAAAATCATACAGCTCAAACCAAAACCACTTCAAACCATCCTAAAACATTCAAATGCTCACAATCATTCCTCAAAATACTCATTCACAATCCTAACCTCACAAACAAAAATACTTCAAATCAAAACGGAGGCAAGGTCTCCAAAGAAAGAGGAGTCCACCTCATTCTTAAAAATTTATTAGCCTCCTATCTGTCAGTCTACATTATCCATTCTTGTCTCCTCTGCACTCTTTAAGCCCTCCTTTTCCTCCATTCTCTGCAACATTGACTCCTCTACCTACGTACTGTCCTCATCCATGCTAGGGACATTGCTTTCATCATACACTCAAGTGCTCTGAGGTATTGATAACATAATATCCTACCAAAAAGGTTATCGGGACAAAAAGATCATCCACTTGTTCACAATGACTCGGCAAGACAAGTGTGTTGTGTAGAATGTTTCATCTTTTCTCGGAATCTATCTTCAAAAATCTAGATGAACCTTGCAATACGGTTGCCCCAATTTCTTTCAATACCACTATACATCTAATATGATCATGAAGAAGCTATGGTAATCCATTGATATAACACTTTGTAAGTTGCAAAAATACTCCATCTCATCTACTACAATATTCAGATCCATGGCTCACCATTGACTCTCTTGCTTGAACTTCACCATGATATCATAGTCCATTGTGGAGTGCATTTTGTTGCGATGTGCTCAACTCAAAAATTTCACCTAGTGATCAGAATGCTCTATAGATTTTATATTGTATTACAAAACATCTAGGTTAGTTCTTGTGTATAAAATCTAGATATAGTAACAAAGAGAGCTTGCGGTCACCTTCAGACTACATCCCCTGGAGAATTTCCACTCTTTCTTAGAGACCTCTACCCCTTCGCACAAAGCTACAGTTAATGCTTTATGCAACCACCTTGTAGGCATTACTGTTGCATCTCCTCTTTGCCCTTGAGATGTCGAAACGATCGATGGCATGTGCTGTGTTGAAATTCAAATCACGCTCTCACCCATTCTCTTTTGGCCTGCTCGTACCTACCAAGCCACTTCTCCATGGATGCATGGTGCAACATACAAAAACAATTCACTTTTTTCTCTATGGCACCATCCATCCTCTTTTCTATCCCATTTCCAATCATGACATCTCTTGTCAGTTTATCATGGTCCTTCAACATCCATAGCATACTGTTATTTGAATCCACCATCAAGCCACTCAAAAATATGCATTAATGCCTCCAACACTAACCAACCTTTAGCCATGCTGCCCTCTAAATGAACTTATTGTCACACAAAGTTCTTTAGCATTTTCATGAAGTGCTCCAAGAAGAACATCAATCAGGTATGGATGTGTCTCGCAATCTCCACTTCATCCATGAGATATACTAGGAGGTGAGTTTGTATCGTAAGTATGCTCGTGGATGGGTACTTCTCAAAGAGACAAACTGTCTCCATTATTCCTTACCTTGCAAATTCAATAGAGGATGTCTTGATCTCCTTCTGTGAGATTTGACAACTTATAAATCATTGAATGTACTTCTAGAGTAAGATACCCCACAATTGTGATTGGTAGTATGAATTACTAGAAATTTAAAGCATTATGAATATCAATCGATACAAAATAGTGAAATACTATTTGTGCCGTGGCCAAATAAACTGGCATATCTTGTGCCAATACTTGCCAATCATGGGATTTTAGTATTGTTAGTTAGTTATCTTTAGAAAAAGTAAACTTGAGGAAACATATCATACCCAGTTGAGTGCAGATAGACTTGATAATTTGTTTCAACATGCGCTCTTTTTTAGTGGATAGGACCCAAGGAGCACAAGGTAGTTGCATACGACCATTAGAGCTCAAGCACCTCTGTCATGTTTGCCTCCTTCAAATCTATTTGTGCCCCTATGATGGCTCTCTTTCCTATGATGTGGTCCCACAATAAGCTACCCATGTTTTTGAAAATGTGTATGGGATCTAACAAATGGTTGATTTGTAAGTGGGTCCAATATAGCAACTCATAGAAAATTGAGAACCATCGCATTCCTCTTGGAAGAGACTCCTCATGGACCATATTTAGCGAATACCAACTTTTGGCATTCATTTGTGTTGCAAGTCATCCAAGAAAACCTACTCTCAATTCATGGCTCTCTGACAACAAAGTCGTGTGTCTCTGATATACCATATTCTTTATGGTTTGCAACCTTCAAGAATCTAATTATAGTCTATACAATGGACATACATGATAACCTAAAGTAACCAAACCTGTCAGAATATCCCTATCTAGTCAACACAAATATAAACAAGCCATATTAGATATCAGCCAACGATAACGAAATTTCATTTACCTAAGCACTCCTTGAATCCTAGAAAGTCATGCATGGTCCACATAAGAATGGTTCATATATTAGCCAATTGCTGACCAACATGCTTGGTTGTGTCTTTCACAACAATCCCTTACTCTCACAAAATATTGAGCTTATTAACTAATGGACTGATGCTAGGAGGCATATTTCACGGTGCATTCCGTGACCACGATGGTTTTCGTAAAACTATTTATTTATCGGTGCTCGTACACAAGGTGGATTCCTTGTGCGAGAAGTTGATGGGAATGCCTATCCTTTTCGAGTGCTAGATTAATTTAATGTGCAGGTGGGTGATGCCATAGTGGGTGATTTCATAAAATACATATTAAATTAATGGACGTTTACGAGTTTAGAGTGCACACTCGAATTAAATTAAGACTAGGATTGAGTTTCAACCTATTTATTTATTTTGTAGCTGAAGACTGCTAGGTATTCACTTTTGTTGGATTTTATTTAATTATTTTCTAACAATTGTGAATGCTTCAGTTGATGTGTAGAGCAAGCACCAGTGGCATTGGGTAGCACTGGGTGATAGTATGAATCCAAATGCCTAGAAGAATTGCTATTTTTATGGGTGCACGCCTTATTACTAAAGGCATGGCGCCAATATTTATTTAAGCATGCTTATTTATTAAAGCACTTGACAAAACATTTATTATCTTGTATGCGCATAGACGCTCAGTTAAATATTTCATTATTTGATATTTGTATTTAGGCACAGGCTAACTTTTGGATGCCCAAACGCTTTACTTTATATTTGGGCAAACGAAAATGCCAAAAGAAAAAGCATGCTATTCATAAAGTAGGCTTTTTTGAGCTTGAATATAAATAAATCTATAAATACATGCCTTGTGAAGTGCTCACATAAGGCATGGGGGAGATTGTACCTGATTTGTCTCTTTTGTCTCATGTCGTGCAAAATTGCTTTTTACTTTGTAATTGAAATTATGAAGGTTTGTAGAGTTCTTTGTTCTTGGGGACCTTCCAGCATTCATTACGCACGCATCGAACATCCGATCTGTGCACCAGTGGTATCAGAGCGAAGCTGAGATCAAGAGCTTCCAATCACAAGGGATTCACTAGTAGTAATAAGGAGACATCACCTGCGTGCAAGAAATATATGAAAATACCCCTTATCTACCCCCTATTTATGGAACCTTACCTTATAAAATGTACATTCCTTCCCTTAAATAACCCCCCTCCCTTACACTCATGTGGTACCATATGGTAAACCCTAATGGACCCCCGGAGCTTGCAATTGCTTGCCATCTCGCATGAAGGCGCTCCTAGAACGAACGGGCTCTACTGGCTGTCTCGTGATGAACTGATAACACAGTCGTATTCTTGGCAGTAAAGAACCACCTATTGTACCCTCTAATCGCGAAGGACCTCTCGCAGTAGGTGGACGACCACCCAAGAAATCTCCCTTACAAGTCATTTTTCTCACAGAGAGAAGCAAACAAGAGTTTATAAAGTTTGAGCTTTATACAAGCTTGAGAAGCTTAAAAGAGGCACAAGCCTTTTTTTAAATAAATTTGACGATTCATAGGCAGGAGTATGTCTTCAACGATGATGTGGATAGCAACATCCTCTAACAACATGCGATTTTAAAAAAACGAATTACTTAAGCTTAAAAGTTGAATTCAATTAAGTTACTCAATCAGGCTTAATCATCCAAGTCACAACTCTCCTTCCTCAAGTGGCTATTCACACTATCTTTTAGACCGACTTGGTTTTCAAGCTTCTTCAAATTCTATTCACACTTGTAGTATTGCTGAACCAGATTCAACAAGAGCACTGTCATGCATAAGCCTAAGAAGATCACGTGTGTACTTGAACAAGGCCATCCCAATTGTTGGGATCACAAAAGAAAATTCGTGAGGGTAGCATTATGTAAGCTGCCTATAAAATTTTTGAAGTGCCTACTCATACACTGCTTCCTTCTATTTAAAAGCCATAAAAAAAGCAAGCCTTGTAAATCCAATTTGAGCTACACTCATCCTTCTAACAAGACCATTTGAGATTTTTTCAAGATGTTAGATCATAACATGAATGATTTTATGGGTGAAGGCGATTTGCCAGAGATGACTATGGAACAAAAATTGGATCTAATCATGATGCAATTTCAAGAAGAGCGAAGGGAACGTCAAAACTTGCAAGCACAATCGGCTACACTTTAACAATCCATTGTTGAGCAAGACAAAGCACAACCTGAAGATGTGACTCGACGTACTATTGATGTGACACTCGATGCACATGCTCTTAGGAAAGAGACCAAGATAAGTAAAAGAAATTTTAAATTCCGCACTTTTAATGAGCAATGTGATGGCAAATTTGTTCTTTCTTTCATTAGTTAGTTTGACGACTATTTTCATGAAGAGCAATATGCTGAAAAAGATAAACTTATATGTGTCACTAACCATTTAGCAGACAGAGCATCATTATGATGGACTGTTGTCCGCAAGAGTGTTG
This sequence comes from Lygodium microphyllum, assembly GCF_053477565.2. Taxonomy (NCBI): domain Eukaryota; kingdom Viridiplantae; phylum Streptophyta; class Polypodiopsida; order Schizaeales; family Lygodiaceae; genus Lygodium; species Lygodium microphyllum. The sequence goes on from NC_141155.1 coordinate 101,721,428, forward strand.
ATTGTCCGTCTACTTGGGTAGCCTTTCAAAAGAAATTTTTGCAAAATTTCCTTCCGCCTCAATTTCATGAGAAAGTCATCAAATAGTGGGATCTCTTGCAACAAAGAGATCATGAATTCATCCCACAATACACTGAGTGTTTCTAAAGTGCCTTACTTCAACTTTGAATGCTTGAAGATGTTCCTAAGAGGCGACCCAAAAAATGTAAGTACATGTTCAGTTTGCTTGGTCACTTCTATGCGGAAGTGAATATGTTCAAGCCAAAGACTTTGGCGGATGCAATTTCTTTAGCGCATGATGTGGAGGATAAAATTCATGGACGAGAAAAGTGACTACAAAAATTTTCGGTTAATGGTAACTTTGGTACAAAGAAATTCAATTCTAATTTCCAAAAATTCAATCAAAATCTCTTTGTTTCTTCTTCTTTCCGTAAACCTTGGACTTGACCTTTTGCTTTACCATCAACTGTTAATTCAAACCCTAATCCTTCCCTCCAACCAAATCCCAATATACCAGAACTTCCAACCCTTACCAACAATGTCTCCAAAGCAAAGCTTATGGTTTGCTACAAGTGTCATCAGCCTAGACACTTAGCAGCAAATTGTCAGTCCAAGAAGCAAGCTGTTCAAATCAATCACTTGGGAGAAACTGATGACGAGGACCAAGAAGATATGCCAGACTTCACTAAAGATGATGATGATATTGGCAATGCTTCAGATACTTTACTAGGCATGCCAAATCCTCATTCGTTATTAACAATGAAATGTTTTGTGCATGGTCAAGAAAAGATTGTTTTGCATGATGATGGAAGCACACATGATTTTATTTCTACAAAGTTGGTAAAAGAATTGAATTTATCTACTGTTCCAACTCATTATCTCATAAAGATTGCATTCTTAGGCACTAGATAAAATGGTACACAAGAACTGCATGATTTAGAGATTAAAATCAATGGTTATGTTGAGCGTAGAAATTTCTTGGTTGTGCCTTTGCAAGCTAGTGATATTATTTTAGGAATGCCTTGGTGACACAAATATAACCTTGACATAGAGTATTCCACACATTCTATGAAGATTCCTTTTAATGAAAACCAAATCACATTACATGAATTACACACATTTGATAATTTTCCACTGCTTAGTCACACATAAGCTAAACGTGCATTGAGAAAATGTAATAAATCTTATTTACTATGGGTGAATAAAATTGAAGCTAAGGAAAATAAGATATATCCTAGGCATGCACAATTTCTTTCACAATTTAAAGATTATTTTGTTGCTGACTTACCACATGATTTACCACCTACACATCTTCAAGACCATAAAATAGATTTAACCCCAATTTCTCAACCACCATGTAAAGCACCTTATAGATACAATTAGATTGAACAAAAAGAAATCCAAACACAAGTTGTGGAACTGTTGAACCAAGGACTCATTAGGCCTAGTAGTTCTCCTTTTGGTACACTTGTTCTTTTAGTTCAAAAGAAAAATAATACCTATAGGATGTGCATTGACTATTGTGCCCGAAACAAAATCACTATTAAGAATAGATATCCCATCCTTAGGGCAGACAATCTCATGGCTAACACTACAAGATATAGGCCTTATACCGACGTTTAAAGCGATGAAAATACCCACACAAAAAAATTGTGGCAGGGCAGTATAGCACTGTGTGCTTTATGAGAGCCATACAAAATAGTTTCTGCACTACTGTGTACAATGTGCTTGCAAACAAAAACAATGTATACTGAAATCATAAAACTGATACATGAAATAAATACATGATCGCATAAAAAGCGATTGGTACAATCATGACAGGATATCACTAATACATAGAACATGTCTACATAGATCAAGCGACTAAAAAATAAAGGTGTGTGAGCTCCAGGGATCCAAGGGCGAGCTATGCATCCTCGTCCCCCGAAAGCTCGTCCTACTGCAAAGGAGCATTGAACGGACTCTGCAGAAAAAGAAACAACACATCAGTCCACCATACAATAATGCATTCAAATATCTCATGGTAACTACGGACAAGAAAGATAAGTGACTTACAGGGCCGTCGCGTCTATACAATCGGTCGAACAATGCATTGAGACCGTGCTTCTCTGCATATCGAGTCTCAAGGCCAGACAGATCGCGATTTGTAATGGAGTGCTACAAAGAAAACAAAATGCTAATTGTTAAAAACATGATTGTCAGTACAAAGAATATTTCAAAAAAATAAACAAGCAAAACAAAAGAAAAACTTACAAAGTCCTCCAAATATGTCCTGTGGCCGCCACTCCCAAGATGATGGACCACTCCGGCCTCGAGTCATGCCCTCGCTGCCTTGCGCTACTGACTCCAATGTCCTGGAGAATCTGTAGCCTCCTCCCTCAGTTGGCGCTAGTCATCTGCATCTAAACACTCGGGCTTTGCAGCCCCACTCTTGATTGCCTTGCGTGCGTTGGATCGTCTACGTGACATGTATGCACGCATGCAATCCATCATCTAGCCCGTAGAGAATCTATCTACTGCGGCTGGCACCGGAAACTCCTCGTGCGAGGATGCTACTATGTAGTCCTTGCTCCCCTCCGGTATGTTCTTCCAATGATCCAAGACATTGTGCCGAAAAACTTGTTGGCACAACTCTCTCATGCGAGCCATCACCCTCCTACCCTCATCATTCATGATGATGGCTCCTGACCTACTATCGACCAGATATCCATAACCCTTAGGAGTATGCCTAAGATGGGTCCTCTCCCATCTACGTCCACGTTCCTGGGCATATTCAGGAGACCCCTCTGCATCCAGTGTACCGACGGGGGTAATCTCTCTCGGAGTGGCACCCAAAGGGGTGCCACCTGTTGACGGCTGCGCAAAAGCCGGAGTAACTGGAGTAGATGTCCCCACAAGTGTGACAAATCCTGGAGGTGATGCAACTCCAGCTAAACGACAAGACGGAGACATCACGTCCGTGTCTCCACAACATCCACCTGAGCCATGAGAGTGAGGAGTCCCACCTGTATCCCATGTCGACCGCAGGCTCACTGCCTCTGTATCTCTACAGCATCCCCCTGATCCCGATGCACTCCCTCCCTCTGGCCCAAGTCATGAGCATCGAGATCGTCTGCTCGAAGCTGAAGCATCCGATCGCGCTGAAGCCCTGACGAAGAACGAGATAGCTCCTGGTCTGCCATCTCTCTAAATCTGGCAATCTAGTCTGGAGACATGCATGCGAATATGTCATGTAACTCCTCATCACTCATCCCTCGACTCATCCTGAAAATGTCACCTGCACAGACAAAAAATGATGTTAGAATAATCAATTTAAATCATACAAAGCACAGTAATATAAATCATTAAAAAAAATCTCACTTAAAATGCATATCTTATGTACCCTTACAAGCGATTGGTCAACGAATTGAGTAAGTGGATGCTCCAAGTATGAAGTATTCTATGGTCCCATGTTAATCTCCTGACACAACTCCGCATACACTGGAAGGTCGATAGACATGTCACCACAAAAGAATGATTCTGTCTCATTCTCAAAGAATTCTTGGACTCCTGTATTTTCATCATTGTAGCCGATGCTGGCTCTAAGCTTTCGACGGCCTCCACCCCTTGCAATATCGACCCCTCTATTTGCATATTATCTTCATCTATGCTCAGAATATCGCTTTGATCATATACTCTCGCACTTCGAGGAGTTGAAGGTATAACATACCACCATCGAGGTTGTCAGGGGTTTGGATAGAAGATTACTTGTTCACAAACACGTACAAGAGAGTTCAAACCATTGTGACATAAACCATGTCGTAATACAATTAGCAAGCAAATGACTCCATGCACCTGTTCACAATGGGCCGGCAACACAAAGGTGTTGCGCAAATCCGTCCATTTTTTTTCGGAATCTATTTCGAGAAATCCAGATGGACCTCATCGAACTCTTACTCCAGCTCCTCCAAGTACCACTTTAAACCACTTCACATCGAACAGTATCATGGAGAAGCTACGGTAATCCACCGTAATAATACTTTGCAAGTTTTCAAAATACTCCATCTCATCCACAACCGTGTTTGGATCCATTGCTTGTCACCGGCTCTCTTGCTGGAACCTTGCCATGATATCACAATCCATTGTGGAGCGCATTTTGTCAATACGCTCCACGCAAAAATGTCGTGCGCGCGACCACGCTGCACTATATATTTTGTACTGTACATTGAAACACTCAAATTAGATGTTACATATAAAATTTAGATATGACAGATTCTAAACCCCTCATCACCTTTGGACTATATCCCCTCGAGAATTTCCACTCCTACATTGAGACCTCTGTCCCTTCGCGAGATGCTACGGTCAAGGCTCCATGCAACCATCGCGTTGACATAAACCGCAACATCTCCTCCATGCCTTCGGGATATCGAATCGGTTGATGACGCGTACTACATCGAAATTTAGCTCGCGCTTCCTCTCGATCTTGCGTGGCGATCTGGTACTTGGCGAGCCACGTCTCCATAGAGGCATGGTGTAGCATACAAAAGCGATTCACCTTCTCTTCCATTGAGGCATCCATTCTTTTTTCTACCCCATTTCCAACCACCACATCTCCAGTCAGTCTATCATCATCCTTCAGTGACCATAGCATTTCATTGTTTGATTCCACCATTGGTAGCCATTGTGAAATATGCACTAGTGCCTAAGACACCAACCAACCTTCGGCCATGCTACCTTCTGGCCGAGCTCATTGTCACACAAATCCTTTCAGGGTTTTCATGAAGCGCTCCAAGAAGAACATCCATCGCGTATGGACAGGTCCAGCAATCTCCACTTCATCCACAAGATACACAAGAAGGTGGATTTGTATCGTGAGCATGCTGGTGGGCAGGTATTTCTCAAAGAGACAGACCGTCTCCACTGCTCCCCGCCTCGTGGACTCAATAGAGGACATCTTAATCTCCTTCTGTGAGATCCATTGCACCAAAGTCGACAACTTGTAAATGGCCCTGCAAATTTCTAGAGTAAGACATCTTGCAATCGCGATCAGTAGTACAAACTGCCACAAATGAGAAAGCATTATGAATAATGGCCACATTCCAAATAGCAAAATGTCCACACTAATTACAATCCATTCATAGTACAAACCTGACATATCTTATGCCAATCATGGGATTTTAGCCTTGATAATTGGTCGTCTTTAGAAAATGCGGACCTGAGAGAACGCATCATACCCGTCGGAGTGTGGATAGACTTGATTACTTGCTTCACAATGCGCTCTTCTTTAGTGGACAAAACCCAAGGAGCGCAAGGAAGCTGCATGCGACCATCAACACTCGACTACGGCCAAAGCGCCTCCATCTTACCTACCTCCTTCAAATCCATTCGTGCCCCTATAGTGTCTCTCTTTCCTGTGATGTGGTCCCATAACAAGCTACCCACATTCTTGAAAATATGCATGGGATCCAACAAGTGCTTGATCTGTAAGTGGGTCCAATATGGAAACTCGTAGAAAACTAAGAACCACCGCATTCCATTTGGATGTGATTTTGTGTGGATCATTTTTAGCTCGTACCAGCTTATGGCATTCATACATGTTGGAGCTCGTCCAAGGAAACCTTCCCTGAGTTCATGATCCTCCGGCAAGAAAGCAGCGTGTCCTTGATATACCATCTGCTTCATGGTTCGTGACCTTCAGGAGTCTAATTGTGGCCCGCAAAATGGACATGCATGATAACCTGAGGTAACCAGACTTGTTCCAACACCACGACCTAGTGAATACTTGATTGAATGAGATAAAATATAGATATTACCAGCGAGAATGGAGGCCTGCTCACCTGAGCACTCTCCCAATCCCGGAAAGTCATGCATCATCCACATGAGAATGGCTCGAATATTGGCTGACCGCCGACCATCGCGCCAAGTCATATCTTGCACAGTGACCCCCTCCTCCCACAAAATCTTAAGCTCATCGACTAATGGACAAAGATACACGTCCATATTTTTTACTTTGTAGCGGCATGGGACGAGCAAGCTAAGGATGAGATGTCCTTTCTTCGTAGAAAGCCATGGAGGGATGTTGTAAGTTGACAAGGACTATAGGCCACACACTGTAAGAAGTTGAGTGCAGATTGAATGGGTTCACACCATCCATTGCGAGACCAAGCTGAAGATTCCTTGGCTCTTGTGCAAAGCCTGGGAAGGTAGAGTCAATGTGACTCCATGCGCACGAATCCACTGATATTCGTTGAACTCCATCCGTGGACCTATTCTGCGCATGCCACGTCAAGCTCACCATGCCGGACATACGAAACATGTGGTTTATGCGGGGGATGAGCGAAAAGTGTATGAGAACTTTTTGAGGGATGGTTTGCCCTTGCAAGTCTTGTCGATACCTGTGAGCACCACACTTTGGACATGTCTCCATAGTCTTGTATTCTCCTCGAAACAGACAGTAATCGTTGATACATGCATGGATGTTATTGTAGTCCATGCCAAGCTTCCGTAAAACATGTCGTGCATCGTCACGAGACTCAGGCATGGTATTTGTAGGTGGTAATATATGATATTTCAATAACCTGAAAAAAATCATAAAACACCTTGAAAAAGCACAAATGTTTGTAATAATAGTGTCGAAAAAAAAATCAATGAAGCATATGTACAAGGTACTTGAACAACTCGGTCACACTCGTATCGCTCCACCCGTATTTTGCTTGCACACTTAAGAGTGCAAGCAGTGTCTTCAACCGAGATACTCGGCACCCATCATATAATGGTATGGATGCTTCCTCTCTAAGCGGATCAAAAGTCTCGACATCCATGGGAATCAATGCATCGATCATTGCCTCCATCTCAGGCTCCAAGATTGTAGGTAGGTCTGGAAGGTTGCCTGTCTCCTCTGGCATTAACGGTATAGATTGGCCTTGCGAGTGGTGGATTGGCTCCTGCACTCCATCCATCGCACACCCAGGAACTCTTCTAATTGGCCGCAAAGGGTGCATTCCCCCTTGGGACGAGACATCACCTCCCTGGATAGAAAATTTGCCAGCAAGACCCAATCTTATTGTATATGGTATTCAATTAGCTTGCGAGTACAATGCATGATTGATATTAACTTCAAATTACCGTTTGCTGAAAATCCGCAATTTCCTGATCAATGATCTCAGATTGAAACTCGCCCAATCGTCGTACATGTTCTATAGACAATCGGCATTTTCGTCTAATTGCCAACTTGCATTGAGAGCAAGGACACGGGACATGCTGATTAAGATATGCCTCACGATCTTGAACAACAAGACCTTCTTGATTTTCCATCTTGTCTACGTTACAACAAACAATTTAATAACTTGTAATACAATTTGGGAAGACAAGGCTCAAATGGATAGCTTTATGGAGATGTATGTCAAGTTACAAGTTGACCATAAGCTCTTTCTTAAGAGGTTTTAGCCTCTGCAAGAGGTTGAGAAGCAAATTTTGAAAAACATTGAGATTGATATTGATGCATCCATGGTGTTGAAATCTAAAATTCAAGATATAAGAAATGCTTTACTGATTGATGTAAAAAATGCATGGGACATAGTAGTTGAGAGATTTATTGATGTTATATCTCGGCCATATACCATGCTCAAGGATTTGTTTGTCCCGATAGATAATTATTCATTATTGTAGAAAAAAAAGGCATTGGTTCATAAGGTTCATGAGTTGGAGACTAAATGTTTGGACTTGACCAAAAGATTGGATAATGCCTTAGATGCTAAAAGGAAAAGTGATGAATATGTTACTTCATCATTGCAACAAAAAGATTGGTGACAAGGATGCTATGATTAATGAAGTTCTTCACGAGGTGAATATAGAGTTGAAGGGGATGGAACACGATTCTTCTTTGGGATTTAGTGGTGATCAGTCAATTATTGAGGTGTCTTCTTGTATGTCTATTATACCTTATATACCTAGGTACGGTCTCTAGGTTATGTACTTTGAGTATCTTAGAGGGGCTCTACTAGGATTACTTATACAACTGCACTAGAGGGCTTTGAGTATAAGTAATCCTAGTCAACAAAATACAACTTTGTCAACAAATCCTAGTTGTATAAGTAATCCTAGGTGCCATTGATGAATATCACTTTCCACTTTGTTTCATCATAGTTCTTTCTTAGTCTCATTTTGTTGACACCTAGGATTACTTATACAACTGCACTAGAGGGCTTTGAGTATCTTAGAGGGGCTCTACTCAATGTTGCTTGCTCAGTGTGGTTTATTAAGGGATGCAAGGCCTTTAGCAAGGTATAACTATGTTCTATGCGTTAGTCTTCATGCTACTTAGTTTTCATGCTATATACTACTTAATTACATACTAGTGGGTTTTGAGTCCTGACTATCCCAGTAATACACTGGGTTGTGCCATGTGTTAGGGCTCAAATTGCATCATCTACCTTAGTACTTGTAAGCATGTAGGTGCATGAAATCAATATAAGTATCTTTTCAGTCATGACGAATGAAAGATCTTTAGGGCAGTGCTCGTATAGGGTCGATGATGCTTGATTCTACTACTCTGTTCTTGTTTCCTAGAAATTAGTCCTATCTATAATAAGTTATTTGTTCAAGAACGATCGTGCTGAGAGTATTTTGATTCATAATTTTTAGGTGAGCAATGCTTTGTAAATGATTATGATGTATATCTTATGTCTGCATATTAGTCCTAAAGAATTAATTATCAATATGTATGTAAATCAATTCAAGAAGTTATATGAAGTAGTAGGAATATTTTAGGCAAAACTAGTGTTTTTGTGTTTCTATTATGGTCTATTGAGGCCATAAAATAAACTAAAGAAAATAATCATCAATTAAAGAGAAATACAATAGGAAACATTCATACTCATCCCTCAAATGTTACATATATATCATAATATGCATTAATCATGCATGCATGCATGTGTGTGTGTGTGTGTGTGCGTGTGCGTGCGCATGGGCGTGCGCGTGCGTGTGCGTGTGCGTGTGTGTGTGTGAAGTAATATCATGAAGTAGCGATATGTGTCAGCGTACACCCTAGTTATGGGATATCAAGATGTCAAGTAAATTCTATATGCTTATGTACACTTACCCATATATTCATATATTCTTTCTAGCACAACATCAACATTGATGGTATAGAAAATTTATGAGTATCATTGAGGATCTCTTAGTCTAATAATAAACCAATCTCAACAAAAAGCATCTTAGTAATGTTGTTTTTTTGTCCTAGGTCCATGTATAAAAATTAATGCCATCTATGAAATTTATCAACTTTTATTGTAAAGATTGGAAGACATCAAATGCAACAATGTAATACAAGGTTACAATGTCAAAGTCAATATCAAATAGTAAAAATGTTTGTGCCTGTGTGGGGGTGTGTATGTGTATACCATAGTTATAAAATTTGTTCCAATCAATTATACTCATAGTCATAACCTTTGAAGAAAATATCCTATGCTCAATTTAAGGGATTCTTCTTCTATGGCAACACTTTTGGGTTCATTTTGATGAAGTACCATAATGACCATTAGCTAGGGGATCATTTTCTTTTATTCCTTCCGTTGACTAGTTGGCATGATTACTAATTTGTTATGCCTATAAAGTTAATACAAAAACAATGAATTATGCATATCACAATTAGATCCTCTACTTGGACATTATGAAGGATATGACCAATTTTAAGCCATCTTAAAGAGTCACCAATGTACGTGGCCCATGGTAAAGCACATTGCATACCATTATCAATAAGTCCATTATCGTGCATCTTAAATCTCCTAATTAGACTTTATAAAGTGTATGACCAATTTTTAGCCCTCTTAAGGAGTCGTTGATGTAATGGTACCCATAAAAAAAGCAAAGTGCATACCATTACCATAATCATGGATATGTTATCGTTCCAATATATACACACACAGGTGGACTACATCTTAAGTAGACAAAAGCTATCCATTTGAGTAGACATACATCTCCATAAAGCTATCCATTTGAGTATACATCTCTTTCTCTTTCTCTCCCTCTCTCATTTCCTCCCCCTCTCTCTCCCTCTCCCTCTCTTTCTCTCTCATTTCCTCTCCCTCTCACAATATATCCTAACACTCTCCAAAAGCAAAAGGGAGAGGGAGAGAGAGAATACACTCTCCCTCTCTCTCCCTCTCTTTCTCTTTCTCTCCCTCTCTCATTTCCTCCCCCTCCCTCTCCCTCTCTTTCTCTTTCTCTTTCTCTTTCTCTTTCTCTTTCTCTCTCCCTCTCCCTCTCTTTCTCTCTCATTTCCTCTCCTAAGCAAGCAAAAGAGAAAGTGATTTAAACCCCAAACAAGCAAAAGAAGGAGATAGGGAGACTCACCGATGAGATATGGCGACTGTGGGGCGGCTCCTCTTCGCGATGAAGGCTCATTCTCTCCTTCGCAAACAATGGCGGTGACAGCGACAAGCCTTCTTCCTCTCCCTCTCTCACGACGGTCACTCTCTCTCTCGCTCTCACTCTCAAAACACAAAACGCAAAAACGCGAAATAAACCTACGCTCGGTTTCAGCCTGTTTTTTTTCCTTGTGGAGCATCGCTATTTTGCGACGCAAATAGCGACTCCAGTACCTGCGTCACTACCCGCCGTCGCTATAGGCTTAAATCCTTGTAGTGTAAGGGCCACTGTATTTAGCAAGATAGATCTCAAGTCTAGATATAATCAAGTACGCTTGGATACACCTGACATTTTTAAGATTGCATCTAGAACCGAGTTTGGTTATTATGAATTTCTTGTTATGCCTTTCGGTTTGACCAATGCACCAGCTACATTCAATCGTATGATGAATCATATATTTTTGAAGTATTAGAATTGTGTGATTGTTTTCTTTGATGATACTTTGGTTTTTACTAAGGATGAGAATGATCATTGTGAATATCTATCTTTATTTTTCAAATTGTTGAAAGAGAATCAGCTATATGATAACCTTGACAAGAGTAAAATTTTCCAAACTTAGAATGAATACTTAGGCCACATTGTTTCTTCTGATGGTATTCGCGTTGATCCTAAAAAGATAGAGGCAATTTTGAATTGGCTAATCCCTAAAAATGTACATGAGTTAAGTTCTTTATTAGGCCTTATCAGCTTTTATAGAAATTTTGTGAGAAATTTTCCATTGCTTACATTGCCTTTGACGAAATTGTTAAAGAAAGTTGTTGTGTATTGTTGGTCTAACAACCAGAAAAATTCTTTTGATATATTGAAACATACTTTATCACATGCACCTATCTTGCAATTACCTGATTTTAGTCTACCATTCTTCCTAGTAGTCACTAATGCTAGTGGATCAGGAATAGGAGCTGTCCTCATGCAAGATTCACATCCCATAGCCTATTCTAGTTGCAAACTTAAACCTTTTGAGTTGAAGTATTCCACCTATGATAAAGAATTGTTAGCTATAGTTCAAGTCTTATACAAATGGAAACACTATATCTGATGGGATCTGAATTTATGATTAAAGCTGACCAACAAAGTATCAAACATCTCCTTAGTCAGCCACAAATTTCCAACCACCATATTAAATGGATTGCTTTCATTCAAAGTTTTCATCTACTTATCCAATATCAACCAAGAAGAAAAAAATTTGTTGCCAATGCATTGAGTAGGAGGCCAAGTATCCATAATATTTCCATTCTATCCTTTGATTCCCTTACTCCTATGAAGGATACCTATGACCATGACCCCAGTTTTCAAGCTAATTGGAACAAATTAGTTGCTAATAACTAGATTCCAATCGATTCTTCATCTTATTATGATGGATTTATGTTCTATGATAAAAGATTGTGTGTCACTTTTTAATTTAGATAATTTGTGTTGCACAAAATTCATTGTCCTCCATATCAAGGTCATAGAGGTATTATTTTCACTTTAAGAACATTGGTTGAAGATTTTTACTAGCCCCAAATTGAATTTGATGTTTCTAACTTTGTTTCTGAGTATTTAATTTGCCAAAGAGTCAAGCGACACCATGGTAAGCAATATGGTTTGTTAATGCCTTTACCAATTCATGATCGTCCATGGGAATATATTTCAATGGAATTTGTAACTGGTTTGCCTAATACACAAGCTAATCATGATATGATTTGGACTATAGTAGATCGATTTAGTAAACAAGCATATTTTTTACCATGTAAGAAACATTAACTGCATCTCAAGCTACACAATTATTTTTGAAGATTGTTTTTACTAATCATGGTTTGCCAAGAGTTATTATTTTTTATCATGATTCTAGATTTTGTAATAATTTTTGGACTACTTTGTTTGCTAATTTGGGTACTAAGATTAATTTCTTATTTGTATTCCATTCTGAAACCAATGGGCCAACAGAAGCTACTAATAGTACAATTCTAGATCTTTTGCGTGCATACACAATTTCAAAACCACAAACATGGGACACACATTTGTATCTACTTCAATTTGCATACAATAATATACCACACAAAGCTACTCATAAAGGGGCTTTTGAAATCATTTATGGATATAGATTGCCTACAGCTGTCATGTCATTGTCAAATAAAGTTAAAGCTGCTGATGATATTGCCAATACACATGCTACTATTTTTGCTCAAGTTAAAGATATGATTGCGAAATCCCAATAATTATACACTAAACAAGCTAATAAGAAAAGACAAGCCATGAGTTTCAATGTTGGTGATTATGTTTGGTTACACATTGAAAAGAGAAGATTGAAAAGTGTTGAGAAACACCCTGTTGTTAAATTAGCACCTAGGTTTTATGGACCTTTCAAAATAATTCACAAAATCAATGACAATGTATTTAAATTAGAACTACCCACAAATTGGAACATCCATAATACTTTTCATATTAGTTTGTTATGACCTTTCAGAGGCCAATTACCTATCTACCCTGTCTATGAAAACCCTCCTTTGTTAGAAGAAGAAACTGAAATCCTTGAACCTGAAACTATTCTAGACACTGACTTTATGACCATTAGGACTGGTTGTAGATATTCTAGGTATTTAGTTAAGTTTAAAAATCATCATGTTGAAGAGGCCCAATGGATGTACATACGCAACCTAAGTGCTTACCCCTCACTGCTGGCTCCACATTGAGCTAATAGCAATTGAGGACAATTTCTATCCCACCCCGGGGGGTATGATGCTAGGAGGAATATTTCACCGTGGATTCTGTGACCACGATGGTTTCCGTAAAACAATTTATTTGTCAGGGCTCGTACACAAGGTGTATTGCTTGTGCAAGAAGTTGACGGGGATGCGTGTCCTTTTCGAGCATCCGATTAATTTAATGTGCATGTGGGTAATTCCATAGCGGGTGATTCCATAAAATACATATTAAATTAATGGATGTTTACGAGTTTAGAGTGCGCACTCGAATTAAATTAAGGTTAGGATATATTTCCAACCTATTTAATTATTTTGTAGTTGAAGACTGCTAGGTATTCACTTTTATTGGGTTTTATTTAATTATTTTCTAACAATTATGAATGCTTCAATTGATGTGTAGAGCAAGCAGCGGTGGCGTTGGGTAGCAATGGGCGATAGCGTGAATTCAAATGCCTAGAAGAATTACTATTTTTTATGGGTGCGCGCCTTATCACTAAAGGCATGGCGCCAATATTTATTTAAGCGCGCTTATTTATTAAAGAGCTTGACAAAACATTTATTATCTTGTATGCGCGTAGGCGCTCACTTAAATATTTCATTATTTGATATTTGTATTTAGGCACAGCCCGACTTTTGGACATCCAAATGCTTTACTTTATATTTGGGCAAACGCAAACGTCAAAAGTAAAAGCATGCTATTTGTAAAGTAGGCTATTTTTTAGCTTGAAGATAAATAAATCTAGAAATACATGCCTTGTGAAGCGCTCACACAAGGCATGGAGGGAGATTGCACCCAATTTGTCTCTTTTGTCTCATGTCATGCAAATTTTCTTTTTGCTTTGTACTTGAAATTATGAAGTTTTGTAGAGTTCTTTGTTCTTGGGAACCTTCCAGGATTCACTACACACGCATCCATCAACCGATTTGCACACCATGGACAAAGATAGATGTCTATGTTCTTGACTTCATAGTGCCCAAGAATGAGCAAGCTAAGGTTCATGTGTCCCTTTTTCATAGAAATACATGGTAGGATGATACTATAGTTTACAAGGACTACATGCCATACACTATAAGAAGTTGAGTGGAGACCAAATGGATTTGTGCCATCCATAGCAAGACCGAGCCGAGGATTCCTTGGCTCTCATGCAAAGCCTCAAAAGGTGAAGTCAATATGACTCTATGTGTGTGAATATACTGGTATTCATTGGACACTATTTGTGGATTTATTTTGTGCATGTCACATTGTCAAGTTGCCATGTCTGATGTGTGAAACATGTGAGTACCACACTTCAAATATGTCTCCATAGTCTCGTCTCCTCGAAACATCACAAATTATTGACACATGCGTGAATGATATTGTAGTCCATGCCAAGCTTTCATAACACCAATCATGCATCATCACAAGACTTGGGTATCATGTTTCTAGGTGGCAATATGTAAAATTTTAGCAACCTAAAAAAGAAACCCAAGTACCTTTGAAGAGCATAATTTTTTTTATTATAATGGAGTTAAAGAGAAATGAGCGTAGTATGTACCTGACCAACTCGGTCACTCCTGCATCGCTCCATTCGTACTTTTTCTATTCACTTAGGATTGCAAGTAGGGTCTTTAAGTGAGATACCCAACACCCATCATATAATGATATGGATGCCTCCTCTCTCAATGGATCAAATGACTTTGTATCCATGGGTAGTAATGCATTGATCATTGCCTCCATCTCAGACTCCAAGATTGGAGGAAGGTCTGAAAGGCTCATAATCTCTTTTGGTATCGGGGGTATGTCCTCTAATGGGTTTATTGGCTCAGGCACTCCATTTTGCACACCCACAAACAGTTCTTATGGGCCACAATAGGTATATTCCTTGGGATGGAATAACACCTCTCTGTAGACATTTCCATGGCACATCTACTATTATTGTATACAATATTCAATTACAAATTAAATGTAAAGTATGATTGGTATACAGTTTTCTTACCGTTAGCTCAAAATTTGAGATTGCTTGGTTAATGATCTCCCTTTGAAACTCACCAAAGCATCGCACATGGTCTAAAGACAAGCAACACTTTTGTCGAATTGCCAGCTTGCATTGAGTGCACGGACATAGGACACGTTGATTGTTGATATGCCTCATGATCTTGAATGTTGTGGCCATCATCATTGTCCATTTCATTTATATTACAACAAATAATATGCTTCTCTATTTGTGTCTCCTTGCCTCTCTATTTTTTTCCCATCCATCTCTCCATAAAAAAATTTAAGGAGAGAAAATAGGAAACTCAAAAAACAATGAAATGGAAAGTAATGTCTCCCTCCCTCTCTTTCTCCCTCTCTCTCCCCTATCTCTCATTCTCTTTTGTTTCCCTATTTTTATCTCCCTCTCTCGCTCTCTATTTTTATCTTTTCCTCTCTCTCTCTCTCTCTCTCTCTCTCTCTCTCTCTCTCTCTCTCTCTCTCTCTCTCTCTCTCTCTCTCTCTCTCTCTCTCTCTCTCTCTCTCTCTCTCTCTCTCTCTCTCTCTCCCTCCATCTCTCTTTTCCTATCTCCTTCCATCTCTCTATAACTCTCTCTATTTGTCTCTCTTTTCCTATCTCCTTCCATCTCTCTATAACTCTCTCTATTTGTCTCTCCCTTCCTCTCTCTTCCTTTCTCTTCTCTTTCTCTTTCTTTCTCTATCCCTTTCTTTCTCTCCTTTTCTCTCTCTTTGTTTATCTCTCACCTCTCTCTCTCCCTTACCCTCCCTCTATTTTTCATGAAGCTCCCTATCTCTCCCTTCCTTCTCTCCCCCTTTCTTTCCTCTCTTTGTTTCTCTCCCTTATTTTTTCTCTCCCTCCCTCCATCTCTCTATTTCTCTCTCCCTCTCCCTCTCTCTAATTTTCCTTATAACCTCATGCAATCTACTCGACATAAGATTTTAAGCTGACCCTCTAGAGATATTCCACAAGAGGTGCTATGCATGTTTTTCCTTGCAGCATAGAGTTGAGAAAAGCATATACTGCCCTTTTGTCATGCTCTCGTCTTCTCTCCTTTCTTCATTGTATGCGATGCCCTCCCCATCTTTTCTCCAATACCCCCCACTTGAAGCCAAAAAAGTATGCTTTCATGCAAAGCACATATGTTAATCCAAGTGCTTTATAGTGCATTATTAATTTAAGCACTATAGTGCATCCACACCACGAGCTATAAGCCCACAAACATTAATAGTCTTACATATTTGTCTACGAGCATATAATGCTTCAAAATTTCTCATGGTCGAAGGTTTCTACATTGGACTAAAATGTGTTCATTGATTTATCATGCTAGGCTCCTCCACATTCCCCAAAGATAAAACACTTGAGGTTTTTCATATAATGGGTGAAAGTCCATATAACACCAATGGATTATGAGAAAGCTTCTTGAGGAAGACTTTGTTTGAAGGATTACCTTCACCATATTTTTTAATCCTACTTCTTTGACTAAACATTCTCTGTATTGTTGGTTGCATCAATTTGATGGTGCTTCATTGTCTATGGCTTACTTATTGCAAGTTTATCACCACTAAGGGCTTTGGGCATAGGGAGATCAGTTGGGGTTCTTTGCATGCAATGTTTTTCTATTTGCCTTGGTCAAGTTGGTACTCACCATTGCGATTGGGGCTAGAACTATTGCGAAGGGGACTTCCTTCCTCTGCTCTTCTACTTTCTTTTATTCCTAGTCTTTGAGTGTGCAAGCCTAGTTGAAGTGAGCGCTGCTATGGTAGTAGTAACAAGAATCAAGAAAATGAGAAAACTTAATACTAAGGATGATTTCCATTCCAAAGGAGTCCTAAAGTTGAAGATACTTGGGTGGCACGGTCAGTCTATCCCAAAGGATGTAGACTTGATGCTCACTCTTGAGTAGTCCCCATGTGTTTATGGTTGTAGAGGTGTAGAGTACTCTCCTCGGAATGAAAGCAATTGTTGTGATTTCTCCATGTAGTCAAGAGAGTAGGTCAATAGGGTGACCCACATAGGGCACTCATGCTGCAATACACCATCAATAGAGAAGTTAGAAGACCAAGGGAGCACATATACCAAGTTGCCACGGTGGCCCACTACAAACATCAAGATCTAGTCACGTTTCGCCTTAGAGGAGAGCAAGACAAGGTGGAAACCTTTATTGACAAAGCAGAACTATAGGAGGTTGGCTTTTCCTTGATTGGTTGCATTGAACCTGCACTGTGTAGGAGAACTCTTATTCCATCTGGGGTCTCCCTAGAAAATAAAGGTATACCCCAGATGTGAGAAAATTCACGTATCTTTACTTGACCCTTTTGAGTGGAAGGACCATAGAAGCCCTATGTACCTTGGCTCCTTCACATACCTTAGTCTTACATTCCCTTTTATGCTTATTCTGGTCAAGGTGCAACGACATCTTAGACTTCAACCATGTCCACAACATGTGCCTCTCGTGCACTGCTACCACATTGATAAGGATAAAGGCAGTTACTGGTGGAGTATGCCACATTCACAATGATTCCCACCTCCCCACATTCATAGTGATTATCTTCCAGTATACAAGTATTTTGATGCATAATCATTAGGAGAAATATGGACTCTCTTTTTTGCCCCTTAAGGGGTTTCTCTCACCTCTCTCTCCCTAAAAAGAGATTCCAAAATAATATTAGAATAAGAGATCTTCTACAATCAAGCGAATCTCATATTTGTATTTTCAATAGATTTCACCTATTATTTTATTCTCAAAATGTAGGATAAGGTCACTTTTTCTCAAAATCCTCATAATTAAAAAATTACAATTCTATTTTTTGTAAAAATGGAACCAATCATTAATATATGACTCTTTAATGCCCTCATGACTTTTCAACATGAAAATATATTAGAATCATTTTCATTCTTGCTTCTTAAAAGGGTGGAAGTTAAAAAATGATATAAAATGAGGTACACATCATATTTTAAGATTGTTTTTTACCTAGAGACACCTTTTTGACTCGAGAGTTTCCTTGTAAATTATTATTATTTTTGGACAAGTATATGCCTATTTCTGGGGATTTCTTCATTCCCTCTCAAAGCTCTAGTTTTGTCTGAAATTTTGTGTACTCTTCTCCTTCCCTCCAGAATATGGTTTCTTGCATATGAATTCTTCTGAAGCAATACTTAGTACTATCTACAACACTCTCTACCCTACTACAAGCAATCTCATGAGTGGTTTTGATAGCATTTACTTAAATCAAATAATCTCTATCTACAACACTCTCTACCATGCTACAAGCAATCTCCCTCCTCTACTGTGCTATAAGATATCTTCCTCTTCAACACTCTATATTGCAAGCAATCAAGTGATAATGGAGGTATCTTTATTTTTAAAATCTCTGTGATGTTATTATTCTTCATAGTTGTTGTTTAATCCTTAAGTGTCAATTGATAAAGAGAGAGAGAGATGGGGAGAGAGAGAGAGAGAGAGAGAGAGAGAAAGAGAGAGAGAGAGAGGGGGAGGGAAAGAGGGAGAAGTGAGGGGGGAAGAGAGAGGACTGTGTGAGATAAACTAGGAAAATAAGTAATAGAGTGATAGAGAGTAAATTAGGATAGAAGATAAGATGATGTTATTGTTCTCAACTAGCCAAGCTTCTATATAAATGTGTTTAAATATATTTGATCAATTATTCTTGAGAGAAAGAGAGAGAGAGAGAGAGAGTATTTTGGATAGAACAGAAGATAAGACTAGATGCTAATTAGAGGTAGATTAAAGCTAAGATTACAAGCAAATTAGGGGTTGATTAGAGTCTATCATGACTGAAATCAAGAGAAAGAGACAAGATCCAATTGGGTAAAAAAGAACATAGATATAGTGAATCAAAGAGGTGTAATTGTGTGATTTGAGCCAATCCGGAATTAGTTGCATGCTGTTGGATTGATGCTGACCTGCTGCTCCCAGATATTTAGATGTTCTTGCTATTAATCAAAAAATTGGCATCGACTCCTTAGCTTACTATTTATCAAAGGGTTATAATTGTGTAATGTTAAAATTAGCATATATTTTTCTTTACAGGATGCAAGTGTAGGACGTACCAAGAGAAAGAGAGATATTCACTTTCAATTAGAGGATGAATATGCACCAATATTCAAAAGAGCTGCAGAAAGTGATGATGCAATAAGATACAAGATGCAACAAGAAAGAAATGCAGGGAAAAAAACGTGGACCTTTGGGTTGATGGGTGCATTTATCCACCAGATCCAACCACTCAAAGGCCACCACAATTTGAAGGGCTTACGTCATTTGTAAATTTTGTTTGTGAAGGCAATGAAGGATTGTATGGATACACATGTAGACTTGTCACACAAGGATTAGGAGGGGTTCATCAAGCCTTGACAAATATGTAGACAAGATTACAAGGAAATATGTAGTCTTTGATGGAAAAGGATAGATTATTGGCTGAGAAGGATAGGGAGAACCAGAGCCTACAACAAGAAATATATGTCATTGAAGATGTTATGCAGGCTACACATGTGCAAAATATGGAGTTATAGTCTAAAGTTATGAAGTTGGAGAAGGAGAATCGAAACATAAAGAGAAAGCTCACAAAACTTTGGAGATTGGGCCCACTTTAAAACCAAAGAAGCACGTCGGTGCATCCAATTAGTTAAACCAATTCACCAATTAACCAAAGGAAGTGGACAATATCATAGACGGATATATGCTCAATCTGCTACAATGAGAAATATGTTCCCTCATGCAGAGAATGATACTATTGCCAAAGTCCTAAGCAAGGATATGGTCAAAAATTCATTGGAAAATCGTAAATTCAAGGACATTGTAGATGGTGTCGCAAGTAAACATCTTAGGGATGTGAGCAACTTGTTTACTACTACAAATGCTCAGGGGTTATGTGACAAGGTGGGAATGAGTTCTGAGTCATATAGTATGCTCTATCAAAAATTGGATACAAGATTTAAGCAAGTCTTTAAAATTAAGCGAGTAATGCCTCTGCCAAACCCATTTCACATGAAGAAGGTTCAGATTGCTATGGTCAAGTTCTACAATATGTCTATGGAAGAATGCAGAGGCAAGCTTAAGTTTGTTCTCAAACTTGATGAGAGTGAGATTATTAAGGGGCAAAAACTTGAATGTGTGAGTATAACACTTATGAATCGAGCATTGGATCCGAACACCGATAAAAACCATCCTTTATACTTCAGTGTACAGTCAGAGAATGAAATATGGTGGCTTGTAGCATTTGAAGTACCAAAGGAGGATCATGAAGTACTTAAAGTTTTTTTTAACCTCACTAATATACCCAGTGTTATTCAAGAGCAAAATAATGGAGCAATTTTACACATCGAGGGGTTTGGGGACTATCAAGTTGAATGGCATCTTGCAGATGCTTTAAAAACATTGAAGTGTATGTTTGGTTTATCAAATGCATCAAATGAAAAATTTCTATGCATATACTGCATGCAAACTAGGAAGAAAGGAAAAGATGGAAAGAAAGAATGGCTTGCCAAGGCAGGACAACAAGGTGCTCCAACACGTTATCAAAAAGTCATGAGAAATGGAATGCTAGTTTCAGTGGATCCAAACTGGTGCCCTATTTTGGAAATACCACTTTAGGGTTCACTTTTGCACATTGCATTGTTTGGTTAGAATAGTTGAGAAGCTAGTATATGAATATATATGCTTTGCATACAATATGCAGCCTATGTCAGAAGCTGATGCTACATGCAAGAAGGTAGAACAAGTCCTCTTTGAAGTTGGATTGCACGGGGGCCAAGTAGAAATAAAAAAGGACGAGAAAAATTTGGGAAAGAGTGGAAATATCTATTGTAAACCATGCTTTGGTGGACCCAAGGCTAGGAAGTTTATATCTCCACCTCGTGATGAGGAAGGCAATATACTTGTAAAACAACCAGAGAAGTATGAAGCATGGAAAAAGTTGCACCTTTCTATTCCAGATTGGAGCAATGGGGGATGAACGATGATTGCTAAGGCAGAAGTCACTACAAGATATAGGCCTTATACCAACGTTAAAAGCGACAAAAATGTAAATAAAAAAATTTTCCCCCGTCGTCGCAAAAATCGTCGTTATTGGCGATGCCATAGAACAGTTGGTATCAGCGTCGCTATTTGCGTCATTATCAGCGTCGTAAATATCGACGCAAATAACGATGCTTTGCGATGCCAATAACGATGCGTGTAGTAAATTTGCGACACTAATAACGACGGTAATAGGGAAAAAAATGTGTAGCAAGGCAGCAAGCTGCCCTGCCACATATAGCACTATGTGCTTTATTTGGGCCATATAAAATAGTTTCTGCACTATATACAATGCTCATGTAAATAAAGATAAAGTGTACTTAAATCATAACACTGATTACATGAAATAAATACATGATCGCATAATGAAAGCGACTGGTACAATCATGGCAAGATATCACTACTACATAGAAAATGTCTACACAGATTAGGTAACCAAAAAAGAAGGGTGTGTGAGCTCCAGGGATCCAAGGGCAAGCTATACATCCTCGCCATTCGAAAGCTCGTCCCGTCACAAAGGAGCATCGAATGGACTCTGCAAAAAAAGAAACAACTACACATCAGTCCACCATACAATAATGCATTCTAATTAAACATGGTAACTACGGACAAGAAATATGAGTGACTTACAAGGCCGCCGCATCTATACAATCGGTCGATCAATGCAGTGAGACCGTGCCTCTCTGGATATCGAATCTCAAGGCCGGTCGGATCATGATTTGTAATGGAGTGCTGCAAAGGAAACAAAATACTAACTGTTAGAAACACAATTGCAATACAAAGGATATTGCAAAAAAATAAGCAAGCAAAACAAAAGAAAAACTTACAAAGTCCTCCAGATATGTCCTGTGGCCACCACTTCCAAGATGATGAACCACACCGACCTCTAGTCATGCCCTCGCCGCCTCGACTGCTGACTCCAATGTCCTGGAGAATCTGTAGCCTCCTCCCTCAGTCGGTGCTAGTCGTGCATGTCTAGCCACTCGGGCTTTGTAGCCCCACTCTTGAGTGCCTTGCATGCGTCTAATCGTCTATGTGATATATACGCATGCATGCACTGCATCATCCAGCCCATAGAAAACCTATCTGCTATGGCTAGAACCGAAAACTCCTCATGCAAGGATGCTACTATGTAGTCCTTGCTCCCCTCCGTTATGTTTTTCAAATGATCCAAGGCGTTGTGCCGAAAACCTTGTTGGCACAACTCTCTCATGCGAGCCATCACCCTCCTCCCCTCATCATTCATGATGATGGCTCCTGACCTATCATCTACAAGATAGGCATACTCTTGTGGGGTATGCCTAAGATGGGTCCTCTCCCACTTGTGACCATGCTCCTGGGCATATCTAGGAGACCCGTGTACATCTGGTGTACCGATTGGGATAGTATTTATCGGTGTAGCACCCATAGGGGTGCCACCTACGGGGATGACTGAGCAAAAGCCTGAGTAACTGGAGTAGACATCTCCAGAGGTGTGATAAATCCTGGAGGTGATGCAAATCTAGCAGAACAACAAGATGGAGACACTGCATTCGTGCCTCCACAGTAACCACCTGAGCCACGCTCTCTGGAACCGCCACGAGAGCAAGGAGTAGTACCTGTATCCTGAGCCGACCGCAGGCTCACTGCCTTCATATCTCTGGAGCATCCCCTGACCCTAAAGCACTCCCTCCCTCTGGCCCAAGTCTGGAGCATCAACCTCATCTGCTCGAAGCTGAAGCATTTGATCGCATCGAAATAGATCTAATAGAGTAGCCTAACGATGTCCGAGACAGCTCCTGGTCCGCCATGTCTCTGAATCTCGCCATCTGATCTGGAGATATGTGCATGAAGATATCTTGCAACTCCTCATCATTCATCCCTCGACTCATCCTGATGATCTAAGTATCCATAAAGGTCACCTGCACAGACAAAAAATGATGTTAGCATAATTAATTTAAATCATACAAATCACGGTAATATAAATCTTTTAAAAATTATCTTACTTAAAATGCATATGTTATGTACCCTTATAAGCGATTAGTCAATGAATTGAGTAAGTGGATGCTCCAAGTATGAAGTATCCTATGGTCCCATGTCAATCTCCTGACACAACTCAGCATAAACTAGAAGGTCGATAGACATGTCACCACAAAAGGATGAGTCCACCTCGTTCTCAAAGAATTCTTGGACTCTTATTTTTCCATCATTGTTACCCGATGCTAGCTCCTCTACATGCTCCAAGCTTTCGGTGGCCTCCACCCCTTGCAATATCGACCCCTCTATTTGCAAATTGTCCTCATCTATGCTTGAAACATCGCTTTGATCATATACTCTCACACTTCAGGGAGCTGAAGGTATAACATACCACCATCGAGGTTGTCCAGGGTTTGGATAGAAGATTACATGTTCACAAACACGTACAAGATAGATTAAACAATTGCGACATGTACCATGTCGTAATATAATTAATAAACAAATGAGTTCATGCACTTGTTCACAATGGGCCGGCAGCACAAAGGTGTTGCGCAAATCTGTCCATTTTTTTTCGGAATCTATTTCGAGAAATCTAGATGGACCTCGTCGAACTGTTGTTCCAGCTCCATTAAGTACCATTTTGAACCACTACACATCGAATAGTATCATCGAGAAGCTACGGTAATCCACCGTAACAATACTTTGCAAGTTCCCAAAATACTCAATCTCATCTATAACCATATTTGGATCCGTTGCTCCGTCGTCGGCTCTCTTGCTCGAACCTTGCCATGATACCACAGTCTATTGTGGAGCACATTTTGTCAATGCCAAGCTTATGTAAAACATATCGTGCATCATCACGAGACTCAGGCATGGTATTTGTAGGTGGCAATATATGATACTTCAATAACTTGAAAAAAATCATAAAACACCTTGAAAAAGTACAAATGTTTTTAATGATAGTGCCGAAAAGAAATCAATGAAGCGTACGTATAAGGTACCTAAACAACTCGGTCACACTCGCATCGCTCCACCCGTATTTTGCTTGCACACTTAGGAGTGCAAGCAGTGTCTTTAGGCAAGATACTCAGCACCCATCATATAATGGTATGGATGCTTCCTCTCTAAGCGGATCAGAAGTCTCGACCTCCGTGCGAATCAATGCATCGATCATTGCCTCTATCTCAAGCTCCAAGATTGTAGGTAAGTTTGGAAGGCTGTCTGTCTCCTCTGGTATTGATGGTATAGATTGGGTAGTACCTTCCAAGTGGTGGATTAGCTCGGGCACTCCATCCATCGCACGCCTGCGAACTCTTCTAATTGGCTGCAAAGGGTGCACTCCTCCTTGGGATGAGACATCACCTCCCTGGATAGAAAATTTGACATCCACACCCAATCTTTTTGTGTATGGTATTCAATTAGCTTGCGAGTACAATGCATGATTGATATTAACTTTTCTTACCATTTGCTGAAAATCCAAGTTCGCCTGATCAATGATCTCAAATTGAAACTCACCGAAGCATCGTATGTGTTCTATAGACAATCGACGTTTTCATCTAATTGCCAGTCTGCATTGAGAGCAAGGACATGGGACACGTTGATTAAGATACGCTCGCAATCTTGAACATTAAGACCTTCATCGTTTTCCATTTTGTCTACATTACGACAAACAATTTGTTTTTGTTATCATTCTTTTTTTCTTTCTTAGATTATTTGAGAAGGGATTTCTTCTCTTGTAACTCAGCAAAAATTAACGTATGTAAAGTCTCCACCCACCACCCACAAATTAACATATGTCGAGTGTTTCCCGTCTCGTGGTGTTGCACCGGACCTCGCCACCACTCTTTCTTTGTTTTTTATCCATTTGGAGCCCCAAGAGGAACACCAAGGAAAGGGAAATTCTCTTGCAAGAAAATCTATCTTGTAACATCAACAAGCTTGTTTATCATGTTTCATATGATCACAATGAAGAAAAGAACACCAGGCACAACAAATCTTCATACAGCATCATGTAGATCTCCCACGGATTTGATAGAATCAACCATATTCTTCAATATCTTCACAAAATCCATCAATAGAACAAAGAAAGCAAAGGAATACACCATCTTTGAATGGAAATACATCACATAGTATTCATCTTCAATATCTTCATAGTCTTCTCTCTCAATTTCTCATATACAATCACTCTGTTTTAGTAGAATTGGCTATCTCTGACTCTCTCTCTCTCTCTCTCCATCAATAATACATCATATCCTCACTACAATCTCACTAAAATCACTCTCAATAATCCTTCTTAGGTCGTGGATACCCCTCCCAAGAGGTATGTCTGATATGAAGAGTCACTAGAGCCACTACAGTGTCCTTTCATAGCTCACTACTGTCACTTCACTCTAGTCTTTACTTGAGTCTTCAGCAGCTACTTCTTTCAGCTCTTTTGCACTTGTATTCACCTCTTTCCAAGGCTAGAAAACTTTCCCAAGCTACACTCTCATCCATCAGAACACATACAGAAGCATACAGAACAGTCACAGAACAGTACCAGAACAGCTACAATACAGAACAGAACAGAGACAGAGGCAGAGGCTCTACAGAAGGTTACAGAAGGTCATCAAAACCACATAACTCATACTCAAACCATTCCAAACTCTCAAAAACCATTCAATAAGCTTTCACAAGATCTCAATCTTCATCAATCAATACTCCATCCCTCCTTACAGAAGACAATCAGAACAAAACAGACCAAAACAGAACAAAACAGAAGGTATACAAAACCAATCAGAACCTATCAGAACATCACAGAACCACATATCTCCACTGATAAACATCATGAACTTCCAAAACACAATCAATATCATCCAAAACACTCTCAAACCACTTCTAAACCAATTAATCATCTCATAAAATCAACCATTCAGCTCTCAAAAACAACAAAAATCAGCCAAAAAACAAGTCATTTCAACACTCAACATATCCCCACACTTAATAAGAAAGAGTCCTCGCGACCCAGGAAAAAGGGAATACAAGTTCAGGGAAAAGCTCAACTTTAATCTTCAATATCTCTTCAAAAAGAATCCATCCACCACGACCCCAACTTATAACATGTTTCTGATATAAAAATACAAAGAAAGGAAAACCCTTTATACATTAACACTTCTCATCAAACTAGAAAATCACAACAAATTTGTAAAGGATATAAGAGTTTCCTTCTTCATCATCAGCATCAGCTTCAACTCTCCAACCACAACCCCATCACCACAATTCTCCAAAATGTAGCTCGCACACAAAATCCAATCCAATAGGAAACCACCACGTTCATTTTACATAAATGAACTCACAACACAAACACTAATACAATACAACCATCTGAATGACTCCTTCAAAAAGAGAGATTTTCATTAAAAAGCTTCCACCATACATTGGAAAGGTATCAATGAAGATGATCCCTCTTGAAAGATTGATATTGTTGGAAACGATCCATAGACAAGGATTCATCTACAAAGGTTTTGGGAGGATTTTGAAAAAACTGAAGACGGCATATCCTTTCCAACAGGACCAGGTATCTGCTAGGCAAACAAAGGGCATGAAAATACAATATATCCAGCTGCTGGGAATCAATGCTCACATTGACATTCATGCACAACTTGGGAATAGGCTTGGAATCATTATGAGAGTGCCTATGCATATACGCCAAGTACCAAGCAAAGTGAGCAGTTAATCTCACTGAAGGATCTGCAGACTGTGAATACTGCTGAGCAAAATAAACATAGTTCTGATAAGCTTGACTCGCAGCTGTCCATTCTCCTGGAATTACTGGCCAATTGATCTGAGGTCCTGTAAGGGAATCATCTGAACTCCATCCCCTTCTTCTCGAAATCTGATTATCAAACCCGTCACAGTCACTAACCAACTGAGGTGGTTGAGATATAGAAGTGTGAGGAGCGGGTAGTGGAATAAGGAAAAGTGGATGAAGTGAGGGATAGGCAAAATCATAAAAGGAAGAAAATGTTAAAGAAGGAGTGGCAGAAATTTGGAGGGAATCACTAAGGAAGGGTGTTAACTGATAAATAGGAAATGTAGAGGGTACATGAATGGATGGAGAAGGACATGGTGGAGAAGCGGAAAATACCCTATCCTCAATAAAGGAACAGTATGTAAAAATGGGAATTTGAGGGAAAGATGAAGGTTGGAAAAGAAGGGGTAAAATAGTTGTGGAATTAGATTGACAAAGGGAAAGATATAGATCATATCGGTGAGCCATTTGTTGGTAATAGAGGAGGGTAGGAACAGAAGGTCCTAAGAGAGATCGTCGATGATAGGCATCAAAGAAGGTAGAATCAAACGGATTATGTTTTGAAAGATAGGCTAAGAGATCCATCCTCAGTTGATTAGTACTCTGGGCACAGGTAGGAACTGTGTTTTGTCTTTGATTCCGGACCACAGAATCAATCATGGGATGCCAGGAATTATCATGACAATCAGCCACTTTGGAGGAGTAACTCTGGAACATGTCAGCTATGCGCAACTCCAAATGGTTAACATACAAAACAGCTTATAGTATCACATCCCCCACATACCATGCCATATCCACCTCATCTGGAATTAACAAGTCTCCTCATAGATACATGTAGGACATCAACATAGTATCTGGCGTGACAGAATCTTCAAACACCATCCTTACTACCTCTGTCAGCAACTCAGCAGACCAAGCCCCACTCCATCCATCCTTTGGAAGAGGTAAATCCATCATGGAAAGCTTCATGTAGAAGACCAACTTCTGTAAGTGGTAGTGGACAAAGAAAGAATGGTCTGGTGGAACATATTCCTAAAACTGCTCAAATGTAGACCATAACAAGTCCATTCTGGACTGCAATCTTTCCACTTTATCTTGGAATAGAGGACACAAAGTAGCCTATCGCTGAAGAGCAGCCAAGTCCTGCTGTGAAAGATAAGGAATCAAGGGAACATTAGGGTTTGGAGGAACAGACCGTGACTTTGCCAGTTGATCTTGCAACTGCTGGATTTGGGAGGCTTGGGATGCCACTGTGTCATTAGCAATCTATAAAGCTGAAAGTTTGTCATCTAAGATAGCTTGGAACTCCTGCGCTTCTCTGGATATCCTCTCCTTCTTCGTTGAAAGGCTAGTAACCTGGGATTGAGCCTCTAGTAACTGGATCTTCAAAGAAGAGATCTCATCGCTTTGGGTGGCAACCAGTTGGGTTTGGTATTCCATTTGCTTTAAAAAATCTGCTAGGGTATCCTTAGCAGAAGCTAACTCGGATGTTGTCTTATGCAACTGGTCCTTAGACTGCATGAGCTCTTCATAAAAAGACGCGTACAGCTGTTGAACACAGGCTGTCTGACAATTCAATGGAACTTTGAATATCTTTACAGAGGAAAGGAATTGCATCTCCTAAGACTAGACTGTTCAGGGAGGGAACTGAGATGTCCAATCATCCTTCGCGATGTGCTCTGAATAGGTTATTACAAGTAAGATACCCAGGGAGTTCACTGCCAGAGCTAGCAGGGATGGGTACTGAAGGAAGTACTGAAGGAGCTTTATCCGCTACCCGCTTCAAGCGTTTGCACTGTATGACCAGGGGAGGTGGAGAATCATCATCCTCTATGTCAATAGGTTCTGACTCATCGGAAGGTGGAGGAGGAGGAACTGGATCTGATGGAGGAGGTGGAGGCACAGTCTTCTGTAAACCTGAATAGGTAAAGAAGGAAGACAAATATGATCCATATGTGACATTGGTAACATTACCCCTGGTGACTTTGACAAAATGTTGATCCATTTTAGTGAGGAGGTAAGTGCTCCAATCAATAGCAACTCCTTTCAACACCATCCTGGAAGTTGTAAAAAGCTCTTTGGACAAATATTGGGATGGCGTTTTGGCAGGCATAACTATCCTGAAGAAACTGACAGATCATCTTCCATACGGAATCAGTGATCATGGAAAAGGAAACTCCTGAAGAGTTGATCACCTTCTTTACATCCAGCATTTCCCTTGTCTGCTTTTGCAACAGCTTCAGAATCTCTTCATTAGAGAAAAGCTGACGAGTGGTAACAAAAGGTTCACCTTTGGAGGGAAGAGACAGAGTTTTCCCTAAGCCTCGAGGTGTCAAAGTCATAGAAATTCCCTGGATTAGTCCTGTCTTCTTGCTGTAGGAGGCCAGAAACTCATCACATAACGACGGATCCTCTGGAAGCAATGGAAAAGAAGTAGCCACAAAAGCAGCGAGTCCCGTCTTCGTGAGAGGCTCAAAAGTGAGTAGGGAAGAGTAATCCCTACTAACTAATGGGACGTACTGGATAGGGGGAGGAGCATGAGAAGGCACCATTCAGATAGTTACACACACACCACAAACACAGACAATCAAGGAGAATGCCTGCAAAGCAATAGACAAAAAACCAAGGATAATAGAACAACCAAAACAATAAAATGGGACTCGACCAACTAACCCCAAGCAAACCACAGCCTAGAAAAAAATTGACATGACCTTGAGACATATGCGACCAAAAGCTTCATGCTATGCATCAGACAAATACCCAGAACCCCTTATCAGGCAATAAAAGAAAAAACTACACACCGTACCCTTAACCGTATCAAAGACAGTAAACCAAAACAATACCACATGCAACACATATCAAGACTACATCATTGATAAACCAGTGTTTGACCATGGAAATAACTATTATGGACCTATATTTCTTTTATGCATAGTCCTCAATCATAATGTAAACAAGTTCCAAAAAAAATTTGTTCAAATGAATTCCATTTCAACCATCAAACATCAACAAGAAGCAAATTTCATTTGTAAAAATGGTGCATACCGCTTACTTGCGTTGTCATTGTGTTGGGGGTTGAAGGTCTTCCACTGGGTTTTAGAGCAGAAGAGGAGTGTGGGATTCAAGGTTAGGAGAGGGAGAAAAGGTTGGGGTTTGATAAGATTTGGGTTTTTGAGATGACTTAGTTGAAGAAGAATACCTCAAGCTTTTTCTTTTACTTACTATACATGAATGGAATGAAAGACTTTGTCTTGATTACATCAAATGCATATGCAAATAATAAGCAAACACACTTAGGGATTATCTCAGATTTAATCCAAATGCATACTTCAAATGCAAGCTCAAACTTCGGTTTCTATTTCATGAATATTAATGGACAACAACTCCAAGATACAAGTATTTTGGTGGTAGACTCTACTATATCCAAGACATAGATCAAAAACTTATGAAATGCATTGTCAAAGCATAAAATTTACTTCAACCCTGTTTTAAAACAGTAATTTCTAGCCCATAAACAAGCTCCAAAAATGCTCATAATCCCAAGAATAAGCTTCTCTAACCATTCACAAATGAAGCCTTGATGTTAAGAGGTCAATTCCTTCTCTTACAACCACATAGATCACTTGTTTTCTCATCAAAATGGACAAGAACAGTGGGCTGACTCAAGTACTTGGGTACAAGACGAGCTTCATTGGACCATGAATATGGTAAAAGAATGGAAGAAGACGTACATAAGAGCAGGCTCCATACTTTTTCTCAGGTTTCCCCCTTTTATGGACTATCATACCACTCATTTTCGTCACACCAAATGGACGGACAAGAAGAGCTCTCACCTTCTTTGTTTGTATCTCCTTGTTTAGCTTCAGTTTGCCTTGAGTTTGCATGCTTTGGAGCTTGCACCATAGCCTTTAGCTCACCCTCCATCTGCCACAGGAATGCAAGCCCGATTTTTGTGCCGAAAAATGCGGGCTGCACTCCTTCAGCTCCCACACTTCAGTTTGACCATTTAGGTCACTCTTAAGTCATATAAGTCCATTATTCCAGGTCCCATACAAACCTAGTGGATTTTTGTCACTTCTCTTGATTTCCAGGCAAATTTTCCTCTTAAACCAATGTGACTTAGCCTGCAAACTGTCAACTACCTCTAGTTGATCAAGTTGTGGGTTCCCATAGACTTAATTTTTGTCAATATACATGGTACAACTGAAAATTACATGACAATTACAAAAGAACTTATGAAATTAAGTGATATCTAAGTCGGATGTTGGGTAACAATGACTAAATTATGTATAAAAGTTCCTCATGTGAATCCTAATGAAGTTCTTCTGCAAACATAAGAACTCTATGATTTATATCATGAACATAAAACTCTTTGACATTCACCCCCTCCTAACCTGCACATCCTCTGGCATGTGCCATTTCACAAAATTGCGGTTTAAGGAGGCTCTTCTTCTGACATATCTTCATATTCATCCTCTAAGTCTTCGTCATCTTTCTTGTCTTCAAGTAGATGGCTCACATCCAAGTCATCAAGCTCATAAGTAGAATACTCTCTTCGTTTGAAGAGCTTGATACATTTACCAGCTATTGGTACCTTGACCATGGTCCCATCCATTTCAGCCAAAGTATAAGTAGCATTATCATGTACTACTTTCACCACATATGGTCCAAACCATCGCTTGGCTAACTTCCTATGAGCACTATATTGATTGTCCAGGCGGCTATCATAGACAAGTACCCAATCATTCTCTTGAATAGCTCTTGGATGGAGTCAATGATGCTTGTCAAATCTCTTCTTATTCTTAAATCTTGCTGCCTTCAGCCTTTCAATGGCTGTCTTGACATCTTCTGGCCTTCTTTCAAGCTGCCTTATGCGCAAAATCAGCAGCTCTTCTCTATTTATGCCTTCATCCCAAGGCAAGATACTCCATGTGATAATAGACTCATCAATAGGCATAATAGGTGGCTGCCCATATATTAGTTCAGCCGGCATATAACCTGTTACTACACTATGGGTAGTTCTATCAGCCCATAACGCGAATGGAAGCATTCTAGGCCATTCTCTCATCTTTCCTCTGCAAGAGTTTGCCAATGCTTTGAGAATTGGTTGATGACCTCTTTCACTCTTACCATTGCCTTCAATATTGTAGGCTGATGTAAGAGATAGCTTGATTTCCAATTGAGCAAAGAAATGGCGAGCCTCATCGGTATCCAATTCTCCTCTATCTTATGCCAGTAGGCATATTTCACGATGGATTCCGTGCCACTGTGGATTCTGTTAGGTTTTACGGTGGATTCCGTAAACTTTGTTGACCAGCGCTCATATAGAAAGTGGATTCTTTGTGCGAGAAGTTGATGGGGACGCCTATCCTTTTCGGGCGTTTCATTAATTTAGTGTGTACATGGGTGATTCCATAGCGGGTGATTCCGCAAAATACATATTAAATTCATAAATGTTTATGAGTTTAGAGTGCACACTTGTGATAAATTAAGGTTAGGATTGATTTCTAACCAGTTGATTTATTTATGTAGCTGAAGACTGCTAGGTATTCACTTTTGTCGGTTTAATTGTATTATTTACTAACGATTGTGAATGCTTCAGTTGATGTGTAGAGATAGCAACAGTGGTGGAGAAAAGCATTGGAGGATAGCATGTATTCGAGTTATCACTTATATTTTGATGGGCGCATACCTTAGGCATGGCACCTATATTTTGTTGCGCCTATTTATTAAGGCATTGGATATTTATTTATTATTTTGTATGCGCATGGGCGCACGATTATGATATTTGTATTTGGACATTGTATTGGGTATGCCTGACTCTTTGGGTGCTCGCCCATTAGCTTTATTTCTATTTGGCACTAAAGCAAACTCAAAAGCCAAAAGCATGCTATTTTGTAATTTGGGCTATTATTTGAGCTTGAAGATGATTAATACATAAAATACATGCTTTGTGGAGCACTCACACAAGGCATGGGGGGAGATTGTACCCAATTGGTCTCTTGTTCATGTCGTGCATGCTTTCTACCTTGAGTTTTGTGCAAAAAGTAGAGTTCTTTTGTTCTTGGGGACCTTCCAATGCTCACTACGCGAGCATACAGCATCTGATATGTGCACCAGTGGTATCAGAGCAAAGTTGAGATCGAGAGCTTCCAATCGCTACCCATATTGCACGAAGGCGGAGCTCTTGGAACGATCGAGCTCTACAGTCAGTTTCATCACAAACGGTCGATACGGGTGGATTCCTGGCGGTCAAGAACCGCTGTCTACAGCCTCTGATCATGAAGGACCGGCCTAGGGAAGCAGAGGACCACGTCAATATCTCCCTATTCAAGTCGTTTTTTCTCAGACAAAACAGGTAAGCTCCATAACTACCAAAAGTTTAAGCTTAAATTAAAAGCTTAAGTAAGCTTAAAAAGCTTACTTAAGAGCTTTAAGCCCACAAATTCGACGTTTCGTAATTCAGCATGTACTAAATTGATTCGCGACGGAAAAATCGGCCCCCCCCCTAAAATCCGTCGTCAGTTTCATCCTACTCAAAAGCTTAAGTCATATAAGCTTTACAAGGTTCAATCACTTAAATCCTCCAAGTTTTATCACTCTGCAAGTCACGAAGGCCAATCAAGTTCCCCGAAGTCAAAACTGACTTATTCTAAAAACTCCCATAAGGACTGTTCTTGCGCAAAAGCACTGAACTGCAAAGTTGTTCCCTGGAAGACTCTATTCGCATACGCAGACTTGCTTAACCAGTTTCAGCACACGCAGAAGGTCATACGTAGATTTTATGAAGACTTCAAATCCCGCAACCGCAAAAGTCGAAGACCGTGAAAGCCAAACAAAAATCTATAAGCCTTGTATACCCGACTTTGAGCTATGCTCATCCCGCTAATTGGATTTTGAGAGTGTAAGGTCTTTTGAATTTTTACAGGATGACGGAACAAAATATGGATGATTTAATGGCTGAAGGCGATCTTCCTGAACCTACGATGGAACAAAAATTGGATTTAATTATGATACAGCTGAATGAAGAACGAAGAGCCCGACAAGCTTTGCAAGTTCAATTGGCCAATTTACAACGATCGACTACCGACAAAGATGGACCACAACCCGAAGATCTTATCCGACAAACCATCGATGCGACTCTTGAAGCTCAATCCATCCACAAAGAAACAAAGATAAGTAAAAGAAATTTCAAATTCCGTACTTTCAATGGAACTCGAGATGGAAAGACTGTTCTTGCATTCATCAGTCAGTTTGATGATTATTTTCATGAAGAGACATACACTGAAAAAGATAAAATTAAATGTGTCACTAATCACTTAGTCGATCGAGCATCTCTTTGGTGGACCGTGGTTCGTAAGAGCGTAGATTGTCCCACTACCTGGGAGAGTTTCAAAAAGAAGTTTATGCAGAATTTCCTTCCTCCACAATTCCATGAAAAAGCCATAAAGCAATGGGACCTTCTTCAGCAAAGAGATCGTGAGCCTATTTCCCAGTACACCGAATGCTTTTGGAATGCCTTACTGCAACTACGCATGCTTGAAGATGTACCTGAAGCGACTCACAAGGGCAAGTTTATGTCTGGATTACTTGGGCATTACTACGCTGAAGTCTGTTGAGAATCAGCAATCACACTCAAACAGCCTCTTTGTATGGAATCTCAGGGTCAAGGATATGCAGGGTAACTTATCCCATATGCACAATAGTGCCTACTGCAGTTTCCTACTTTCCTATAAAGCATTGTACTTGCTTCCTTTCTTAATGCAATGATAGTACTCTTTTCATTTCAGTAAAGTGTCAATGTCATTGTCCACATACACAAGATTGTGTTTATGAGTCCAAGTCTCAATCTTGGAACCTAATTCACTTGTGTAACAAACAGTGTCCATTCCATCATGAGTCTACACTTCTCCTTCCATCCTCCATAGCTTCCGGTTATGTCATGCTCTAGATCCCACATTTCTAACATGGTATCAGAGCCCAGTTGGGCATGGCATTGCTTCTCCAGCCTCTCTTGATTCTTCTGAACCTCCACCCAGCTCAGTGTCAGTGTATGACTTCTTTTCTCAACTCTACTCTCACTGAAGCTTCCATGGCAGCCATAGCCAGCAGCACCCTGTCAGATTGAACTGCTTATATCTCACTCCACAAGTCAAATCTCTTGGAGCTTCCTTCTGGAAAAGTATTCCCCAACTCATAAAGCTTCCCTGTATCACATCAATCCAGGACATTGGACCATCTGGAGCTCAGCATTGTGAAAATCCCCAATCTCTGTTCTGTGTCTGCCATAGCCAGACAGGACCTACCTTGCTTGGAGCTTTCATAACTCTTCAACCAGGCCATTTCAGCCCACGATTTCTTCTGGAGAGTTGTTCCTCTGCTCAAGGCGTTTCATCTTGGCACAACAATCAATGACATTGATGCTCCCTGGCTACAGCATTGCAGAAATTCGACCACACTGTCCAGATCTGCGCCAAATCTGTTCGCGGCACCTGCGCGCCTCATACTGACCACGATCTGCACAATCTCCATGGGGCTTTGGTAGCCCATGACATAAGCTTCCTAGATATGTAAAAAGTTTTGAAAATGATGCACTGTAGCTCCTGCAATAAGCAAAAAACCAAGCCCCTGTCTCAGAAACCCTAATTCCACCATAGCCAAAAAGCTTCAAAATCTTGACATTTTTCACTGTTTCTCTCACTGAAGTTATCAACAGTGATTTTAATCACTGAGCAATACTCTCTGAAGTTCGTTAAAGTACTGTCACTCAGATCTGAAGACATCAGCATCAAATCAAGAAGGGGAAGATCACTTGGAGAAAAAAAAAAGACTTTTGCAGATTTGGTATTCATTGACACTCAGTTAGTGCTTTTTAGCACTTGTGTCTCTCAATCAATTCTTCTGTTGCTCAAATCTAATAAAGTCTGAAGTTGATTTGCTACTGTTCCCGTAAATCTAACATGGGCAAAGACTCGCCAAATGCTCGATTCAAAGGAGTCGGATTCCACACTTGGCAAACCCGCATCAAGCTCATCCTAATGAAGAAGGGTCTCTGGGCCATCACAAATGGCAAAGAGAAGAAACCGCGGGACGTGGACCTTGCAACTACTTGGCAAAAGAATGATGACAGAGCTCAGGCCATTATCAAATTGGAGCTAGATGACAGTTATATCCATCACGTGGATAACTGTGAGACCTCACAGGATACATGGAAAATACTTGACACCATGTTCGGTGCACAATCTAAATCATCAAAGTATGGTCTCCTAATTGAATTCTTCAGGCTTGAAATGAAGTCCAGCACATCACTTGCCACACATCTTAATTACATGGAAGGACTCCTAACCCAACTTGCAGGAATCAACATTAAAATGGATGAAGATGTTTGCATCGGTGTTCTACTTAAGAGCTTGCCTCCTGAATATAATAACGTATCAACAACTTTAATCAACATGCCAAATCCTGAACTTGTTGATATCCAGGCATCACTGTTAGAAGAAGAAAAGAAGCTAAAAACTAAAGAAGAACCAAGTACCTCTAGAGATGAGCATGCATTATATGTTGGCAACAGGTACAAAGGCAAGAAAGATCAGCTCTTTTGTGACTTCTGCAAAAGGACCGGACACACCGAGAAGTTCTGCCACGCAAGAAAGAGATCCCAAAAGGCCTATCTAGTCGCAGTCAAAGAAGAAGAAGAAAATGAAGCAAAGGAAGAAGAAGATGAAGATCACCAGGATCGGAAGGACAAGACTCATCAGTCCTTGTACTCTCATAATTCTGATAGATTGTTTTAATAGCCTTGTATTTTCCTTACCCTAATGCTTCCTGCCATAAGCTTTGTAAACTCCTTATGTAACTTGGCATTACAGTCCCTGTACACTTTGTGAGGCCCCTGTTACAGCCTCTGGATGTCCACCATGTTTATGGTACCCACACTTAGCTTTTTCTGCAACAGCCTCTGGTGTTTTGCCATGTCTGTGGTATACCCACACTTTGCAGGTGGTTCTCATTACAGCCTCTACACACTTTGTGCCTTTCCTAGTTGTGATTGAGGAGGGGTGTTGAGAATCAGCAATCACACTCAAACAGCCTCTTTGTATGGAATCTCAGGGTCAAGGATATGCAGGGTAACTTATCCCATATGCACAATAGTGCCTACTGCAGTTTCCTACTTTCCTATAAAGCATTGTACTTGCTTCCTTTCTTAATGCAATGATAGTACTCTTTTCATTTCAGTAAAGTGTCAATGTCATTGTCCACATACACAAGATTGTGTTTATGAGTCCAAGTCTCAATCTTGGAACCTAATTCACTTGTGTAACAAACAGTGTCCATTCCATCATGAGTCTACACTTCTCCTTCCATCCTCCATAGCTTCCGGTTATGTCATGCTCTAGATCCCGCATTTCTAACAAAGTCAATATGTTCAAACCTACAACTCTTGAAGATGCAATCTCTTTAGCTCATGACACTGAAGACAAGATTCGATGAAGAGACAAACGTCCACAACAATTTCAAGCAAATGGTAACTATGGTTCTAAGCAATTCAATTAAAATTTTAGAAGATTCAATCAAAGTCGATTTCCTTCATCATCTTTCCGTAAGTCTTGGACAAAACCACCTCCTTTGCCATCAAATATCAATCAAAACCCTAAGCCATCCTCACAGCCAAATCTTTATATTCCTAGACTTCCTGCCATTGCAAACAATGTATCTAAAGCCAAACCTATAGTGTGCTATAAATGCCATCAACCTAGACATCTAGCAGCCAATTGCCAATCGAAGAAGCCATCTGTCCATATCAACTATCTTCGAGTAATGGAAGATGAAGAACATGAGGAAATGCCTAACTTTACAGAAGATGAGGACCACACTACTACTCCTTCGGATACTTTACCAGGTATGCCAACTCCACATTCTTTGTTGACAATGAAATGTTTCGTGCATGGAAAAGAAAAGATTATTTTGCATGATGATGGTAGTATACATGATTTTATTTATGCAAAGTTACTGAAAGAATTGAAATTACAAACTGTTCCTACGCATTATCGCATTAAAGGAGCATTTTTAGGCACAAGGTATAATGGAACACAAGAGGTGCATGATTTAGAAATTCAAATTGGTGAATACACTGAAAGAAGGAATTTCCTAGTTGTACCTTTACAATCCAGTGATATTATCCTAGGTATGCCTTGGCGTCATCAGCATAATCCTGACATAGATTATTCCACGCATTCAATTAAAATTCATTTTCAAGGAAAACACATTACATTGTATGGTATGCACGCATCCAATAATTTTCCACTGCTTACTCATACTCAAGCTAAACATGCATTACACAAAAGTAGTAAATCTTATCTAATTTGGGTGAATGAACTTCAAGCTAAAGAAAAACATATGCATCCTAGGCATAAACAATTCCTTGCACAATTTAAAGATTGTTTTGCTGAAGATTTACCACTTGGACTACCTCCTTCACATCCTGAAGATCACAAAATAGATTTAATTCCTGGTACACAACCACCCTGTAAAGCACCATATAGGCATAACCAGATTGAACAGAAAGAAATTCAAAATCAAGTTGAGGAATTATTAAACAAAGGATTAATCAGACCTAGTAGTTCTCCATTTGGCGCACCTGTTTTATTGGTAAAGAATAATAATAATACATATCGCATGTGCATTGATTATCATGCCCTAAATAAGATTACTGTAAAGAATAGATATCCAATTCCTAGGGTAGATGATCTTATGGATAAACTACAAGGTTCTGCCATATTTAGTAAAATAAATCTTAAATCTGGTTATCATCAAGTGAGATTAGATAAATCTGATATATTTAAAACTGCATTTAGAACACAATTTGGTCATTATGAATTTCTAGTGATGCCTTTTGGATTGACTAATGCACCTGCTACATTTAGTAGAATGATGAATCGCATATTTTTGAAATATCAGCATTGTGTTATAGTATTCTTTGATGATATCTTGGTATTCAGTAAAAATGAGAAAGAACATTATGAACATCTGTCTTTGGTTTTCAAGTTGTTGAAAGATAATCAATTGTATGCTAATCCGGAAAAGAGTGAGTTCTTTCAAACAGAAATTGAATATCTAGGTCATATTATGTCATCAGAAGGTATTAAGGTTGACCCTAAGAAGATAGAAGCAATATTGAATTGGCCTATACCCAAAAATGTGGATGAGTTGCGTTCTTTTCTAGGTCTTGCTAGTTTTTACAGGAAGTTTATGCGAAATTTTTCATTACTTGCTTTGCCTTTGACTAAACTTTTAAGGAAATGTATTGTTTATCATTGGTTTGATAATCAACAAAAATCTTTTGATTTATTGAAACATGCATTAACCCATGCTCCTGTATTACAACTACTTGATTTCAATAGACCATTCTTTTTAGTAGTCACTGATGCTAGCAGATTTGGAATAGAAGCCGTACTTATGCAAGATAATCATCCCACTTATGATAAAAATTTGTTAGCTGTTGTACAAGATTTAAGACAATGGAAACATTACTTAATGGGTTCTGAGTTTATGATTAAGACTGACCAACAAAGCATTAGACATCTCCTTAGTCAACCCCAAATATCTGACTGACATATCAAATGGGCAGCTTTTATTCAGAGTTTTCATCCCCTTATCCAATATCAACTAGGTAAAGAAAATGTAGTAGCCGACTCTTTAAGTAGAAGACCGACTATTCATAATATCTCTATCATATCATTTGATTCTCTAACTCCTATGAAAGATACTTATCATTAGGACATTACTTTTCATGCTGATTGGAATAAATTAGTTGGAAATAACTGGATTCCTATTGATTCACTGTCTTACAATGATGGATTCATGTTTTATGAAAAGAGATTATGTGTTACAATTCCATTTAGATCTTTTGTTTTGAATGAGATTCATTGTCCTCCATATCAAGGTCATAGAGGTATCATATCTACTTTACGTACATTGATTGAAGATTTTTATTGGCCACATATGGACACTCATGTATCTAACTTTGTTTCTGAATATTTGGTTTGTCAAAGAGTTAAGAGACATCATGGTAAACAATATGGTTTACTTATGCCTTTATCTATTCCATCAAGACCATGGGAACAAATTTCTATGTACTTTATTACTGGTTTACCTAATACTAAAGCTAACCATGATATGATTTGGACTGTTGTAGATAGGTTTAGTAAACAAACATATTTCATTCCATGCAAGAAAAATTTAATAGCATCTCAGGCAGCACAATTGTTTTTGAAAACTGCTTTCACTAATCATGGATTACCAAAAGTTATTATTTCTTACCGTGATTCTAGATTT
Source organism: Lygodium microphyllum (assembly GCF_053477565.2). Classification (NCBI taxonomy): domain Eukaryota; kingdom Viridiplantae; phylum Streptophyta; class Polypodiopsida; order Schizaeales; family Lygodiaceae; genus Lygodium; species Lygodium microphyllum. Next base: position 101,761,606 of record NC_141155.1, read on the forward strand.
TGTAATAACTTTTGGATTACTTTGTTTGCTAACCTAGGAACAAAGATTGATTTCTCATCTGCATTTCATCGTGAAACTAATGGTCAAACAGAAGCCACTAACAGTACTATTTTAGATCTTTTACGTGCTTACACTATTTCTACACCACAGACATGGGATACACATTTACATTTACTACTGTTTGCATATAACAATACACTACACACAGCCACAAACAAAGCACCATTTGAAGTGATTTATGGTTATAGATTGTCTACACCTGTTGCATCTTTATCAAATAGAATTCAGAGTGCTGATGATATTGCTAACATGCACATTACTATTTTTTATGAGGTTAAAGATATGATTGCCAAAGCCCAGCAATCATATACAAAACAAGACAATAAGAAAAGACAGGCCATGAATTTCAAAGTTGATGACTATGTTTGGTTAAGAATAGAAAAACGTAGATTACAAAGTGTAGATAAACACCCAATTGTGAAATTAGCACCTAGATTCTATGGACCATTCAAGATCATTCACAAAATCAATGACAGTGCATTTAAGTTAGAACTACCACCACACTGGAAAATTCACAACACCTTTCACATTAGTTTATTACGGCCCTTTAGAGGCCAATTACCTGTACACCCTGTTTATGAAAACCCACCTTTGCTAGACGAAGAGACTGAAATCCTTGAGCCTGAAGCTATCATAGATACTGACTTTATGACCACTAGAACTGGCTGTAGATATTCTAGATATTTGGTTAAGTTTAAAAACCATCCTATTGAAGAGGCCCAATGGATGCACGCTAGAGACTTAAATGCTTTCCCCACTCTGTTAGCGCCACATTGAGCTAATAGCAATTGAGGACAATTGATATCCCACCCTGGGGGTATGATGCCAGGAGGCATATTTCATGGTGGATTCCGTGTCACGATGGATTTCGTGAGGTACTACAATGGATTCCGTAAACTTTGTTGACCGGGGCTCATACACAAAGTGGATTCTTTGTGCAAGAAGTTGATGGGGACACCTATCCTTTTCGGGTGTTTCATTAATTTAGTGTGTACATGGGTGATTCCATAGCGGGTGATTCCGCAAAATACATATTAAATTAATAAACACTTATGAGTTTAGAGTGTGCACTCATGATAAATTAAGGTTAGGATTGATTTCTAACTAGTTGATTTATTTATGTAGCTGAAGACTGCTAGGTATTCACTTTTGTCGGTTTAATTGTATTATTTTACTAACGATTGTGAATGCTTCAGTTGATGTGTAGAGATAGTAGCAGTGGCAGAGGAAAGCATTGGAGGATAGCGTTGTCGTATTGCTGCGCATTCGAGGTGTGTAAACCACCCAAAAGTTGTGCATGGGATTTGGTACTTTGTACATATTTAGTTGTTGTGTTTACATTTATTTTTTGCGTATGAGTATAGTGAGGAGGAGCTGGAGGCATAGTGGTGAGCAAGATGAGATGCTTTCAGCCTATGTTGTGCAAGGTCAAGAGAAAAGCAGTTTATCATGTTACAAGCAAATGCAAGATGAAGGTTGTATTCTTTGCAAGGCAATATTTGTCCTTAGCCTTCAGGCATGCATAGTAGTCATAAAGAAGATGACATTACTAGAAATTAGACAAGCAAAGATAACACAAATGCATTGAAGGATGTGTTGGATGATGGGGCTTCACCAAAAGCAGCTGATTATGATAACAGAATTGCCTTACATCTTGTCGCTAGTGGAGTTGCTACTTCAGTATAATGCTCTTGACAATCCAACGGATCGTTGGGATAGAACAAGTGTTTTGCAACATGGCTGATGCAACATTTCAACTTATAGTTCACACATCTCGGCTTCTTTGCGAGCATTATGGTATGCACGGGAAGTTAAAAAGATGGAGGCCGCTTTTCTGTGTGTGATATGCTATGGAAGGAAGAGAGGCTAAAAAAAAAGGGGATTGTGAATAGTAAATGGTAAGAAAAGCAAAAAGGCTATTTGGGGGGAGAAAAAGCAAAGCCTAACCTCTCCACGGGCTGCCCGCCAGCCTCGAGCAAATCATTCAGCGAGTGCCAAGTCCACCTAAGAGTCCTAGATCTCCTACATCCTCTTTTTCCAAACGGACACAAGAAGCACAACAACGGTTGTCAAGGGAAACTGCTCAATTCCAATCTCTATCCCCATTTAAGCTTCAAAATGCCCAAGAGATGGGACGTGGCTCCATCTGTAGCTCTTGACCCAAGGATATGCATGAGCAACCTAATGTGACCAGATCATCAACTCATGCTCGATCTACACAGATGAGTGCTCAAAGGCCAACAAAAGACACAACCACTTCTGATCGCCCTAGGGACTTGACACCGCAATCCACCAAGGGTAGCCAGCCCACTAAACTAGCTGCTACTACTTCCAATCAGGGACCACAGCAGTCACAGCCCTTGGCTATGACAACTCCCCTTGTGGAACGTGTCCTTAGTAATTTACCTATGGAGGAGGTGTCGCAACCAAACCCCTCGACAACTCCAGCACTTTCAAAGTGCCTAAAGCCTAGGAGGGAGGAGTCAAGCGCAAGGGAGTTGGTTGAAAAGCTAGACTCTCTGAAAAGAGCAGCAGTTGTGCCCTCACAATAGGGCAAGGCTATTCAGCAATCCATCGCTATGTCCCATAAGGACACACTAGAGAAGGGAAATGCTGAGGCCCAACCAAGCACATCAATGGTCGATATAGCCCAGGATCCTGAGTTGTTGAGAGAGACACCTTCATTGACCAAGAAAAAGAGGATAAAGCAGAGAAAGCATCAATAGTTGCAGGTGGTTGTGGACCCCAAGAACATTGAGACGAAAGGCACTGGAGAGCTGATGAATAAAGCATCGAGTCCATCCACCAATGAACCCGCTGATGCCTCTCCTAATAGCAGTGAACCCTCAGACACATCCGTGTGCTCTGAAAAACCCGAGCAACAGTTGCCATCAATAGTTGCTTGCAACACCCTATCCATTGACAATAGAACTCACATTGATCAATTAAGAGTGGATACAACGTCATCACAACAGGGTGACAAATCTATACCAGTCACATCCAAGAAGAACCATGACAAAATTGTAGCAAAACCTCAGGAGAAGTGTGAGAACCCCAAGAGCATAAGAAATCCTAACGTTGACCAATCTTGCTCATCTAGGCCTGAGCCCCCAGCCATGCTAAATCCTAAGGAGACTCTTAGAACTTTGCATGAGATAGAAACCGAGCAAGCCCTCGTTGAACATAGAAGTGTCGCAAAATGCTTAACTGAGTTGGAGGCTAAGCTCAAGGTGGTCGCGCGTGTCTACGTCCTTACAAACATGGGCACGATCCCCAAGGAGCAGCTGGGAGATTACTTGACCTTTTCTCTATCATGGGAAGAACAAGAACATCTTAACGGGCACTACGACAGGCTCCTGCATGAACATATGCGACTCATCCCTGATGAGGAGGCTGACGAACTACGCTTAACCGTCACGTTCAATGAAGTGGTCTCTCGACCGAATCTTGTAGACATAGAGCTACTAAAGCGATTGTCAGCAGGCCAGAGTCAATTAGAGCAGCGTTGGTGCGAAAGCCGCATTGTAATGGCCGAACTAGGGGCTCAGATCATGACGGTCTCAAAAGGCCGATTGGCCAAATGGCGGTCTTAAAGAGACCCAACCTATGTGGCACCAACTTCCCTTCGAGTGCTCACTGACATTCGGGGTACGGACTTAGCTGGGACTAGGCTACAGGGCCCTTTGATTGATAAGGTTCTCACTGAGGAGGAGTTACATGTTGCCAGTAGACTCGGTCAAGGTTCTATGCTACTCGATGTGGCAAAATATCTATCAGTATTAAGTCAGCTGCCACGAATACTAGATGCGTGTGCCACGCTCCGGTACAACCCCAAGTTCTACACTTGGTTCTTATCCTCGTAAAGTGACATGGATTCATAGATATGTATATAAATAAACACTGCTTTTTGTGTCACCGTGTATAAACAATGACAACCGGTCCACACAACTTAGCATAAGCCACTATTGGCTAATGGCTGGAGGCAACACGAACATCATCATGGGGGCCATCCCTTTACGACGAAACACTGCATGCCTCACCCCTCCCCTTCTTGTCATATGCACTTCATAAACCACACTAAAATCCCTTCCATGCAAACAGTTGTATCCTGTATCAAGGTCTAAACCCTTGGATTGTGTCTTGCAGGTTTCCTTTTGCGGCGGAACGCATGGAAAATCATGGAGATCTAGCATGCAAAGACGCTCTTCGCAGAAGGCGGGAGCATGTGGCACGCGCCTCTCCACCGGAGTGCTATGTGCCCACCATCAAGAGGTATGCCAAGAAGCGAGGCCCTAAGCGACACTGCCCAGGGCGAAGGCCGAAGAATCCTCAAGTCAAGAAAGTCGAGACTCGAAACGCGCAACAGGTGGTAGCACTAGTGGCACGAACTCCCAGCTCCCGCTCGGGCCCCAGATGCTCAAAGGCAGAAAGGGCAGCTCAAGAAAGAGAAGAATTTAATGAATTATTTAAAGATATTCTGGAGACGGTAGCGGGCCGGGATTACACCATTCATGTCCCGGCCGACATGTTCCCTGCTCACCCCCACGGGAGTCCCACACCAGCAGAGCCCCAATCACCCGGCCACCCAGACTCGCCTCGCCTCGTACAAATCGAGTAGCCCATGATGCATAAAAGGCTTATCAAATGATAACTGGCCATAACTTTTTGTTTTTGAATGGTTAAGTGTTCCCGACTTGTTAAGTATTGACATGTTCCCGAATTGTACGAACTTTTCATATCTGCGTTTAATATATTTCACGTCTTTAGCAAAAGAAAAAAACTAATCAAGCACAGGTGATAAATATCTAAGTCAACACCATAGAATTCCGATAAGTGAGGTCTCCTTGCATTGCACTAGTTTATTATAGTTGCGGCATATACAATGCATGTACTCTCATGAAGCGACAAGTGGATACAAGATGGGACAGATCTTCGGGCGAAAGCGTTCAATGCTCGATCACCGCAAGACCATCGACCCCCCAAGGAGCCGCGGCAAAGCCACCCTGCTGAAATCACGAATCACCCTTGCCAACTGCCCACATTGCATGGCCCAAAACACATTCTTGGGCCATGCCCCCTTTCTGGGTCAAGCTCTATAGTTGGCTCACGGCAGTCGTTACCTCAATTGTACCCACATCGCATGTGCCGCAAGGAGGGTTGCAATATCTCCAGTGTATCTCCCCCTTTCGCCAACTGCTTCTCTAACAACGAGGCTAGGGCACAATCATCATTGTACTATCCATTTTCTGAGCCTTCGAAGCTTGACATTTTCCAACCCATTAAAAGGCTGATAGCCTCAACATATTGTAATGGTTGTACTCAGGCAAATCAAAAAAAAAAAGAGAGAGAAAAGAAAAGAAAAGAAAAGGAGAAAAGAAAAGAAAAGAAAAGGAGAAAAGAAAAGAAAAAGAAAGGAATGGAAAGATAAGAAGCACCCACGATCACAGCACAGCACCTAGGGGTCCTCAAATTAGGTACGTCTGGTGACCTTGGTCAACCGGCTTCGTCCCTAGTCCCCTAGCCCCTTACAATTACCCACAATTGTTCAGGGCACATCAAGGGCAGGACATACCTGGGGAGCTTCTCTCGCCTAGGGTTAGACTTGTCACCCTGACCCACTTGCACAATTTTCTTTTGCACTCTGCCTTAGTACCATTGCAATCAGTTGTGATAAGCACCGCACGATTGGCCATGAAAAGTACACCGTACTCATCAAGCAAGTCCAATAGTTTCCAGCTCTACTGAAAGTGCGGTGTCCCTGTATTCAATTATGCTCCATCGTGCAGTCACAATGCAAAGGATGTCTCATATACCTTCACGTGTACTTCTTCTCCACATGGACAACTTTGCTTCATCCACACATTGTTATGAGAAACTAGCCCACGGTCTTCTAACTACGTAATATCTAAGTATGCACGAGCACTTACATAATATCTGCACCAAAGTATATGCACAATTTGGATCCTCAAGTGCAGGACAATACTCTCAGCTTGCTTAGAGTTCGACTTGTCTCCCAAACTAATCAAATATGTCTTGTGCACAATAAGAAGACTAGCACTACCCCTTAGGGAGAGATCACACGAGAGGTTTTCAAATTGCAGGTATTGAAGCCTCCAACGAAATTCCAATCGCTCCTTATCAACACTCAACTTTGAATGCTTGTCCCTTACCATCCGACAAGCCCGCAAGGAATCGTCATGTGCAAAATCCCCAACAAACCGACACTTGTGCTGGCCATCAATGCAATCCCCAACACAGCATAGCCCTACCACCAACTCCAACAACCTCCCACCAGCCACCTTGGCCACCAACAAGCCCCCAGGACCTTCTGCCACACCACCACCAACACTCCTCCACGGAAACCACAGGCGTCCTTGTCACCCACGTCTTCGGTGCATGCTACAGCCTGCTACCTACGACGGTGAGTGCCATGGGACTGGCACTCGTCTAAGAGGGGGGTAATGTTAACCCCAACACGAAGAAAGCAAAAGGAAGTGGAAAAGATGCACGGCAAAGGCGGAAAAAAGGTAGCCCGACTGAAAAAAGAAAAGGAAAAAAGGCCAAAAGCGCAAGGGCAACCTTAAAAGTCCAAGGCAAAGGAAAAAGGGGAAAGGCGCATTTTAAAATAAAAAGGCGCACCGTGAAATCTTGTAAAAGAGCGCCGCACCCGTGCAATTTGTAAATGTAGACGTGCGGTGGAAAGGAAACTAGGAAGATAGAAGGACAATGGGGAAAAGGGCCTAGGCTACGGTCGGCCATGTAAAAAAGGGGAAAAGGGGATGACCGCCCAAAAGGGGTTTAGGGTTTTGTATATAAAGTTGAAAAGTGAATGAGAAGCTCATTCTTGTGTGTGGCCAAAAGTAGCTCTCCTCTTCTTCTTCTTCTTCTTCTTCTTCTTGCTTGCTTGAGCTTGTGCTTGAGAGAGGGAGTGTGAGAGTGTGAGGGTGAGGGACCGAGGAGGAGAAGCTCTCCATCTTCTCCTCTCTTCTTCTCTTCTCTTCTCTTCTCTTGTCTTGCTCGCGGCAATGGAGCTTGGAGTGTGGAGCTTGAGGATGGAGCTTGCTTGAAGCTTGCACTTGGATCGTGGAGCCACCGGAGTGTGCGGGAGAGGAGGTAACTCGAACGGCATGGAGGTAAGCTCACTACACCCGTAAGGTATGCATTGCGCGTCGGCTATGTGAGAGGTAGCCATTAGTGCTCGGCTTGGAATGCTTGAATCAATAAGCGGTCCGTGGGTCTTGGTGGTTGAGCGAAAGCTCCCACATAGGGACTTGACTGTGCAATCTACTAACAGTAGCCAGTCCACTGAAATAGCTGCTACTACTTCCAATCACAGGGATCACAGCAATCACAACCCCTGGCCGTGACAACGCCCCTTGCGAAACGTGTCCTTAGCAGTTCGCCTGTGGATGAGGTGCCGCAACCAACATCCTTGACAACTCCAGCACTTCCAAAGCACCTAAAGTCTATGCTGGAGGAGTTAAACAGAAGGGAATTGGCTAAAGAGCTAGACTCTTCAAAAAGAGAGGCAGTTGTACCCTCACAACCTAACGAGGCTATTCAATAGGCCACGGATATGTCCCATGAGGACACACTAGAGAAAGAGAATGCTGAGGCCCAGCCAAGCACATCGACCGACTGACCTAGTTCAAGGTCCCGAGTCTTCAAGGGATACACCTTGATTGCCTAAGAAAAAGAAAAGAAAAGAAAAAAAACAACAACGGCAGTTGCAAGTGGTTGTAGACCCCAAGAAGATTGAAACCAAGAGTTTTGAAGAGCTGAGGAATAAAGCATCAAGACCATCCACCAATAAACCCATTGATGTCTCCCCTAATAGTGGTGAAACCTCAAAAACATTTATGTGTTCTGAAAAATCAAAGCAGATGTTACCATTAACGGTTGCTTGCAACACTCAATCCATCGACAACAGAACTCGCATTGACCAATCAAGAGTGGATACAACACTGTCACAACAGGGTGACAAATTTATACCAGTCACATCTAAGGAGAATCATGACACAATAGCAGAAAAACCCTAGGAAAAATGCACAAACCCCGAGAGTATAAGCAATCGTAGCATTGACGAAGGCCTGAGCCCCCAGCTATGCTAAAGCCTAGGGAAACTCCTAGAACCTTGCATGAGATAGCAACCGAGTAAGCCCTCGTTCAACATAGAAGTGTCGTTGAATGCTTAATTGAGTTGGATGCTAAACTCAAAGTATTCGCACATGTCTACATCCTTGTGAACATGGGTGCATTCCCTAAGGAGCAGCTTGAAGAATACTTGCCATTTTCCCTATCCTAGGAAGAGCAAGAACATCCTAACGAGCACTATGACAAGCTCCTGCATGAACGCATGCAACTCACCTCTGACAAGGAATCCGACGAACTATGCTTAACTGTAACATTCAATTATGTGCTCTGCCAACCAAATCTCTTAGAGATAGAGAAACTAAAGCGACAATCAGAGGGTCGAAGTCAATTCGAAAAACGTTGGGTTGAAAATAGTGTTGCAATGGCCGAACTAGGAGCCCAAATTATGACGTCTCAGAGGAGCGATTAGCCAAATGGCGATCTCAAAGAGACCCAACCTATGTGGCACCAACTTCCTTTCGAGTGTTGACTACCATTCGGGGTACGGACTTAGCTAGAACTAGCGAAGAGAATCTCACTGAGGAGGAGCTACATGTTGCAAGTAGACTCGGACAAGGTACCATGATACTTAACGTTGCAAAATATCTAATGTTATTAAGAAGGCTGCCATGAGTACTAGATGCATGTGCCACACTCTAGTATGATCATGAGTTCTACAATTGGTTTTTATCCTCGTGAAGTGACATGGATTCATAAACATGTACATAAATACACAATCAAATTTGTGACCCTGTATAAGTAATATCAACACACACAAGCAATGATAGTCAAGCGCAGGGAGAAGAGTTGGGTTTGACAAGCTGAGCTCCTCAAGTTCTCCTCTCACCACACATTTAGAAGTCGTGTGACCATTCCTTCCTCCAGGAGGAGGGCATGCAACCCTCATTATCGCCATACGAAGCTCTGACCAACATCTCTGATGGTGTAGATGGAGCACTGTCCCTTTCTATACGCCTTTCCCCTTTTTCAGTCTATCCTTCCAGGGATGAGCCCTGCTCCACTCCGTGCAACTTAGCATAAGCCAAGTTCTACTAATGGCTGGAGGCAAAACGAACATCAACAAGGGGCTGTTCCTCTACAACAAACGCTGCATGCCTCACCTCACCCCTCCTCATCATATGCGCTAGATAACCCACTGTATACTCCCTTCCATGCAAATAGTTTTATCCTGCCTCAGGGCCTCATCCTTGGTTTGCATTTTGCAGGTCCCCCTACGGTAGCCGACATGGAGCACCCAGTGCAGTTGGCTTGCAAGGAGACTACTCACCGTCGGAGAGAGCATGCAGCACAAGCTCCTCCACCGAAACACTACATACCTACCCTTAAAGGGTATGCAAAGAAACGAGGCCCCAAGCGACACCGCTTCGGATGTAGGCCAAATACTCCCCATGCCAGGGGAATAGAAGCTCAAGGGAATGCCCAGGGAGTGGCAACCCTAGCCATGCAGGCCCTCCCTAGAATCTCGGGCCCTAGGTGCTCGAAAGAGGAGAGGGTAGCTCGAGACAAGCAGGAATTTGATGCATTGTTCAAAAGCATTCTGGAAACAGTAGCGGCAAGGGACTACACCATTCAGGTCCCAGCCGACATCTTTCCCTCCGAGCCTCACAGGAGCCCCTCACCAGAGCAGAGCCTCAGTCGCCCGACCACCCATACTCCCCCCGTCTCGTACAAATAGAGTAGCCCCATGTTGTATAAAAGGCTTATCAAATGCTACCTGGCCATGACTTTTTGTCTCTAAATGGTTAAGTTCTGACAGGTTCCCCAATTGTACAAACTTTTCATATCTGTGTTTAATATATTTCACGGCTTTAGCAAAAGAAAAAGATAATCAAGCACAGGTGATAAATATCTAAGTCAACACCATGGAATTCAGATAAGTGATCTCTCCTTACACAACACTGGTTTATTATAGTTGCGGCATGTGCGTGCATGTACTCTCATGAAGTGACAAGTGGATGCAGGATGACGTAGGTCTTTGTGGGAAAGTGTTCAATACCCAAGACACCACAAGACCACCAAACCCACGAAGAGCCATGACAAAGCCATGCTGTCAAAAGTGGAAATCGCCCTTGTCGATCACCCACATCCCATGGCCCAAAGCATGATCATAACCACTTTCTCTTTCTGGGTTACACTCTACATGGGGCACTCACGGTAGCTCTTACCTCAATTGTACCAACATCACACATTCCAAAGAGGGTTGCAAAATCTCAAGTGTATCTCCCCATCTCAACGACTGCTTCTCCAACAACAAGGCTAAGACACACTCATTGATGTAATATCCCTTTCCTGAGCCTTTGAAGCTTGACATTTCCCAACCCATTGAAAGGCTGATAGCCTCAACATATTGCAATGGTTATACTCAAGCAAGTCCAAAAAAGAAAAAAAGAACAAGAGAAAGAAAAAAAATGAAAAAGGAAAAAAGAAAATAAAAGAAAAAAAAGAACAAAAAGATAAGAAGCACCCACGATCACAGCACAGCACGTAGGGGTTCTCAAATTAGGTACGTCCAGTGACCTTGGTTGGCTGGCTCCGTCCCTAGTCCCCTAGCCCTTTAACATCACCCACAATTGTTCAGGGCACATCAAGGGAATGACATACCTAGGGAGCTTGTCTCGCCTATGGTTAGACCTATCACCTTGACCCATTAGCATGATTTCCTCTTGCACTCTGCCTTAATACCATTGCAATCAATCGTGGTAAACATTGCACGAATAGCCATGAAAAGTACACTATCCTCATCACGCAGGTCCAATAGCTACCAGCTACCGAAAGTGTGGTGTCCCTGTGTTCAATTATGCTACGTCGTGTAGTCACAACGCAAAGAATGTCTCATACACCTTCACGTGTACTTCTTCTCAACATTGATAACTTTGCTTCATCCACACGTTGTTACGAGAAACCAGCTTGCGGTCTTCTAACTACGTAATATCTAAGTATGCATGAGCACTCACATAATATCTGCACCGAAATATATACACAGTTTCGGTCCACAAGTGCAAGACAATACTCTCATCTTGCTTAGAGTTTGACTTGTCTCCTAAACTAATTGAACTACATATTGTGCACGATAAAGAAGACTAGCACTAACCCTAGGGAGAGACCACCTATGAGAGGTTTTCGATTGCAGGTACTGAAGACTCCAACGAAAGCGTCATTCGCTCTTCATTGACACTCATCTCTGAATTCTTATCCTTTATCATCTTGCAAGCCCACCAAGAATCGTCATGTGCAGAATCCCCAACAAACTAACACTTGTGTTGGCCATTAGTCTAATCCCCAACAAAGAACAACCCTACCACCAACTCCAACAACCCTACCACCAGCCACCTAGGCCAGCAACATGCCCCCAATGACCTTTCTCCACACCACCATCAACACTCCTCCACGGCAACTATAGATGTCCCTTCCACCTAGGTCTTTAGTGCATGCCAAAGCCTGCTACCTACAACGGTGAGTGCCATGGGACTAGCACTCATCTAGGAGGGGGTAATGTTAACCGTGAGACGAACAAGGTGGAAAATTTGGAAAATCTAAAGCATAAGACAAAGGCTAATGCAAAAGTGAAACGGAAGACGAAGGTGCACCAAGAAAAATCTGAAAACATAAGAAGCGTAGAAAAGTCCTAAATAGGGGGAAAAGGCGCATAAGGAAAAGCACGTCAATAATTTTGTAAAAGAGCGCAAGTGTATCATGATTTAATTTAAGGAGCGTCGGGCTCTCACCTGTGCAATTTGTAAATGTAGACGGGCAGTGGAAAGGAAGCTAGGAAGATAGAAGGACAATGGGAAAAAGGGCCTAGGCCACGACTAGCCATGTAAAAAAGGGGATAAAGGGATGACCGTCCAAAAGAGATTTAGGGTTTTGTATATAAAGTTGAAAAGTGAATGAGAAGCTCATTCTTGTGTGTGGCCAAAAGTGGCTCTCTTCTTCTTCTTCTCTTCTTCTTGTTCTTGCTTACTTGAGCTTGTGCTTGAGAGAGGGAGTGTGAGAGTGTGAGGGAGTGAATGTGTGAGGGTGAGGGATGGAGGAGGAGAAGTTCTCCATCTTCTCCTCTCTTCTTTTGTTCTCTTCTCTTCTCTTGTCTTCTCTTCTCTTCTTTTCTCTTACTCGCAGCAATGGAGCTTGGAGCTTGGAGCTTGCTTGAAGCTTGCACTTGGATCATGGAGCTACCGAGTGCGCGGGAGAGGAGGTAACTCAACCAGCATGGAGGTAAGCTCACTACACCCGTAGATATGGATGGCACGTCGGCTATGTGAGAGGTAGCCATTAGTGCTTGGCTTGGAACGCTTGAAACAATAAGCGGTCCGTGGGTCTTGGCTATTGAGTGAAAGCTCCCATAGGTAATGATCTGGTATTGGAGATAGTTGGTATTATTGATGTCTACCTATGTTTTGATTCAGGCAGCATGTTCACTCTTCATGATGTATGTCATATACCGACTCGCACGAAGAGCATTATCTCTATTGGCACCTTCAATTATGCAAGTTATATTGTCTCTTTTGTTGATTCCTCATGGAAGATTTCCCATGGGGATCTTGTTATTGCACGTGGTGGTCACTCTACTATCCTCTATCCTTTGCTTGTATTTGGGTTAGTTGACCATGTTTTGGCTATGGATGCAGTTCCACATGTATCTCTTTGGCATCGTCGCCTTGGGTACATGTACTTAAAAGGAATGAAAATTCTTATCATTTTGCAGTATCTTCTGTCTCCAAACTATAAGTGTTTTGAGTCTTATGATCCTTGTTTATATGGTAGGCAGACATGTAGTACACATAAGAAGTATGGCATAAGCACATGGATGAGCCTTCGGCTCTTGTTCATTCGAACATATGTGGTCCCATGCTTGTCAGTCCCTAGGTGCCATGAAGTAATTTGTCACATTCATTAATGATTACTCACATAAGGTCTTGGCTTTTCCTATTAAATAGAAATCAGACGTCTTGTCTATCTTTAAGGATTGGCTTGCTCTTGTTGAGAACTAATCTAGGTATCGGCTAAAATGACTAAGGTAAGATAATGGAGCTGATTATGTCTTAAAAGCTTTTGAGAAGTTTTGTGACGAGCAAGGTATTAAGCATCCGTTGACCACCCCCTATGCCCCTACCTAGAATGGTATTATTGAACCCATGAACATGACTATTTAAGAGAGAGTCCATGGTATGCTTAGCCGAGTAAGATTACCCCAGCACTTTTGGTGGATTGAGGTAATTACTTACTACTATTGTACACTTGATTAAGAATTCCCCTCATTGATGCTTCAATGGCCCAAGCCTTGCCTGTTGTGCAGAATCAGCCTGCTTTGAGATGCTCTAATAGAGCTAGGCATTCACTTGAGCGCTTTACGCCCTTCATATCATAAATTATATTATGGCGACAGATGTAAGTGATCCTCTCTCTTATCATACGTGGGATTTGGTTCCCTTACCTAGTGGCAAAAAGGCATTGCCATGCAATGGGTATACAAGCTAAAAAGTATCATTGGACATCCCACCCAAGCCCACTTATAAGGCTAGATTGGTAGCTAAGGGTTTCAAGTAGAAAAATGGTGTTGATTTTGATGAAGTCTTTCTCCTATGGTCAAAATGATGACTCTACACTTGTTACCAGAACGCATTAGGTGCTCAACTAGATTTAGACCTTTATCAAATGGATATAAAGATAACTTTTTTACATGGGTACTTGCAAGATGAGATCTATATGCAACAATCTGAGGGCTTTGATGAAAAAGGCAGGGAGCACCTAGTGTGCAAGTTGAGAAAGAGCCTTTATGGCCTTGTAAAAGAAGTCTAATCTTTCAATGTAAATGAATAAGAAATCAAAAATATTCTAAGCTACAAATGACAAGAAATAAACTAAACTGAGGTTCTAGGATGTCCATGCCATGGAACATCTTCTATTACCATAGCACAATGTAGCCATGAGCTGCAAACCAAGTACAAGAGGAATGAAAGACAAGAAGGATGAAATTGTGATAATGCCAAAGTATGATGCTACATTAGCGCTTCTTGCCTTTTTATACTAAACCCTAAGTTCTCTTTCTCTTGGCTCAAGTATTTACAAAGTGTTATACTTGGAATAGGCTTCAACTCTCATGTTGATAATTTGCTTCATTACAAATCATCCCCTCCTAGAGATGTTTTGTCCTCAAAACTGAAGATAATGAAGTAGTAGGCAAGTCGATAATGAATCAAATTATGTCAATGAAGATCCATAAGCATGTGGAAGCACTTTGTGTGAAGTAACATCATAATGAACCTGAAACAGTGAACTGTCCAAACAGGGTTGCATCAATAAAATTGCCATAACTTTTGATTGGAGTGTCCAAATTTAGTGTTTGAAGAGTAGAAATGAAACACACCCTGAGGCATCATCCTAGGCAAAGGTTGAAGGAAACCGGCTGGTAATAAAAAAGAATCTCTACTTTGGTGACATTCCAAGCAATGAGAAACATACTCCTTTGCATCCCGCCATAGGCCTTTTCAATAGAAACTCTTGTGCACCTTGTCAAAAGTCTTAAAGAGACCAAGATGACCAGCCAAGGGCGAAGAGTGCATTTCTTGAAGGACTTTCAGCCTAAAATTACTTTGAGGGATCAAATAGACCTTTCGTTTGTACCATAAAAGTCCATTATGCCATTTGAAGTTTGGATATTCTTCATGTACCCCTTGTTGTAATTTCTGCATTATTGTGGCAGCATGCTCCTCCATCATATATTCCTCTTGTATGTCATTTATCCAATCTTTATATATAGTGGAGATGGTAGATACACTACATGCCCACATGCTAGAGAATGTGTCCGCCGCTACATTGTCTTTTTCAACCATGTATGCTATCTCAAAATCATATGATTGAAGTGTTGCCAACTACCTTCTTTATTTAGGAGATAAGTTGGGTTGTTGTGAGAGGAAATACTTCAACACCCTATGGTCACTTTTTACTTTAAAGTGACTTCCATAGAGGTAGTGATGCCATTTTTTAAATGCATGTAGCATAGCTAGCATCTCTTGCTCATATACATCCATTTGTCTCTCTTTTTCATCAAATTTTTTGCTCTCATATGTAATGACACCATATTCTCGGGCTAAAACAGCCCCAATCTTCTCTCACAGCATCCACATAGATCACAAAGACCTTAGAAAAGTCGGGACAAACCAATATGGGTGCTAAAATAAGGAGTCACTTTAGCTCATTGAAGCTTTTGTCGACTATTTCATCCCAAAAAAAAGCTTCTTTCTTTAACCTATCAGTTAATGGTGCAGCCACATGAGCATAATTCTTGATAAATCTTCGGTAGAAAGAAGACAAACCAAGAAAACCCCTCAATGAAGTGGTATTTGTTGGAGTAGGCCAGTCTTTCACACATTGGACCTTTTTCGGGTCAACCTTGATGCCATTTTCTCCAACAATATGTCCTAAGTATTCTATTTCTTTGGCCATGAATGTGCATTTGCTTGCTTTAGCAAACAACTTGTGACTCCTCAATATATCAAAAACTTCTCTAACATGCTCTAAATGCTCCTCTTTATCCTTACTATATATCAATATGTTGTCAAAGAACACCAAAACTATCTTGAACAAAAGTGACTGAAGTATTTTGTTCATTAAAGCTTGGAATGTGGCTAGAGCATTTGAAAAACCAAAGGGCATAACCATGAAATGATACAATCCCCTCTCAATTCTAAATGTAGTCTTGTATTCATCCCCCCCCTTCATGCATATTTGGTGGTATCCCGACCACAAATCAATCTTTGAAAAGACCTTGGCATCCTTCAATTCATCTAAGAGATCATCAATCCTTGGTATTGGATAGCTATTTTTGATAGAGACCTTGTTCAAATCCTGATAATCTATGCACATGCGGAATGAACCATCCTTCTTCTTGACTAGAAGAACGGGAGAAGCAAAGGGAGATTGACTTGGTTGTATAAGACCCATTTCAAGTAGCTCCTTTACTTGGCACTCAACTTCTTCTCTTTCCACCTTTGAAAGGTGATATGGAGGTTTATTGATAGGCTTGGTATTTAGAAGCAAGTCGATGGGGTGATCCACTTCTCGCTTTGGAGGAAGAGAGGTAGGTGGCTGAAATAAATCATCATACTCTTCCAACAATTTACAAAGACAATGATCCATATATTTTGAAGGGATAGAGGGCTGATTTGAAGAGGGCTGATCCTCATCAATCTTTGACAAGAGAAGGGTAAGCATACATGCCTTTGCATTGATTTCTCTCTTAATCTTCTTGGTGTTGATCACCTCTATGGGGTGATCCACTTCATGCTTTGGAGAAAGAGAGATAGGTGGCTGAAATAAATCATCATACTCTTCCAACAATCTGTAAAGATAATGATCCATATCTTTTGAAGGAGTAGAGGGTTGATCCTCATCAATCTCTAACAAGAGAAGGGTAAACATACATGCCTTTGCATTGATTTCTCTCTTAATTTTCTTGATGTTGATCACCTCTAGCTTCTTCTTCTCAATCCCTTGAAGAGTAATTTGTTGTCTATGCCATTGAAATCCCATTTCCAGTGCCTATTCAAATCCATGGTAAACCTACCGATACTTTTCAACCAATTGTAGCCAAGTATGACATCAATAGGACCCATCTCCAAGGCAATAAGATTCACCGAAGTGGTACAAGATGATGATAAAGTAATGGGAACATTGGAACAAATCTGATTACTGCTCTCATAAGCTCCATTTTCCACTTGGATTCTTAGTGATGAAGGCATTTCTTGTGTATACAACTTCAGCCCATCAAGAAACCGTTTATTAACGAAGCTATGTGTACTCCCGGTATCAATAAGAATGTGAGCAATTCCTCCATTAATGTAGCCTTTAAGGAATAATGTATTGTCCCCTTTGGAACCATTCCAAGCATCACGGGAGATAGAACAAAGCTTCAATGAATCCAAATTTGTCAAAGCATCATCCATGAAGTAACCACCTGGGTCGAATGAAAAACCATCCATAGGGTCATAGAATTCTTCATGGCAATCATCATCATGGTCATGCGTCTCCTCAAGAGTGGGTAAGCAATCAAGCTGAGATAGATTGCCTTCATTTTCCTCAGCATCCAATTTCTCTTCAAAGATCATGCTCACTTTGACATTCTTGGCCTTGCATTTTGTATTGTGATCGGGAGACCATTTCTCCCCACATTTGAAACATAGACCTTTTGCGTACATGTCCTTCAACTTGTCATTAGACACATGCTTTCCTTGCATAAGAGCTGAGTTTTTGCCACTAATTTCAGTCCTCTTTCCATCTGATCTATTTTCAACATTAAATCTAAAATTACTGCCCTATTTTGTTCCATAAACAATAGGAAATGTAGGGATCTTGCTGTAGGTATTTGTTGGCTTCCCTCCTTGTTGAAATTCAGTCTTTGACTGCCCATAATTTACAGCTCTTCTAGTGAACTAGTTTGGCTGAAAATGTTGCCATGTTCTTTGCTAAAAACTCTTGTATTTTTTACCATACTTTTCAGCCAATTGTATGGCAGTTTGTAAAGAGGATGGTTTCATAGCTCCCACTTGTGAAGATAGAGAAGATTCAAGCCCAAATATATTCTTATTCAACTTGGCATTGTTGGATACTCCATCCACATACATGGAGAGGTTAAGGAATTGGTTAGAATAATCTCTAACCAATAATTCCCTTTGCTCAAGAGCATACCACTTCTTCCCTAACTTCTCTTTTTCAATAGAAGACATAAAAACTTCGATCATTGCCCGCTTTAATGCACCCAATGTTAAGAATTCATTACCAATCCTTGACATGTACCACCACCAAGTGTGTCCATATCCTTCCAAATGTAGGGTTGCAAATTTTATCTTGGCATTCTCTCGTCTAGGATACAAAAAAAATGCATCTCAAGCTTGTCAAACCATTCTTCTAATTCGGTAGGGAATGGATTTTCCCCCTTGACATTAGAAATGATTATTTTCTCCTTGTATTGCCGCTCATATTGATGAGATTAACCATTATTGTGTTGCTGTCCATAAAAGTTTGGACCAAAAGAATTTTTTCTTTGAACATCATTATTTCATGTTCCATGAACATATGGTTGTTGTTGTCCACCATGAATATTTGCAAGCCCATTTGGCTGATTAAATTGTCCTTTGTGGCAAAGAGAAAGAGTTGCCAACAACATGAGGTTGTCCATAAACTTGACATCCATACATTAGAGAGTGTATATTTGTTGTGGCATTCATTGGTGGTTGCTGTCCACTCATTTGATGAGGCCAAAACTGATTTGAATGATTGCCTTATTTAGAGGGCTGATTATATACATGATTATTATTAACATGATGTTGATGTCCATAAGAATTTGGAATTGAATTTACATGACCATGTCCATTGTAAGGGTGCTGCCCATGAGAATTATTACCTCCACTTGCTTGACCATGATAAGACCTTTGTTCTTCAACTTTCTCTTCATGTGTATATTTAGGGATAGTAGATGGTTGTCCATAAAAAGACTTGTAAAAAGGATGGCATCCATGTGTGTTATCATCAAGACTTGAATTAGCATGATTTTTATCTTCCAAATCTTGTCCATGAGGGCTATTGTAGGACTTGGGTTGATAAAGAGGCTGAGATTGAGGCTGAGAATGATAAGGCTGAGCTCTTGATAGCTCTCCAACTTCAAAGTTCCCAACAACCTTGGGAGTTGCGGACTTTGATTGTTCTTGGACAATGGGAAGACTTGGAGCATTTGGAATAGCTGTAGGTAATATCCTCTCACTCAAGAGAACCACCACAAGCTTATCAATGCCCGATTTCATATCCTTTATGTCGTTGGAGAGTTGTTGAAAACTATTAGAATCAATAGAGACATGAGTAGTGCCAACCCCATTCACTTGTTTGTTTACTGCAGCATGTGTTGAACTTATCTCTAGCTCCTCATTATCATGATCAAGGTAAATAGCCTCTTGTGAAGCTTCACGCTCTTTATCCATATGATAGTCCCTTAAATGTTCACTGATGGTATCCATAATGGGTTCCTTTCTTTTATTTTTAGCCATAGGTGATGTCCTATCCTGAGTGTTCAATAGAAGAAAAACTCAAATATCTTGAGCTCTAATGATCCAAATGACCAACTTCTTGGCTCTGTATAAAGTTTAGGATGTCCCCTTTCAAATGAGCTATCAAGTTTTGAAAATGTTTGAGTATAGAAAATTCTATAAGCAATTTACTATAGCTGTCTGGAATTTCTTGCAACCTGTGAATGCTCTGTTCTGGTCATTTAATTGCTTTTACCATCCATTTCATGCATGTACCAACTATGTAGACCTGCAAAGGAACTCCATACATCTACCAACACTAATAATAACCTCTACAAGTAACCCAAAGGATGAATAATCCCATTGTAGGCTGCAAAATAAGGATCCAATCAATGGAACCTTGCTTGAAATCCATGTTCCAACTCTTTACTACTAACCCAAGTTTCAAATGCCACAAGTAGCATACATCTTGCTCAACATAACTCTGCCCCAATTTGCCAATAGCATTGCATTATGTTGCCATACATTTGCCTTCACATCATGTACCCCATGCCAAATACACCATGCTGAAGGTTGAATTCTTGTGCCTTTGAAGTGGTACTTGCACCTAAACTTTAAATGTGTGGGATCCGAGACTTGAGGGGTGTGCAAATTTCCCTCTCAAGCCGGTTTGTGCTCCCCTTAAGGGTCCTTGTTAGTAGGGGAGGGTCACCTCTCTTTTGTCCTACCAACTCGCCCGGCATCCACTTTTCCTCGTGGGTATAGACATGGCAGATCAATGCTAGATTAAGAAGATAGCATGAAATGCATGTATTGGAAAGGATTTGATTGTCATTTCATGATATGCATGAGCTTGGAAGAAGTTGGACTGAAAATGAAGTGGGATTAGGTAAGGAATACCTACAGCAGTGACTCACTGCTTTACAACTTTTATTTCACTTACCATTGGTCAAAATTTTCATTCATGGCAATGAAACAAGAGGCAAACAGTTCAATGTCAGGGTTAAAGAAGAATGGGTGAGAATTATAGGCATTAGAAGTGGTTATTTTCAATGAATGTAAGTGATCAATCTGTAATTAATCACTAGGGTAGCTAAATGGATTGTTCATGAAGTGCATTTAAGAATATGATTGGAATTCTAAATCATTTTAATCCCTCTTTCATCAATTGGATTAGCTCAGCAATTGGATTCAAAAAGGAGAGATTAAAGATGATTGAAAATACCTTTTATGCTTGTAAATGAAGAATGTAGTTGATGTAGATTCCCCACATAATGATGGACTGTCTTCAGCTTATAAAGATCCACAGAAACCCTAATTTTAGCATGCTTCAATGTAGAATAAGCTCCCAACTTCATATGGACTCCATTGTTGCTCCATGCTTCAAGAATGGTTGATGAAGGAATAATCTTCTTCTATTTGATGAAAAACTTGAAGGATGGTAATGAAACCACTCCAATTACTGGAAAGAGAATCAAGAATTTCACTGACACTGCCAAATGCATGTTGTCCCAAGCTTCCATAGATCAATATGAGCCTAAAATTGCTTCAATGTTGTCAATGAATTGAAGCCACGTGCATAAGCAAGATGCAGGAGTGATTTGCCACCAATACTCCCTTCTTTTGCTTCAAGAAATCAGAGATTCTCTGTTGTTGTCCAAATTTGTCAAGAATAGGGTTTCATGGGAGAGAGGAGAGTCCAAAATAGAGAGAAATCTTGCCAAAGTTTGAAGGAGACCACTTTTCAAGTGCTTAAGAGCATTGATCATGAGTGATTTGAGCTCCATAGCTCATCTTTGTCATGTAACAGGCCTAAATATGCAGCAGGCGCAATTCATGCTACTACCTACTGTTGGCTTCCAAGATAGAAATGAGACACACGGTGCCAATCCACTATTCCATGGGAAGCTCAAGAGATGGAGAACAAGGCTATGAAGTCCTTTGGCAAGATAGAGATCACGGGCAAGAGATTTGATTAGCCTTTGGCCATGGATTCTTGAGGCTAGGCTGAGAGGAAATGGAAGAAACCCTTGTTCTTGAAAAAGTAACTCAAGTTTAAACCAAACTAAGTCCTATAACCCTCATTTTGTCCAACTTACCCCAATTTTTGGACCAAAACTTGGTCACGAGTTGCCAAATTGGTTAGAGCCCGCCATTATCCACTGGTTCATGCAAAGAACATCCTTCTTTGTCATGGTTTGTGAAAGATCTCCATGTCAAACCATGGTTATGGAAGAACTAACTCTTGTGTGACTGAATTTAAATGCGCTTTTCACTCCCTAATCACTGCAACTAAATCTAATGCATGAAAATGACTTCTGAAATATTTAAACTAATGCTCTAATACCAATGTAAAATAAGTTTAATCTTTCAATGGAAATGAATAGGAAATCAAAATATTCTAAGCTACAAATGACAAGAAATAAACTAAATAGAGATTCCAACATGGCCATGCCATGGAACATCTTTTATTACTATAGCACAATGTAGCCATGAGCTGCAAACCAAGTACAAGAGGAATGAAAGACAAGAAGGATGAAATTGTGATAATGCCAAAGAATGATGCTATATCAACACTTCTTGTCTTTTTATACTAAACCCTAAGTCCTTTTTCTCTTGGCTCAAGTATTTACAAAGTTTTATACTTGGAATAGGCTGACTCTCATGTTGATAATTTGCTTCATTATAGGCCTTAAGCAAGCACCTAGGGAATGGTACCACAAGTTTGCTACTTTTATGTATTCATAGGGATATAGCCATAGTGCTATGAATCTGTGGTTATACATGAAGAAAGCTCATGATGGCAACCTTATGATTTTGGTACTCTATATGGACGATATGCTTATTGCTAGGAAAGCTCATGATGAGCTGGATGCCTTAAAACTTAGCTCAAGAAGAGCTTTGAGATGAAGGAAATGGGACATGTCTCGCACATTCTTGGGATGTGCATCACGCGTGATTACTCTAAGAGGTTCCTTTATCTATCACAAAAAGGAGTATATCCAGAAAGTGCTTGAGTGGTTTCATATATAGGATCGTAAGCCTATTGGCTATCCTGTACCTTCTCATGTGAAGGTTACTCAAGCTAATTCCCCACAATCTAATGAGCAAAAGACTGAGATGGCCAAGTTCGCTTATGCATCCATCATGAGTAGTTTGATGTATGCCATGATAGCGACTCGTCCTGACATAGCATTTATAGTAGGAGTTGTGGCACACTATATGGCTACAATTGGCAAACGGCATTAGGATGCCATCAAGGTTATCATGAGGTACCTAAAGGGCACAATAGCTATGTGCATATATTATGGTGGCTAGGATGCAAGATTTGTGGGGTACACTAACCATGATTATGTAGGACATACAACTATATCTTCACCTTTGCTAGAGGTGTTATTTCTTGGATGTCCATGGTATAGAAATGCATGGCTCTCTCTACTACACTTAGCCTGAGTATGTTGCAACTAACAAGGCTTGCAAGGAGGCTCTCTAATTAAGCCATTTAGTGGCAAACCTTGGTATTACTGATGTGATCCCTACACTGCATTTGAATTCTATGAGTGCTATCTAGTTAGCTAAGAATCTAGTCTTCCATGCAAAGATGAGACACATTGAGATGCATTACCATTTCATTAGAGAGGTAATTGAGGACAAGTTTGTTGACTTTGTCAAGATCTCAACTAACCAAAATCCTGTAGATATGCTCACAAAAAGTCTCTCAGTGGAGTGTTTTGCCTTTCTTAGGAAGTTGATGGTGGGTGTTAGATGAGATGACGTCTTTCCTTATCCTTTTGTACTTATGTATATTTATACTTTGTAACTATTTTCTTGTTCTCTCCTCACTAGGGGCACATTCACCTTTAAGTGAGAGGTTGCTGGGGTAAAGGCGCCTGTGTCTAGCTGCCTGTGTATTATTACACTAACAATACCTATACACTTGTACATTGTAAGTGGTGAGCACCCATCACTATCACTTCATTCTTTATTCTTTTAGTGACAATTGAATAGAGGGAAGGGCGGTCACACATTTTGATTGTTGGAGTTCCCACATCTTCTGTGTGTGTGTGTGTGTGTGTGTGTGTGTGTGTGTGTGTGTGTGTGTGTGTGTGTGTGTGTGTGTGTGTGTGTGTGTGTGTGTGTGTGTGTGTGTGTGTGTGTGTGTGTGTGTGTGTGTGTGTCTCCTTCCACCATAGCTCTTGCTTTGCTCATGTGCTTCCACTCCATGCTCACTTTCTTCACCAGAAAGACATAGAAGAAAGCCTCCCTTATTATGAAGTTTTAGAGGTGGCAATAGTAACAGGGTGATGTGATATTTGAAGGATTGAGTAGCAGGTTGCATAATAGAGTTAGTATAGGTCCTCATGGGGAAAGAAAATCATAGCAAGGGATGGGTACCAAATTTTAGTCTCTATAGAAGAGGTATAGGAGGCACATAGGCTTGAGCTTGCTATTTGTGTGGGAAGGCCATTATGGGGCTTGAGGGCTTTGTAGAATGTCAACATGGGGGGGTTGATATAAGCCATGGTAGCATTATCACCATGACTATTGGTCAAGAGTAGGCCATGAAAAACAAATAGATGCCACCTTCATTATCATCAATAATAAATCATGTTGCTAAAAAGGTTGGGAATGCTATGATGCAGATTAAGAAGTACCATTGTACTATGGAAGAGAACAATCACCATGTTTTTATTGTCTACTTCAAGTTGCGTTTGGGATACTATGCACACATAGATGCACCACATCATGGATTACTCCCATAGTCATAGCTAGTGTGGCAACTAATTCAAAAGAGGCTTCAATGCTCACAATCAAGTCGCTAGCATCAATAAAGTGGCTTAGTAGCATCCTGAAGGATAATGGTTTGTGATTGTCAATTTGTGAGGGGTTTAGTAGTATATGTATACAATTAAAAATATCAAACATAACACAAAATCCTACATATAAGAAAGGAATGTAAAATAAATTTTCATTTTACATGGTATAAGTGTTAAAAGGTGGCCATATTAGTCTTAGATGAATCATAAATAGGGGGTTTTCCAAGGCTCTTTGCTCACAAGTGACATGCCTTCTTTTTAGAGAGTGAATCCCCAAGGGTTCTAGTCTACCAATAGAAAAGACAACTTGACATTTGTCTACAACTACTACACTAATATCTTTAATACTCCCCCATCTTTTTCCAATGACAAGACCATGGCCCTAGCTAAGCTAGTGTTGGCTAGACTTAAAGCAGTTTCACAATCCATTTCCAATATTTTGGGTCAAGAGTTCTTGAGACAAGAACTTTATGACACCATCAAGGAGCTTAAAAAGGGTAAAACACCTAGCCTTGTTGGCCTTTCCAATGAATTTTATCGAGAATTCTAGGATGTCCTTATAGGCCCCTTCTAATTGTGTGGAAGGGTTCTCTCCACTTTGGGCCCCTACCCCTTGTCTTAATACTGCGCTCATCAAAGTAATCCATAAAAGAGATGATAAAACACAGTCAACACTTGCTTAACCTTAGCCTACAAAATCTTTGCCAAGATCTGTCACAACTCTATAGAAACAGAATTTGTATCCTTTTTCATTAATTTGTCTATGTAATGATTTATTAAATTTATTTCCTTTGCACTAATTAGATATAAAGAAAAGCGCATTGGAGCTGGCCACTGATGAGTGGTCACAGGTTATGGTGGACCCACGCGGTGGGTTAGAGAAAAGATAGTTCACACTTCCACCTATATGACTCAATTGGGCGCCTATGACTAGAACTCACGCATATCAGGGTTAGACTCGCACACAGAAAGGATTGATGCCTTGAAGTGTGGGCTAGATCCACCAGAACAAACAGTTACAATCAACAAGATGGCATGATCATGAAATGCTTGTATAATGTGCATGTGTGGGCTGAAAGCTTGAAATGCACATTTCTTTGCATAGGAAAGTCACATGAAGATTCGGATACCATTTTTTCGATGTACATGGAAAAAGCTTTCATATGACACCCATATTGAGGGGGGTCCCTAAATTTTAGGAGATCCCTAAATTTTAGGAGCCTCGAATTAGCCTAAAAATGCTAGTCCTAAAAAATAGGGATGTCATTCTAAAAATAGTAATATCTGTACTCTGACTGTGCTTACTAAATTTGGTTGTTTCTATTCTTGACAGTATTCAACCCAAAAAGGAAGGCCATAGAGAAGAGACAAGTGTCGAGACACTTGTCACACAAGTTTCCAAGTGTCCCACCACTTGTCACATCTCATGACATGTGGCTGGACACTTGTCTTGTGCTACTCCACTTTCCCCTTTTGTACTAGCTCTCCCCTCTCCTATAAATAAGAGCTCGTTTTTCTTCATTCATTATCATTTTTCTTTGCTGTAAACTCATGTACAGCACCCACAGATAGCCAGAAACTGGCCCCATCCATCCCCATCATCATCCCCCACTTCTCCATTATCAAATTCCTCCATATTCCCTCTTCTATCACTGTTGTTTTATAGGACAGCAAGCCTGTAAATTCATTACAACACCTCCTCCTCGAGCTCTTTCTTCCATTTTAGCTACAAGAAGCAAGCCCTATCCATGTACTGCTGATCAACGATGGAGAAAGGCTGAATTTCCCTTTTTCTTCTCTCATACTGTAAAGAAATCAGTTTTTATCATTGCATAATAGATAATGCATGTGTGTTTGTACATCTTTACATGATCTTGTGAGAGTGAGAATTACTTCTTCTCACTCTCAGGTTGATTGTAACTGAGCTCTTCCCTAAGGGACTTGGGTTGAGCAGAAATGCATTCCTTCGAGGGGGGGGTTGCCCATCTTCAACCCTCAATATTGTCTCCATTACTTTTACATTTTCATGGCTGTAATTTTGTGAGTAATTTTCATTTTCAGCTTTAAGTGTTCATTCTCTTTTATATTAAATCTCGAAAACAAGCGAATATCATAATTGTTAAGCATACTACGTTGTTCGGGGCGTTTACAAGATCCTTGCTAAAGAATCTCAAGCCACCTAGATCAATGGATTAGAAGAGAGTAGAAAGGCTTCATGAAGGGTCACTTCATCCTAGATTCTATCATAGCCTTATGGAAAGGACTGGATTATGCTCAAGAAGCTTGACAAGATTTCATATTCTTCTATGTCAAAGCATATGATCAATTGGAATGGGATCTTATATTTCAATCGCTATATGATATGGGTTTTGGAAAGCCTTTCATGAAGTACATCATGGCGTTGACTAGTAACACATCTACAAGAATTACAACCACTGGCTTTTTAAGAGACCCTTCTAGACTTAGAAAATCAATTAGGCAAGGCTATCCCCCCACTCCCCTCCTCTTGGCCATAGCAATAAACATGTTGGGCTAGCTGGTCGAGATGGAAGTGGATCTAAGGAATATCAAAGCAACCACTCTACTTGATGGTCAAAAGAAAATGATTTTGAATCTCTTTGCTAATGACATAAATGCTATATTTGGCTATGATGATAGATCTCCAAGGTCATTTTGGCAATGCATCAAAGAATACTGCTATGCATGGAGGTCTATTATCAACCCTTTCAAGAATGGTATCAAAAACCTAATTAAACCTCACTAGCTTATCGAGGAGGGATGCAACATTATCCAGCAAGAAGAGATCTTCTGACTTCTTGGTATTCCAATGGGTTTCATGGTGTTTATGAAACAAAGATAGCAATGGGTCTTCTCAAACATCCACAATAAATTAGAATATTTGAGACAATTAAGGTTGATGCCAGGAGGCATATTACACGGTGGATTCCGTGCCACGGTGGATTCCGTGAGGTTTTACGGTGGATTCCATAAACTTTTATTACTGGGGCTCATACACAAAGTGGATTCTTTGTGCGAGAAGTTGATGGGGACGCCTATCCTTTTCGGGCATTTTGTTAATTTAGTGTGTACATGGGTGATTCCATAGCGGGTGATTCCACAAAATACATATTTAAATTAATAAACGTTTATGAGTTTAGAGTGCGCACTCGTGATAAATTAAGGTTAGGATTGATTTCTAACCAATTGATTTATTTATGTAGCTGAAGACTGCTAGGTATTCACTTTTGTCGGTTTATTTGTATTATTTTACTAACGATTGTGAATGCTTCAGTTGATGTGTAGAGATAGCAGCGTTGGCAGTGGAAAGCATTGGAGGATAGCGTGTATTCAATGTTATCGTCAATATTTTGATGGGCGCAGACCTTAGGCATGGCGCCTATATTTTTTCGCGCCTATTTATCAAGGCGTTTGATATTTATTTATTATTTTTGTATGCGCATGGGCGCACGATTTAGATATTCGTATTTGGACTTGTATTTGGGTACGCCTAACTTCTTGGGCGTCCACCCATTAGCTTTATTTCTATTTGGCACAAAAGCAAACTCAAAAGCCAATAGCGTGCTATTTTGTAATTTGGGCTATTATTTGAGCTTGAAGATGATTAATGCAAAAAAATACATGCTTTGTGGAGCGCTCACACAAGGCATGGGGGGAGATTGCACCCAATTGGTCTCTTGTTCATGTCGTGCAAGTCTTCTACATTGATTTGTGTGCAAAAAGTAGAGTTCTTTTGTTCTTGGGAACTTCTGATGCTCACTACGCGCGCTTACGGCATTCGATCTGTGCACCAAAGGTGAACCTAGCAAGAATGATAGTAGTGCTCAAAGATATAATCATGGCCTCCATTGTCTACTTCCTTGCATATTGGAGGCCACCCAAGTCATCCATTTAAGCGTTAGAAAGTTTTTGTAGAGCATTTTTATGGGGCTCAAAAGACAACAATTGGAAAATTCCAAAAGTAGCATGGAGTACATGTATCTTACCTAAGGAATAAGGAGGATTGATATTTCATACCTAGGAAAACTAGTATATAAATTGGTAGCCAAGTGGACTATTATAAGCCTATAATTCCCTCAAGAAGACTAGCTAATGCTTCTATACAAATATGTTATGACTTTTGCTGTTAAAGAATTTTCAAAATGGAAAAACCTTTTAGTCATTACTGTTTTCACCAAAACTCCATTAATAATGAATAAACCACCCCCCTTGGCCAAAACAATGTGGAAATCTTAGTTTAAACATAAGCCCTATATCAACCCTAATTAGATTCCCAGCTTCACCTTAACCTGGGCAGCTCTCAACACTATTTGGTTTAATGTTCACTATGGCAATGTGTCTAATTATCTCTTATTGATGACATCAGTTGCTCGATTATACAAGAAGGGCATTCAACTGTGGGAAGACCAATGGGATCTTCAATAGAGACAATGGCTAGAACCACGAATAATTAAGGACCTTTTTAAAAACTCCAAGACCGAGCTTCAACTAATTTAGGATAGAATAGTAAGCTAGCATGATAACCTATTTCATCCCATACAACTAAGAGGGGAATTTAATCTTAAGGCCTTCACATGGGAAAATGGGAAACCTCCCTTACCTATTTTGAATATTATCCCCTTCTCTCATAAACTAGCTTCAAATTTGAATGAAAAATGGCACCTCAGATGGAACTCTAACATGTGGACTTTCACATTCTCACATATGAGGTCTCCATGCATCCTAGTTAAAAAACCCAACCTCTTATGGTTAGTCATTCATAATGGCTTAGGGATAGGAGAACATGCAGGGAAACATGTTATTGAGGATAGCTTATGCCCAATATGCAGTAACAAAGTAACTCTACCTCATCTTTTCTTAAATTGCAGTTTCAATAAAGAAATCCTCAACAATTTTGTTTAGCATATCATTAAGTCCTTTCATCCCCTTCCTATCACTTGAAAGGAATGGTTAACAGGCTCTCAATAGGTGAAGCTAGCAGTCTTCCTACAGAGATCTAGATGTTCATTTGGGCCTATTTCCTGTGGACTATCTGGTTGCAAAGGAATGCCATTCTCTTCAAAGCTAATTTCCTTCTTGGGTTTTCCCTCTACTAAACTTGACTTTGTGTGGTAAGTTGATTCGGAGAAGGAAGCACTGATCAAACACATACAGAAGAAACAACAATTGGAAAGGATGATAGTTGAAGCTCATGCTATTTTGGATACCATCATAGAAGAGTAGGAATTGTGGGATATTATCATGGTCATTAAAGCTGTAGCAAGTAGATACTAGTCTTCCCTATGATCTTGTGCCCTTTTTCAATGGCCCTTACCACCCTTGTAATAATCTGTCTTTCAAAGGCAATATTGCAGAAACGCCTATGGTTGCAGCAATATTAACTTTTACAGCAATATTAATCTTAACATTAACAACATCATTAATCTTAACAATAGCATTAACATTAACAATAACATCATCAAACATCAAACATTGATCTTAGGGGGGGAGAGAGAGAGAGAGAGAGAGAGAGAGAACTTCCAATCAAAATGACTAAACTATTATTATTCTTATTCTTATAAATATAAATATAAATATAATAACTAATAACTAATTCATTAACAATAACATTAATCTTAACATCTTAACAATAACATTAACATTAACAGTAATATTAATCTTAACATTAACAGCAGCATTAATCTTAACAATAGCATTAACATTAACAATAACATCATCAAACATCAAAGTTCAAACATTAATCTTAGGGGGGGAGAGAGAGAACCTCCCATCAAAATAAGAAGATATATATAGAAGATATCGGTTTTGTTAGCAATGGATGATTCTAGCTTTGATCGACTCTTGAAAATATTCCTTTTGACTTTGTTTGAAGGTGCAGGGATCGAACCTGTCGAGGTCCGAACGAATAGAAGCTTCATACTTCAAATGAGTTTTAATCTCGTTTTCTAGGTGTCGCTCTTTCGTTAACCTTATTTCCAGGTCCCCTCCTCAATAATTGAATTTTATTTTAATTTTAATTAACCGGAAGGATTGAACGTTTCTCGATGGGGGGTTATTTTGGCGGCGCGGGAAGGTCGTAAGTCCTGACAAGGACGAAATGATGATGCCTTTTCAACTTTTCAAATGCAAAAAGTTGAAAAGCGAAAAAAAAAACAACCAACAAGAAAGCAAAAAAACCCCTCAGAATATTGGCGCTATCCCAGGATAATACACATTAGAAAAAACTGAGGGAATTTTGATAAAGGGACTTGACTTCTCTGTATTTTCGATATTTTGTATTATATTTCTGCGGGGTGAATTTTTCTCGTGCAGAAATTTTTTAATCGGGGTGACAGGAGCCTTCTTCATTCCTCTCGTCTCTGTTTTCCTGTCCCGAGAGAGACAGAGCGAGAGAGAAAAAAAGAGAGAGGCACGGGAAGGGGGAGGAGAAGCTCGAGCTTTCAACGATGACAAATCAAGCACAGAACCAGCAGAAGGCGGACGATCACAGCCATCTCCATCCTCGAATTCAGCTGGACGACATCGACTACTGCATAACCAGCCCTCCCAGATGGAGTGAGTGATCCCTACGTGTGTGTGTTTTATCTGTATGCACAGCCTCCATAGCTGAGTCGGCCGCGTGAACTCAAATTTGTGGCCATGCCTCTGCAGCGCAGGCGATCCTTCTCGGATTCCAGCACTATTTCGTGGCTGTCGGCACCGCCGTCCTTATCCCCACCATTCTTGTACCTCTGATGGGAGGCGATAACGTAAGCTCTTTGTTTCCTACGAGGGGCTCTTTTCCTTTGTCTTTCCTCACTGTGTGCAACGTCATAAGCTTCTGCTCTGGAGGCACCGCACACCTAGCTAGTTGCGGTCGGGAGGAGGGGGTGGATGGCCTGTCAGCCCCCTGCTCCCGACCACACCTAGCTAGATGTGCGGTCTCTCCCGAGCAGAAGCTCATGATAATGTTGATATTCGCAATGTGCGAACTCTAGTGGGAATTTGTCTAAAACTTCTAATGGTTATTGCTGTTGTTGTTGTTGTTACATCTGCCATAACCTGACCTGCAGCATGACAAGGCACGCGTCATCCAAACCCTCCTCTTTGCCACTGGCATCAACACCCTCCTCCAGACATGGTTCGGCTCCCGCCTCCCGGTCGTTGTCGGTGGCTCCTATGCCTTCATTGTCCCCATCCTCACAATCATCTACTCGGACAAATTGCAGGCGATCCAAGACCAACACACGGTATAACATTTTTTTTGCAGCACTAGCCTTGTCCTGTCTGCCATTCTCCTTAGGTTCCTTTTTCTATCGAGCTCCCAATTCTGTGCATTTCTCTTCTCCAATGCAGAGGTTCTTGCTTACAATGCGGGAGATCCAGGGCGCTCTGATTGCATCCTCTTTTGTACAAATCGTTTTAGGTTTCAGCGGGTTGTGGGGCATTGCCATAAGGTATGAGCACATGCACACATTCACACACATGCACGCACAACATGCACATTTGAATGTGTGAATCCTCAGCTGGGCTTGAGTTTAGGTTGACATGTTCAAGCAAATGTGTCACCTCAATCTTCCGATCAGTTCCATTTTTTAAACAGGTTCTTGAGTCCTCTAGGAGCAGCTCCTGTAGTTGGACTAGCTGGCCTTGGGCTTTATGAGCTGGGTTTTCCTAGGGTATGTACTTAATCATCTTCATGCTAATTGGCGCAATCACTTCCATCTCTCTCTCTCTCTCTCTCTCTCTCTCTCTCTCTCTCTCTTTCTCATCCAAATACATAACATGCTTCTGATTTCTCATGCAAAATGTGGCAAATTGCAGGTGGCCAAGTGCATTGAAATAGGCCTTCCTCAGCTCATTGTCCTTGTTATTTTTTCTCAGGTATAACATGAATGTCATGTGTTCCTTACCTAACGTTTACAATGTGGTTGATCTATGGGGGCAGTGGTTCGAAATGATTTAATTGTTTATGCATGGATGCAGTATTTGAAGCAGCACATGCGAAAGCTAGTCATTTTTGAACGATACTGCATTCTATTGACCGTGCCAATCATATGGGCTTATGCCCATCTTCTTACAGTGAGCGGGGCATACAAGCACAGCCCCACACTTACCAAAGATCACTGTAGGACAGACAGATCAGGGCTGATTGAGGGAGCCCCTTGGTAAGCAAGCGTGACCCTCTTCAGCAATATAAGTGTGCGCTCTATGTACACTTTATTTGTACATCTCGGTACAATGTAGTTGCTTCTATTCATTCTACTTTGTGTGTTTAAACAATCATAACCATTGACGGTGGTATATGTTGAAGTATGTGGTAGTCTGTGTTTTACACAGGATGTGTGCTTAATGAATACTTCTTTTTAACATTTGCTCCCATGGGTTGATTATTTGCAGGCTGAAGTTTCCCTACCCATTGGATTGGGGTGCCCCTACATTTGATTCGGCTCACACTTTTGCAATGATGGCTTCTGTTCTTGTGGCTACTGTAGAGGCATGCTCTAACACATTGATATCGAGCAAGTTTGAGTATGGTTTGTAGGGTTTGACTGCTCTTCTGTTCTATTGACTGTCTGGTTGGCATTGCAGTCTACAGGAGGCTACCTTGCAGCAGCCAGGTTTGCGAGTGCTACTCCTCCCCCACCTTTCATTGTAAGCAGAGGGATTGGCTGGCAGGTAGGTGATCAAGTATTTGCCCGGTAATAACCAATTCATGTTAATAAATTAGGATGATGCTTATGTGTTTTTATTCCTTTCTTAGGGACTAGGTCTTTTGTTGGACGGACTTCTTGGCACACTTACTGGATCAACTGTTTCAATGCAAGAACCTCTGCATGATCTTGTTTCTTCTCATTAGTGTTGTTATTGATTTATTGATCCTCTTCCCTCTATTTCCGTAAGTACAGTTCTCTTTCAAGGAGTTTAGTTATACAGATAATGTCTATGTGCAGTGAAAATGCTGGCTTGCTTGGACTCACAAGAGTGGGGAGTCGCCGTGTTGTTCAGATATCTGCTGGATTTATGATTTTCTTCTCTTTGTTTGGTAGGTGATGGAACAAATTGGAAATTAGTCATATAGGTGTGATCGATGCATGTGAGATAATAACTTTTGTTTAGTCGATACAGGAAAGTTTGGTGCCTTTCTAGCATCAGTTCCACTGCCTATTGTTGCTGCCTGGTTTTGTGTTCTGTTCAGCAAAGTTGGTGAGGCTCTTTGGAACTGTAGTCTTTCTTTCTGTTTTAGGGTTTTTAAACTTGCTCAGCCAGAGAGGGTTAATGGCTATCTTTTCTTTTGATTCCAGTGGCTTGTGGCATCTCGCTTTTGCAATTTGTAAATATGAATGATTCAAGGAGCAAGTTTATTCTGGGCTTTTCAATATTCATGGGTATTTCCATTCCGCAATATTTCGAGGAGTATGCGCACAGCGCCGGAAAGGGGCCTGTGAGAACTGGTGCACATTGGGTATGCATTTTCTTGTTCAGAAGGAAATGTTTTCTGCATATCCATTGAAGATTGATTCTCATGGGGCGGACTGAGCAATCAAATGACTTCCTAGCTCTATGAGAACTTCCTAGTTCTCCATGATAGTTTGATATGTTTAAAGATGTTTGGAGCTTATCATAGAACAGAGATATTTAGATACAGATTTTAACTTCATGGGCCTGGGTTGTATGTTTCCAGTTCAATGATTTTATTTTCGTGATCTTCACATCGGCTGCAACGGTGGCCTTCGTATTGGGGCTGTTGCTGGATAACACGATAAGAAGGGAGCATGAGAAGGAAAGGAAGTACAATGGTATGCATTTCTGGCTCAACGTATGGAAGCAAGAGGATCGCAACCGGGAGTTCTATGCACTGCCTTACAGAATGAATGAATTTTGGGGACCAACACATGGCTAAATTTTTGGTCCAAAGGAAATCCAGAAATCCCAACAACAAAGAGGGAAGCAACAGGAACAGCTGTGCATTTCTCCTCTCTCTCTCTATCTCCTACCAATGCCATTCATTAGTTAGTATATGTTCTTACTGTTATCGTATAAATACTGTCACATAGAACGATTTTGTGCAGGGGCATGTAGTTTTTGCATGATAGGCAGACCTCCCTTTTTTTTGTAAAGATTGTACCTCATCATTTTCTGGGGCAATTCAGGAATCAGGAGATCGTGACTCTGTTACTACTCTCACTACACAGCCAGCTTCCGAAAGAAAACTCTGTTACTACTCTCACTACACAGCCAGCTTCCGAAAGAAAAGCCGGTCATTAAAAGAGAGAGAGGAGAGGAGAGATCATGGTGGTGGATGCAAAATCAACATGAAGGAATCCAATAAAAGAAAAGAATAAATGCCCCACATGATTGAAGCAAAGCAACATCGTTCGTCCCTTCTTCCTCCTAGTTTTGTGGCTTTTGTCCTCATTTATATTTGCACTGTTATAATTTGAATGGTAATACTATTATAAATATAAATGGGCAAATAAACGTTAAATGATTTGAGCAGGTGGTGAGTAGGTTGTTTGCTTGAATTGCCCTCTCAACCACCACCCCCCGCCGTCCTTCAGTTATGAATCAGGAATATCAGGAATACACAATGGTTTACATGCGGAATCGAAGCAGAGCGAGCCTTTGACGTCAATAATGTATGGTTTAATTAATTTTCATATAATAAAAGGGCGAGGGCGATAGTGGCTTCGTTTGGGTTTTGATGAAACCGAGATTAACGTCAACGAAAGTTTAAAAAAATGACTTCGTGCGGGAAAATGACAGGGAGTTGTTTATAAAAAGGTACCGTGGATCCCCCCCACACTATTTGGGTCAAAATGAAAAAAATAAAGTTTGGGTGCATTTAATTTTTGATAAGAACATTCATTCGCAAGTTTGCACCGACTGGTTGTGTGATTTTCTGGCTCGTGGTTTAGAAATGGCCGCCCCCCCCTCTCTCTCTCTCTCTCTCTCTCTCTCTCTCTCTCTGGGCATGGAGACTCTCCTCGTAGAGTCTAGACTAGTAGTAGACTACTCTTTCATAGAGGCTACAGTTGAACCGAACTACGTCACTGAAAGAATGCATGGGCCCCCCCTTATTCTCTGGGCGGCTGGTTCGGTGAATTATTAAACTATTTTTACTCGGTCCATTTTTTTGTCTTGTAATTCCCTCCCTTCTGAGGCCAGCTTTCTTATTCAGCTTTTTTGGCCAGGACATAAGCTGTCGTATTAATAAGGCTCTCCCCGGGAGACCCCGATTCTCTCTACACACACACACACACTCTCTCATTCTCTCTACCAAAAACACTCACATTGTCTCTTTCTCTCTCTTTCTCTCTCTCCCTCTCCCTCTCCCTCTCCCTCTCGCGCGCACGCAGTTTGTACATTCAATTAGTTCGGAGTATATTGCCACGATTCATTTCGTGGACGGTGGGACCTTAGCGCGTGGCCCTGAGCCCTTTTCACTCCTTGACTCACTAGAGTCAAAAGCTAACTTAATGCACTCCTTTTCTGGAGACAAGATTCAACATAATCAAGCGATCCTTTTGTGGTTGTGCAATGAAGCTAGGGGTAAGATAGAACTTGTACGTAAGTATTAACATCTTCCAACTATTTCACATCACTTCAAAAGGCTCGACAACATAGCTTCAAAAGACTTAAGGTTCCTTTTAAAAAAGTTGGAGGGTAACAAACAAGCTGACGGGCCACTCGAAAGAAATCGATTCAGAATACTTGACTACATTTAACAATTCCATGTGTTGAAGGAGAGAAGCTCCGTTAGCACGGAGAGAATGGCAACACCCCTGTGGTTGTTGACCACATAAGCATTTCTTTTGCTGGTGAATAATGTAGTATTCATCGTTTTTTGTGGTACTTGGTTTACCAGATGAAGTTTCGTTTTAGCCAATGATGAGGTTAGGTATAGTCGATATCTTCCAACTACACGAACTATTTTTTGAACTTTGTTGCATCACGTAGGTTAATTGATCTATATGCGCGTCCTAGCTCTAAGGGGTGTGTGGGCAACTCTTATGCCTTGTATTCCTAAAGGCATATTCGAAATATCTATTCACTTTGGAGGGTGGTTTGAAGGGTTTGTTGCATTAACATCTTCAAAAGACTTTACATGACTTAGATATTATGTCCATGGCACTATGCATCTTCATGAAGTGGCTTTGATCATTTGGTACAAAATGGAATCGTATCCTTGCATGACAAAGCTTTGAAAATATACTATGAATTGGGAAATGGAGTGCTAGGGGGATAGTGCATGTGTATCTAGACATGCTATTGTTGGAAAGAGCAGCTATCATCGTCTCATATATTTGCATTGTATTGAGGGTTCTGCATGACATCATGATCAAAAGGAGTCTTTTCATTGTCACATAGCATCAACATGGCACAAGAATGTTTTGTGTGCATTTCTACTTAAAAGCACACTTTCATTGGTCCTTGACACATTTTGTGTCATTTATGCCTCTCATTGTAAGTGCCTTGGAAGAGTGCAATTTTTCATTTAGGAAAGATATAAGTTGCAATTATGTGGTCAACTCTTGGGTTTCTATCTCTAAGTATGCATTTTCCATCAAGAATATAGGGTCCACAACGAGGTAGGGTCCAAGCTAACTTCAAGCCTCAGGAGTTTGCATCGTAGAAAGGAGAGTCTTTTGCCTTTGGTGTGCCTTAAATGTTTGATGTGTAGCTACACTCAAACATGGTGGTGGATGCTACATATTCATGTGCATTTGAGATATCACATGACATCTTGCCATGCACGTAGGTGACATTGGGCAAGTGATAGTGGGTTGGGGAGATGATTGCAAAGTAGACACTTGAGTATAAGGGAGCTCTTAAGGCTAACAAGTGTGACATGGAGGAAGACTAAGCAAGACAAAATGAGGAGTGCAAAGCTAGGGCTGCAAAGAGATTCTACTTGATTCTTCTCACCTTCAAAGGTCAGAGGATACTTGGTTTTGCAATTGACTCCAAAGGCAATCTCATTTGTGCTTTGCCTTCGTGCTTCATATTATCTTTGGATGGGGTGCTTCTTTAGGAGTGTCCTATATGGATCTCCTTTTGTGATTTGCCCCCATGATTCGACTGATGGGGTTGCAAACATTGCCTCTACCCTTAGTAAAGTCTTGTATGTTCCATTAGTGGCTACTCCTTAGGGGTTGCACAAGAGTGAGTTCCATGCTTCCATACTTTGGGACCGTAGAATGGAGCCTCTTAAGTTTTTGCAACAATTGCATGATTTATGGGTCTTGAGATCATTCTCAGTATTCAATTTTCACCCTTTCTAGATTTGTGTTAGAGTTTGGTTTTCACCCTATTTAGATTCGTGTTATAACTGTCATGGTAGTGCCAATCATTTTCTCTATATTTGTCCTAATAAAAGCACTGTAGATGTCTTGATTCAACTTAGGGAAATAAGGAGCAAGTGGAGTCTACTAATGTTGAACCTTCTATGGTACCATTGACATTGATGACTAGAGTTGTTGACAAGTAGGAGAAAGACAAAAGATGGAGGCATATCAGCCTTTGACATCCAAACAAATGCTTGGCAACAAGGAGATTAAGGGTCAAGCTTGAGTGCAACTTGCTAAACTCCCTTCATAGAAAGCAAAGACAGTTGATGATGCGCACAAGGAGAATCAACTACCAAGGACTCGAAATGGAATGGAAGCAAACAAAATGGTAGAATCTCACTCAAAAATTGGCACGAAACTCTTCATTTAAATGAACTATTTTGCCCCTATCATTGATGGTCTAGAGTTTCTCGATGAATCGATTGGATTGTATTGATAGGCCCAAGCTCTTGGCCAAATTCAAAGGTATCCCAAATATCGAGCAAGGTGAAATGAGCAATAAGAAGAATGTGTGATATCATGGCACCAAATAACAAATGAAAAGCCTAGTGAGGGTTCTACCACTATCTAAATAAGACTTGCATGATACCCAAAAGTAGTAGCTAGTTCGATCACTTGAGTGTTGTACTCCTAAATAGATAAGTCTACCAAAAGTAGGAAAACAAGTATAAGCAAATGATCTTGTAGCATAACAAAATGCACCCAAGGAGAGGAACTGATACATAGGATTGCAAATGACTAGAAGTTAAAGACAATAACCTTCTAAAAACATGTCAAAATCTCTATCTTAGGGTATCCACGACACCAATCTAAATATTGTCATTACCTTCTATGCTCTCATCATCAAAGAAAATGGATCCTTTGCAATGAAGGTCCTTTGCTGTTGCTGCTTGTAATGTGGATTTTGAGCCATATTCCTCACTATTTCATGTACTTTGGCAAAACACTATACACAAATGCAAAACAATAGTATTCACATCACACCAATGTAATGCCAAAAAAATAATCTATGAGAAAATAAGTGATATGGTATTTTATTTCTATTTAAATAGCCAAGCAACTACTTTCAAACATACCTAGAGACTAGACTAAATGGCCAAAGGGCATTCCATTGCTATCTAAATGAAACTTCAATGATATGAAGGAGAAATACTTAGTTTCAACTATTTTAATCTAATGAAGGGGCCAAGAGGAGAGAAAAAGAAGAGATGATAATTGTATTATTGCCAAAAGATATCACAATTTACGTGTCTCACACCTTTTATATCTATGTTAATGTGACAAGGTATTATTGATAATCTCTCACTAAAATATTTATTTCTAGCTTTTTACAATCCATGTCTACCTAAAAGTTTTTACCTACAAAAACAAACTTACAATGACTAAAAAAGATGGATGAAATAGACGAC
The DNA here is from genome assembly GCF_053477565.2 of Lygodium microphyllum. Lineage (NCBI taxonomy): Eukaryota > Viridiplantae > Streptophyta > Polypodiopsida > Schizaeales > Lygodiaceae > Lygodium > Lygodium microphyllum. Next base: position 101,800,410 of record NC_141155.1, read on the forward strand.
TATTTTGGTTTTAGCTATACACAGTATGAAAAACCGAAGATATATTGATTAAAACGAAGACATTAAGGAAAGCCTCAGTTGTATACATGATACATATATCTTCAAAAGAAATTAGAGCCTTTAGAACTTCAAGAAACAAGCTCAAGAGTGAGTAGATGGCTTGTTCTAAGAGCAAATCCTATCGAACAAAATCTACCATAACTTATGATAGAAGTATCCAAATGAAGTCTACCATATGCCAAAACATAGCTATTGAAGAGTATTTTGATGCTTATGTAGGTGGCATATTTTAGAAAGTTAGGCAAAATAAAAACTATTCTAAAACACAGATTGCTATTTAAACCCTGTCTACTCCATAACGGGCTCCACTATAGCTATACCTCAGCCCCCCTAATGTATTCCATAGGTAAAGAAACTCATCTAATATAGTTTAAAGCCTCCAAGAAGTTTCTTTAGGTGGTAAGCCTCTCCATTTTATCAAATACTCAATGATAGAATAAGAGTGAAGGTTCTTCTCATGCTGATCTATGATCTCCTTAGGACTATACTGAATAAGACCTATTTCATCTATAGGAGGCACTTCATCAATTGTATCTACATGAGTATCATAAAAGGGATTGAGCTAGATGACATGAAACACATTATGAATCTTAGTAAGAGAGGGTAGTTCTAGTCTATATGCCAAGTCTTCAATGCATTTTAGGATTCTGTATGTCCATAAAACTTGTGAGCAAGTTTATTATTGGATCCATCCTTCAAAGTAGAGTAACAAGACTTGGGTAGTTTCAGCAAAACTAATTCTACTTCTTGAAACTCCAAATGTTTCCTCTTTTCATCATCATACATCTTCATTTGATCCTTGTACTTTCTAAGATTCATTATACATTATTGAAAAAGAGTCGGCATTCTTTCCAATTTTACTCTTCTCATTGAAATGACTATGGGTATGGGCATCTTATAACCATACATAGCCTCAAAGGGTGAAACTCTAATACTAGCATGAATGGAGTTATTATAAGCAAACTCAGCCAAATGTAATCAAGATTCCCATGCATGCTGTACATCATGATAGAAATATTGAAGGTAGGTCTCCGACCACTTATTAACCCTTTCTATCTGGCTACTAGTTTATGGATGATAGGCTATAGAAAGAGCCAACCTAATATCCATGGAGCTAAACACTGCTTGTCAAAAGTTGCTCATGAACTTGGAATCCCTATCATTCATAATCACTTGCGATAATTAATGTAATCTAAAGATCTACTCCATACACTGATTAGCCACCTATGAAGTAGTAAATCGTATCTTAGTAGGAATAAAGTAGGTTGCTTTGGTGAGTCTATTCAAGACCACATATATACTATTCCATCCTGTTGTGGTAGTAGGTAAGCCAATTATGAAGTCCATGGTAATATGCATTTATTTTCCCTCAAGAATAGGTAATGGCTCCAATAAATTGCATGGCTTATGGGTGGTGTGCCACCTATAAAGCAATAAACTTATCTTAGTAGGAATAAAGTAGGTTGCTTTGGCAAGTCTATCCAAGACCACATATATACTTTTCTATCTTTTTGAGGTAGTAGGTAAGCCAGTAATAAAGTCCATGGTAATATGCACCCATTTTCTCTTAGGAATAGGTAATGGCTGTAATAAACCACATGGCTTATGGGTAGTGTCTTTATTCTATTGATAAGGCATACACTTCATAATAAAATCCTTAATATCTCTCCATAGTATTTTCTAATAAAATATTTTATTAATCTTATCATAGGCCTTTAAGACTCCAAAATGTCCAACTAAAGGCGAAGAATGTAACTCCTCTATTATTTTTAGCTTAAAAGAAGAAGGGGAGGAAATAACAATCTTGCTATTAAGCCATGTTAGGCCATTTTTAAGCTGATAATGTGTGTTTTCCTCCATGAGACCTTATTGTAATTTTTGAAAAATATATATGAGCTGATAATCTAAAAGATAGGCCTCTTATAATTTCTCAATCCAATCACTATATAGTTAAGTTATAGCCTGAAACTTTACACATCCGCATTCTGGAAGGAGAATTAGCTAATACAGTGTCCTTACCCCTTGTACGAGTGATGCCAAAATCATAATTTTGTAGAGTAGCTACCCACCTATGCTGCTTAGGAGTGAGATTTGATTGAGTAAGAAAATACTTTAGGACCATGTGATAACTCTAAAAAATTGGTTTCCATAGAAATAACGATGCCACTTTTTTATTGCATGTAGAATAGCCAGTATCTCTTGGTCATAAACATTCATAGCCATCTCCTGATCAATAAGCTTAGGACTTTCGAAGGTGATAACTCCATGCTCCTGTAACAAACATCCCCTACTCCACAATCACTAGCATCACACTATATTGTAAACTCTCTAGAGAAATTTAGGCATACTAAAATAGGGATAGAAGCAAGGAGTTTCTTTAACTGATTGAAGTTGCTATCTGCAAGTGCATCCCAAAAGAAATCTTCCTTCTTCAACTTGTCAGTCAAAGGAGCTACTATAGCTACATAATGCTTAATGAATCTGCAATAGAATGACAATGAACCAATAACTCTAGTAAGTGAAGTAGTGGTGGTAGGTGTTGACCAATCTCTAACACATTGCACCTTCTTATGATCAATGTGTATCCCTTCTTCACTAACAATATGACCCAAGTACTCCACCTCAGTCTACATAAAAGAACACTTTTTCTCCTTAGCAAAGAGTCTATGATACCTCAACACATAAAAAACCTTCATCATATGTGATAGATGATCCTATAGTGTCTTGTTGTAAATCAATATGTCATTGAAAAGAAAACAAGGAAAAACTGAAAGAGGAAATGCTGTAAAATCTTATTTATCAGACTTTGGAAAATAGTTGGAGTATTAGTGAGCCCAAATGATATGAACAAGAAATAGTATAATCCACAATCAGTCTGAAAGGCTGTTTTAGTTTCATCACCCTCTCCCATATAAATTTGATGATATCTTGATCTCAAGTCAATTTTGGTGAATAACTTAGCCCCCTTCTTGAGCTCATTAAGAAAATCATCTACTTTAGAAATTGGATGCCTCTTCTTCATAGTGATCTTGTTTAGATCCCTGTAGTCAATACACATTCTAAAGGATCCATCTTTCTCCTTCTCTACTAATAAGACTGAAGAGGCATATGGTGAAGAACTAGGCTCAATGAACCTTATCTCTAGAAGCTCCTTAATTTACTTGGCTACTTCTTTGCACTCACATTTAGATAATTGGTAGGGTGGCTTATTGACTAGCTTTAAATGTGGCTCCAAATCTATAGGGTGATCCATTGCTCTCTTATGAGATAATGAAGTAGGCACTTCAAATAAATCCGTCTACTCTTTAAGGAGAACTTTCAAAGCCAGGTGCTTAGTTGAATTCTTGGACTGAACTTCAACCTCTTTATTCAAATGTAAATAAAAAATTTGAGAGCACTACTTGTACTCCTTGATTTTCTTAATGGTGATAAACTAAAAATAAAATTTATTAGATATTCCTTGTAGATGGATAAGTTTCCCATCAATGGTAAACTCCATGTATAGTTGCAAGAAATCTATAGTAATCTTCCATAAGGTCATTAGCCAATCACACCCAAGTACAACATCTATGGGTCCCATCTCCAAAGGAATTAGATTTACCATTGCTTCATAATTTTCAGCTAAATGTAAGGAAATGTCTCGATATATTTGAATGCTGATCTCTTATTTACCATTGCTACTTGAACTCTTATGGGTTGCTGTAAATCAATGAAAAGGCAATGCAACCTATCCATAACTGACTTATTCACAAAAGTCTACATACTACTAATGTTTATTAAGATAAACACATCCTTCCTATGAATGATATTCTTCATATGGAGTGTATCAAGGCTCTTAAAACATGTCCAAGTATCCATTGAGATGGAAGTAATAGTGACAATATGTGTCTTATCATGAATGCCTCCTAGATCATAAGGAATACTACCACCAGGATCAAAAGGAAATTGTGTCAGTAGAATCATAAAACTGTTCTTGACCAACTTCCTTCACAACATCCTCATTTTTAGTGGTAGCCATAAATGCATTTACCTCATCATTATCATCCTTTGAATATTCAAAGACTAACATACTATGGACCTTGGATTTTGCATTCTTATACACATACTTTGTTGCATGATCAGCTGTATACTGGTCACCACATTTGAAACACAAGCCTTTTTCCTTCCTTTCTTTGTATAGGTCCATTGGAATAGACTTTGGATTACCATTGGCTAAATTGTTTCTAGACTTTCTGTTTTCTTATTTAAAATATATTCTTGGATTGTTTGATGTCCTGAAATTACCCTAAGGTCTTGAAGCATTGAATGATGGATAAGTTAGCACTTTAGAGCTCCCACTTGGTGTATTATTGTTACCATAAACATTGCCAACTTGTCCTTGTTTTAAAACATTCATTTACTATCTAAAAGTAGGTTGAAATGTATATTCTCTTCTATACTTCCTTTCATACTATTATGCAAGCTCAATGGCTTTGAAAAGAGTGGTGGGATTTTGCGCTATAATATCACCTGCTGAGGTTCTAGACCATACATATAAGTGTGGAGTTTAGCTTCATCACGTATACTCTCTACATACATAGTGAGATTGAGAAATTAGTTTGTATAATCCCACACACTTAAGCCTCATTGCTCTAGTTCATACCATCTTTGTACCAATTTCTCTTTTTCAAGAGAAGAAATGAAGACCTTGGCCATAAGTGTCTTAAATACTTCCCAATTCTCCACTAGTATGTTCTCTTTCTTAATGTATCTCCACTAAGTATGTATAAACCCTTCAAAGTGAATCTTTATATCATCCGTCCTAGGGAATATATCAAATTGAAATATATTCCTCTAGGTCGGATGGTGAAGATGATTTTCCATTCTACTTTGCCAAAATTATTTTAGCTTTCAACTCTCTCATGAAAAGGTTGCTGTTCTAAAATAGGCTGATCATTATTAGTAGGCATTGGACTTTTAAAATGTGATGGTACTCTTCCATAAGGTGGTAGAGAATTATTTTGGAGCCTTCTTGATTGTAAAGGACCCCTAGAAACTCGAGGATTTAGCCTATAAGCTTGTAGATTATCACTATTTATATTGCCTAAATAATTACTATTCCTTTGCAAAGTCTCTTCTTCTTCATCTTGACTATTTGGAATTCCTCTTTTGTGCCTTTTTACTAGCATCCTTAGTTCCCATTTGTATTTGCATCCTTGAGAGAATTGTGCCATAATTTGTGCATTAGACTCTACTAATTTCTCAATTGAATCCTTCATTTGGGTTGTGGAATCCACCAAATTTTCAATAGAAAACTTCATTCAATGGCTAGACAAGACCATTTGCTCAACTCTTGATAGTAGCTCTGCATGCCTATGAGTATGTCTATTCTCATATTCACACATGGTATGATTAAGAGTGCTAAGTTCTTGTTGCATTTGAGGTTCTTTAGGACTCTCTTAAGGTGTGTTTTCTAGCAAGTTATCTTTGATTTTTGGGCATATTCATCATGGGCCTTATTCTTTCCTTTGTGACCTACCATAGTAGTGCAGTCCTGCATGACCCCCCATCACCCCTTTTTGGAGCTTTTAGAACCGGTGCTTTGGATAATTCTATTTTAACATTTTCAAATGCCACTTTTCATGCTTTCTCCATTCAAAAACATGGTTGTGAGATAAAAAATTCATCAAGGGTAACAAACATTCAACCAATGAATTAATAAATCGACAATAATATCCCATAGATGAAAGAAGGCAAGTGGGTGAGCTTAAAGCCACAATAACAACCACCTTTTCAGGGTCAAGTGGCAATACTGATTGCACTCACAACCTGACCCATTACTAAACCATAAGGCACCTCGAATACACACTTTCAAGGATTCACCTATATGCAATACTCATGACATCGCTCAAAGCATGCGCGTAGAGCAATCAATTGTCCATGATAAGTCATGGTAGTTGCCCCCAAATCATTTATGAAAACCTTCAACTTTTTAGGGGATATATCAGCAAAGGTCTTATCCCCATTCTTTACTAGAACCTAGGAGCATTATATAGGCCAAAAGCCATCACGTGGTATGCAAAAATACCAAAAATTGTAATGAACGTCATTTTTAACTTATCCTCTTTAGCAATGGCCGTTTGATTATAACCTCTGCAACAATTCATGAAAGAGTATATCTCTCACCTTGCCAACTGATGTAAAATTTGATCGATAAAGGGCAAAGATAATAGTCCTTCATGGTTTGCTTGTTCAATTCCTTAAAATCAACACATAGGTGGGATTTGATTGTTCTTTTTCTCTCTTATTACTAAAATGAATGCCTTTAAGTGCACAAACAAGTAAATTTCTAGATCAAACAATGTGAAGGTGTGCAAACAATTCTTTTCATAATGTAACAAGCGGGGAATACGGGAACATGGCATGGGAACATACCAGTCACAATGAAGGTATATAAGGTGTAAGAGGGTATTTTGAGGCATCAGAGAATTATCAAGAATCTCTCTTTTTCACCTTCACAAGCTTTCATGGCTTCTTCTTCTTCCTCCCTTTCCTCCCTTTCTCTCTCTTCTCCCTATTTTTCTCTCTCCTCTTCTTCTTCTCCTGTAGTCCTTCTCTCTCTTCTCTTCCTTAGTTAGGCTAGTTAGGTCTCTTTCATTACAAGTGGTATTAGAGCTTTGTCTTTGATCCTTTTCTTTTCCCATAGATTTAGGGTTCTCATAGTTTCTCACAGTTAGAAAACCCCAGTTACATCTCTCTCACAAGTACACAGGGAGTACTCAGGCAAGCTGTTAGCCCTCTTCTTGAAGACTATGGAAGCCTTTCTTGGAGCTTTCCCAAGAACCATGGACACATCTGGAGGCAAGAAGATAAGTTTGGCAGGTCGTCACTAATTTCCATGTAAGTTTCTTGAGGGTTTTGGGCAAAAGGAGTGTAGCAGAGTTAGTGAAGTCCAAAAGCACAATTACTTTTTCAAGAGAACCTTCTCTCTCCTTCTTCCTTCAAGCTGCCATGGAACCTTCAGCCCTAAGAAGTGCAAAAATCTTACTTCCCCCTCTTCCTTAGCCTGAATGGCTTGTCCCAAAGCCTTCCTCCCATCATGCTTAGCATCTAGAGCACCCATGAGCCCCATTTGACGCCAATATTCGATCCATTCTCACGTGGACCATGCATGACTTTCTGAGATTCAGAAAGTGCTCAGGTAAGTAGACTTCTGTTCTCGTTGGTAATATCTATCATAACTCGTTCAATTTTGTATTCACTAGATAGAGGTGTTGGGACAGGTTTGGTTACCTCAGGTTATCATGCATGTCCATTGTGTGGGCCACAGTTAGACTCCCGAAGGTCACGAACCATGAAGAAGATGGTATATCAAGGACATGCTACTTTCTTGCCAGAGGTTCATGAACTTAGGGAAGGTTTTCTTGGATGACCTCTAGCACGTCTGAATGCCCAAAGCTGGTATGAGCTGAAAATGGTCCACACAGAGTCACATCCAAATGGAATGCGACGGTTCTCAATTTTCTACAAGTTTCCGTATTGGATCCACTTACGGATCAACCACTTGTTGGATCCCATGCATATTTTCAAGAATGTGGGCAGCTTACTATGGAACCACATCACAGGAAAGAGAGACACTGCAAGGGCACAAATAGATTTGAAGGAGGAAGGCAAGATGGAGGCACTTTGGCCGCAGTTGAGTGCTGATGGTCGCTTGCAGCTACCTCACGCTCCTTGGGTTTTGTCCACTAAAGAAGAACACATTATGAAGCAAATTATCTAGTCTATTCCACACTCCGACGGATATGATGCGTTCTCTCAGGTCCGCATTTTCTAAAGATGACCAATTATCAGGGCTAAAATCCCCATGATTGGCATGAGATATGTCAAGTTTATACTAGAATAGATTGTAAGTAGCCTGCATATTTTGCTATTTGAAGTGTAGTCATTGTTCATAATGCTTCCTCATTTGTGGCAGTTTGTACTACCGATCGCGATCGCAAGATGCCTTACTCCATAAATACGCGGGGCGATTTACAGGTTTTCAAATTTAGTGCAATGGATCTCACAGAAGGAGATCAAGACATCCTCTATTGAATCCACAAGGCGGGGAGCAGTGGAGAGGGTCTGTCTCTTTGAGAAATACCTGCCCACCAGCATGCTCATGATACAAATCCACCTTCTTGTGCATCTTGTAGATGAAGTGGAGATTGGTGGACCTGTCCATACACAATGGATGTTCTTCTTGGAGTGCTTCATGAAAACCCTGAAAGGCTTTGTGTGATAATGAGCCCGCCCAGAAGGTAGCATGGTTGAAGGTTGGTTGGTGTCTGAGGCGTTAGTGCATATTTCACAGTGGCTACCAACAGTGGATTCAGACAACAGTAAGCTATGGTCGCTAAAGGACGATGATAGACTAACCGGAGATGTATTGGAAATGGGGTAGAAAAAAAAATGGATGTTGCAATGGAGGAGAAATTGAATCGTTTTTATATGTTGCACCATGTCTCTATGGAGATGTAGCTTGCTAGGTACAAGCAAGCCAGGAAAGATAAGAAAGAAGCGCGATCTAAATTTTGGCATAGTATGCGCCATCGACGAATTCGATATCCCGAGGGCATGGAGGATATGCCGTGGTTTATGTCAACGCGATGGTTACATGGAGCTTTGACCGCAGCATCTCGTGTGAAGGGGTGGAGGTCTCAACTGACAAGTGGAAATTCTCGAGGGGATGTAGTCCAAAGCTGATGATGTGTTTAGGGTTTGTCGTATCTATATTTTATATGCGACAACTAATTGAGTGTTTCAATGCATAGTACAAAATATATAGTGTGTTGTGGTCATGCAGACGTCATTTTTGCGTGGAGCATATCGACAAAATGCGCTCCACAACAGATTATGGTATCATAGCAAAGTTCGAGCAAGAGAGCCGACAACAAGCAACGGATCCAAACACGGTTATAGATGAGATGGATTATTTTGGGAACTTGCAAAGTATTATCACGGTGGATTACCGTAGCTTCTCCATGATCCTATTCAATGTGCAGTGGTTCAAAGTGGTACTTGAAGGAGCTAGAGCAATAGTTCGACGAGGTCCATCTGGATTTCTTAAAATAGATTCTAAAAAAAGATGGACAGATTTGCACGACTCATTTGTGTTGCCAGCCCATTGTGAACAGGTGCATGAACTCATGTTTTTTTAAAATTTTATCACGACGACATGGTACATGTCACAAAAGTTAAATCTCTCTTATACGTGATTTTGAACAGATAATTTTCTATCCAAACCCCTAACAACCGCGATGGTGGTATGTTATACCTTCAGCTCCTCGAAGTGCAAGAGTATATGATCAAAGCGATGCTTCCAGTGTAGATGAGGACAGTATGCAAATAGAGGGGTCGATATTGCAAGGGGTGGAGGTCGCCGAAAGCTTGGAGCATGTAGAGGAGCCAGAATTGGGTAATAATGATGGAAATACATGAGTCCAAGAATTCTTTGAGAATGAGGTGGACTCATCCAACATATGGTCTACCATGTAGTGATGCTTATCCTTGCATACAACCATAGAGATGTTAAACTCTAGAACCAAAATCAACCATCTAGCTATGTGTCCTATAGCACAAGGTTTTTTTACTAAATAAAACAAAGCATGATGGTCAACAAAGAAGGTGAAGGGCATAGCTAAAAGATAAAGACAGAACTTATTCACAATGAACATCATAGCTAGACCTTCCTTCTCCATTGTGGAGTAATTCATCTCCATATTTGTGAGTTCTCTACTAGCAAAGGTCACATGATAAGCAAGATTATGTTCACTAGGTTGGCACAAGACAACTCCCACGGTGAACTTTGATGCATCAATGTGCACGTGGAATGTTATGTTTCAATCTAGGGCTCGTAGGATCAGTAGAGCCTTTTTTAGTTTCTTCTACACACATTGGCATTCCTCGGTCCACTCAAATATAATCAACAATTTGTAAAGTGGTCTAGCAATCAATACATAATTTAGAATGAATCACTGATAGTACCCTATGTGTCCTAGGAAGAAGCACTGAACTTCCTTATAGTTCATGGGTGGTGGTAAATCGACAATGACCTTGACTTTGGAGAAGTCGGTGGCAATGCCATTCTTAGACACCACATGCCCTAGGATAAATCCATGTTTTACCCATAATTGGCACGTCAGGGGGTTCAAGGAGAGACTATATAGCCTATACAACTCAAAGATTGCACAAAGTTTATCTAGGTGTTCCCTCCAATTAGATTGGACACATAGATTGTCAACAAATACATGCAGTTCTTGCCTAAGCATGTCCTTGAAGATGGCACACATGAGGCACTAAAAGGTAGCTCTCGTGCATTCACAGCCCAAATGGCATGACTATGTAGGCAAATACCCCCATTCCGTCACAAATGCTATCTAATCTGTTGTGAGGGTGTACCTGCACATGGTTGTAGCTTGAGAAGCCACCAAGGAAAGTGTGGGTTTCCTTCCTTGCTACTCTTTCGAGAATGTGTTTCTTGTAGGGTAGTGGATAGTTGTTTCTCTTAGTCGCAGCATTGACCTTTTTATAATTCACACACATTCAAATCTTCCCGTTCTTCTTCAGGACAATCACTATAGGTGACACCTAGTCAGTCTGCTCAATTTTGTAGATGAATTTGGTCTTGAACATCTTATCTATCTCCTCCTAACAGTGTGTGCATGCTTTGGATTCATTGAGTATGGTTGCTGTTTAACTGGCATTGCATCCAAAGTCATAGGGATGTTATGAGTCATGACCCTAGGATCTACTCCTTTTAGTTCAACCAAGCCAACACATCTATGTACTCTCACAAGAGAGCAACGAGATCTACCTCCTATTGCTAAATTAGGTCCTTTGCTATGAATACGGGTTGAGGCTTTTTGCCTTCCCTTGCTAAGTTGATCTCCTTGACCTGAATAGGCCCTTCTATTAGTTTTCTTGCCTATCCTTGCCTCTTAGCTCCCAATAAGATCACCACCCTATCACCCTCTTTGAACTTCATGAAGCACTTCGGTAGATTATAGGGCTTCCTTTGCTCTTCAGCTCTTCTGACCCCTTTGGCTGCCTCCTCTTTTACTCCTTCAATCGCTTGTGCCTTAGGTGGACTGGCCTGGTCCCCTTTGGTGCATCTAGTATTAATAGGTGGTCGAGTATCTTTGGATCACTCTTGGAGTTCACTTCTGATTCAGAGTTAAACTCACAACCCTCACTAGAATAAGGTGTTTTCCTTGGTGGTCACAACTATGAGGCGGATTCGGTTCTTAAGAGTGGTCTGGCACTTGGTTGAACTAATCCATCTTGCTCATAGTCTGTTACACCTAGGTGGTACAGTCACATTCCATCCTGATGACTCCTCTTTCAATCCTAAAGATGTTGTCTTTTTGTGGCTTGGGGAGTGTACTTGTATCTATTCGATCATTTGGCTGTTTGTATCATACTCTATTGTATCAGCCTCTTTCTCACTTTCCTCATTGGTGGAGTTGCAGTCTTTGTACTCGTCATATGAATCTTCATATTCTAACTGCTCATCATTTCCTAGGCTTTTCGTCTTAGCCTTCTTTTTGTTTGTATTTAGTATCCAATTGTACAATAGGTTCAAGTCACGTACTTTGGTCCATTGCCACTTTAGGTCATCCGTGAGGTCCTTGAGAGGTTTGAGATTGGTAGTTGGATTACCAACTAGCTCTCTCTTCAAGTATTCAAGAATCTCTTGGAGTTTGAGTTTGTTAGATGGGACATGTGTTGGTCGACTGCTAGAGCTCCTAGCCATCATATAGAGTGGTACTATTGATGGTGGGATCCTAATTTTTAGTAGCTAAGATGGTGTGCCTTTGTGGGATTCACCAATTGCTTTAGCAGTCTTCTTATAATCCTCCTTGTCATATGAGAATGGTAGATTGATGGTGGCTAGCACATGCATCCAATACCACTCGTCCTCGAGGCAAGGAATATACTTTGTTAGTGGCTAATAGGAATTGTTGATTGGCATCTAGGTTAATGGTCTTTACGGTGTCCATCTTGACTCTTACAGCTTTTGAACTATTGCCTAAGAATATAAGACCATTGCGCTAGTCTTGTATTGCTCATGTGCTTTGCATCCACAGGGTCTAGCAGGATGTTGTAGACTATCCCTTCATGACTATGAAGTTTATTGAGAACTAGAATCCAATTATCTTCGAGGGCTAGAATTTGAGTACTCCAAATGGTCTAACCTTCAGTCCATTAGCCAATGTGACATTGAACTTAGCGGTCTCCATAGGTGGGTCACCCCAAGTCTTCATGATTGTATGGCTGATCACACTGACTCCTGCTCCTATATCTACAACTCCCTTCCTTGTAGCATCTCCTAATGTGTTGACAGGTAAGACCACATGCATCTTTATGCCTTTCCAAAAAGCATTTATGTACGAAGACTTAGGCACTAAGTTTAGGATTAAGCTTGGTATGTGCATTATTACATTATGGTCAAGAAAGTTGATCACTCCAAGCCTGTCAGATATTGTACCTACTACTTCAACACTTGCCATAGTGTTAGGTTTTGCCTAAATAGCTCTCCTAGAGGTAGATTCACAAGAGCTAATATGAATGTCGTGAGCAGGTTGCCAACCACTTGCTTTTCATAAGCTCTACACTCTTTTACTAGTGATCTCAGCTAGTCTACATCTACCTGTGGCATCTAGGCTTCGTCTAAGCAGTGCTACATGGGATGCAGATGCATCTCTTGATCTTAACCACATAGGTGAGACTGGTGTGCTCACACTAGAAATCTCATAGATCTCGTCTTCTATGATAGGTTCAATATATTTTAGGTGCTCTTGGGCCTCTCTCACCTACTCCTTGACCCTATCCACTACTTCCAATTGGTGCCTCATGCCAGGATTGGCACTTCCCTTTTCTACCATTTTAGGAGTAGATGTTTCTGCTTCCGCGTCTATGACTTGTTTCCCCTTGGGCAAAATGGTGGTACTATATGTATTAAGTGTAACCTTCATCTCAGTCCTCGTTCTCCTTCTCCTACAATATTCTTCCCCATTGAAGCTGTGTCAAGGTTGCTAGGTCCAGGTAAAGAGAGACTAGCCTGCTTCATTTGTGCTTGGTCATGATGTTCAATAGAATTGAGATAGCCTCACCATCAAGTGTCTTGACTGCAAAAAAATCCCAAGGGTATGGATGGCACGATTAATAAAATAGTGGAAGGTTTCTGCTTAGGGCACTTAGTGTACAAGTGTGTGATCCCGCACTTTGGACATCTCAGGTCAGCTTTGTCTCGATTGGCTTACTTCCTTTTGGGGCAGCGAGATGAGATATGCCCTAGGTGACTGCAAGTTCAACATATGTGATCGATTCTTGGTTCTATCCTCTTAGACCTCTGCCTCTTCCCTTGCCTAATGACATCACTAGCATTGGTTTGAAATCCATCAAGATGGGATTACAATCTTTATTGTATGAGACATAAGGGTTCACGTATGCTTTGTCCTTGTTTGGCTCCTTTACATAATGTATCGGAGTGTCACTTTGGTGGATGGGTCATGATGGGTTCACGTGGTCTAGGTATCCCTATAGGGTTGATGTCCATATTAGGTACAACCGGCTTTGAGTCATTGGGTTGTGCTGGGAGAGCTAATGGAGCTCCCCTCCCAAAGTGCAATGGCCTATTCCCTAGGTAAAAAGGTTGATTGTACAGTTGCAGATATGGAAATTGTCTTGGTAATCTACAATGCATCGCATCATGGCCAAACCTACTGCAATTAGCACATGGTCTTGACCTAGGATTGAAGCACTCAGTTGGGAGGTGATTTTCTCCACAATACACACATTGCATGTGAGGTCATGTGGACCTTCTTATCATCTCTTGAAGCTTAGCCAACTTTAGCTTCATGTAACCCAACTCCTAGCTCTCTTGTGAACACCCTTTCGCTTGTCTTGTGTGCCTTGGCTAGATCTCTCACTAATGGGCATAACTCTCTCTAAGAATCTAGAGGCATGCCATCCTAGATTGTGATTTTGGAGCTTCTCTCCCGGAGTAGGTCATCCATGCGTATGGTTTCTTCAAAGACCCTAGCTAGCATGTCTCTTTGTAGGTTCAAGTTTTTCATGAAGGTCTTGTAGAGCTCTTTGCTTTGGATTCCATTTATAAATATAGTGGAGACTACGCGTTCATTAGGTCATTCTGCACATGTGGGTGACATAGTCTCAGATATCCTCCTTATCCTTTTGGTTGACATTTATCAACCTGACGATGAGGTTGTCAGAATATCCTACTTTGAAGAACCTCTTGATGAAGAGACTCTTGAGATTATTAAAATTATTATGTTCTAGGCTAGTAAACCACATCCATCTTTGTCTCCTAGGCAAAGTCCAAAATCTTCTGCTTGTTGAGCAAGGTCCATGAGGCCATTAGCCTCGCATACTTGCTTGAACTACTCCAAGAAGCTATACAAGTCATTGCCAAGCTGATACTTGTTGAGTTACTTATTAGAAACTGTAGGTATTTTGGTTTGAGTCTTAGAGTTTGGCATAATTCCTAGTCCTGCTAGCAATGTAGTCACTCTAGGACTACTCTGCTCTGCTCTGTAGTTGTATTGACTAAGAGTTACTTCGTGAGAAGCTCATTTAGATTAGCCTCTAGCACTCTCTCCTTGTTAGCATTTAGTCTTGCCCTAGGTCTATTGGTGGGGAGAGCTAAGACACATTGGAACTCACACATTTCTACGTCTTGTCTCAATTTCTGAGCTTGTTGCTCTTGGTTGTAGGCAGCTATGCTTTGTAGCACATTCCTTGCCAACTTTCTCTCATCCTGAAGATTAGCTATGATGTCCTCAACTGGTCTACCATGATGCATGATTTTGATTTTCACGTTGTACTAGTTTACCATTTGCTAAATATCGATTGGGAATTCTCCCAAGTTGAGCTCATCATCTACAAGGTTGGAGCTAGCTCCCAATATGTCAGTGATTTCTTGAGTAACTAGTGCGCAAATCGGGTGCTGTATGCACGCATAGTGAATGCTGGAAGGTCCCCAAGAGCAAAGAACTCCACAAAACCTTCATAAAAGCAAAAAGAGAGTTTGGACGACAAGAGACAAAAATACCAATTGGGTGTAATCTCCCCCCATGCCTTGTGTAAGTGCTTCACAAGGCATGCATTTATAGATTTATTTATCTTCAAGCTCAATAATAGCCCACTTTACAAACAACATGCTTTTGGCTTTTATGTTTGCTTTTGCCCAAATAAAGAGTAAGTGTTTGGGTATCCAAAAATCGGGATGTGCCCAAATGCATATATCAGATAATGAAATATTTAATCGACAACCTATGCACATACAAAATAATAAATGTTTTGTCAATCTCTTCAATAAATAAGTGCGCCTAAATAAATATTGGCACCACGCCTTTAGTGATAAGGCACACGCCCATAAAAAATAGTAAAACTTCTAGGCATTTTGAATTCACGCCATCACCTGGTGCTACCCAACACCATTGCCGCCTGCTCTACACATCAACTGAAGCATTCACAATTGTTAGAAAATAATAAGATAAAACCCAACAAAAGTAAATATCTAGTAGTCTTCACCTACAAATAATTAAATAGGTTGGAACTCTGTCATATCCTTAATTTAATTCAAGTGCACACTCTAAACTCATAAACGTCCATTAATTTGATATGTATCTTGCGAAATCACACGCTATGGAATCACCCACATGCACATTAAATTAATCTAACACCCAAAAAGGATAGGCGTCCCTGTCACCTTCTCGCACAAGGAATCCACCTTGTGTACGAGCCTCGAAAAATAAATACAATTTTACGAAATCCACCGAAAAACCTTACGGAATCCATCGTGGAATATGCCTCTAGTTTTAGGGAATCCACCAAAAAACCTCATGGAATCCACCGTGGAATATGCCTCTTGGCATTAGTAACTAGGATGCCGATCAAATTGATTTGATTGGGTAAGGTTGTGCCCCTAATTGTGTCAGTTCTCTCTCCTTTCTCCATCACTTGTTGACAGTTCACCGTTGTTCTTCCTTCTCCGTCACTTGATAGTTCATAGTTGTTCGGTTTAGGTTGTGGTTCTCATGTTATATCTTGCTTCTCTCACGGTTTGCTCCTATTAGTGAGTTCATTCCTTGCTTAGACCCCGTTATAGTGTTCCTTGTTATACAAATTAGTTTGCAATGTTACATGAACTGGACACATGAGTGGTGGGTTGGACTTATGCCAAATCAGGCTTTCTATCTTTCCTTGTGTAGTTCAAGTGTTTATGTGATAATGTGTGTGAGTTCAATCATAATCAAAGGAGATCACACTCCCTTCAATCAATTTCGACGAGTTGTAGCTCTCCCATACAAGTGGCGACCACTCATAGTGGTCCACTCTAGGTCCCTGCTACATGTTTGGATGCATGCTCTAAAGGGTAGTGGGTTCAAGTTGTCAGTTCGGACCTGTATTAGGGTATGATCAGTGATCGCAGTCGCTCCTAGACTATCAAGCTCAATCCTCAAGTTAGTCACCTCTATTATCCTATCTACTCGCTTGGGGATCTATTGGGATGTCCTATAACTAGGGTTGAACCCTATAGGGTGGTCTGGGAAGGTGAAAAACTACCAAAAACTTATTCTCTATTCTCTTGTTTGATTTGTAGGTTTCAGTATAATTCCCAGAATTTGACGTCCAATTCTAGGCTGTACGATTCCTATGTTTGATTCTGCTATCCAAGTAGTTTGATTTATCCAAAATCAGATGATCAGTAGTTTCTGATTTCGATAGGCCAAGTGTTGTCTGATTGGATTATCCAATGTGTCCAAATATGAAAATAGGATGACTTTTGACAATTGGATGATCTAATTCTAGTCTAATTCTAGGAGTCACATAGTCTGTGATAGAGAAAACATGCGTAGACTTGACAAAAATCCGGTGTATCACTCTTGGTGCTTCCTTCTAGTCTTTGACAAGATCTAGAATCAAACAAAAAGGGGTCAAAAAAATCAAACAACTCACCTGTAGCCTACGAATGCACTCGATCGCACAAATTGGATCTCTTCTTGCCTCCCTGCTACCCTGTAACAAACATATCCAACTCTCTCTCTCTCTTAGACCTTGAGCAGACCTTGAGTGTAGAAATAAGCTCCCCCTTTCTCTCTATTTGCCTTTTAAATCCCTTCTTTTTCAATCTTCCACTCCCCTCCTTTCTCTCTTTTCTCTTTTAATGCATTGAAGTCCCTTTTTCTCCCCGTTTTACCCTAATTTACAGTAGTAATCTTACTGTTTATTTCCTTATTTTTCTTGTGTTTTTCCTACCTAAATGCATCCAAATCACAAGCAAATACTTAAGCTAATCCAACCTACTTGCCTAAACCTTAAAAACAAAAAAACTTACTTACAAAAGATATTGAATGCCCTTGACTCCCTTGCTTCCTATCTATCTCAAGTACCCGTTTGGGGAAAACCCTACTTCAATGCTCGATTCGGAGCGCACAAGCACTCAAATCATGAATTTGTCAATCCTGACAAGCAGAATCAAAATGTGAGAGATCTCATTCAACTGCTAAGACCACAGACTACTTATTATTTCTAGTATTTCAAGCCAAGTGGAATGGCTGTCTCTCACATAGCCATGCACACTCTCACATCTACGAGTGTAGTGAGCTTACCTTCATGTCCAATCGAGTTGCCTCCTCCCATGAGCTCTCTGCCCAGTAGCTTTAGGATCGAAGGTGCAAGCTTGATCCTCAAGCTCCAAGCTACAAGCTCCATTGTTGTGCACGAGACAAGAAGAAGAAGAAGAAGAAGAAGAAGGAGAAGGAGAAGAGAAGATGGAGAGCTTCTCCACCATGGTCTCTCACCCTCACATACTCACTCCCTCACTCTCTCACACTCCCTCTCTCAAGCACAATTACAAAGAAGAAGAAGAAGAAGAAGAAGAAGAAGAAGAAGAAGAAGAAAGCTAGTTTTGGCCATGCACAAGAATGAGTGGGGCTTCATTTAATGTGACCCCTCATAGAGAGTGGTATCACTCCTATCATTGTTTGATTGGATCTATCCATTTGGGTAATGGCTTGGCATTGAAGATAGTTGGTATTGGTGATGCTCAATTCCAATTGGTTTAGGTTGCATGTTTACTCTTCATGATGTACATCATGTACTAGCTCTCATGAAGAGCCTTATCTCTATGGGCACTTTGGATGATATAGGTTATGTAGTTTCTTTTGGTGATTTCTTATGGAAGATTACCTGTGGGAATCGTGTCATTGCACATGGTGCTAAGTCTAATACTCTCTATCTCTTGCTTGTATCTAGATCACTTGTCCATATTTTGGTAGTGGATGTAGTTTCACATGTATCTCTTTGGTATTGTCACCTTGGGTATATATCCTTGATAGAAATGAAAATGATTATTCATTTGCAATATCTTTCATCCCTTGACTATAAGTGCTTTGAGTCTTGTGATCATTTTTTATATGGTAGGTAGAATGTAATACGTATAAAAAGTCTGGTATGACATGAATGGGTGAGCCTTTGACTCTTGTTCATTCAAATATATGTGGTCCCATGCCCCGCAAGTCATTAGATGGTGGAAAATATTTAATTACTTCCATTAATTAATCCCATTAAGAAAAAACCAAAAGTTTTGGCTATGTTTCACCATTGTCTTGCTTTGACTGAGAACTAGTTTGGGTATAGGCTAAAATGCCTAAGATTAGATAATGGGGGTGAGTATGTCTCTAAAGCCTTTGAGTAGTTTTGTGATGCGAGGGGTATTAAGCATTAGTTGACCACCCTATACACCCCACCCCGGAATAGAATGGCAGAGTGCATGAAAAGGACAATTCACGAGTGAGTTAATAGTATGCTTAACCAAGCAGGCTTACCATAGTATTCTTGGGCTGATGCAATTACTACTACCATATACTTGATAAATCGATCCCCACGTAATGCTCTTGACTATCAAGTTGTAGAGGAGGTATAGTCTAGAAAACCTCCATCATGCTCATTGTGTGTCTTTAGTTGTGAGGCTTTCTGCCATGTATCCAAGGGCAAATGCAATTAGTTAGATCCTAAATCTAGGAAATGCATCTTTCTTGGTTATAGGAATGCAAGCAAGATGGGCTATTGCCTATGGGATCCACAGGCTCAAAAGGTTATCCATAGCCATGATATTGTTTTTCATGAGGCGAAAATGCATAAGTAGCCTGAACATATCGTTGAGATATGTAGGGTGATATTTCAAGAGGATCCTCCTACTACTGTATAGCTAGCTAGATAGCTTGTAGCAACAGTTGATGCCCTAGTAGCCCAAGTCCTTGATGCTCCAAAGTATGGACAAGCCCCACAGTTGGCTTTGAGGTAGTCTACTAGAGATAGACAACAACCTACATAATTTGAGCCCTCTATGGATTATATTATGGTGAGAGATGTTGGTAAGCCTCTTACTTATGATGAGGCCATATGCAGAGGTGATAGTCACTCTTGTGAGAGGGCCATGTAGTCAAAGTATGACTCATTGCAAAAAAATCATATATGATATTTGGTTCCTTTTCCTAGTGACAAGCGTGCTTTACCATGCAAGTGGGTGTACAAGTTGAAAAGTACCCCTGGTGGATGCCCCAAGCCGTGGGATAGAAGACTAGATTGGTTGCTAAGGGCTTCAAGTAGGAACATGGCATGGACTTTGATAAAGCATTTTCTCTTGTTGTGACGATGACTACCCTACACTTACTACTGGCTTTGGTTGCTTAGTTGACTTGGATCTTTATCAGATGGATGTTAAGATGGCTTTTCTTCATGGGGACTTGCATGATGAGATTTACATGGAGTAGCCTAAGGGCTTTGCAAAACATGGCAGAGAACACCTAGTGTTTAAATTGAGGAAGAGCCTTCATTGACTAAAGCAAACACCTAGGGAATGGTATCACAAGCTTGATGTCTTTATGCATTCACATGGATATTCCCGTAATGATATAGATCTGCATTTATACATGAAGAAGACTCGTGATGGCAGCCTTATGATTTTTGATCCTTTATGTGGATGATATGTTGATTGCTGTGAGTGCTCATGATGAGCTTGATGCTTTGAAAGGTCAACTCAAGAAGAGCTTTAAGATGAAGGACATGAGATAGGCCTCACATATTCTTGGGATACGCATTACACATGATTACTCTAAGGGACTCCTCTACTTATCATAGAAGGAGTACACTCAGAAGGTTCTTGAGCAGTTTCATCCACAGTATATTAAGCCTATTGAAATTTTTTTACCTTATCATGTGAAGATTAGTTAGGACAATTGTCTATAGTATGATGAGCAAAAGGCCAAGATGGTCGAGAACTGAGTAATAATATGGATTGGGGTCATGGATTTTCAAGAATCGATAGATCATAGGAAGCTTAGGGTATCATTTCCTTTGATACCCGTTCTTCTCGTAACGTCCCAACACTTTGATTCTGTCGGCAGGGATTATTCAAGTCACTTCCTCATACACATACTTGTTCTACTTGACCTTTCGACCGCCGACATGTAGGGTTGCGTTTGCGTGAGCTTCAACAAAGATGAACAACTTCACGATCTTTAAGTCCTCTATCCACTTCATTCTCTTCAAGTTGGTCCGAAGGTACGCAAGTCAGTGGGCAACTATCTAATAAATTCTTGAATCACCCATCCATCTCCCTTCCATGTACAAGGGTGAAGGATTGTAGATGCGATCTAGGATATTCATCATACCTAGCCTTCGTCGATAATCCGAAGCACGCATTGCAGTCATAAACATAACCTGGAACACCAAGAATTTGTTCCATGCTTCGCGACTCCGCAGTGGGTAGTTTGATGTATGCCATGATAGCCACTCATCCTAACATAGCATTTGCAATGGAAATTGTGGCATGCTATATGGCTACACCTTGCAATCGGCATTGGGATCCCATCAAGGGTATCATGAGGTACCTAAAGGGCATAACAACTATGTGCATCTGTTATGGTGGCCAAGATACCGGAGTCGTGGGATATACTAACTTTGATAATACATGACATGTAGACAGTAGGAAGTCCATCTCTAGCTATGTCTTTACCTTTGCTGGAGGTGTTATTCCTTGGATGCCCAAGGTATAGAAATGCATGACTGTATCTACTACAAAGGCAGAGTATGTTGCACCCATTGAGGCTTACAAGGAACCTCTCTGGTAAGGCCATTTGGTGGCAAACCTTGGCATTAATTGATGCGGTCCCTACACTATATTCGAATTCTATGAATACTATTCAATTGGCCAAGAAACCGATATTCCATGCAAATATAAAGCACATTGAGGTATGTACCCTATAGTTATTTCTTGTTTCGAAGAGTCCGTTCAATGCTCCTTTGCAGGGCGGGACGAGCCTTCAGATGGTGAGGATCTATAGCTCACGCTTGGATTTGTGGAGTGCACATCCTCTTCTTTTTTGGTCATGTGATTTATGTAGGCATTTTCTATACACTATCACTACAACATACATGCCTCATATTGACGTTCAAAGTGACGAAAATGTTCATAATTTTTTTTTCCATGTCGTCGCAAAAAACGTCGGTATTAGCGACGAGAACAATCACTATTATCGAAATAGTGATACATATAGAGACGATTTGCGACGATAATTGCGACGCTAATAGTGACGCATGTAGTAAATTTGCGACACTAATAGCAACGATTACAGGGAAAAAAGTTTTTTTTTCTGTGGCAGGGCAGCAAGCTCCCTGCCAGAAATAGCACTATGTGCTTTATTTGGGCCATATAAAAGAGTTATAGTATTGGAAGAACATACCGGAGGGAAGCAAGGACTACATAGTAATATCCTTGCATGAGGAGTTTCTGGTACCCACTATAACAGATAGGTTTTCCACAGGCTGGATGATGGAGTGCATGTATGCGTATATTTCACACAAACGATCAGATGCACGCAAGGCACTTAAGGGTGGGGCCTCAAAGCCCGAGTGGCTAGATGCAAATGACTGGCACTAACTCAGAGAGGAGGCTACAGATTTTCCAAGACATTGGAGACAGTAGTGCGAGGCGACGAGGGCACGATTGGAGGCAGGAGTGGTCCATCATCTTGGGAGTGACAGGACTTATGTGGGGAGGACTTTGTAAGTTTTTCTTTTGTTCTGCTTGCTTTTTTTTACAATATCCCTTTCACTGACAATCGTGTTTCTAACAGTTGTATTTTATTTTCTTTGCAGCACTCCATGTTTCTTTTTTTGGAGAGTCCGTTCGATGCTCCTTTGTAGTGGTACGAGCTTTCGGATGGCGAGAATCTTTAACTCTCCCTTGGATCCGTGGAGCGCACATCCTCTTCTTTTTTTATCACGCGACTTATGTAAGCATTTTCTATGCACTATCTTATTATCATCCTTTGTATCTTGCCATGATTGTACTATCTCTTTCATTACGCGATTTTGTATTTATTTTATGTATCAGTCTTATGGATTCAAGTACACAACAAGGTTGATTATCCCTCATGCTCTAGCCTTGTTATGCATTCATGAACATGAAGTATATTTTTTCCTAATTTTTTAGATGAAAAGCCTGTTTTTTCCCTATTTTCTCTATTTTCACTCATTTATTTATACATAAAAATGTGTCATTTTCTGATTTGTGTTTCTTGACTGATCATATTGACTAAAAAATGGTAATTTACTAGTTTTTTATCCCATGTGAACTTCATCCCCCAACATGAAACGGAAGAGACCCTCATTTTTCCTCTTAAAATACATATTTTAGGTTTTAAATTATTTATTACAACCATGTATAACTATATGTTTTGCATTTTATCATGTGTAGCCCTAAACATAATCCAAACATGATTCATAAAAAAATTATTTCCATGTGCACATCATTTAAGTCATCAAATATCAAAACAATAAAATTTCCTTTGTAAAAAATGAGCATACCACTTACTTGCATGTTGTGTGTTATTGTAAATAGCTTCAAGGCAGCCAATGGACCCATCATCAATTCCCCAACAGTGCTGGATATCACCTTTCAGTGTCATCTTGGTCCTTACAGCAATCCAATCCATGCGAGACAAGCATTCTTTATCCCCTTTTCTTCATGATTCTCTGCATGTGATCGGCCTCTTAGAGGAGAGAGATAGAGGAGAGAGAAATACTAATTTCTCATCTCTTCATCTAGCTAGCCATTTCACGAATGGAGATTGGCAATATAGAGCAAAAAATTGGAAGAATTCCTTGCATTGTTCTGATCTATGGCTTACTTGCAGCCAGTATGAGACCCCCTCTAAAAAATCAACATGAGGAAGAAGGCACTGTTTTTCCTAGCGCCGCTATTTCAAAAACACCCCCCTTTCCGGCACATATTGAAAATTTTTGAGAGGGGGCCAATTGGCCCCCCTAAAGGGCATGCCCAATCTTTTACTTCTTGGCCATTTTGGCGTCTGAACACGTCCAACTTTGCATTTCTCATGTCCGACATCCTCGTACTCTAAAACATTCTGCCTGGCCGGCGGCTCAGGGTCATGCACTACTAGCCACTTGCACTAGTCAGACCAGGTGCTTGGAAAATTTATGAAAAATCCACAACTGCTACTCGATCCATCTTTGAAACTGCTTTCAAATCCCATCTTTCACTGCTTCTAAAAATTGGTAAATCCGTCTCTGTTGCTTCCAAGGAGGTTCAATTCCCACCTTGGAGTAAAATATTTTGGCACATTTTTGTCACTTTTTGAGATGTAAAATCCATCTCTCATTGGCAACCACAAGATAGAGCGACTCATCTTGTCGAATCCCATGAACAGATTTGCACAAATAACAACCAAAGAAAGCATCAAGCTACCACAAGAAATGTACTCAACAAAGCACAAGAACAACTCTCACTCTACCTCCTAATAGAATCAAGGCATGAAAATCCACAAGGGATAGGCCCAGCATAATCTAACAAAAATCTAGAGTGAGTCGCTAACCAACTTCTCTAACATGGACTAGCTAAAAAGCCTATCAAAGAGATCATCCAAGTGGTGGTTTGAACTACCTACCTAACTTAGGACAACTAGACCAAGACCTCCTACCAGGCGAGGACTCCTATAGCATGGTCATCATATTTTTCTTGTAATACATTTTATTTCCAAGGTTTCCATACTTGAGCATGTAAAAAGGAGAGAGATGATCGTAGAGTGACCCAAGGTTTCCATACTCGGGCATGTAAAAAGGAGAGAGCTAAGCATAGAGTGACTCGGTACCCAAGAACCTACCAAGCTCTCGCAAGGCAACACTTAATATTTTTTTAACGATCACTTTTATTTTTGCTCCAAACTTTTCCTTTTTCGGCTAGTTGCTACCCCTAGGAAGACGAGGCATTGGCCTCGGGTCTTGACTCATCCCCATGAACCTACCAAGCCTTCGCAAGGTGATAATCAATTGCTTATAGGAATTTTCGTCCTTTTCCTTTTCCTTTTTCTTATTAAGGGGTTAGAATCCCTTTTTACACACCTTTATAATTTTTATCTTGAGATAGATTCAAAACTTACTCTTCTTTTGATATTTTGGCAGGCTTCTCTAGCTGCCTTACACTAACAGGGACTCCTAAGACAATTGTCTAGCAAGCAAGAAGGACAAGGTCACAAGGACTACCCTCTATCACAGGTCTTTAATGCTTGACAATGTCCTAACACGAGGTAGACAACTACTCAAATCTCCCCCAAATATACCTAACCAAACCCTAGGAATTCATGCCTTGATTGCCAGTCCCCAACAAGAAACCCCCCCCCCCCCAAGTACACGGATATATGCAGCATAAAAACAAGGTACTCGTAAAAAGAAAGAGATCATTTGGATTGGGCCACAAGAAGCTTCAGCATAGCAAAGGCTTCCCCCTAGGTTCCGCTAAATCTATGTAGCACAAGACTAAAATAGAAAACTATTAATTGCACCTATAGCATTAGACAGGCACATGGCCCTCTTGGCCTAAAGAAATAGAACATTTTAATCAACCAAATACATGGTTTTCTTGGTGTATACATTACATCTTATCTGGCTAGCCAAGGTGAACCAAAGATGTCATGAGATGTAAAGGCTAGCCCCATCACTTATGCCATGCATCTCAAGGGTTGATCTTGGGCTTTTGTAGATCCACTAGCCCAAGCCTTTCTACAGATATCTCAATAATAAGGCCGCCTTATTGGGTACTATGAGTTGAATGCGTGACCTCCTTGAGCTTATATATCTCATCTTCTTGGTTATTATTCAAACGGATTGGTCGTCCCAACTGAATCATAGATTTATGACCATTCTACCCTTCCCTAATTGGATCATTACCTATGTCAATGATACGACCCAAACTAGGCGGAGCTTTAAGCCTAGGCCCATTACCTAGATGCATCTTAGGTTGGTGCATATTGTCAGATGAATCATTATGACCTCCAATCACATCCACTTGGAAATTTATCAAAGCATATCCAAACAACATTCCTAGTCTTTCATCTGGCACACCAACCACATATCTAGAAATTTTGGGTCTCCAAACCCATCTTATATTACTTTGTATGTTCTTATATTGCCTCAATTTTCCGCATTGGTCTAATGGACTCAATGCAAACCTATTGCTATGGCCAGCTCGCCTCACACCCTTATGACTTTTATCGAGCACAGGTGGACCTTTGGCATCATGCATCTTCTTCATATGAGATGTCTTTACTTGCCTTTATCCATAGGAACCATGCTCTTACTAAAAGGAATAGCATCTACTCGAAAGCATGATTCATCCATAAATTGGAAAGGTCTTTCAAGAGCCTTACTAGGAGCACAACTAGAACCACTCATAGCATGTTTATTCACACTTGTGAGCCTAATGGTTCTATCATTAGTGCCTCCATAGCTACCTCTCATGGAATTGTTGCAAGCCTCGATGGGACTTGCTTGGCTTGAAATATTTTTATCACCAAGAGGCATGTTATCCCTACTCATAGGATTGCCACTTTCTACTTGGAGATTTTGGCTACCAAGATTCCCTGCTAAGGTTGTCTTGGTATTAGCAAATGAATTTTATCCTTGCAAAATTGGATGCACTTACTAAATGGGGGAAAGTCCAAAAGTTTTTCCAACATCTTCAAATATACTACTCATAGTCAATTGCGTGCATCTTGACCTCATTTAGTGACTTAGGATATCACATTCTCACTTGGATTTGCATAGTAAGCACTAGACTACTCATAAAGAACTCACATAGCACATCACATGGCAACATAGTGGCTCTTCTTGGCCAAAGCATGAGAATATTATCAAAGGCTCTAGCGTATTCTTTAGCATAAGGGTAAGAATCCTGTCTAATCTATAGAAGCTACCCTAAAACCTTGGTCATAGGCACTTTCTTTTCGTATTCATCTAAAAAGTTATCACATAGCTCATCGAATGATTTAATTAACCCTCTTGGGAGGCTCTAGTACCATTTCCTAGCTTCTGCCTTCAGGGTGCTAGAAAATACAAGCATTCAACAAATATCATTGAACCCACTTACAAGGCAAGCTAGGCCATATTCTTTTAAGTGCAACATTGGATCCTCATTTACTAGTCCATGAAACACTAGGAGATCTCTATAAGGAGGAGAGGGCATTTAGTCCTCTCCTTTGGAATCAGCAATGGGTCATTAAAATCTTCATATTCATCATGACCTAGCTCTAGCCTTTTAGGGTATTTGGCCTCTTCCGTTTCCACCTTTATTGGTGTAGGAAGGTTAATACTATCCTTGCCGTATCTGGCCTCATCCATTTCCACCTTTTCTGGTGTAGGAAGGTTAATGTTATCCTTGCCGTCCCTTTCTGGCAGCTCATAAAGTGGTCTAGGGAGGCCTATGCTATGCAATAGGGAGTCTACCCCATCACCTACCGATGATGTTTTAATAATTATATCCTCATTTGCTACTGTTTCCCTAGAATTGGAGATAGGTCATCCAAATAGAACCTTCCACTCTGCCAAGGGTTTCCCACATTTATAGATATCATCCAATGCTTTATGGATTTGCAAATTTGCACTTCGGTATCTAGCTGCATCAGGCCCTAGCATCGGATGTATATCCCGCTCATAGGCATGTATTACTCCAACCAATGGCATCACAGTCTTTTCCTCTAAAACCTTACCATTATTGAGGATCATAGATGACTGTGCCTTCCTAACCTCACTTTTACTCCCTAATTTTTCCTCTAACTCCCATGGATTATTACTCAAGATTACTCCATGGGTACTTTCCCATAATGGCCCAAATTCAAGCATGGTGTTGCTTTCAAGGCAAACAATAAAATAATCGGTCACATGCCTAACTAAAAATCCCACTAAACTATTTTGAATGGACAAAGTAACTTTTGGATTATGGGGATTCCTTGGATTGGTTGTCATGCTAATTACCATAATTGCTTCGGCAACATGCACCACTTGTTGGGACCTAAAATGGGCCATACTTGCTCTCTAGGCACTAGCCGGACCTCTAACACTCTCAAGACAATGCAACATGGCCTTGCGGCCCAGAGCATCCAAGGGACACACTGCCCTAATTGCTGATGTAGATACTGCGGTTATAGTGGAATGTAGTCCAATGATTGCCCTTCCTTACTCCTGAGAGGGAGATCTGTAATATTCCCGCTACAACACTTCATATCAAGAAATGAATTCGGGCTTGAGGCATTTTAAAAATGTTTCATCGAGCTATCACATAAGTGACCGCACTTAATTTCTTAATATCAAGTCTTACATTAAATCAATTCTGCAATCTAACACAAGAAGACGCCTCAATGTTTCTAGCTAGTAAAAAACAAAGACACCTCGTAAATAATATTACGATGGATTGATCATAATTTTTCTCACATTATATTTGATTTAGTATTCTTGATTCCATTTAATGCATCAAAGATAGCATTGATTTCGTAACCACAAGACAAATCACAAAAGCCTTAATAGGTGGATGAAGAACAGGCAAGAATGAGCATGATATTGAGTAAGTTAAGTATCAAAGAGTATGACATGACTTTATAAACTAGATAAGTTACAAGGTAACTTAGCCAAAAACCATAGATGAAGTCATTTTGAAGAAAAAAAGACGTTTTTGAAAAAATATGCCAAAATTCATGATGTTTTTGACACTTGGAGGAGAGAAAGCATAAAATAATCATCCCCATGCCACCATCCAACAAGTAGGCAATCAAAATGCATTTTTAACAAAGCTCACTTGGCTCTTGACAAATAGCCAAAAGAATGAGTCAAGTGCATGCTCCCCCTCATGTCTATAACTACACCCCCTATCCTTCACAAAGAAAGCAAGAGGACCTCCTGATGATGGAAATTTTTCTTTACTTCTCTTATCCATTGAAGCTTTGAGCTTGCAAAAGGAAAATACCCCATTCTACCTCATTTTCATTTTCTCTACCCCCTGTTACGCCTTCGTTCCATATTGCCATATCGCCAAGCGAAACATTGGTGAAATTTTTCTAGATGACCATCAACTCTCCCTGAACTACCACATCAATTTCACCTAACATCCGATGGCTTCGCAAGGTTGCATAAATTGAAAAAACCCATTTGAGGCAAGGGAAGCAAGGAACATAGCCAATGGAGAAAATGATGTAGTAGGAATGGGCAAAACCCCCATTACAACAAATCTGAGAGAGGTAACATCTCATCGGTTTGGAAAAAATTAATATTTTATAAGCTTATTGCTATATTTGGCTTTAAATAATTATAAACACATTCTAAAGAAAATGCATATGAACTGCCACTTAGGAAAATAACCTAAATAATATAATAATTAACTATTCACTGAAAATACTCTTTCACTTGGAAAAGGATTATATGCTTGTCATTAAGAAAATATTATAATTATGGTTTATTTTGAGATATTTATTGTTATTTTATTAATGATGCATGTGATCATAATAATAAAAAAAAGGTAGATGGTGTTAGAAAATAGAATATTTTATAGATTTTTCCTAAAAGTGACTATCTCTATTTCATTTTGCTAATGATAAATAGACACATATGAGTTTTATAAAAAATTATGAAAAATTATTTAGATAATATCATAAAATAATCAATGCATTAAATCAACAGAAAATTGTATAGGAAAATATATACTAGACATGCATAAAATAGGTGTGTAGTAATATAATTTGATGTCTGAAAGATGAAAGAAAAATTACACTTATGATTTTTGCATTGCCTAGAATAAATTTTTAAGAAAAACAATTAGCATTGCACTTAGGACATAGGCAAATAAAAATTGATCTTTCTAGATAATGTTGAAAGTTCAACAAATGGTTGGACATCATTGATTAAACCATAGAATATGAGTAGAATAAAATAAACAATTATTTTCTTGTTGAAAACACACGCAATGTTAATATTAATGATTATATTAGCGAGACCATCAATATCATGAGTTGATCCATGTATGAATCAACAAGAAAACCTAACAAAAAATATTGAGAATATTGAAGCAAAAACAACTATGAAATACTCAATAATCTTGAAACTATCAGTATCAAGAAATTAAATAAATATCAGAAGTCTATAGGACTTGTTGAACATTGATAAGAATTTGTCGATACAAATTCTAAAGTCTAAACAGTCTTGGAAAAGCATTTGAAATCCTGTTAAGTGCAGGTTAGGGCAGGAGCAGCACATGAATTGTCTGCCATAGGTATACATATCCATATTATCTTTTAGGACGGAAATACCAAAATTTTCATAAGGATAAAATAAAATTCAGATTTGCGAAATAACTTGCGAAATCCTAAGAATAAGGTGGGACCTTAAAAGAGAAACCGTAGATTTGGGTGGGGCTACTTCTTATGCTAAAAACACTTGTTGCTATTTCTTTTTTATTTGTGCATGCATTGATGGTTGCACAGGAAAGATTAATTGTGATTGCAGCAGTTAGATCTCATTGTAAATATATAATCATGATAAGAGGACAGATCATGCTATGCCTCCCGGCTAGAGGCAGAACCCTGCTCTAAGAAGGGGGATTGTTTTGTATTGTCACGAGGAGCTTTGGACCATCCCCGACAATGAGAGGTTGTTTGGTGAGGAATTCGTTAGGCAGGAGGAGGCAGGAGTGCCACGGGGGCTCTGGTCGTAAATCTCTAGATCACTTCTAGGAATTGCCTGACCCTCACACGAATCAGGATGGAATCTTGGAGTCCCCGGTACTAGTGAAGGGACAAAAATCTTGGAGGATTTCTTTTCTTCTGCATAGATAGAAGGGATTTTGCAGTGAGGAGGTTTATCTCTTGCGTAGGCAGAAGGAAAAAATCATTGTAAATAATTTTACAAAATAATAAATAAATATTTCTTTTCCAAATATTGTTTATTTGTCTTTGTGTTGTGCCCTAAAAATTACATGAATGAACCTGTGATAACGAATTAATTAACGAAGTTGTTTTTATATGCCATAACTTAATGTGATAGGTAATTAGAAAACTAAAGAAAACCATTTGTGGGAAGCGGGTGGGTGAGATCCTTGACGGATCCATCCTATGGATGGGTGGTGCATGTAAGCTGGGAGCTTTTCTCAAGAGATTGAACTAAACATTAATTAGGAAAAATTAGGTAGAGCTGAGCGTTGACTTACCTAGGGTTAGAGGTCATAAAACCTTGATCAGTAATTATCTTAGGGGAAAGGTGTGGTGGCTGTGTCAAAACTCTGTTAAGGTTCCCTGAATCCTAACTAGTTACTGGAAAAGAGCATTGCACTACATGAACCAAGGGTAACTATGATCACTCTAGTCGGACGAGAAGCCTTGTGGGACACCTTCGATGGAGCTAGCTGTTGTATCGAGACCTCAATAGTCAAATTAGGACTCCGAGCTTGTAGGTTAATCCTCATGGGGACAGTCTGTACCTTCCATTACGGGGTGGGCTGCGAAACCTAGATGATAGACCCGTGCATTCTAGCGAGTGCTGGGCAAAGCCATTTAAGATAGTTCCCCGATGGACCACTAAAACATGCTTCTAGGGAATTGTTAGGTAGGCACATTACACGTGGTATCAGAGCATAATTGAAATTAAAAATATTTCTATGGTTTTTAAGACCAATTGTTCTAAGTAATAATCAACTTGCTAATTATTAAGGGATAAACTTTGGTAGAATAATGAAGCCTGGAACCAATTCCTTGTTTTTCGAGCAATGTACACATTTGTGTTGAACTCCATGGGTCTCTCCTCGTCACTCTTCTTCTCTCTCTTCCTACAGTCTTTCTCTCTCTTCTGCAGTCTTCTCTCTCCTCTTTCTCTC
Source organism: Lygodium microphyllum (assembly GCF_053477565.2). Lineage (NCBI taxonomy): Eukaryota > Viridiplantae > Streptophyta > Polypodiopsida > Schizaeales > Lygodiaceae > Lygodium > Lygodium microphyllum. The sequence goes on from NC_141155.1 coordinate 101,831,734, forward strand.
TCCCTAGTTCTCTCTCTAACAAAAGAGCTCTTTTTCTTAGCCACATCCTGTAATATTTCTGTAATGAAATATTAAGTGTCTCTAGACCCCCGCACACCACGCGCAAAAAGCGGTTCAAAATAATCTCCTGCATCGATAAATGTTGGTGGCTAAGTGCTCCCTCCGCGCGCATTAATAAACTCTAGCTCCATGTCGTGTATGGACACCGTGGCTTGAAATCGCAAGCCCACATGGGAACACCCTTCACAAGAAAAGCAAAAGGATAATGGATAATTTAGTGTAATTTTTTTTATTATAAACCCCTCCCCCTCAGCCGATGCATCGCGGGGGAGAGGGAGTGTGAGAGGAGTGGGTATGGTGTTGAAAGAGCATGGGGGGGAGGAGGCATGCAAGTAAGCCACGTGGGTGGCTATTCCCACCCCCTTTATTCTATATGACCCCCCCTCCACAAGAGGGAAGAGAGGTCGTGGAGCCGTGCTGCTACAGGAGGGAGAAGAAGACGTTGTGTTGCCCTAGGTCGCTGCCATCTGCCTTCACACCACCCACTACCGCCGCTTGGCCCGCTGTCGCCTCACCACCCCCATCATCAACAACATCATCATCACCATCTTCGTCATCATCCTCTCCCAATCATCCTCATCTTCTCTCTCCATGTCGTTTTTTGTCTCAGAAGCTAAGAAGCTTCTTTTTGAAAGCTTCCATTAAAGGCCTCCTTAAGACTTATTCACCTGTGCTCTCGGGTTTTCAAAAACCATGACTCTAAGGCCCATTCCTGCGCAGAAGAAGAGAACCCCGGGCAGAAAGAGCTTCGTAATGCGTTAAGATAGCCAAGAGGAAGTTGCTGAACCGAGATTTAATGGCTCCCAAGCAAAAGACGTGAGGCACACACGGGGGAGCTTCTAACCCAAGTACACGTGTGGACAATGCTCCAATCCTCAATGCCCAGGTTCTTAGAATTGATTCCGCATGAAAAGAATGCGCTAGGCTTGTCTAATTCTCGTAGGCGAGTTAATTACATTTGGAAAATTTTTAATTGCTCGCCCGATTTACAAGATTTAGTTGCATGTCGTACATTTGAAATTGCTTGCACTTTCAAGTTGCAATCCTGAACGCATATTGCATAAGTTAAAAGGTGGATTTGTCTAAATGCATCCTTGATTGCCTCGCGAAAAAGAACAGTGCATAATGCACTTAGGTAATAATTTCCTAGTTGTGATTTGTAGGAGATAATCATTGACGTCCATTAAATGTTGTCCGAGTAGTTGCAATGCATGAAAGGGATTTATGTACCATGCAAATTGCATGCGATGATAATTACATCCTAGGTTGGGCTAAGTGTTGAAGGACGAATTAAATCATTAATGGTCTCATGGCATTCGCTCATGCATGAAGTTTTTTTATCGAAGTTTATATTTAGGAAAGGATGCATTTTCATATTAAAGCTTGAACTCAATGCATTAAACGAAGGGTTTATAAGCATAGTTCTTGATGTAAATCAACGTAGGGTTTATATGAGTTAGCTCTGAATTGTCAATCATTATAGTTTAGGCAAGGAAAAGTAACGATCATTGTAAAACTTATAGCTGCATAGAAGGAAAAAGTCTATGAATCACATATTTGCATGGAATGTTATGTCTTGCAATTATTTACATCTTCTAGGAAAAGTATTTGCATCTCTAAGGAAAGATCACCTCTTGTCGCAAGGCAATTGGATCAATTAGGTAAATCACTTGTAATGGTGTAACTCAAATGATGATCACCTCAATGCGCTAGGTAGAGCTAAGCCGCGATAAAATTCTGCCTAGTATCGCACTCGGGAAACCGACTTAATATTTCTGACCTTAAAGGTCCTACCCACATTCACGGAATGTTAGGGTTAGTTAAACGCCCATGCAAGAACGATCTAGGGTTTTTACCCTAAGGATCAATTGACCAAATACTAGACTTCTGTTTGAATTTAGAAACCCTAGGGCCAAACGTTGTCGGCCGAATAGGGTTAGGGTTGGATTGGGTCAAGAGGACTCCCAAACCCTACATCTTGACCAAAAGTATTCTTGACCCAGGAATATCGTGTGACAGGAGAAATAATCCCACAAGTTAGGTGCGACACTTATCTCGTGCAACAAGTTGCAACGTTGCATGATTTTGTGACTAAATCACAAAATAGTATTGCCACTCCTTAGAAGAAGGTTGGCAGGTTTTAAGTACAAGTTTAATTTGCAAGAGGATGAGTAGTCATCCTGCTTCATCACCCTTCTCTGAGGCTGATTTGCCAAGTTAGGGTAATTATGAATTGCCTAGCAAGCAATTGACCAATCAAGTGAGGACAACGAGGTTGTCCATGATTTATTGACCTTAATATAAGGAGCCTAAGGTGTTTGTCAATTTGGGTAGCCTCACCCAAGGAAAGAGGGTAAACTAGCAACACAGCTTACAAAACCCTTGGGGATCTTGCCAAGTCACAATTGATCCCAGATCGAATGCTGGATGTATTCGGAGAGAAGGATTCACACCTTAGCAGTTGGCCGTATAAACGACCACTGGAATGCTTGTGTTTGTACCCTTAGGAGCACTATTTGTACTTATTTGCTCAGGGAACTAATGTTGGAAAATAACTAATGCTTCAGGTTGAATGTCTGGAGGGAGAGGCAGCATCAGTTACCCCCAACTATCTGTCTGTCCCTATCCAAGGGGGTTGTTAGCCGTGCCGGGTACGTGGACCGAACCCGCCACGAGAGGTCTCTCCGTGGGTGCTACTTGGAGCAGGAGGACGCTTGGGTGCCAGGGGGCTCTGGCCGTAAATCCCTTGCCTTTGGGTCCTGCATAAGAGGCCAACATGACTGGAGATTGGATCTTGAGGCCTGCATACTAGTCTACAGGCAAAAACTTGGAATAGCGATCCTAAGGATTGCTAGAATTGCCTTTGGGCGGATTATGGAATTGCCTTCAAGTGGATTATGCAATAGCCTTCAGGCTAGATTATATGATATATTCCAAAGACTGATAAATAAGATCAATTGTTGAAAAGGAACTTGCTTGACATTGTTTTTCTATGTCAGTGCCTAAGTTACGTGAAGGAATCAGTGATTAATTGGCTAATTAAGGAAGCTGTTTTTACTTGTCAAACTAAATGTGGTAGGTAATTAGATAACTAAAGCACCCTGAGGAAAGTGCGGCGGATGTGACCATGGATCAGTCCTACGAAAGCGTGGTCCCGGTTGGCCAGGAACTTTTCTCAAAGGATTTGATAGCAAAGTAACGGTGACCTAGAATCTAGAAAGCTAGAGTTCCGATTTATATTGTTTTAGGGGAACAGAATGGGACTATGCCTTACGGGCAGGGAGGTCGAGCTTCACATCCCTCTCGTTTCCCATTCTCCTTGAACCAAGTGCAGTATAAATCCGCTTCGACCCTGATGTTTCTGCATAAAGTAGTTCGTTCGGGGCTCGACACTAGTTACCTCCGAGGAACTTGACCATTAGGGAAACCCCGATTCAGGTCGATCCTAAGTGGGGACGACCGAAATGCTTCCACTTCGGGCAGACTCGGGAAGACCTAGATCGCAAACCCCATGACATTCCGTGGGAGTGCCGGGCGGTGCTTTCTGGACTCTCTTCTCGATGGGATGCTAAGACGTGTCCTACCAGCGGACAGGTGGACACACTGTCATCGTGTTGGGGGTTGAAGGTCTACCACCAAGGTTTAGAGCAGAAGAGGAGTGTGGGATTCAAGGTTTGGAGAAGGAGAAAAGATTGGGGTTTGATAAGATTTGGGTTTTAGAAATTACTTAGTTGAAGAAGAAGATATCAAGCTTTTTCTTTTTATTTAGCATACATGAATGGAATGAAAGATTTTGTCTTGAACACATCAAATGCATATGGGAATAATAAGCCATTACATTAGGGATAATCTCAGATTTAATCCAAATGCATATTCCAAATGCAAGCTCAAATGGTTTCCATTTCATGAACATGAATGGATAACAACTCCAAGATACAAGTATTTTGATGGTAGACTCAAATACATTCAAGACATAGATCAAAAGCTCATGAAATGCATTGATAAAGCATAAATTTAACTTCAGCCCTATTTTAAAACAGTAATTTCTAGCCCATAATCAAGCTCCAAAAGTGCATGTAATCCCATGAATAAGCTCCTCTAATCATTCACAAGTGAAGCCCTGATGTTAAGAGGTCAATTTCCTGTCTTACAACCACATAGATCACTTGTTTACTCATCAAAATGGACAAGAACAATGGGCTGCCCTGTTTATGAAGAGTTTTTTTCAGTCCATAACAGCCCATACACCTTCAAATTGCTCCCCTTTTCTTGCCCCAAAGTCACTCAAGTACTTGGGTACAAGACGGGGGGGGCTTCATTGGACCATGAATATGGTAAAAGAAATGAGAGAAGACGTACATAAGAGCAGGCTGAAAACTTTTTCTCAGGTTTCCCCCTTTTATGGACTGTCATACCATTCATTTTCGTCATATCAAATGGACGGGTAAGAAGAGCTCTCACCTTCCTTGTTTGTATCTCCTTCTTCAGCTCCAGTTTGCTTTGAGTTTTCATGCTTTGGAGGATGTACCATAGCCCACTGCTCATCCTCCATCTGCCACAGGTATGCAGGCCTGTTTTTTGCGTCAAAAAATGTGGGCTACATCCTGCTCTGCTCCCACTTATCATTTTGACCATTTATGTCACTTACAAGTCATTTTAGTCCATTATTTCAGGTCCCACATGAACCTAGTGGACTTTTGGCACTTCTCTTCATTTCCAACCAAATTTTCCTCTTGAAGCAATGTGACTTAGCCTGTAAACTGTCAATTACTTTCAGCTGATCAAGTTGTGGGTTCCCATAGACTTAATTTTTATCAATATACATGGTACAACTGAAAATTGTATGACAGTTACAAAAGAACTTACGAAACTAAGTGATATCTAAGTTGGTTGTTGGGTAACAATGATTGAGTTATGTATGAAAATTCCTCATATAAATCCTAATAAAGTTCTTCTGTGATCATAAGAATTCTATGATTTATATTATGAACAAAAAACTTTCTGACAATGTTACAGTTGGTATCAAAGCGAACCAACGAGGATTTAATATTTACAAGGAAACTTAATGAGGAGAAGTAGAGCAAAGGTTGCCATTAAGAACATTTCCTTACTTACGTATCAATGCTGACCTACAGAGTCATGAAGCATGGAACAAATTCTTGGTGTTCTAGGTTATGTTTATGACTACGATGCGTGCTTCGGATTATCAACAGAGGCTAGGTATGAAAGGCAATGTCCCAAGCTTAGCGGAGGACAACCTCAAGGGCCATCCCAAGGAACCGTCCGTGGCCAAGGAGCCGCCGTCATGGCCAGATGGAGAATCGCCAGTGTCGCCAACAAGGATTTGTGTGATGAAGAAGACCCATCCATGGAAGCTGACTTTGAGAGGGCAACAATTCATGCCACTCTTCACAAGAAAGGCCCAAATCACCAGTTTTCAGTGATTCAAACACCATCAGATTATCAAGGTAAAAGCTTCAAAAACTTAATTGATTGTGGCAGTACACATTCCTTGATTTCACCAGTCAGTGCAAGGAGATTAGGTATAGCCACAAAAGATGCACCTACCTTACTTGTGGAATTAGCAAATGGCCGTGAGGTCACTTGTACCAGGCAAATTGCTAAGGTGAAATTCCTATTGGGTGGAAAGTCGAGTTCGGTCAGATTCAGGGTTATGAACCTAGGTGTCCACGAGCGTTTGCTCGGAATAGATTCGCTAATACCCAATGACGCCCACATTCACTGTGGAAAGGGCCAAGTCTCCTTCCAAAATTCTAGAGGGGAATTGGTCACAACTCAAGGAGAGGCTGGAAAGCCAAAAATTCAACTGGCCAAAGCATCTTGGATAATAAAAGGAGTTAGAAAGGGGCTACCGGTCTATTTGATTAAGCTAAATAAGCTAGATCAGAATCAGGAGTCTAAAGAAGAACCTTCATGGTTAAAGGAGTACGCAGACGTATTTCCTGAAGAGCTGACAAAGCTTCCTCCTCAAAGGGAAGTCGATCACGAAATCAAGCTAGCACCAGGAGCTGCACCAATCGCAAAGATGCCATATAGGATGTCCATCTCGGAAGCGATTGAGCTGAAGGAGCAACTCAAGCAACTATTAGACCAAGGCTACATCCATCCTAGCAGATCACCATGGGGAGCTCCAGTGCTGTTCCAGAAAAAGAAAGATGGAACGCTTTGGTTATGCATTGACTACAGAGGGTTGAATCAATCAACCATTAAGAACAAGTATCCCATTCCAAGAATAGATGAACTTCTTGACCGTCTTCAAGGTGCAAAGATCTTCTCCAAGATTGATCTCAAGTCTGGATATTATCAGATAAGGATCAAGGAAGAAGATATCCCAAAGACGGCATTCAGCACAAGATATGGGCACTTTGAGTTCCTATTCATGCCATTCGGGCTGAAAAATGCTCCTGCTACCTTCAACAAGCTAATGCAGGATATCTTTAGGCCCTATCTTGATGACTTCGTACTCGTCTTCTTTGACGATACCCTAGTCTACTCCAAACAGGAAGAAGATCATGAACCCCAGCTTTGCATTGTTCTTGAAACAATGAGGGCACACAAGCTTTATGCCAAGAAGAAGAAGTGTGCATTTTTCAAGCGATAGATCGAATATCTGGGATTCATTGTATCAGTGGAAGGAATTTCAGTAGATCCGGCCAAGGTCAAAGACGTTCTGGAGTGGCCAACACCAACAACTATTAAAGAAATACTCAATTTTTTTGGATTGACAAGACGGTACAGGGTCTTTATCAAAAACTATGCCTTGATTGCAACACCTCTGACTGATCTACTAAAGAAGAAAGTATCAATTGTTTGGACACCTGCTGAACAGAATAGCTTTGACAAGCTAAAGAAAAGCTTGGTATCAGCATCCATCCTGAAACTTTCGGATCTTAGTAAGGAGTTTGAAGTGATAACTGATGCTAGGACACTTGCCTTAGGATGTGTGCTTATGCAAGAAGGTCATCCCGTAGCATACTCTTCAAGGAAACTGAAAAGCCATGAAAGGAATTATGCTACCCACGATCTGGAGCTGTTAGCTGTCATCCATGCTCTCAAGCTTTGGAGACACTACTTGCTGGGTAACAAGTTTACCCTAGTGACGGATCATAAAAGTCTTAAATGGATTTTTACCCAGAATGAGCTCGATATGAGGCAACGTTGATGGATTGAAGTGCTGGAGGAATATGACTTTGAAATCAAATACCGGCCCTGGAAAGGAGAATGTAGTTGCCGATGCACTCAGTTGCAATGCATTTCTGAATTCTCTAATCTTGCAAAATCCATCAACAGCCAGATCTCTAGCCACAAAAGTATCCATGCCAAATAACCCAATTCTTGAGCTAGCTAAAAAAGAGGCATGCCTTGATCCAACCTATCATAAATTGCTAAGGGAGATCCCTATCAAGGATCGAGACTCGAAGCTACATGCAAAGTATCAAGAATTCTCTATCAATAATGGACTTGTCTACTATAGAATGAGATTATGTATACCGACAAGCCAATCACTCAAGAAGAAGATACTTTGGGAAGCCCATGACTCCCCTTTCTCAGGACATCCTGGCTATGCCAAGACTCTTAATGCAGTCAGGAAGAGCTATTATTGGGATAAGCTCAAAGGTGACGTTCTCAAATATGTCAGGGAATGTTTGTCTTGTCAATGCATTAAGGTTGAATATGTCAAAACTCCAAGAAAATTGCAACCACTTGACATTCCCCAAATGAAATGGGAATTCATTAGTATGGATTTTGTTATTGGCCTACCCCAAGTTCAGGGAGGATACAATTCCATTATGGTCGTGGTGGATTTTCTCACCAAGGTTGCACACCTTATCCCTGTTAAGACAAACTATAAAGCCTTTGACATTGCAAGGTTATTTATCAAGGAGATTTTCAAACTGCATGGGTTACCTAGAAGAATCATTAGTGATCGTGACTCTCTCTTCATAGCACACTTTTGGAGGGCTATCTTCGAGGCCATTAGGACTCAACTCTGTTTTAGTATAGCTTACCATCCCCAAACCGATGGTCAAACAGAACGAGTCAACAAGTCATTGAAGATATGCTAGGGGCACACTACTATCGCGAACCCAAAAAGTGGATTCAATATTTGCCACTGGTTGAGTTTGCCTACAATGCTTCCTACCAAAAAGCATTCAGATGACCCCTTTTCAAGCATTGTATGGGCATGACTGTCGTAGTCCTTTATACTTTTCGGATCCAACCTTGAGGGTTGAAGCCTCAAAGCAGATGCTGGAAGACATGGATGACCAAATCAAGTCAATAAGACAGGACATCCAAGCCGCCAAGGACAGACAAAAGGCTTACGCGGACCTGAAACATCAAGATAGATCCTTTGTTGAAGGTGACATGGTCTTCATTCGCGTACGTCCAAAGAAGAGTTCCCTATCCTTGGGTGAATGCAAAAAGCTAAGTCCAAGATATTGTGGACCCTACAAGATCCTCAAGTGCCTAGGGCCTAATGCTTACAAACTTCAACTCCCTAAGAACCTAAAAGTTCATAATGTATTCCATATCAGCCTATTGAAAAAGTATGTGCCTAACCCTAGTCACATGCTTGATGATCAAAAGGTTGTAATGCCTAGCCAAGGAGTCCTTGAGCTACGGCCTGACAGGACCTTAGATGTTAGGGAGAGGCATTTGAGATCCAGAACCTTGAGAGAATACCTCGTCCAGTGGAAAGATTATCCCGAAGAGGATGCCACTTGGATGGATGAAAGTACTCTCAACCAACAATACCCCTAGTTCTTCTCGAGATGAGGACATCTCGATTTCTCTAAGGGGGAGAGAATGTAATATTTCTGTAATGAAATATTAAGTGTCTCTAGACCCCGCACACCACGCGCAAAAAGCGGTTCAAAATAATCTCCCACATCGATAAATGTTGGTGGCTAAGTGCTCCCTCCGCACGCATTAATAAACTCCAGCTCCGTGTCGTGTATGGAACACCGTGGCTTGAAACTGCAAGCCCACACGAGAACACCCTTCATGGGAAAAGCAAAAGGATAATGGATAATTTAGTGCAAATTTTTTTATTATAAACCCCTCCCTCTTAGCCGATGCATGGTGGGGGAGAGGGAGTGTGAGAGGAGTGGGTGTGGTGTTGGAAGAGCATGGGGGGGAGGAGGCATGCAAGTAAGCCACATGGGTGGCTATTCCCACCCCCTTTATTCTATATGACCCCCCCTCCACAAGAGGGAAGAGAGGTCGTGGAGCCGTGCTACTGCAGGAGGGAGAAGAAGATGTCGTGCTACCCCAGGCCACCGCCATCTGCCTTCACGCCGCCCGCTGCCACCGCTTGGCCCATTGCTGCCTCACCACCTGCATCATCAACAACATCATCATCACCATCCTCGTCATCATCCTCTCCCAATCATCCTCATCTTCTCTCTCCACGTCGTTTTCTATCTCAGAAGCTTGGAAGCTTCTTTTTGAAAGCTTCCATTAAAGGCCTCCTTAAGTCTTATTCACCCGTGCTCTTGGGTTTTCAAAAACCGCGACTCTAAGGCCCATTCTTGCGCAAAAGAAGAGAACCCCGGGCAGAAAGAGCTTCGTAACGCGTTAAGAGAGCCAAGAGGAAGTTGTTGAACCGAGATTTAATGGCTCCCAAGCAAAAGACGCGAGGCACACATGCGGGAGCTTCTAACCCGAGTACACGTGTGGACAATGCTCCGATCCTCAATGGCCACGTTCTTAGAATTGATTCCGCATGAAAAGAATGCCCTAGGCTTGTCTAATTCTTGTAGGCGAGTTAATTACATTTGGAAAATTTTTAATTGCTCGCCCGATTTACAAGATTTAGTTGCATGTCGTACATTTGAAATTTCTTGCAACTTCCAAGTTGCAATCCTGAACGCATATTGCATAAGTTAAGAGGTGGATTTGTCTTAATGCATCCTTGATTGCCTCACGAAAAAGAACAGCGCGTAATGCACTTAGGTAATAATTTTCTAGTTGTGATTCATAAGAGATAATCATTGACGTCCATTAAATGTTGTCCGAGTAGTTGCAATGCATGAAAAGGATTTATGTACCATGCAAATTGCATGCGATGATAATTACATCCTAGGTTGGGCTAAGTGTTGAAGGACGAATTAAATCATTAATGGTCTCATGGCATTCACTCATGCATGAAGTTCTTTTATCGAAGTTTGTATTTAGGATAGGATGCATTCTCATATTAAAGCTTGAATTCAATGCATTAAACGAAGGATTTATAAGCATAGTTCTTGATGTAAATCAATGTAGGGTCTATGAGAGTTAGCTCTGAATTGTCAATCATTATAGTTTAGGCAAGGAAAAGTAACGATCATTGTAAAACTTATAGTTGCATAGAAGGAAAAAGTTTATGAATCGCATATTTGCATGGAATGTTATGTCTTGCAATTATTTACATCTTCTAGGAAAAGTATTTGCATCTCTAAGGAAAGATCACCTCTTGTCGCAAGGCAATTGGATCAATTAGGTAAATCACTTGTAATGGTGTAACTCAAATGATGATCACCTCAATGCGCTAGGTAGAACTAAGCCGTGATAAAATTCTGCCTAGTATCGCACTCGGGAAACCGACTTAATATTTCTGACCTCAAAGATCCTACCCACATTCACGGAATGTTAGGGTTAGTTAAACGCCCATGCAAGAACGATCTAGGGTTTTTACCCTAAGGATCAATTGACCAAATACTAGACTTCTTTTTGAATTTAGAAACCCTAGGGCCAAACATTGTCGGCCGAGTAGGGTTAGGGTTGGATTGGGTCAAGAGGACTCCCAAACCCTACATCTTGACCAAAAGTATTCTTTACCCAGGAATATCATGTGACGGGAGAAATAATCCCACAAGTCAGGTGCGACACTTATCTCGTGCAACAAGTTGCAACGCCGCATGATTTTGTGACTAAATCACAAAATAGTATTGCCACTCCTTAGAACAAGGTTGGCAGGTTTTAAGTACAAGTTTAATTTGCAAGAGGATGAGTAGTCATCCTACTTCATCACCCTTCTTTGAGGCTGATTTTCCAAGTTAGGGTAATTATGAATTGCCTAGCAAGCAATTGATCAATCAAATGAGGACAACGAGGTTGTCCGGGATTTATTAACCTTAATATAAGGAACCTAAGGCGTTTGTCAATTTGGGTTAACAGGGTATAAACCCTAACCTAAGGAAAGAGGGTAAACTAGCAACACAACTTATGAAACCCTTGGGGATCTTGCCAAGTCGCAATTGATTCCAGATGGAATGCTAGATATATTCGGAGAGAAGGATTCACACCTTAGCAGTTGGCCGTACAAATGACCACTAGAATGCTTGGGTTTGTACACTTAGGAGCATTGTTTGTACTTCTTTGCTCAAGGAACTAATGCCGTAAAATAACTAATGCTTCACATTTAAAGCCTGGAGGGAGAGGGAGCATCAGTTACCCCTGACTGTCTACCTGACCCTATCCAAGGGGGTTGTTAGCCGCGCCGGGTACGTAGACCGAATCTGCCGTGAGAGGTCTCTCCGTGGGTGCTACTTGGAGCAGGAGGACTCTTGGGTGCTAGGGGCGGCTCTGGCTGTAAGTCCCTTGCCTCGGGGTCCTACACAAGAGGCCGACGTGACTCGAGATTGGATCTCGAGGCCCGCATACTAGTCTAAGGGCGAAGACTTGGAATAGCGATCCCTGAGGATTGTTGGAATTGCCTTCGGGCAAATTATGGAATTGCCTTCGAGCAGATTATGGAATTGCCTTTGGGCGGATTATGGAATAGCCTTCGGGCTGGATTATATGATGTATTCCAAAGACTGATAAATAAGATCAATTGTTGAAAAGGAACTTGCTTGACGTTGTTTTCCTATGTCAGTGCCTAAGTTACGTGAAGGAACCAATGATTAATTGGCTAATTAAGGAAGCTGTTTTTACTTGTCAAACTAAATGTGGTAGGTAATTAGATAACTAAAGCACCATGAGGAAAGTGCGGTAGATTTGACCATGGGTCCGTCCTATGGAAGGGTGGTCCCGATTGGCCGGGAACTTTTCTCAAATGATTTGATAGCAAAGTAACAAGGAACTAATAGTTATCTCTTATAGCAGTTTGTCAGTGATATATACATGCATATTGGTTATGTATTGGAATGCCATTTCTCTTTGCTCAGTCAATTGTGCATTTGACTAATCTATGTAGTTGGTCTTGAGATCTTCTACATGCATGATATATATGCTTATGGGATATATGTTTTATTGACATTTTGAGTTCATGACAGTCTTTGGCACTGATGGTCTATACTTAGCCATTGCTAGGTGCATTCTTTATATCCTGGTTGCTACTCAAAGGCCTTAGATAGTGGGAGCCTGCTTTCATTGCAATTTTTCCATTGTTGGATTGACATACTGTAATGTCCCACAGCCTACAGAAACCCCCCTAATTTTTAAATATTCAAAATTTTTAAATTATTATCCTCCCCCCAGCCACCGCCAAATGGGCGCGAAGAAAGGGAGGAAAAAGACGATGGCAAAGGTGATGGTGACGGCGAAAGGAAGACGTCAAGGGGGAGATGATGATGATGTCAAGAGTGAGGGGACAAGCAACGATTAACGTGGCGGGAGGAAAGGGAGGAGGCGGCGATGATAGGTGTCATGAACAATGAGAAGGTTTGGATGATGGCAATGATGGAGGGGGGAGGCCACCTGGTGAAACACCCCCCCTTGGGCATAACGGTCCAACTGGGCAGCTCCAAAAAGCCCCCACCGCCATGCAGAATGGGTGGTGGTCACCGCCACCACCACACCACCTTCTCCCCGTGTTCCCCCCCGGAAAGCAGTGAGGACATCTCTCTTCTCCCCTCCCCCTCCCCCCTCCCAACTAGGAAAGAGAAAAAACCCCCATGGGGAGAAAAGGAGGGCCCCATGTTGCTCGGCACTGAGAAGAGGGAGAGAGAGAGGGAGAGGAAGAAGAAGAGAGAGAGGAGAAGAAGAAGAAGAGGAAGAAGAGAGAGAGAGAAGAAGAAGAGAAGAAGAAAAATAAGAAGAGGGAGAGAGAGGGAGAAGACGAACGAGGGAGAGAGAGAGGGAGAAGAAGAGAGAGGGAGAGAGAGAGAGGAGAAGAAGAAGAAAAGAAGAAGAAGAAAAGAAGAAGAAGAAAAGAAGAAGAAGAAGAAGAAGAAGAGGGAGAAGAAGAGGGAGAGGGAGAGAGAGAGAGAGATAGAGAGAAAGAGAGAGACTCTCTAAGGGTTCTCTTCCTCTTCCCCTCCTTAAAGGGTGACCACATGCTTTGCTTTTCTCCCCATCTTCCTACGGGTTTAACCCCCCATCTCCCCGCCAGTTTAACCCCATTGTAATTGAAAGGAGTCACCTCGATACACCATTTCTATGACAAGAGAAAGAGAGGGAGATTCGTAAGTTGAAGACATGGCCCCAAAACGAAGGGAGACATGCATCAACGGTAATCCCACATCCAACAATGGAGCCACCGGCCAAGGCATTTCTGTGAATGCGAATACAATGTCGGGTATGGATAATTCATATCCGAATATCCAGGTACTAATTGTCATATCTGCTATTCATTGAGACATAGGTTATGTCACCTTGGAATGCACATGAGTTCATTTTAATAGGGAACTCGAAATTATTTTTCAATAGCTAATGAGCTCATAGGGAATTATGGGGTAACTCTTTTCGCAACTAAAGATGACCTTGCATAGATTTATGTATATGTCGTGTTGAGGTTTGCACAAAACCTTATAGCCAAATACAATCATTGCATCCCCACTCTACACGACAAAATCATACGTAGCATAAAGAGCATATAAGAGTACTTAAGGATTATACACATAGACGGTGCATGCATGGGAAATATTATATAAAACATACATCGATGGTACAAAAATTTATCTTGCATGAAAGCCTTGCTAATATCACAAACTATTAGTTCATTGGGATCTTGAAGTTATGCAAAGCTAGTACAAACAATAATCATTAGGATTAAAACTACGATGCCTTGAGATCCGTCCGATAGCGACTATGTTTATCAATCCTATTCAGGAAATTGGGTTAGGTACAAACTACAATTTCAAGCTTCAAAGGTAAGTGGAGAGCTCTAGGGATTAGGAAACCCTAAGTCAAAGGAAAGACCAATGTTTCTATACTTGTTGGAGGAAGGCTAGCTTATCGATCAATGTAAGTGATCAATGGAACTTATGTCTTGTATAGATTTTGAAACCTTAGCATATACCTTAGTCGAAAGAAGGGTGTGTTAGGTAAATTTTACTTAGAACCGCTCCTGATCCCAAGGGGGAGAGCAAACACGCGATGGGAAGGTTATCACGACTATTCCTGCAATGTTTGGAAAAGAATACCATTGTTTTTGTTGATTGATCAAACAATGTCCTAAATTCTTTTGCATTAAATTGATTGTTGGGATGTGATTTGGATGACTATTCCAAGCATTTGTGTTTGATGGCAAATGCATGGCAGGGTCAGTAATGACAAGTTGCAATGGGGAATAAAGGAATGTTCTCTTGGAAGATGATTGCATTGATTGTGCTTGTTTCTTAATTGGATTAGTTAAGGAAGGATATTTTGCATGGCTGGATCATCTCCAAGGTCACGCGGCATTTCAACCTGAGAGGGCACTGCTTGATTCACAAGCCGAAGGTCGAGTGGTGAAAAGGCCATCCACAGAAATTGTGTCTCACTCCTAGATTGCTTGGGGTTAGTGGAGCTCTGGACACCCCTTTTGAGCCTGGAGTTATAGACGGCCGTGAGCCCAATGTCTAGGACATTGGAATATCCTTTTCTAGATACTGGATAGAATTTATGGTGCCATGTGATTTGAACTAGTTACTTTTGTAGGGCAGAAGGGGTACTTTTGTTGGACGGAAGGGGATACATAATTTCTCTTGTATGGGCAGGAGACAAAGATTAACTTGAAGATAAGTTAAGGAAATTTTTTTGAACTTTTTTATCAAAAGAACTCCTTGCTCTATATTCATGTCTGTGCTATAAGTTACACAAACAAACCCTGTTCCCTAAAAGGCTTAATTAAAGGAAGCTGATTTTAAATGTTATCCATAATTGTGGTAGGACCTAATTAGAAAACTAAAGCTATCAAGGGAAGCGGGTGGGTAGAACTCCCACGGGTTTGTCCTACAGTAGGGTGGTCCCAGAGAACTGGGAGGCTTCTCACAAGGCTTTTCCAATGTCTGACCTTTAGGTATTGTTAGGTTAGAACCTCGATTCATGCCGTTTTAGGGGACCGGAATGGGACTATGCCCTATGGATAGAGAGGTTGAGCGACACATCCCTCTCATTTCCCATTCTCTTTGAACCAAGTGCGGTATGGATCTGCTTTGGATTGGGTAACTTTGCATAAAGTAGGATGTCCAAGACCCAATGCTAGAATGTTGTCAGGAGACCTTGACCACTAGGACTCAATTTTTAGGTCAATCCTAGTGGCTTGAGCCGTGAATGTTTCGTTGCGAGACAAACTCGGGAAACCCTAGGTGACAAACCCCGTGACATTCCATGGGAGTGCTGGGTAACGATGCTTAGATTCATTTCTCAATGGACCGTTAAAATGTTCTTAGACAGCCAATAGGCAGGCATGTTACATATATGGAGCTATCTTTATTTCAAAATTGTTATAGTTATAGTTCTTAGCATTTGTTTAGAGAGGATACCATTTGCTTTGGTATTCTTTTATTTGCAATTTATGGATAGCTATATCCTCATTTATTCCCACCCTTTTGTCTGCTCTTTTGCATTAGTTTTGGGGCTATTTTACTAAATTTACAACACCTTGTACTCTTGTCATTTGTACATATTTGTAGTCATTATGGCAAGTTCATGAGATGGTAGTGCTAATTTCAATATTGAAAAGCTTGTTGGCAATAACTTCCTAGATTGAAAGACACAAATATGGCAAGTATTGGTGCACAAGAGGAAAGTTACACATTGAAGTTAGAGGGCACAAAGTCCGAGCTTTATGATGCAAAGAATTAGGTAGAACTTGATGAGCTATGCAAATCTACTATTATTCTTTCATTATTGAAGTAGGTGTATTTCAATGTCATTGACATTGAGGATGGTGCTTATGCATTTAAAAAAAAGATTTGTGACAAAGTCTTGCATATATGAGGCTAGGAAAAAGTTATATTTTAGTGTGGAATTATTAATAATACCTTGTCACATTGACATAGGTATAAAAGGGGTGAGACATATAAATTTTGATATCTTTAGAAAATAATATAACTGCATCTCTTACCTCACCTTCTCATTCATAGCTTCCATGGCATCTCTCTCTTCTTTCCTAACTTTCTAGTCTTTCTTTTTCTTTGCCACTCTTTTGTCTCTCCTCTGCTCTTCTATCTCTCATCTCTTAGCCCTCTCATTGACAAGTGGTATCAAAGTAGCTTAGACTTTTGATTCATTTGATTTTCTCATTTTCAAAAATATTTTATCCAAATTTTCACCATTAAATCTTGGATAGTAGGTACATGAGCCACATGGCAAGTGCTTGTAGGTGTTCTACTGGGAGCATTAGAGACTAATATTGGTTCTTTGATAAAGATCTTGGATCGATTTTGTCAAATTGTGGCTAAAATAGTAGGTTGTGCCTCCATTATAAGCTATCTTGAAGGTAACTTGGTAAAATAGGGTTAACTAAACTTAGAAGGAGAACAAACTATAGTTACTTTTCTAAGAGATGGTTCTCATTCTCCTTTCTTGAAGCTTGCTTGCAAGTTTCATGGAGAGAAGTATAAAATTGACCATACAACAAAATGTGTATATAAGAATGCAAAAGCCAAGGTCCATAGTATGTTAGTCTTTGAAGATTTAGAGGATGATAATGATGAGGCAACTGCATTTACGACTACCATTAAGAATGAGGATGTTGAGTGGGAATTAGGGCATGAACAATTTTATGATCCTACTGACAATTTACCTTTTAATTCGGGTGGTAGTATTCCTTATGATTCGAGAGGGATTCTTGATGAGACACATGATGTCACGATTTTTTCTATCTCTATGGATTCTTGGACATGTTCTAATAGCCCTAATACACTCCATATGAAGGAACCATTCATGGGAAGGATGCATTCATCTTGATAGCCAATGGTAGTATGCATAGTTTTGTGAATAGGTCAGCTATAGATAGGTTGAACTGTCTTCCCATTGATTTACAGTAGCTCATAAGAGTTCAAGTAGTAAATGGCGAAGAAGAAACTAGCAGTCAAATATGTTGTTAATGGTATTTTGAGAAGGTTGCAGAAAGCACAAGTGTCGGCTACTATTTTGTACTCATGGACATCATCATATTATCATGGATGTATTATTTTGTGAGAGCCGTGCTGACTCCTGTGCACATTGTATTTATATCCTATAGTTATATTTCTCGCACCCGCAAGTGTTGCATGGGTTACATACATGGATTTTCGATTATATTAGCATAGGCTTGGTCTATTTAGGCTAAGATTGAAGCATGCTTCAAGGATTGACCGGGCTAGAGCCCACTAACTAGGTAGGATTTCCAAGAGAGGGTGCAAACCCTAATTCACAATTTTGGAAACCCTAAACACAAAACACAAAAGGGGCACAAATCCTAAATGCAAAAGGGCCGCAAACTCTAAATGAAAAATGCAAACCCTAACCCTAACCTTAATTCTTGGTCTATATGGGTGTGCAATCTCAGTTGTATTCACCCTTTTGACACATCCATGCTGCCGAAGATGCAACCATCCAATGTTTCCATTCTATCATCTTGCTTCTATTGTGTTGAGAGTGACTGAGATGGAGAGAGTGAGAGGTGTGTTGAGGAAGGCATTGAGGAAAAGTGAAGCTCTTCACCATCATCTTGCTTTTCTTGTCTTCTCTACTAGCTCTTTAACTCATTCGTGTGCTCGATGGTGGATGCAAAGGAGCGATGGTATTGGATTATGTTGATCATGGTCGTGGAACCATCTTTGCGCCTTTGAAATGTAAGTTAGGTGAGTTCACTACAACTTGAAGCTAGTATTATGCTCTTGCTTTCTTGGGTTGGAGAGGAGCATGCTTGGTTAGTTAGAGGCGGATGTCAAGAGACAAGGTGAGAGATTGTCGCCAAAGTGAGTTGCAGCTTCTGAAATAATACAATTCCATCCAAAGTCCCGACTATTGGGGAATTTGGCTTAACATTTTGGTTTTGTTGCTGGGACCTAGGATGGTGCAACTGTCAAGGTTCTCACACTCCTACTGTGTGGCAAAATAGGAGGCTTGTGCATGGGCATGGGTGGGATCAATGGGGTTCCGATCGTCTACGTTTGTGGCTAGCATTCTAAAACCCAAGCAGCGAGGTTAGGAAGGCCGAATCAGAAGGAACCGATTTGTTGGGATTGAGATTGTAAAGATAGGCATTGTTAGGGTAGGAAAAAACATAAAACACAAACTTTAAAAAAAAACACACAAAAACTCAAAACTCAAATCTCAAACACAAAACACAAAACTCAAACCCTTCTTGCTTGGACAACCCATGTGGAAACATTGCGAATGATGGTTTATTTTGCTTGCTCTTGTGATGGGTTGCATATGTATTCATGATTGACAATTAACCAAATGCATAGCTCACTCTTGTGGTTATCTCTTGAAGATTTTGTGTTATTGATGTGTGAAGGAAGGAGACAAACAAACAAGACAACATAGAAGAGGGAAGGAACAAGGGCTATAGGCAAGAGGAGGTAGTGAAGGAAGAGGGGAGGAAAGACCACCCCCTTTTCACACATCACTCACCTTAACACACACAAAACCCTAACTAGTTCACTCTCACTCACACATCCATCTCACTCCCACACACGAGAACTTATTTCTAGACATCAAACCCTAAAATCTCACTCCCACACTAAGCCACTTTCATAGATCACTCGCACACATAGTTCACTTGCACACATAGGAGATCACTTACACACATAGGTGTTCACTAGCACATATAGATCACTCGCACCCATAGGAGTACACTTACACACGTAGTTCACTCGCACCAATAGGAGTTCACTCACACACATTAGATCACTCACACACATTAGGTCACTCACACACATAGGAGTTCACTCACACACATTAGCTCACTCTCACGAGGTGAGTTCACTCTCGTGGAGTTCACTCTCATGCAAGTTCGCTCTCGTTAGCTCATTCTCGTAAGGTCATTCTTGTGCATTCCACCACCACCTTCACTCCCTCATACCCATAATACTTACATCTCACTTATCCTTCACTGACACTCACATCTCACTTATCCTTTACTCACACTCACACCTCACTATCCCTCACTCATACTCACTTACACTAACCAATCACTCACACCCACACTCACACTCCCACTTACATACACACTATGCCTCAAGGCTCACTCATACTTGTCTTACTCACATTTTAAATTTGAACCTCTTTCTTTACATATTTGCATCAAAGTGTCATCCTTACTTGCCATATTGTAGCTGAAAAGCAAATCTTCATGAAAATGTTAAAGGACCATGGTAAAGCTTTTTCATTTCAGCCACATGAAATTGGCTGTGTGGATCCAAGCATTGTGGCACCAATGGTAATTTTTACAGTCCCACATGTGCCTTGGAATCTTAAACCAATTCCGGTTCCAAGGGCTCATTTGCCTAAATTATTGGAGCTTTTAAATGAAAAGATAAAAATGCGAATATTGGAACCCCACATAAGAGGCCGACGTGACTCGAGATGGGATCTCAAGGCCCGTGTACTAGTTAATGGGCGGAACTTGGAGCAGTGATCCTGTAGATTGCTAGGATAGCCTTTGGGCGTGATATTGGATGTACTCCAAGATTTTGATAAAGAAAGAGCAGATATTGGAGAAAAAGGAACTTTCTTGACATTGTTTTCATGTCAGTGCCTAAGTTGCGTGAAGGAACTCGTGATTAATTTGATTAATTAAGGAAGTTGCTTTTGCGTGTCAAAACATAATGTGGTAGGTAATTAGAAACTGAGGAAAGTGCAGTGGACATGACTTAGGTCTGTCCTACGGAAGGGTGGTCCCGGTTAGCTAGGAATTTTTCTCAAAAGATGAGAGAATGAGTCTATGAAGGCCTAGTGTCAGTAGATGTAGAATCCCGATTTATTCCGTTTTAGGGGAAATGAATGGGACTATGCCATATGGCAGAGAGGTTGAGCTTTGCATCCCTCTCGTTTCCCATTCTCCATGAACCAAGTGCAGCATGAATCTGCTTCAACTATGTTGTTCCTACACAAAGTGGTACATTTGGAGCTCAATGCTAGCTTCTTCCTAGAGACTTTGTTGATAGGAAAGGAACCCTGACCTTAGGTCAATCCCAAGTGGGAATGGCCAGAAACTTCTACTCGAGGCAGACTTGGGAAGACCTAGATCACAAACCATGTGTCATTCCGTGCGAGTGCCAGGTGGAGCCTTCTAGACCCTCCTCCCGATGGGCTGCTAAGGCATGTCCCACAAGCGGACAAGCGGACACGTTACAATTGGTATCAGAGTGAACCAACAGGATCTAATATTTACAAGGGAACTTAATGGAGGAAAATGAAGGGAATAAGGGGACAGCCAGGGGAAGGTGAGTGGAATAGAGCAGTGTTTTCTATTGAAAACATTCCTTTACTCACTTATGGATGCTGGGTTGCAGAGTCATGAAGCATAGAGCAAATTCTTGGTGTTCCAGGTTATGTTCATGACTGCAATGCGTGCTTTGGATTATCCTCAGAGGCTAGGCATGATGAATATTCTGAACAGCATCTATAATCCTTCACCCCTGTATGTGGAACGGAGATGGACGGGAGAATCAGGAATATACTACATAGCAGCCCACTGACTCGTGTACCTTCAGACCAACTTGAAGAGAATCAAGTTGATGGAGGATTTAAAGATTGTGAAGCTGTTCATCTTTGTCGAAGCTCACGCAAACGCAACCCTACATGTTGGCGATCGGCAAGTCAAGCAGAACAAGTATGTGTATGAAGAAGTGACCTGGGTGATCCCTGCCGACAGGATCAAAGTGCTAGGGCGCTATGAGAAGAATGGGTATCAAAGGAAGGGATACCCCGAGCTTCCTATGACTTATCATTTCCTGAAAATCCACGACCCCACTCCATATTATTACTCATTCTTTGTATCTGATTGTAACACAATCCTATTTTTCCCAAATTGATGTATTAATCAACTTGTCCTATGTTTCCAAAATAAAATGTACACAAAGGGTTATGCCCTCATGAATAAATAAGACTTTTTACTATTGTCTATCCTGATTGTAAATGTTGACAAAGGTGTTAAGTGATTATGTCACTTGGCTAAAAGTTGTGCTAGTCATATTAACGTAATATGGAAAACATTTGATAAGTTTTTAACATAAAGAATCTTATTGTCCAAACGCAACCCCAAGCGCAAATTCCAAGTTTGACTCCTGCACTAAGTTCAGCTGTGATTCAAGAGAAGAAGTTCCTTCTCAAACAAATTAAGCCACACAAGTTTGATGGCAAGGGAATGACTGTTCAAGCCGATGCCGAGATCTGGATTGAGTCCATGGAGGACTACTTTGAGGTAGTAGGAACTGCACCTGCTAACCAAGCCATGCTCGCTAAACCTAAGCTTAGAGGTGAAGGAAGACTTTGGTGGAAACAATGGTGCAGAGACCAAGTGATCTTGGAAGGGACAGCCACCTGCCTACCGCACACAGAAGATGAATGAATTCTATGAATTGAAGCAGCTTGGACTATCCCTTGATGCATATTATTTATTCAAAGTTCGTTTCTCTCCTAAAGTACATGCCTCCAATGGATATGACACAACAGGTGTCAAAGTTTTGTGCTGGGTTAAATCCACCCATAAACACCCGCTTGGAATCAATGCACCAAACAGACCTACAAGATGCACTCATTCAAGATGCTCCAATAATACAGGAGGTGTAGAACAAACCAAGGAACAACAGGACTTGGCCTTACAGAGATCAAAACAAGGGTATGTTTAGGGCTCAGGCTAAGAGAACGCAGGGTCAGAATCAGGGTCAAATGAAGAAAGCTAGGACCAATGCTGTCAACAATTTTGTTCCTACACAAGGTAATGACCGCAATCTACGTTGCTTCCATTGCAATGAGCCCGGACACTTCAAGAGGCAGTGTCCCAAACTTAGCAGAGGACATCGCCAAGGGCAATTCCAAGGAGCCGCCCATGTCCAGGGAACCACCGTCATGGCTAGAGGGAGAACCTCCAATGTGTCCAACAAGGAGCTAGGCGATGAAGAAGATCCATCCATGGATGCTGACATTAAGAGGGCAACGGTTCACGCTGCTCTGCACAAGAAGGGTCTGAATTGCTAATTCTCGGTGATTCAAACTCCATCAGATTATGAAGGTAAAAGCTTCAAAACCCTAATTGATTGTGGCAGTACACATTCCTTCATTTCTCCGATCTGTGCAAAAATATTAGGAATAGCCACAATAGATGCACCTACTTTACTTGTGAAATTGGCAAATGGTCGTGAGGTCTCTTGTACTAGGCCAACTGCTAAGGTAAAATTCCTACTGGGTGGAAAGCCGACTTCGGTGAGATTCAGGGTAATGAACCTAGGTGTCCACGAATGTTTACTTGGAATGGATTGGCTAATACCCAATGATGCCCACGTCCACTATGGAAAGGGCCAAGTCTCCTTTCGAAATTCTAAAGGAGAACTAGTCACGACTCAAGGAGAGGCTGGTAAGCCAAAAATACAGCTGGCAAAAGCAACCTGGATAATAAAAGGAGTTGGAAAGGGCCTACCTGTCTATTTGATTAAACTGAATAAGCTAGATTAGTATGAGGAATCTGGGGAAGAACCTTCATGGTTAAAGGAATACGCAGATGTATTTCCTGAAGATCTAACAGAACTTCCTCCTCAAAGGGAAGTCAACCACAAAATCAAGCTGGCGCCAGGAGCTGCACCAGTCGCAAAGAGGCCGTATAGGATGTCCATCCCGGAAGTTATTGAACTGAAAGAGCAACTCAAGCAACTGTTAGACCAAGGCTACATCTGTCCTAGCAGTTCACCATGGGGAGCTCCAGTGTTGTTCCAAAAGAAGAAGGATGAAACGCTTCGTCTATGCATTGACTACAGAGGGTGAATCAATCAACCATCAAAAATAAATACTCCATTCCAAGAATAGATGAACTACTTGACCGTCTTCAAGGTGCGAAGATCTTCTCTAAGATAGATCTCATATCTGGATATTATCAGATAAGGATCAAGGAAGAAGATATCCCGAAGACTGCATTCAGCACAAGGTATGAACACTTTGAATTCCTAGTGATGTCATTCAGGCTAACGAATGCTCCTACTACCTTCAGCAGGTTAATGCAGGATATCTTTAGGCCCTATCTTGATGACTTCGTACTCGTCTTCTTTGATGATACCCTAGTCTACTCTAAACAGGGAAAAGATAATGAACCCCAGCTTTGCATTGTTCTTGAAACAATGAGAGTACACAAGCTTTATGCCAAGAAGAAGAAGTGTGCCTTTTTCAAGCGACAGATTTCAGTAGCTCCAGCTAAGGTCAAAGATGTTCTGGAATCGCCAACACCAACTTCTGTCAAAGAAATACGTAGCTTTCTTGGATTGACAGGATGGTACAGGATCTTCATCAAAGATTATGCTTTGATTACAGCACCTCTGACTGATCTACTAAGGAAGCAAGTAGCAACTGTATGGTCACCTGCCGAACAGACCAGCTTTGACAAACTAAAGCAAAGCTTAGTATCACCACCCATCCTGAGACTTCCTGATCTTAGTAAGGAGTTTGAAGTGGTAACTGATGCGAGCGCACTTGCTTTAGGATGTGTGCTTATCCAAGAAGGCCATCCCGTAGCATACTCTTCAAGGAAATTGAAGAGCCATGAAAGGAATTATGCTACCCATGATCTGGAGCTGTTGGCTGTCATCCATGCTCTCAAACTTTGGAGACATTACTTACTAGGTAACAAATTTTCCTTAGTGATGGACCACAAGAGTCTTAAATGGATCTTCACCCAGAATGAGCTCAATATGAGGCAACGTCGATGGATTGAAGTGCTGGAAGAATATGATTTTGAAATCAAATACAGGCCCGAAAAAGAGAATGTAGTTGCCAATGCACTCAGTCGTAAGGCATTTCTAAATTCTCTTATTTTGCAAGATCGATCAACAACAAGATCTCTAGCCACAAAGGTATCAATGCCAAACAACCCAATTCTTGAGCTAGCAAAAGAAGAAGCATATCATGACCCAGTCTATCAAAAATTGCTAAGGGAGATCCCCATCAAGGATCAAGACCCGAAGCTAAAGACGAAGTATCAAGAATTCTCTGTCAGTAGTGGACTTATCTACTTTAGGACAAGATTATGTATCCCTGCAAGCCATACTCTCAAGCGAAAGATTCTTTGGGAAGCCCATGACTCCCCTTTCTCAGGACATCCTGGCTATGCCAAGACCCTTAATGCGGTCAGGAAGAGCTATTATTGGGATAGGCTCAAGGGTGACGTTCTCAAATATATCACGGAATGTTTGTCTTGTCAACGCATTAAGGCAGAACATGTCAAAATGCCTGGGAAATTGCAACCACTTGACATTCCCCAAATGAAATTGGAATTCATTAGTATGGACTTCATTGTTGGCCTTCCCCAAGTTCAGGGATGATACAACTCTATTATGGTTGTAGTAGATATGCTCACCAAGGTTGCACATCTCATCCCTGTCAAGACAAACTATAAAGCCTCAGACATCGCAAGATTATTCATCAAGGAAATATTCAAATTGCATGGGCTATCCAGAAGAATAATTAATGATCATGACTCTCTTTTCACATCGCACTTCTGGAGGGCTATATTTGAGGCTATTGGGACTCAACTCTATTTCAATACAGCTTACCATCCCCAAACTGATGGTCAAATAGAACGAGTCAATCAAGTCATTGAAGATATGCTTAGGGTATACTGTTGTCGCGAACCCAAAAGGTGGATTCAATATTTGCCACTGGTTAAGTTTGCCTACAATGCTTCTTACCAACAGATGACCCATTTTCAAGCATTGTATGGGCACGATTGTCATACCCCTTTGAGCTTCTCGGATCCATCTTTGAGGGTAGAAGCTTCAATGTAGATGCTGGAAGACATGGATGATCAAATCAAGTCAATAAGACAAGACATCCAAGCTGCCAAGGATAGACAAAAGGCTTACGCTCACTTGAGATGGCAAGATAGGTCCTTTGTTGAAGGTGATATGGTCTTCATCCGTGTATGTCCTAAAAAGAGCTCACTGTCCTTGGGGGAGTACAAGAAGCTAAGTCCAAGGTATTGTGGACCTTATAAAATCACTAAGTGCCTAGAACCTAATGCTTACAGACTACAGCTGCCAGCAACCCTAAAGATTCATAATGTATTCCACGTTAGCCTATTGAAAAAATATCTACCTAATCCAAATCATGTACTTGATGATCAGCAAATCGTAATGCCTAGCCAAGGAGACATTGAGCTACGGCCTGATAGAGTCCTAGATTTCAAGGAAAGGCATTTGAGGTCAAGGACCTTGAGAGAATACCTCATCCATCGGAAAGACTATCCCGAAGAGGATGCCACCTAGTTGGACGAAAATACTCTCAACCAACAATACCCCCAGATCCTCTCGAGATGAGCACATCTCGATTCCTCTAAGGGGGAGAGGATGTAATAGTCCCGTGTTTTCTCCCCCATAGGAACACCCCCCCTTTTTAATTTCAAAAAAAATTATCAACAGTTCAAATTTTTTTAACCCCCCTCTCTCTCCCCGCCGACAGCACGTCAGGGAGAGAGAGAGAGAGA
The DNA here is from genome assembly GCF_053477565.2 of Lygodium microphyllum. Lineage (NCBI taxonomy): Eukaryota > Viridiplantae > Streptophyta > Polypodiopsida > Schizaeales > Lygodiaceae > Lygodium > Lygodium microphyllum. Next base: position 101,857,631 of record NC_141155.1, read on the forward strand.
GAGGGAGTGGTGGTGATGGGGGGCATGCAGTCCCCCAGGTGGGAGGGGTGGCCATGCCACCCACCTCCTCCCCCTCCTATATAACGGGAGGCCCCTCCCCTCCCTCAGTTACACAGGAGAGCGGACCCCTTCCCCTACGATGTCACCTTCTTCCTCCAGCAGCAACGACAACAGCTCCCCTAGCTTCGTCATAGTTTTCCCTTCCCCTCCCCTCCGACCTGCTGAAACTGCGCCCTAGGGCATACGATTCATGCCATCCCCCCTAGGGCTTTTGACCCTAGCCACCCCCCGCCTCCTGATCACCAATTGCCACGGGGACCCATGTGGGAGACTGAGAAGAAGGCAAGTAGAGGGAGAGAATGAGAAGAATAGAAGGGGGAGGAGAGAGAGAGAGAGAGAGAGAGAGAGAGAGAGAGAGAGAGAGAGAGAGAGAGAGAGAGAGAGAGAGAGAGAGAGAGAGAGAGAGAGAGAGAGAGGAAGAGAAGAGAGAAGGGAAGAAGAGGGAGAGAAGAGAAGAAGAGGGAGAGAAGGAGAAGAAGAGAAGGGGAAGGAGAGACAGAGAGAGGAAGAGAAGAGAGAAGGGAAGAAGAGGAAGAGAAGAGAAGAAGAGGGAGAGAAGGAGAAGGAGAGAAGATGAAGGAGTGGGAGAGAGAAGGGAAGAAGAGGGAGAGAAGAGAAGAAGAGGGGGAGAAGGAGAAGGAGAGAGGAAGAAGAAGAAGGAGAAAAAAAGAGGTAGAAGAGAGGAGAGGAGAAGAAGAAGGAGAAGGAGAGAAGTAGAAGAAGAAGAAGAAGATGCAGAGAAGAGAGGAGAGAAGTAGAAGAAGAAGAAGAAGAGGTAGGAGAGAAGAAGAGAAGAAGAAGAGGAAGAGAGAGAAGGAGAATAAGGAGAAAAGAAGTGGGAGAGGAAGAGGAGAAGAAGAGAAGGAGAGAGAGAGAGAGAGTAGGAAAATAAGAGAAAAGAAGAAGAGGAAGAGGAGAGGAAGAGAAGAAGGAGAAGAGGAGAAAAATAGGTAGAAGGGGAAGAGAAGAGGGAGAGGAAAAGGGAAGGAGAGAGAGAAGGGAAAGAGGAGAGGGAGAGAAGAAGAGAAGGAGAGAGAGAAGAAGAAGAGAAGAAGGAGAAGAAGAGAGAAAAAAGTAGAAGAGGAAGAGAGAGAGAGAGAGAGAGAGAGAGAGAGAGAGAGAGAAAGAGAGGGAGTGAGAGCTGGTGAGTAACTTCAAGGAGCCACACTCAAACCACCCCTCGATGAAGGACCCCCATCCAGCGATCTTTCCTACCCGAACCTGTCATCTTGAACCCGTTAAGGTACGGACTGTCCAATCTCCGCGAGGCAAATGGCTCCCAAGAATAAAGTCGTGGGAAGCATAGGTGCCAAAGCTACCGTTGGTACCAGTAATGCGGGAGAGGCGAGCGGAGTGACCAACCCAATAAATGCCCCTAGGAACACGAATCAAACCCAGGTTCTTTATGTGTTATAATTAATTAGGTATTATTTCTCATGGAAGAGATGAAAGGGTTGTGACATGCATGGAACAAGAACGAGTCTTAGGGTTTTTGTTTACTCTAAGCACTAAGTTGCATGCGTGAAAAGGTAGAGTATGGAATTCGCATAAGATTATATGCATGAAATGATAGCTTTTACACACATAAAATGATAAGGTTATCGCCTTATTTCGCATAAAATGATAGCTTCCTAACCAGTTCAATGCATGAATAGTCATTTAGAATTCACGTTTTGCAATCATGGTTAAAAGAAACACATGAAATGTTGGTTTCTGTTCATGAGATACACTTGCACCATTGGACAAAATCCTAGACTTTCATATATGCAAGTCACATGTGATCCGATGCATTAGGAATAAGTACTCGTTGCCAGGAATGAAGAGAGATAAAGGTTGTTTAGGACGTTCAACTTTACTAAGCGCACCATGTGCATGATGGATAAGGTTGATTGGATAATTATGCATGGAACCGCACTAAGAGAAATGGAGGAAACGCACGCATCTAGAATATATCTTGAAGGCCCAAATGAAGGGTCCTATGTTGCCAAGTGTAATAATCAAACTTGGTTAGAACTAGAAGAATAAAAGACCTTTGGTTGGGTTGTGAATGAAGGCATGACCATTGCCTTGATTGTCTAGTTAATGCTTGGGTTAGGTTAAGATACCATAAGGAAGAACCCAAGGGAAGAGCAAGTCAAAATAAGTTAACGTACATTTGCTTGTGTAATCTTGTTTGAGATTATTGGGATCTTACCAAGTCGCAAACGATCCAGGATAGGATGCTGGGAGCATCCAGGAAAAAGACTCTGGATCTGGGAGTCACACCTTAGCAGTTGGTTGTACCTTAGCATCCGGGAGTCACACCTTAGCAGTTGGTCGTACAAACGACCTCTGAAGTGTTTGTGATTGTACACTTAGGTACATTATTTGATCTCTTTGTTCAAGGAACTAATTCAAAGAAAAACACTTAATGCTTCACGTTAAAAGCCTAGAGGGAGAGGCATGAACAATTACCTCTGACTATCTGCCTGGCCCTATCCAAGGGGGTTGTTATCCGCACCGGGTATATGGACCTAATCCACTGCGAGAGGTCTCTCCGTGGCGCTGCTTGGAGCGGGAGGACATTTGGGTGCCATGGGAGGCTCTGACTGTAAATCCCTTGCCTCCGGATCCTGCATAAGAGGCCGACGTGACTCGAGATGGGATCTCAAGGCCCATGTACTAGTCAACGGGCGAAACTTGGAGCAGCGATCCTATAGATTGCTGGGATAGCCTTCGGGCGTGATATTGGATGTACTCTAGGATTTTGATAAATGAAGAGCATATATTGGAGAAAAAGGAACTTGCTTGACATTGTTTTTGTGTCAGTGCCTAAGTTACGTGAAGGAACCCGTGATTAATTTGATTAATTAAGGAAGCTAATTTTGCATGTCAAACGTAATGTGGTAGGTGATTAGATAACTAAAGCAAACTGAGGAAAGTGCGGTTGACGTGACTTAGGTCCGTCCTACGGAAGGGCGGTCCCGATTAGTTGGGAACTTTTCTCAAAAGATGAGATAATAAGACTATGAAGACCTAGTGTCAGTAGATGTAGAATCCCGGTTTATTCTGTTTTAGGGGAAAGGAATGGGACTATGTCGTATGGCAGATAGGTTGAGCTTCGCATCCCTCTCGTTTCCCATTCTCCATGAACCAAGTGCAGCATGAATCCGCTTCGACTCTATTGTTCCTACGCAAAGTGGTACATCTGGAGCTCAACGCTAGCTTCTTCCTAGAGACTTTGCTGATAGGAAAGGAACCCTGACCTCAGGTCGATCCCAAGTGGGAACGGCTGGACACTTCTACTCGGGGCAGACTTGAGAAGATCTAGATCGCAAACCCTGTGTCATTCCGTGCGAGTGCTAGGCGGAGCCTTCTAGACCCTCCTCCCGATGGGCTGCTAAGACGTGTCCCACAAGCAGACAAGTGAACATGTTACAAAGAGTTTGGTTCCATGAATTGCAAGCTTCAAGATGCAATTACATGGGTGTGTCTACTAGTTGTGAATGAAATTGATCTATATTTGATTTCATGCATGGCAAAGTGTATGAGTAGATTTAAAGTGTTAGAGCCAATGGCTTGGTGTATTTCTTTTCAAACTTTCACCTCTTAGAAGATCCATTTATTATTACACCTTCTGCAATGACTTATATGTCTCCATCAAGAAAAATGTACAACAAACCCATGAAGTCATAGTAGAGAGAATAAAATATGATATTACCTTACTGTGAACTATAGGTATATTCATGTTTGCATTTCTTCTTCATGATATTGAAATCAAATACACTGTAAGAGATGTTAAAAATACAAGAGAAATGATACTAATATTGAAGTGAAATATCATTAAGACTATTGAACTTTAGAGAAAATAGAAACTTGTTCAAAACTCAACAACCATATATTAAGATTATTGAACTTTAGAAAATTTAAAAACGTGTGTAAATTCACTAACCATATGATTCTCAATAGAGGGGATTTCTTTAATCTATAGCTCGATGTTTGAGTGATTGGCTCAAAGTAGGGACTTTGCTATAGTTTCTCACCTCATTGTCCAATCACTATTCAAAATGTTGATTGCAATCCCCTTTCCCACAACCTGTAATCACAAAACCTTTATTTACTTGGAATAGTGGGGCTGAGATTTGACAATACTTTAGCAATTGGAAGTGTGAAAGCTAAAAATTAATAACGTAATCCATAGAAATCAATATACCTAGTCAAATTTGCAAGTGTCATAGTGTTTAGTATTCAATCCAATATTAGAGAGATAAGGATATGCTTTTTGTAAGGCTACACTCTAAGGGAAAGCAAGCTTTAACAATTTTGATGATATATCAATTGTCATGTAAATTTGGCTTTATGCATTGGATTGTATCCCCCTGCTCTCTCCAAAGTGATTTCACTTATGATTTCTTGCAATTCTGTATTAGAGTAAAAGTGCCTAAATGCCTTAGCCAATATTTAGCCTATTAGGGTTAAGTATAAAAGGCTAAGTTGTAACTAGCCTAGGATCTTTTTGCCATTTTACAACATTACATTTTTGAGGTCTCAACCTCCCACCATCTAAGAGGGTGCATACTCTTGGCCACCATAGCTTGGGGTACATACCATGCTGCAGCCACTCATCATTTGATTCTCAGCCAACATTGGTAACATCATTCATACCTAGCCACCTTGGCTATGGTTTCTTGGCATTTTAGTCTATTTCTTGTATTTTTAGTTTAATAGCTTCCTGTGGGAACTAGTTTCTTTACATTGGACAGTTTGTACACTTTTTCCAGCTCATCTCCTCCTAAAAAATCAACAATATTCTCCACCATTCAAGCTTCTCCCTCATTTGGTTGATCAATGGCAACCCTAACATGAAGTACTTACCCTCTAATGCTTGATCTTTCACTCTCTTTCAACCCCGAAGCTTCCTTCATAACCCTAACTATGGCTGAAAATGGAGAGCATGAAGATTTTAGCAATTTCTTGAAGTTTTGAGTCAATTTTGGTCTCTTTTATCTTCAAGAAGTGGAAAGCAAGCATCTAAAATCGACATTGGGCAAACATTGGAGCTTCCAAGCAAGATTGAAGCATTTTCTTCATCATCACAAATTGGGGAAAAATAGGGAAACCATCAATCTTCATCAGATTTTGCTTCCTTGAGGCTTCAACTCATGGGGCTTTTGTTGTCTACAACCCCGGGAAGGTTTAATTAAGGTATTCCATAAAGAAACAGCTTACATTGAAGAATTTCTTCAAGATTGAAGGCATTTTCAGCCTCTTGAACATGGCAATGTCTGAAAATTCTTGGTATCCTTGATTCTAACAAGAATCTACGCTCTTCAAAGCTCAAAGAATCTTCTCCAACAAGTCATTGTAGACTTCTCCAACAAGTCATTGTAGACTTCTCCAAGAATCTTCTCCAACAAGTCATTGTAGACTTCTATCAATTCATTGGATTCTCTTGAAGCATTGAAGAAATCTTATTGATCGGGAGCTGAAATTACATGGGAGCAATCATATTGGACAAAGCTTTCTTGAAGCTAGTCTTATAATCTTCAATATTGGTCCATTGATGGTGGTTTATGTTGAATATTGATTGGTTGGATTTATCTACTACTCTTCATCAACATTAAAGAGGTAATTCTATTGTTTTCAGCTTAATCTCATCCAATTGTTGAACCAGTCCTATTGTTCATAAGAGAGATTGAGTGTATTAGAGCCTCTTAATTCCCATTGAATTTCAAATCAACTACTAATGGTTGATTAATAGTGTTAGCAGTTCAAGTTTCCATCCCTTATAGAACTTGCTAACTGAAATGGGCTTGTGTTGCGCTAGGTTGAAAGAGAATGGGAAACGAAGAGAAGTATGGCACTTTGATCCTTTCTACCCATGGTTCTAAAGTGATGCAAGTCAAGCTTTATTGGCAAGAGAGCTTGGGGTCATCGCAATTGGATTGATGGGAATTGATTGATGGGTGTTGGCGATCACAAGGAATTTAGGAAAATCAGGAAGAGTCTTGATTTTATAAGGAAATAGGGTAGAAGGGATGGAGGATTCAACTCCAAGAGCTCGTGGAGTATCCTCCTTGTCTTCGTGATGAGAATTCCCATCCTCGCACTTCTCTTGCCCCACTCCCTCTTTCTCTATACTCCTAAGAAGGGCCTCTCCTCTCTTGCTCAGGCTACCCTCCAACGGCTCCTCATGCCTCGTATTTATAGCTAAATTGAAGAAGAAGGGTTGTGGCCAAGAAGAGGAGCTCTTTATGGAGGGTATCTTAGCAATTCAGTAATCTAGAAGCTTTCAAGATGTAATCTAATGCTGGTGGTTTGATCTTTGAGGTCCAGAGAGGCTGCCAAAGATTCCATGACCGATACGCCTGGCTCTCAAATAATCTTGCTTCAATCTAAACCTCTCGTCAAACTGAGAAGAGGGGGAGATTGCTAGAGTTATTTGTTGTGATACATGAGGAAATTTCATGCTTTTTTTCAACAATCAAGGACTCCAAATTTGGGAGCATGAGGCACCATTTTTTTTAAATAAAAAAAGAGGGGGAGAGGGTGGTGGCCTATTCCTCATCGTTTTCCTCTTCTTCTTCTTTTTCTTCATAAGCTTTTAAGATTTAATGCTTAAATCTTTACAACTTGCCTTGCTTTGCTAATTTTTAAATGGATTTTGTTAATTTTGACTTATGGCTCATGACTCGCATTCATTTAGTGACTTTCGTGAAGGGTAGCTACAGACCCTATCAATCTGAAAAAGTGTCATGTTATGAACCTCTGACTATTTTGCTCGAGACTTCCTCTATTTAATGGTTTAGAGTTCTTCAAGTCTAATTTGTGAGAAGTCGGGAAGATTGAAAATAAATTCAAAATATCACATGGGAATATTGAAAAAGCAATGAGTCACTGCAAAAGGTAATGCCCTATCCATAGCCCTTTCAATTCGGTCATTTCCCAATACCCACTTGCATTTCATTCAAGAATTTAAAGGCTTTTTCAGTCAATGCATAGCATCCTTGTTTGATTAACCATTAGAATGTACTTGCCATATTGAGTCCCACACGGAAAAGTAAATGTCAAGCGAGCTGGAAAGACAAAAGATAGGTGACCCTCCCTTCGCGATTATGACCCTGAAGGGGTGCACAACCTAGCTTGAGGAGGAACTTTGCACACCCCTCTTGTCTTGGAGCCCATGAAAATTTCAAATTTAAGTGCATGTACATTCCCCATTGTCAAATTTTGGTAGTAGTGTAGCAATGATCAGCCCTATTCAGTGTACCACAAGTGGTTGAAGGTTCCATTGGAACAAGATTGGAAGAGGGGTAGGGCATCTCCTATTTTAAAGATACCTACAGGTGGTGGACAGAGTTTTTACAGGTCTTACAGTAGGTACCTACCAATCTATAGGTTATCCTTGATCCCTAAAGGTGCCCCATAACCCTCTTCTAGTTGCTACAATGGTTTGCAAGGGATTTCTCTACTCAAGGTACTCCCACAGGGTCAAACAGGGTATGTACAAGTGGTGGACAGGATGCAAGAAACTTCTATTCCAAACCTGAAGATTCAATTACACAAAATTCTGACATGATCCAATTTGAGAATTTGATAGCTCCATTTGAAGAGGGAATCCTAATTTTTTATTTTTTCAAAATTTTTGGCAATTTGATATCAAGAGCTCAAGTTATTGCTGATTTTTTGACACTAGGTATAGTGAGGTAGCAACCATACAGCATACAGGGGACACTATTTGACATTGTTCCACCCAAAGTATCCAACCCAAGTCCATATATTTTAAAATGTGGTATATCTCCATATAATAAGCTTCCCATAGAGCTATTAAGCTTTGGTATTGGTGCTATATTCCGAGAGAAATAGGGGATTATTTGACAAACTATCTATTGTTACAGCATTGTCTCCTAATGACCAGAAATAAGAAGAAAGACACCATTATTGAAGCATTGAATGATGGTGTTAGGAACTTTCAAGAAGATCAAAATTACACAAATTAATCCCATAATATTTAACAAATAGATGAAGATTTAAGCATTGGGATTACTTACAGCACACACCAAGAACGAGATAACATATATGAAGTGCATGCAGTAAATGATTACCTTTTACTGTCAAAAGAGTTGGGATACGTCAATAAAGGCCTTTCTAAGGATTTGAAGACTTTGAATGAAGGCTTAACATATATGAATCAAGGTTTGTTTCAAGGGATGGCACAACTAAACAGGGGAATCTCTAATTTGCAGCAAAGCAACAAATCTTTATTCCAAGAACTCATCTTAGCCATAAAGGAAATTGGGAACAAGCCACAAAGGGAACCTCAAGTTGTTGAAGATCCACATGCAATTCCCTTTATTAGTAATCCTTCACATCCAAACAAAGAGATTTCTCAGCCAATTATGCACACTTTTGAAAGGGGAGAACCATTTAGAGTGAGGGGCAACCATCACTCTTCACAAATCCATGGCATTCATACCCCAAGGCCCCATTTTAGTAGCCTAACAGATAATCATAGACATGAAGGGGAACAAGACAACAATCGATGGGATAATGATTATCATGGATGTGAACCCTTCTACAAGACTTTTTATCAGCAACCCTCAAATGTACAAAAGGGAAATGCCATTAACAATCAAGTTCATGAAGGTGGAAGGTATGATGAGTGAAGATCAGCCCATGACATCCCAAACCAAGAGCATGTTTCAAATTGTCAACCCTCATCTCATGGTTTTGGGCCACCTAATTTTAAGCAAAACTCATGGAACAAAGATTCGTGGAGGCAACCTTCTTATGGACAGCCATCTTACAATCAAAAAGAATATAAGGAAAATATCAGAATAACTAATTTCAAAGGGGATAATGCTTTACATTCGAAATGGGAGGAGTGGATTAATAAGCTTGAATTGTACTTCACCCTTTATCCTAGAAGTGAAGAAGCCAAGATTTATTTCGTGGCTTTTCATCTTAAAGGTTACGCCCACACTTGGTGGCATTACATGCACAAGATTGGGAAAAATTTTGACACTTGGGAGGAGTTCGAGCAAGCCATGATTGATGTTTTTGTTTCTCCTTTGGAAAAAGAAAAACTCCAAAGAAGATGGTATTTATATACTCAAAGAGGAATGTCCATTAGAGACTATTCTAACACCTGCTTGAATCTCTCCATATATGTTGAAGGCATTTCAAATTTTGCTAAGCTGAATAAATACATTTTTGGTCTTGACCCTACCCTATCATTAGAGGTAGAAGCTCAACAACCAAAAACATTACATGAGGCCATAAAATTGACTGAAAGATACTCCTTGAAGTACAAGAGAGATGCAAGAAATTTCTAGCCAATGAGTATGGGCAATAATATTTCCAATCAACCTACAAAATATGGGCAAGGTTTCAGCCAATCAAGAGACTTTTTAAAGCAAGAAAATGGGGTTATAACAATCAAAACAGCTATGACAACAAAGTGCCAACTTTTCCCACTATTTGTGCCTCTAAACAAAGTGAAAATTATGCATAAAAACAAGGGAAAAATTTTAGAAATGTGGCTAAGACAAGAATCACTTTTTCAAGAGCTGAAAATGCTCCTAAATTGTCCCAAAACAGTTCTAACAAGAACTTCCTTCCTCACGATAAGCTTAGAGAAATGCATGCAAAAGGATTATGCTTAAAATGTGGGGAGAAGTGGTCACAAGATCATAAGATGAAGTCTAAAGCTAAGAACTCAAAAATCAATATGGTGATCACTCAAGATATGGAAGTTGAAGAAGAAGAAGATCAAGAGAAAAATTTATTGCATATTGATGCATACTCAATGGTTGAAGAGATTCATGAAGAAGAGCATGCCACTAATGAAGGATTCTATGATCCCATGGATGGATTTCCATTTGATCTGAGTGGCACTCATGATTCTCATGCTTCCTTGTGTACTATTTCACATTATGCATGGACATGTTGCAAAGAATAAACTACACTTAGACTCAAAGGTTTCATTAATGGCAAGGTTGCACATATTTTAGTGGATAGGGGAAGCACTCATAGCTTCGTCAACACCAAATCTTTGAATGGGCTAAAGTTGCTACCCATTGATATGGATTCTTCCTTATGAATACAAGTTGCCAATGGTGCATATGAGTCTAGTAAAGAAGTGTGTCCATGTACTTCGATTGAGCTATCACCCTCTTGCACAATACAAGTGGACTTGATCACTTTAGATATGGGATCTATTGACATTGTTATTAGATGTAATTGGCTAAAGACACTTGGAAAATTCACTTTAGACTTAGAGAAAATGCAAATGGAATTTAATTGGTAAGAACAGCACATAGAATCGAAAGGCATATACCACAAACATATAGCACTCATCTTTATGAAGAAATTGCGAAAAGAAATCAATGCCAAGTCATGCATCTTCACGCTTTTTCTTGTGAAAGTAGATGATGAGCAATCATCAAATCAACCATCTTCTTCCAAAAAGAAAGGGGATCCAAGATTGGAAGAGCTATTGAAGGAATACAATGATTTATTTCAGCCACCATCATCTTTACCTCCAAAGCGAGAGGTTGACCATCCTATTGATTTGTTGCCAAACACAATGCCCATCAACAAACCTCCCTATCGCTTATCCAAGTTTAAAAGGGAACAAGTGGAGCAACAAGTCAAAGAATTTTTGCAAATGGGTTTAATTCAGCAAAGTCAATCACTGTTTTCCTCTCTCATGCTCTTAATCAAGAAGAAGGATGGATCATTTTTCATATGTATTGATTATCGGGATTTGAACAAGTCAATGGTCAAGAATAGGTATCATATTTCCCAAATTGATGATATTTTGGATAAGCTTAAATATGCAAAGGTCTTCACCAAAATAGATCTTCAATTAGGTTATCATTAAATTTGAATGAAGGAAGGAGATGAGTTTAAAACAGCTTTTAGGACTAAAAGAGGGTTATACCACTTCTTGGTTATGCCATTTGGACTTTCCAATGCACCCTCTACTTTTCAAGCCCTCATTAATAAAATACTGCAGCCCTTCTTATTCAAAATAGTCCTTGTTTTCTTTGATGATATCTTTATCGATAGCAAATCCAAGGATGAGTATTTGACGTGTATACGAGATGTCTTTAACACGGTAGAAAGACACACACTCTTTGCCAATACAATGAAGTATTCTTTCATAGCGGATGAAGTTGAATACTTAGGTCATGTTGTGGGAGAGGAAAGCATTAAAGTGGATCCCAACAAGGTAAAATGTGTTAAAGAATGGCCTACTCCTACGAATGCAACCTCTTTGAGAGGATTCCTTGGGTTATCATCCTTCTATAGAATGTTCATTAAGAATTATGCTCATATGGTGGCTCCATTGACTAATAGAATCAAAAAGGAGACTTTCTTTCGGGACTCCATCGCCGATCAAAGTTTCAAGGAGATGAAATCTCTCTTAATTTCAGCACCTATTCTTGTATGCCCGGATCTCTCAAAGGAGTTTATCATATGTACGGATGCTAGTGGAAGAGAAATTGGGATTGTTTTATGTCAAGACCATGGAGTCATAGCTTATGAAAGCCAAAATCTTGATGAAAAGGAGTGTCAATTACATGTTTATGAGCAAGAGATGTTGGCAATATTGCATACTATAAAAAAGTGGCATCATTACATCTATGGCATTTAAAGATCAAAAGCGATCATCTTGTGCTAAAATACTTCCTTTCACAACCAAATTTGTCTCCCAAGCAATGAAGATGGTTAGCTACTCTTCAAGGATATGACTTTGAGATATCTTATATGGTTGGAAAAGATAATGTGGTGGCGGATACCTTATCATGAATGTGGACATGTTCTATCTCTACCATTTCAACCATGCATAAGGATTGGATCCATGACATTCAAGAAGAGTATTTGCTTGATGACCAAGCATCCAAAATGATGAAGGAATGGTAAGGCAAAGGAGAAGAGTATCCAAACTATAAATGGCATAATGGTCTTTTATGGCATCAAGGACGGGTTTTCTTGACTCCTCAATCATCTTTCAAAGATCGCATTTTGCAAGAGATGCCCTCTTCACCTTTAGCAGGACATCATGGGTTGTTCAAAACATTTGATAATATTCATAAGAGCTTTTATTGAAAAGGAATTTGGAGAGATGTTAAAGACTATGTCATGAGTTGTCTTTCGTGTCAAAAAAATAAGGATTCCACACTTCTACCCAGTGGTTTGCTTCAGCCACTACCTATTCCTCATGGGAAGTGGGCTGAAATTAGCATGGATTTCATAATGGGATTGCCTACAACAAAGCACATGTGGAATAGCATTTATATGGTGCTAGAATAGTTGACTAAATTAGTTCATTTCATTCCAACAAAGGCTCCATTTATAGAAAAGCAGGTGACTAATCAGTTTATGGAATGTGTCTTTAAGCTTCATGGAATGGCAATAAAGATTGTGTCCAATTGTGACACCAAGTTTATGGGAAGCTTTTGGAGGAGTTTTTTCTCTTCTATGGGTCTATTTTGACTCCAAGTACATCTTATTACCCACAAACGGCAAACAGGCAAATTGAAAGGCTCAACAAAAGGCTAGAAGTTTATTTGTGTCATTTTTTCCATGACACACAAAGAGCATGGAACCATTGGCTTTATCTTGCAGAATTTTGTTTATAATAATACTCATTACGTGAATATTGGAATGTCTCCTTTTGAAGCATTATATGATTACAAGGTTAAAGTGCCTTCCGCATTGTTTCATGATTATGTAAATCCTAATGCTCGTGAAGAGTTAGAGAATATGGAGGCTCTTATGAAGCAATGCAAGGACAAAATTGGAAAAGCTCAAGAGACAATGAAGGCCTATGTGGATGAGAAAAGAAGGCATGTGGAGTTTGATAAAGGTGAATGGGTTTTCTTGAAGGTTCCAAAATCCCATTATGCTTCTCTTAAGGGAGGACATAATAAACTCACTCTCATAGGTATTATAGTACATACCAAATAGTTAGAGTTGGGGATCTTGCCTATCAACTTGATTTACCTTCAACTACACGTATTCACAATGTCTTTCATGTATCTCAGCTCAAGAAGTATGTTGGCTCTGAAATCCAAGTTCTTGAAGAACTACCTCCCCTTGATGAAGATGCTTTGATCATTTATGAACCCAAAAAGATTATTGGTAAGCGGGAGAAAGTTCTAAGGAAACGAGTTCTTGTGGAGTATCTTATTAAGTGAAAGGGTTTGCCTATGAAAGAATCTTCTTGGCAACATGCTTCATATTTGGAACATTTTCCATGGCTTCTTCAAGAGGATAATTCATTCACTAGACAATAATCAACTTGATGTAATAAATTTATGTTCTGAATTCAAATGCTTTATCTTCATCAAAATTTGATTTTAATGGCATGACTGGATACTACATATTGTCCTCTACATTTTTATACCTCACACATGGAAATTGGACACTTCTACTTCAAGATATGGCTAGATTTGTGATGCAGCTTGTTTTAGATAGCTATAGTAATTTGTTCCATTTACATGGTCTTTTTTCATCGACTTATTTGGTATTCTTCAGCATGGACTCCTATTTCAACATGACTTTATCGATTTCAAGCTATTCTTGTACTCATCCTTATATCTTATTCCCAAATTCAGCTTTGAGGACAAAGCTCCTCTAGGTCAAGATATATTAGCCTTAGCCAATATATTAGCCTACTAGTGTTAAGTATAAAAGGCTAAGTTGTAACTAGCCTAGGATCTTTTTGCCATTTGACAACATTACATATTTGAGGTCTCAACCTCCCACCATCAGAGGGTGCATACTCTTGGCCACCATAGCTTGGGGTGCATACCATGCTCCAATCACTCATCATTTGATTCTCATCCAACATTGGTAATATCATTCATGCCTAGCCACCTTGGCTACGGTTTCTTGGAATTTTAGTCTATTTCTTGTATTTTCAATTTAATGGCTTCCTGTGGGAATCAGCTTCTTTACAAATTATTGGGGGGTAAGTCATACACGACCATTTAAGCTTATTTGTGGCTAGTACATCTCCATCTTATGTATCTTGAATTTATAAAGTACCTATAGTTAAAGAAAAGTGGAAACTGAAGCAACAATGGTAAGTCAACAAGACAACAGTTAACCAATCAAATTTAAACAAGTTTTTGAATGAATCTACCTATCATCTAAAATGAATATCTTGATTCTGCAGAATATATTTATTTATTTAAATCTAGAAATGCTAATTTGATATCAACATAGTCTAAAACAAATTAAGGGATATAATCATCTAATCATGTAGAGTCCCAAATTTGTAAAAATAGCCTAATACTATTCTTAAAAACTAATGAAAATAGCTAGAAGGATCCAAAATACACAAAAGCTAAGTAAAAATTAGCATGCGATAGAGAAATCATAGAAATTAAAGAGATAAATTTGAAACCCTTAGCATGGTCTTAAATATCCTTTTTAGGAAAAATTGAATGGAAAAGGTAAGGTTGAAAGTGTGCATATTATAAAATGTTTTAAAGCAACAATTTATTTTGGAATGAATGCTTTTGTCTTTGAATACTATGATCTATGATTTTGATAATTACATGAGGAAAAGAATGTAATGCAAGGGATCATTAGAACCCCAAGCCAATGAGTCATGAGCACCTTTAGGGGTGGTGGGTAGTCATCTTATGGTATAGGTCACCATCTCACGAATGTGAGCATAAATAAGAGACTATTCAAAGTGACTTGCAGGAAAGAGGACCTGAGTGGTAGTTCCCCTGTAATGTACGACATGTCTTGATTAGTGGAGCTATGAGCTCATGAATGACTTGAATTTGTGAAGAGAATGCAATCACTATGGTCTATTCTTATGGTTTGAAGGAACCATCCTAGGAACTTGAGAGGATCCTTCATAGATACGTACGTTTATCACAAGGGTTCAATAGAAAAGATTTTTTAATTCATTTTTTAGACCTTTTCTACATACAAAAGGATATCATTTAATGGGGATATCCACATATTTAATAGAAAAAGACCGCATTCTATTCAACACTAATTTATAGATATGGGATTTTTGAGTTAGGCCTAAAATCCAGGTGATAGTAAGGGTTTATAGATGGTGAACAATGCAAGTCTAAGTAGGATAATTTTTTGCCAATGTTACAAGAGTGAGATTTTGTAAAGACTACACACATACATATATACATATAGATATATGTGAGAGATGACAATAATACCCCAAAGACATGATACCCATGTGTTAGTGGAGAGCTCAGTTCTTACAATATCACCGCATGGTTAGCTTCACCAAAATGAGCTACCACTAGTCTAGCGGTCTAGTGGTAGCGTGTGGGGATGAACTCCTCATGTGAGCTGACATCCAAGATGGGCATGACACTCCTTATATATGAACCCATCGGAAAAAGGTGTTTTATCATGTGAGGGTTAGGGTGATCCTTTCTTAAGCTCCAAGTTACCTTGGCCCCTAAACATGGTGCTTGGTGCCTATCCCCACCACTGTAATGCTAGTCTCTTCAAAGCTATCAAAGAAAGAGAGTGGAAATAAGTAGTATAGTCTAACAAAACCAAGGGCTTAAGGGTTTGGCCTTACAATAGTGCTTACACAACCTAGTTGTAATTACCCAACTCATTGTACACACACATGCACACACACACGCATGCACATAAATACATACGCACACAAGGAATGCCAAGGAAACTTGTATAACAAGGTGTAAATTGAATATTTTGTTTATATATCATAGAATATGGTAGCATAGACTATTTAGAAGACTAAAGAAAAACATCAAAGAAAGTGGATGAACCAAATCCGAATATTAGAGTTATGGATGGGTGGACTCCATAACTCTAATAACTTTCCGACTCTAGGAAGGATCATAAGAATGTGACCACCTCTAGTAGAATAAAGCATAAGCTAATGTTGGTTTAGGGGGAATACAATAGCATTCTTTCCTTGATGTTGTAGAAGTTCAAAATGACTACTCTACTCTCTATGAACCAAGTATAGTGGTAGTTACTCTAACCTTTGATTGGTTATGAAGAAACCCTAATTAGATGGGCATTAAGAACCATTAGGGTTGTTGTCTAATGCTTTTCCTACAAAATAAACCAAAACTCCCACATCCAACTAAGTTCAATATTCTCAAAAGGGGGGTTGGATGATGATGTACATGGAACTCAAGGATTTTGGTTAACCACTCAAGGACCTCTCTAGGAATTATGGAGAGCACTACTACATCTAGAGTTGAGGGGTTTGATTCAGCAACAAGCATTCCACATATTCAAGTTGATAGCGGGGCAATTTCGTCTCATGTACTAGGCCTATCAACCCAGACTTTTGCAAATGCAAGTGATAAATATCTTGTCATGTAGAAGAGAGCTCATGCCAAGAAGGATTGGGGACATGATTTAAAGAGAAAAATAACCTAATATTGCATCAAAACTAGACGTAAGCTTTTGTAGCATCTAATATTCCTTTTAATGTCATCCAAAATCCAATGGGATACTTTAATATATCCATGGCCAAATTTGGATTCACATTGTCAAACTATAACTAAATGTGCATCCAATACTTAAATAAGCTAGAGACACATGTATGATGCAAAGTATTTGATTTTATACCTTCATATAGATGTACAATTGCATTGGATAGTTGGACAAATAATTAATGCAAGCTATTGATTAATATTATCATTGTTTGTCCAAGTGAGAATTTTCTTAGAAGTAATTGATAGATCTCTTCAAGAAAAGATTGGTTGCTTCATTGAAAAAATCTATGAGTGGTCCATAACAAAAATTCAAAGTTTTAAAGCATTAGGGGAGATTTGAGAGGTATCAAAAATACCTTGTAAGAGATCCTAGAGAGAGAAAATATTTTAGAAAAAAAAATATTTATTTTTAAAAATCATATATTGGTAAATAAACATATAATATTCTCGTGGCTTGTATCATCAAACTTAGAAATATAGGCTATCATAGAGATTACAATAATTGACTTAATGAGGATCCTACCTTCTATTGATAAAAGTGAAAGTGAATATTCAATTTGAATTTTTTTGACATTGGGTTACCTCCCTCCGTCCACGTTCTCTTCTTTCTTTCTTCTCCTTCTTATTAGTTACTTTCTCATTCTTCCTCTTTTTCAAATTCACACAATTTTCCTACTCAAAGTTACAAATTGCATCCTTAGTTATGGATCAATCATGCAATTATCTTTAAAGCATTAGTAAAAGTTCTCTCTATCATCTTCACATTGAGAAAGAATGTGAATATGAACCAATCAAGGAAAAAGTAAAATCACACATATTTCAAATTTCATGAAGAAACATATGTTTAGATTTGAAGAAAATGAAATTCCAGATCTTTGGTTTGACGAAAGGTTATGTCCCAAAGATCCTAACAAAAATAATATTGCTCCTTTTTATAATAGCTCTTCATTGACGAGGTTTATTGGTGGTTATTATAATGGAATTTTAAGCTATACACTTAATCTAATTGATGTTGAGAAGGATGTTCTTAGATTGGATAATCACTTATTAATAACACATAGAGATGAGTTAGTATGAAAACTATAGGATTGTCAACAAAAGTTCCATTCATTCAAGAAATATATCAAAGTATAACAACTAAAACAAAATATTTTAAGCCTTCACAATTGACAAAGAGCTCTAAAGAATATTAAGAATCTCAAACGAGAAGGTGGCTAGCCACATTAAAAGAATTGAAGTAGTAAGATTCACCTTTTCACTTAAGAAAATGTTGAATACAACTTTGCTTATCATAGTATTTGAGTTATGATATTGATCTTTTTTAAGTCCCTTATTTAACCAAATGCAAGTGAGAGATATGCTTCAATTATATCTCAATTTTATTATCACCTTTTTCCCTCAATAGTCTCAAAGAATATTCTTGAGAGGAAGAAATTCATGAAAGCTATAATTTGCAGTGTACAAAATTAGAGAGGGTCTTCATTATATTGATTAATAGAGCACTTTCATCAAGTCATCACAACTATTCAATGCTATTTAGTGTTCAATTTAAACACAAGAAAAAACTAGATAAAATATTATTTAATTATTATAAAACTAATCAAAAAGATGATGATCTCAATGACTTTAAAGGCCAATTGAACCTTTTCGAAAAGGCAATGAGACAGAAGCTTGGGGTAATCAACACTTCACTCTTTATATGGTAAAAAGTTAGCATTATCATGTTTTTTCATTTTCTAACTAATATAAGATTTTTAATGGACTCTCTTTATTTTTTAACTATGTAGCATATTCTATACAACCGTGCTTCATATTTCATTAAACAATATGGAAGCCTATCTATTTGGTCAACCCAATGCATGGAAAAGCCACATTATCATGCAAAAAAACAAAATACTTTAGACACGCAGCATATGAAAGTGAAATAATCCAAGAAAATACTTTATTAGATGTCTTCCAATGATTCCATAGATAATTTGTTATAAATTCAATCTTAAAGCCATAACTACATCATCTAATATATCATATTTGGCAAAAACCATACAAATAGTTACCTAAAAAAGAAAAGAGTGATATCTAAAATATTGTGCAAAGAAAATATTTTAGAATGGTTACAAACTAAATAAAGAGAACGCAAAATATGGATTTTGAGAAACCCTAGACTCTTTGAGATCTTTTATTCTAATTTTATTGTATTATAAAGAAATTTTTGGTTTCATTCCGCTCAATAAGGCCTCTACATTTCAAAAACTCATGTTTTCTATAGAGTGGGATGAGCTTAAAATCTTTTGTATCTCCTACATGAGGAGAGAGTAAATAGGAGCAAAGAAATTCCAAAGTATCCATCTCTAGATCCACTATAACCAACCATGTAGCCAAAAACCCTTATGGCTTCTTCCTTATCTACTAAAATAACATTCTCCACTCCTTTGTTGAAAACTTGAGATTGAATGACTTTGAAAATAGCTTTTAAATCCATCACTGATAAACTTAGAAATCTTGACAATCTGATGTGATAAATTGCAATAGTTTGATTACTTAAGCTTCCAATATAATGGCCAAGGCCTTGGCTTTTCCCAAGCTTTGGTGGCCTAGAGCCCTTGGCTCTTCCAAGAAAATTATCAAGGTCTTCAATTTCAATCTGCATAACAATTAGAAATTTTTCTTTCTTAACAAATAAAAATATTAAGGTCACTTTTCCATTAACCATAACAAAGCTCTAGCATTAAGCCTGATGAAAATCTTAAAAATATCTTTCATACCTTGGGATTTTCATCATTTTCAAGAAGGCTCTTGTCATAAAGATTTATTGAGTTATTTTACTTCTCCTCTAATGGAGACTTCAATGTCTTCTTCCTACCCTATGTCCTTAATGCTAAGTTTTTTTCGAACCTTTAAGAGCTCTTCTTTTGTAAATAGCCCCTTCTTTTCATAGTCCATAATTTGATTAATATATGAATGCAAGGCTATGGAGCTATCTTGGAAATTCTCTCCCTCAACATCAAGAGTTACTGGTGGGCATGGTTCATAACTTATGAAATCATTATCAACCTTACCCTGCATTACAAGGATAACTAAGTAGTAATCTTGTCTAAGATCAAAAAGGTGTTGAATATCATTGAGCAATACATATCTTTTTTTGTTGAGATAAGGTAAGTAATAAATGTAGGGATATAACCAAGAGGGCCTTCTTTAGTTTTTGTACATTGTATCTCCTTTTCTTCTACCTTTGTGATATTCTCACTCTTATACACAGCAAGATCAAAATTTTATACTAGCTAGAGCTCAACATCCTCTTGAAACATCTCTACTTTCTCTTCAAACTCTTCGTCTATGCATGCAACATCTTCTCCCTCTTGTCTTGCACTTTATCTGAAGAAGAATCTTCCATATATTAAAGATACACAAGTAATCATATGTCTTTTTGGATCAAAAGACATTGTTGTTATTCCTTATGATAAGGATAGTTTGTTTCACACTTTCTAAATTTCTCATCAATAAGATTTCACCTCGTAAGAAACGTTGTCATGGGACCATTGTTTGCTTGAATCACATCATTACAATGAACATAATTGACAATTGTAAGACTCTCTACATGTCTAGCATAATATTACCTATATACCTAAACTATATCTTCAAGATCTCCCAAGAGCTCTTCAAATCAAAAGTAACATTTAGCATATCCTTTACATACATCAACTTGGATGAGTTTTTTATCTTTGAAGAAAATCAAAGAGTCTATCATCACATGTATCTTCCAATTATTCTTCTTCCATTGCTTCTAGAGAAAGCTTTCTTTTTTATATTCTAACCCTAGAACAACTTGCAACTATAAAAAACTCAAATAAGAAAGAAGGAACACCACTAAATCTTATTAAATGGAAAAATAAATGGTGAAATTGAGTCCACAATGGTTCACCATATGAAACGTGAAATATAACACCTAAAGGAGGATCATACACAACTAAACTTAAGTTTCAAAAGACAAACACAAGAAAATAGTTTAGTTTGTCTAATTTTAAATAAAATGCAAAATCCATTGATGTAAGAACGACTAACAAGCAAAAAAAAAATACACCTTTCACAACAAATCTAGTAAAAAATTAAGTTGAAATTTTTTTTCACATGATTTGATTTGTTGATGTTGTGGAAGACTTTGTTGGTGATGTGTGATCTTGTGCTTTTTGTTGCAATGGTGCATGATAGAGATACAAGAAGATTGGGCTTGAAAATAGAAAGATAATGTGAGATTGTGCCATTATTTTTGGAACTTGTGTCAAAATGTCATTTACTAACCCGAAAAGAAATCTCTTTTTTTTTTACTTTTTTTAAGGCATCCCCTCACATTTTGGGCTATTTTCGAGGCTAAAGAGTGCATTACATGAGTATACATGCAATTAAACGCCACTTTAATATATCTCTTCAATGTTATTTTCCTTCTAGTCGAGACAAAATTTTATTCCAAATTTTTGAGTCAAAGTTGATTTTATCTCTTTTGAGGCTGATTTGACCAAGCACAACTCCATCCACACAAAGTCTTTTGCTCAATCCTTCAAAGCAATGAATTTGGAAAAATGCAGCATATGGTCCAAACACCCTCAACTTTCTGATTCTTCGTTTTTTTTTCATCTTCCCATGTCAAGTAAATAACATTTCAGTAGAAAAGCATGTCCTTTCCCATCCATATTTTCAAAAATATTGATTTTTTGTGGTCATGATGAATGAAATGACAAATGTGGTCTATTTTATCCTCATAAACACCACTTTTGCATTTCACATATCAAACTAGTGGGTTTGTACAATCTATCATGTGAAACATGACTAAGTCCCTTTTTGTCCCTTGCTTGGCCTATTTGTCATGTTTCATATGTTTTCTAAAAGGACCTACATCTTCATGGTTATATGTTGTCTCAGTTTCCATCAAAGTTTATTGGAAAGAAAGTCTGCATATGAAACATGATAGCATGTGGTTTCATTTTTTTTTAAGTTTTTTTTTGCATTTCTTGCATTGATGTAGACATAATGGGTTGTTTAATGTATTATTGGAATTTTTTATTATTGTACTTGGTGAAAATAGCTATGGCTAGACCAAAAGCCACTGCGCAAGGAAGCAAAAAGTTAATCCTAGGCAAATTGTTCAAAAGATTCAGCATGCCTCCAAGCCATCTAAGCCACCAATAGAATGTAAGAGAAGTTTTTCACAAGGTGTGAGATGTCTAAGAGAGATTAACAAGGCAATGAGGGCTCTTAACAACATAGTTCCAAAACTACCATTCCAAAGACTTGTAAGGGATATTTGTATTAAGCAATAATTTTTGGTGGACAAGGAGTGCTCTCAACCACATACAAGAGGCTATAAAGTACTTCTTAATTGAGTTCTTCCAAGATTTGTGCATCTATGCTACCCATGCACACATATTGACACTCATGGATAAGGACATGGTCATCCTAAGAAGGTTAAGGTATAGATTCTCCAAAATTCTAGATCTAGTTTCTCTTACAAATGTAAAGTCGTACAATATCTAAATGTGCCACTATTATAGGAGGAAAAAGGTAGACATGTGTCCTAAAATCGAGAATATCACACATGAGAGAGATAAGAGACTAGATGAGAAGGAGGAAAAGGCTATAGAAGAACAAGTAGAGAAATGGAGGGAGCAGAAAAGGAAGAAAGCAAAAGAGAAAGAAATAGAGCACCTAGAAGCATTAGAAGATGATCTCTCTAACATGCTTGAGGAGGTTAATCCACCAAGCTTCAATGTGTATTGCTTTTGGTAACATAAGCAAGAGAAATGAAATTGTTTCTTTGGACTCAAAATGTATCCAAATCCTCAATGATAAAATAAGTAAGTGACTCTAATCTTCTTGTTGGATTGAGGTATAACATGCCCATTTTTTTTTACTCTTAAGAATGATATTTTTCTAAAAATTTATTTTTTGTATACTCAGTATCTTACTTCTTTTACTTGGTTTATTGAGACAAAAGCAATGGTGGGATACAATATAGAACTTGTGGAGTTCAAGAGAGTTAAGAGAGAGAAGAACACAATAGACTTATGTGTGTATAAAAGGAATATAACCCTTATTCTTTGTTATCTTCACTTATATATGAATATATACTATGTACATATATAAAAGGTGCCCCTTGTTGGCTATTGGCATTTATCCTAACAACCTCCCACTCGAAGGCCAATGTACCTTTACAAGAGTATGAAAAGAAAAGTGAAGATATTATCCAATGTCCATTAGCACTCTATAGTGTCCAAAGCACTAAGAAGGTAAACTCTTTATGAGAAGATTAGTAGAGTTATCATTTTTATGGGCCTTAATAAGCTAAATGCACTTGTCCTCAAGCATCTCCCTAATGAAGTGATACTTCACCTCAATGTGCTTTGTTTTTACATGAAAAGTAGGGTTCCATGTCAATTGAATGGCACTCTGATTATCACAATGCAATGTAGGTACCTCTCTTGCAATGCCCAGGTCTCCTACTAGACGAGTAAGCCACATAGCTTCCTTGCATGCCTCAATGACTGCAATATGCTCTGCCTCAATGGTAGATAGAGCATAATATAGCTATAATCAAGAGATCAAAGAGATTACACCACCTATGAAAGGAAAAAACCTATAGTAGACCTCCTAGAGTCTATGCTCCTCCCTGTAAAATCAATATCTATATATCCAAGAATAAATATAGCCTTCATTCCAAATCATATGCACATAGACTTAGTGCCACTCAAGTACCTCATTGTACTCTTTATTGCCTACCAATGCTTGTTTCCAAGGTTCTTCATATAGATGCTAACTACTCCCACCACTACGTAGGCAATTTTCGGATGTGTAGTAGCAATCATGGCTTATATCAAACTACCAATTGCTAATGCATAAGGAACCTTGGCCATTTGAGCCTTCTATTCATTTGACTTGGGACTATCCTCTTAGTCAAATATGGAGGCAATAGGACACCAATAGCCTTTCCCCTCTCCATATTGAAACGCTCCAATACCTTCCCAATGCATTTCTTCTGAGACAAAGAGAGTATCTTTTTGTCTTAACCTTGCATAATAGCATGCCAAGAATGTGACCAGTATTCCGTAAGTCCTTCATGTCAAATGTCTCATGTAATCTTTTCTTTAAAGCATCCACATCCATGACTGACTTTCCAATGATTAGCATGTCATCCACATAAAGAATCAAGGTAATAATAATACCATCCATAGCCTTCCTTGTGCATAGATAGTAATTAGTCTCACTCCTAATATACCCTAAAGATGTCACAAGGCATCAAACTTATGATACCATTCCCTAGGAGCCTATTTCAAAACCATATAAGCTCTTATACAGCTTACATATCAATTGCTCCTTGCCTTCCACAATAAACCCCTCATGTTGCAACATGTAAATATCCTCATGCAAATCCCCATGCAAGAAAGTAACATTTATATCCATCTGAACCAACTCCATATCCTCTCTAGCAACCAAAGCAAGAACCCTACAAAGGGTGTCCATCTTGACTAGTTGTGAAAAGTTGTCATCAAAGTCAATCACCTTCTCATGCTTAAATCCTTTGGCCACTAACCTTGACTCATACTTAGGCAAGGCATCAGATAGAGATACTTTCAACTTGTAGCCCCACTTATATGGCAATGTATTTTTTCCTTTAGGCAAAAATACTAACTCCCATGTAGCATTATTTTCCAAAGAATCTATCTATGTCTACCCAGCTCTCTTTCACTTATGAATATCATTCCTATTCATAGCATCTTCATAACAAGAAGGCTCACCACAATTCATAACGATGACATAGTCTATAGACAAAGTATATATATTTGGCGGTTTAGAAACCCTCATAGACCTATGTACAACTAACTCAACTAGAACCTCTAGTTGTCCCACCTCTCTATCTTGTAAAACATGAGGCTATCCACCATCTTATGGCACTTCCGCCTTAGCATTTGGTAGATGTCCAACCCCTACATCATGTGGAATAGGTCTTACAATATGATTATACTTTGGCTACGCATTCTCCTAGAACACCACTCTATGAATCTCAACTATTTTAATAGGGTGCTTATGCATCTTATCCTCATTAAAAATAACATCATGGCTACATATCACCTTCATTGATTCAAGATCCCATAAGCAATAGCCCATTTCATCTGACTCTCCATAGCCAAGAAAAATATATTTCTTAGAATTAGGATCAAGCTTACTCCACTTGTCTCTACGTATATGCATGCGTGTCTCATAGCCAAAAATATGCAAGTGATCATAACTAGGTCTCTTCCATATCATAACTCCTCTAGTATCTTACCATCGAATGGGTTGCTAGGAGACCTTTTGGTCAAATGCACCATAGTTTTACAGCTTCAACCCAAAATGTATTAGTGAGACCAACATTAGAGAGCGTACTATGGACCCTTTCCTCAATGGTCCTATTCAACTTCTCAGCCACACCATTTTGAGCAGGATTCTTAGGAACTTTCAACTCTCTCTTAATACCATGGCTTACATAAAAGTTCATAATAAAGGCATGCAAGGTGTACTCTCCACCATTATCACTCCTCAAGAACTTAAGCTTCTTACTTAGCTAATTCTCTAAAAATGCCAATAACTTTTGATATGCATCCAACACATGACTTTTCTTATGAAGAGAATAAGCTCAAACCTTTCTTGTGATATTATCTATAAAGATGACAATGTACAATGCTCCATCCAATGAAACCATTGATATTGGTCCACACAAATCACTATGAACCAAATCAAGACATTCTAATCTTCTACCTCCACTATCTCTCTTATGCGACATTTTAGTTTTCTATCCAAAGAGACAATGCTCACAAAAGCCAAGATCAAAAAAATTTAGACAAGAAAGATAGTTCAAACAGCACAAAGCTTTCATTCTAGTAAAACTAACATATGATCCAAACAAAGATGTCATAAAGAGACAAATGGTTGTTCAGTGTGACAACTACAATATGATCTTTAACACCAAAAACATGAGAAATACAAGGTATCGGATTTTAATACTTTGGCCACAACAACAGATCCCTTATAAATTTTACACACATGATTACCAAATATCATTCTATAACCACAGTTATCAAGTTGCGTGTATTGATCAAACTTTTTGTCAAGTCTAAAACATGTCATGCATTTTGCCAAAAAAGAAACTATTTGGCAATGACAAGTGTACATCCCCAATGCCAACAATGCTACATGCATATTATTACCAAGGTAGACATATCCTCTCTTTCCAACATCATAAGTACAGAACCGCTCTCTATGTGAAGTAACATGAAACAATGCTCTAAAATCCATAAGCCAATTTTGAGACATGTCATTGTCCATGGCAACCAAGAATGCATCACCTTTGCCTTCTTACCTTCTTGCTTCTTCATTCACTTGCAGCAATCCTTTTTTATATACCCCTTCTTATTATAGAAGTAGTATTCTACATCCTTTTTGGCTACATAACTTGCTTCTCAATTTACCTCTCTTACAAGAGTCCCCCTTGGCATTTGACCTTCCTCTCACCATAAGTGCACTAGAGCTCTTTAACCCTACATTATTCTTTCTATTCACCTCCTCGGTGAGTAAATTGCTCTCAACATTAGCACCCATAAAACCACCTGCAAGTGTGATGTTACTAATGGCAATCCTACAACTATCCCAACTCTCATATAAGATGACTAACAAGAACATGGCCTTCACTGAGTTATGATAGACAATGTTTTGATATGTCAATTGGTTGAAAAGGTGTTGAACTCATTGAGTTATTAACCATCAAAGCCCCCTCCTCCATGCGAAGATCAATGAGTTGTTTCGACCAATAAACTTGTGAGGCTGCACTTCCTTTTCATATAGATCACCAAGATTTTTCCATACACCTATTGTGTCTTTCATATTAAAATGCATAGACTTTGAGAGTGTCAACATTATGGTAGAGCATGTCAATTCATCTAATTCCTTCCCATTCATCTACATCCATGTCCTCAAGCTTAATCCCACTACATTTGATCGGCTTTACCTACTTCTTTTGAACCAATTTGTTCTTTTCAATATGAAATTTTTATATCATCAAGCTTTTCAATATTGAAAAATGCATACTCTGAACTCAACAAAGAAGTCATAATGACGAAAATATGTCTGCACACTAAAACAGCAAGAAATATCCAACTAGAAGATCAAAATAGACCAATGGACTACAAATGAAGTGTTGCACAAAGCCAAGCAACAACTATCCAAGTATCAAACCAGCATAAAAATTATGCACAATTAATCTTCCAACACTCCCAAAGGCATATGAATTTTTTAAATCATTTTCCAAGTATTCTTGCTATTTTTTTAGCATTAGACAACTGCCCTTCACATATTAATTTCATCCCATATAATCTCTGTAAAGTGAGCATAAACTAGCATGATAAATCCTTCAAGATGAAAAATGCATGGAAACCTATATGAAAACCCAATCCAGGAGTAGTCAAGAGCCTCTAAGTGCAAGCTATCGTCCAAAAATATTGTCTAAAAGAATTGCTCTATTCTATATAAAATAGAGAACTAAAGACTATATGAGACCCTCTATGATTGCTCAAATTTGTAGATCTTGTTGTGCTCCTTTTTTTTTGCTATAGAATACCTCAATCTGATATTGTATGCAAAAGTTATGGCCAAAATGTGAAAATGTTGTCAAGCTACCACAACTATCCACAACTTCTACAACATGGTCGTATATCCACTCAGAATGGATAGAATGCCTCCAAACTAAATACTTTAAATGTATTTTCATTTTCTCCTCTATTGTTCATATATTTGAGAGGACAAAAATGGAAGAGAATATTGATTTCTCTTCTCTTGAAAGGGTTCAATGTTGCTCAATCTCTTTGAGCATCCAATACCTCTTTTTGAGCATCCAAAGCCAAGCTATTTTACATCACTTCCAACCACTAATGGCTGCCCAAATCAATGCCAAAATTGGATATCAAAACCCCAAATTGGGCCTCAATAGCTCAAGTACCTAGTTGACTTAGATCTAGATCCCAACTATAAGAATAATACATCTATCAAGGTGTGGGAAGCAAGCACCAGTGCCAAAGAAGAAGATAAAATCCTTAACCTTCGCATAATAAAAGTTCACTCCTTGCTCTTCTCGATGTAAGCATGAGCTCCCACGATCATCGAACGCCCCTTTGATACAAATTGAGAGGAAAGAAATTGTGGGATGTAAGGTAGAAGTTATGGAGTGCAAGAGGGTTAAGAGAGAGAATAATGCAAGGGAGTTATGTGGGTATAAAATGAATGGTATTCTTATTCATTGTTATCTTCACTTATATATGATTGTACAGTGGATACATATACAAGGGAAGCCCGCCCAAACTATTGGCCATTGGTCTTTATCCTAATATATACAATGTATAAACTCCTTTTCAATATACAACAACAAATTAAGGTTCTTGATCCTTCAATCTTCCATTACATGAGGGAAAATGAGCTCAATGTAAGAGGATTTGAACATTGGTTCAATGGGATTAACTTTTACATTTTAGAGTTTCTTTTAATTCTATACCATGAAAAGTAATTAGTTTGGTATTTTGTTTAATTTCAAGAGAGTTTATTTTACTAAATTTTTAACCTATGATTATTTTTAGTTCTCATTGGAGCTCGATTATAATAGATTGCATTGATAAGCAATATTTTTCATCAATTATTTGAAAGGAATCCATAAAGATGGTAAGATGTTAGTTAAATAATCCAAGGCTTCATTAATCATTTGAAATTTTATTTGTTGTAAGAACTCTAAATGTTATTATTTTCAATATAGATATATAAAAATATTTATTCAAGTGCTACAAAAAATGCCCTATGTAAAGCACCAAGGAAAGGGATTCAATGGAAGCCTCTTATACCTTCCAATCTACTTGCACAAATGGAGTATCAAGACAACTAATTCTATAAATATTATCAACAAGTTCTATAATTTTTCTTTGTGTTGTTGGCTATAGAACCCTCATTAAGATTAGTTATTCTTGTAGTTGGAGGGTAATTGCAAATGCTAGAGATTGGTTAAGTCTGTTTATATTAACGATTACAAACTTGCAAAAGTAATGTGGAAGATGCTTAACTTTAAGATAGAGTTTCACTCAAAAGATAGTCCATTGCAAAACGATAATGAACTAACACTCTTTTCTTTCAAATATGTGATAGTTTTCTAAGGATTGTTACAATAGTGAGCATGTTTGGTATGTATGAGCAAAGTTTTTCAAGTACATAATCAATAATTACATACAAAAAGAACAAGGAGACAAAGAGGCCATAAAGAGTGTGGAAGTAGAGAAGGAGAGATGCCCACAATTGTTGGAAGTGAAGGCATACCCTCAACACCTAAGGTAACCAAAGTATCAAAAAAAGACAAAGGAACTCTTAAAACGGATGTTTCTCTCTCTAAGAAAAATCCTCACAAAAGGAAGTAGCTTTTATATATTACCTTATAAAACCTCATGTATATAAATCATGAAGAAAGTAAATATAAATTTGCTACAATATCCAAACTTGTATTTATATTGAAAGTAAGGAGATCTTTTCTTCAATATCCTTGCACTACATTTTTTTCTTTCCTCTTTGATATATGTTAAAAAATAGCATATATGTTTGAGATTCAATAAGTGGAATCAAATATACAGCTAACATATATGATTTAATGTAGAAACTTATCCATTTGTTAACTTGAAATGTAAATAAATATGGTAATTTAATTTTTTTATTTTGTAAATCCATCTTCACTTGATGTAGTGTACATTATCATGCCACTATGCTAACATAGTGTGAAAAACTCTAGAGTGCATCGTCATTCGACTTTCTTATTGATCTAGAGAGTCAATGCCATATTAGTCATTAGTGTCACTGTTCGTAGTGTGGATGGTTCAAAAATACCAGATTTTTGGACAAGTTTAGCCTATTTTTTATATTTTAGATATTATTTCTTATAAATATCCAAAATTTGTAGAAAACTTCTAGAACAGGATGACATGTAAAAAAAACAAGTGGATTTTGATCATTTTTAGGGAATTTTATGCAAAAAGAAGGATTGGCGAAATCGCGCGATCGCAGTTTATAGGCAGCAAACAGCACTTCGAACTGGGAGGAGTGATTTGGGAGAATTTTGCCAAGAGTCGGCCTAGTATTTTACCGCCCTTTCAGAGCCAATGGAAGCATCAGATTGGTGGTCTGAGCAGTAGAGAGAAAGCTATTGTTTTATGCAACTTTTTGATCTACAAGGGATTTATCTTCTCAAGATGCAAAAATAAATTGACAAACTTCACCTCTATGAGTATTCTTCTATATCTTCTATTTCTTTAAACCCCCTTCTCTTCCATCTACTCCTCTCCTTGAATCTCCCTTTACCCTACTATCTCTTACTCCCGTGGTAGACTTTCGACAAACACTTCGACAGTGGTGAACTCGACGTGAAAGTCCGCCAGTAGGTGTACAAAGACGGGGGATTCTGTAGGTT
Source organism: Lygodium microphyllum (assembly GCF_053477565.2). Classification (NCBI taxonomy): domain Eukaryota; kingdom Viridiplantae; phylum Streptophyta; class Polypodiopsida; order Schizaeales; family Lygodiaceae; genus Lygodium; species Lygodium microphyllum. The sequence goes on from NC_141155.1 coordinate 101,887,664, forward strand.
CAAGTGGTGGTGATGCTTTACAACAGATGATTACTTTGTTGTAGCAACAACAACATTATCAGTTGTTGTTACAACAACAGATGCAAGCTCAGTGAGAAGCAAAAAGAATTGATTCCTTAGCTGTGAATGAATTGCATGCAGCGGGATAAGAATTGAAGCAATTTAAGGGTCAAAATGTTTCAGCCTTCATCCGATTGTATGAAGAAAAGATGTTGTTTCATGGGGTATCGCAGTATGCATGGAGTCGGTATTTCTCCCATTTGTCCATGCATGCATTGTGTGATCAGATTGATCAGTTACATAGAAGAGATACTGATTGGGCATCTTTTAAGAAAGCTTTAAGAGAATAGTTTTTCTTAGAAGGTGCAGGATTGGTAACTAAAAAGACATTTACTGATTGGATTGAAAAGCCCAATAAAGGGTCGGCTACTACAGCTTTGCTCTGTGAATTTGAAAGTCGGTATACGCAATTGGATGCCGATGAGTAGCAATCATTGGAGATTCAAGAAATTGATTTGTTTCTGAAGGCTACAGATCCTATCTTGCAAGAGAAGCTGACTGATCGTTTAAAATATGCCTTTTCTGAAACAGGACTGAAATTAGATTTGGCTAATGTAACTGAGGCAGTGCATATGTTGGTAAAGAGAGAGCGGATGAAATTAAGATGGGGTACATGCACCACACCTACCAGTGCTCAAAAGGGGGCTAAAATTGCAGCCAAGGTGCTTGTGGCTATGGCAGAACAACCGGCTATACATGTTGGTCCATCTCTTAAAGGTGATGCTGTGGATGAATTAATCAAAGGCATGCATGATTTGAGGCTGAATTTGACTGAAATATATGCAGAGTTCAAAAAGTTGAATGTTAAGGTAGAAGAGAAGGGTCGAGCAAGACCCCAAAGGCCATGCAAAGAAGGATACAAGAGGAGATGTATTTGGTGTAACAGTTTACAGCATGAAAAGCGAGATTGTACATCCTACCGTAAAGTAGAAGCGAAAAGGTTAGTCTTTTGGAAAGATTGCAAAATACATGCAATAAAAAGTGGTCTTCCAATAGAACCAAATTTTAGAAATTGTGGCATGCAGAAAAGGTTGGATGATATAGCAAAAACAAGGATAGCATTTGTTGCTATAGATGTAGCCACATATGGGTTGAGAATTGAAAGGACCGAAGAAGCTCAAAAAGGAGGCATTGTTGAAGAAAAATCTCGCATTTGGATGCATGCATTAGATTGCATGGGAAATGGAAAAACAGCAAAGTTTGAATTGGCTAATGCAAGTCAAAGTATACAAGGGAGAACAGGATGGAGTGCACCAATGGATTCATTTTCAGCCTATGCTTATTTGGCTAAGTTCACAATCAAGAAGCTCTTGTGGAAAAAAAGAGAAGAAGAGATGAGGACACTGTTGGTCCTTCCTCTTCAGGCCCATCTAAATGCATAACACGAAGTAAAATGGAGCAACAGAAAGAGACTTAAAAAGCCATACCTGAGCATGTTATGGAGGATGCATCTCAAGAGAAGAAACAAGAAGGGAAGAAAAGGGGCAAGCAACCTAGTTACAGGTTACAATCGGATCTTGAAACTACCACAAACCTTAAAAAGGTCTTGGAAGATTGCATGCTTGGAAGTAGAGTGGAATTCACTTGGCGAAGTTCTTGGAATCGTGAAGTGTGAATTTCATTATGCAATCATTGATATACTGAAACAAAAAATACAGTTTGATAGTAAAGTTTTGCAAGCATTGATGCAGGTTGATAAAGACATAGAGAAATAACTTCAAAGCGAATATGATGATGCATGTAATGCTGATTTGGAGCAAGTTGATGTTGAAAATGGGTTAAATGGGAGCGTAGACAGCAAGCTTGTGGCTGAAATTGGTCTTATGGGTAGCAATAAGCATAAAGACAAGGCTATGTATAATGGGGATGTCCATCAACAAGTACATGAAGAAGAAGATGCTCATTTTATTCCAAGCAGTCATTATTCACAAACACATTGGGCTCATGCTACAACAAAGACAATTGTTAAAGTGGGAGAAAGAGAGATGCCTTGCATAGCTCTCTTGGATCATGGTTCTAAAATCAATGTTATGGCATGCAACTTGTATGAGAATGGAAGTTGGCCGAATGATGTAGATCTGGGATGGTGCATGTAGGCAGCAAACAACATCAAGGGATCTTTATATGGCTTGTCCGAATGTACCGTGACTATTGGAGATGTTAGGGATGAATATCATTTTTTTGTGCAGGATTCATATAGTTATCCAATGATTTTGGGGCAGCCCTATATTTCGGAACCAAGGCTTTCTTAGAAACAAAATCATTGGATGATGGTTCTTCATATACTTGGGTTCAGAGTAAAGACAATACAAAGGTGGTACAGTTTCTCAATGTTTGTGTGAATCATCCTCGCAATTGGGATAGGCTGCGGGATAATCCTATGCCACCTAATGCACGAGAGTTTAAGGGTTTTTAGACAACACTGTTGTAAGTGGAGGCTATGGCAGTGCCTCTAGGAAGATAATTATGCCTCCAAGAAAGGGAAAAACTGTGTTTGTGTCTAGATTGCAGGAATGGACAGCATGTAGTCTTAGCAGTTTTAAGAATATTTCAACCATATGTAGGGCTGAAAAGAAATATGTAGGATGGGCTAAGAAAAAGTTGAAGACATATGGTTTGATGGCTACAAATGAAGGTATTTTAGGGCTATTTTTAGGGCTGGTTGATGTTGATACAGTGGTTGAAATTTCTGCAGTAATTAATACTGAAAACAGGGCAGAAAAAGAGGCTATTTATGTTGACACTTTAGATATGTATGAAGTCATTCAATGAAGCAAGGGTGGATACAAATTGCAAAATAGTTGCAAAGAAGGTCAAGCCTGTGGCTTTACCTTTACCAATTGAAAGTGATGGGTTAGCTGAAAAAGTGACTCAACAACCTGGTTTATGGGATCCACATGGAGCAAGTAGGATATAAATTTACAACTGAAACTTTGCAAGAACTGAAATTTGGTAATACAAGCTTCCTTTTTCCTATAGAAAGAGCTTGTTTCTTGCAAATGTTGGCAAGGCATGGGAAAATCTTTGCATTTCAGCCAGATGAAATTGGATGTGTTGATCTGATCATAGTTGCACCTATGGTGATCTTTACATTACCTCATGTGCCATGGAATTTAAAGCATATGCTAGCACCTCGAGCATATTTGCCCAAGCTATTGGAGCTTTTGAATGAGATCAGAATCCGAATTTTGGAGCCTTCTTTAGCTCCATATTCGAATCAATGGTTTACTATTCAAAAGAAGAATGGAGCTTTGAGGTTTATACAAGATTTACAACCAATTAATAAAGTCACCATAAGGAATGTTGGATCAGGTCTGCTAGTGGATGAATTTGCAGAAGCATTTGCAAGCAAGGCAATTCACTCTATGGGTGATTTATATTCAGGATATGATTAGTTCCATCTTGCATTGGAAAGCCCAGATATCACTACCATGAAAACACAGTTTGGGTTGGTTAGGATGTGTACGCTTCCACAGGGAGCAACCAATTTAGTGGCGCATATGATGAATGCTATGCATAAATTTTTGAGGAAGTGTGTTCCTTAGTTGACCTTACCCTTTATTGATGATGTGCCGATCAAAGGATGGGATATCTATGAGAAGAATGAAGAGTTGAATGAGCATGGATGTAGAAGATTTATGGCTGATCATATTGTTGATTATGACAGGATTTTGAGCCATCTTGAAGAAGTGCATTTGACTCTATCAGGAGAAAAGTCAATTTTTGGAGTGGAGGAAGTATTAGTTGTTGGGCACATGTGAGGACCATATGGACGAAAGCCCTCACCAATAAAGATTGATGCCATAATCAAGATGCGGGAGACATGTTCGAATGTATCCGAGGTGAGAAGATTTTTGGATGCATGTATCTTTTACTTGATATGGATTCCACATTTTGCTCATGTGGTTGAAAGTTTATATCAGCTCTTGAGAAAAGGGAAAAAGTTTCAGTGGATTAAACTGCATACGAAGGCAGTTCAAAAGTTAAAGAGTTTATTGATTTCAGCCCCAATACTAAAGAGAGCAAATTATGAGAATGGGCAACCTATTATTCTCACCGTGGATACAAGCCCAATTGGCATTGGTTGGGCAGTGGGTCAAGATGATGCTGATGGGGATAGGTATGCCATTTGGCTTGGAGCAAAGGTCCTTAATGAACGGCAACGTCAGTATTCTCAAGTCAAAAGAGAGCTTTGGGATGTAGTGACAGCCCTTAAGTGTGATATGGAGTATTTTATGGGATCTCATGTAGTGGTAGAGACTGATTGTCTACCTCTATTGGGAATGATAGTAAATTGCTCAACTCTCAATATTGTCATGTGATGGTGGATTACATATATAAAGTCACTTAACCTTGATTTTCAGCATATTGTAGGTAAAGAAAACCCCGTGGCTAACATGCTGTCACGAGCAAGGTTTGAAGATGAAGGAGAGCTGACGGAAAATGAAGAGGATGATGTGATAGGTGCTAAAAATGACTTTATGACTACAGGGAATAAGTATGCATCTGCTATTTCTGCAGATACAAATCTGAAAACAGCAAGTACATCTATCATGAATGCACGTACAATTGTCATAACAGCAAATACAGCAGGTAAAATTGTTGTAACATGGATTTCAGCAGTAAGAAAATGACTTACAGCCATGGAGAAGAGATGGGCAGTAGAGAGAAAGCATCATTAGTGTTATGCTTCAATGAGGAGACAATTTTTGGAAGAGTTGCATGAGGATGATTGGCTGAAAATAGGCCAATATCTCAACCTCGTGACAAAGAAGGCTGAGTGGTCTGAAGCTAAATTCAAAAGGATTAAAAAAAAAGCTTGTGGGTTTTTCTTGAAAGACGGATATTTATGGAAGCATGCAAATAAAAAGAGAGGAGCTCCAGTACGTGTATTGGGAGATACGGCTTCTCAACAACAAGTGATGCAGGAGCTTCATGAAAGTTTATGGGCTGGACATAGAGGAGTTTGGGGCACATTTGCAAAGATCAAAGAGAAACATTGGTGGCAGAACATGTATAAAGATGTGGAGCATTATGTTGAATCGTGGAGTGACTGTCAAACGTATTCCATGGTAAAGCATAAAGATGGGTTGCAACCAACCTATCTATTGTCTATGCATTGCAAATGGGTAGTTGATTTGGTTACCATGCCTATAGGTTTATGGAATATGAGATATCTTGTGCTTGCACAAGAAAACTTGACAAATCAAGTGGAAGGTTGAGCTCTTAGTACAAAGACTACTCAAGCAATTCGCACGTTCTTATTGAAAGAAGTCTTTTGCAAGTATGGTTGTGTTGGTAAAATGGTTGCAAATAAAGGAGAATTGGATGCAGATGAGGCTCGTGACTTCTTTTCACAGTTGGGTATCAAGTTGGCTTTAACTTCAACCTACAATCTTGAAGCAAATGGCAAAAGTGAAAGAGGTCATCAACCTATCATTAAGGCATTAGCAAAATCATGCAAGGATAGGATGAAAGAGTGGCCAAGAATGTTACCCTTTGCTTAATGGGCTGATATGACCACTCGTAGTGTAGTTACAGGGTATATGCATGTTGAATTAATGTATGGGCAATAGCCAATCATGTCTATTGAGGAGACTATTGCTACTTGGAGTGTTCTACCATGGGAAGAGAGTTTGAATAAAGAAGAGTTGTTGGTCCTACGCATTAGACAGTTAGAAAGAAAGCCTGAAGACATTGAGACTGCCATGAAAAAGCTGAAGACTACAAGGATCAAGAGTAAGAAGAGATTTGACAAGTGACACAGACTTTGACCACGAGCTATACAAGAAGGAAATTGGGTGTTGGTTTATGACACCAGCTTGGAAAATCAGCATAACGCCAATCAGAAGATGGCAAAGAGGTGGTTTGGTCCATATCTGGTAAGGTTTTTTTTTTTACAATGCTACCTATGTATTAAATGAGATGGATGGGACAGCTCTAAGGGTTCCAATGGCTGGAAAACATATCAAGCTCTTTAACCGTAGGGAACCTTCAGCATATGAGTTGAAGTAGTTGGATATTGAGCATGAATATGAGAATATGGAAGAAGAAGAGGTAGAAGATGAAGACATTGACATGGCAAAGAATACTTCTTCTGACACTATAGATCCATAAGACTTTGGCACATGACGGAGGATGTGCAAGTTAAGACGGGGTGGATGTCATGCCCCTATGCGGACATAGTGTGAAAAATTCTAGAGTGCATCGTCATTCGACTTTCTAATTGATCTAGAGAGTCAATGCCATATTAGTCATTAGTGTCAGTGTCTGTAGTGTGGATGGTTCAAAAATACTAGATTTTTGGACAAATTTAGCCTATTTTTTATATTTTAAATATTATTTCTTGTAAATATCCAAAAGTTGTAGACAACTTCTAGAGCAGAATGACATGTAAAAAAAACAAGTGACTTTCGACCATTTTTGGGGGATTTTATGCAAAAAGAAGGATTGGTAAAATCGCCCAATCACAGTTTACAGGTAGCAAACAGCACTTCGAATTGGGAGGAGTAATCTAGGAGAATTTTGCCAACTATCGGTCTAGTATTTTACTACCCTTTCGGAGCCAACGGAGGCATCAGATTGGCAATCTGAGCAGCAGAGAGGAAGCTACTATTTTATGCATCTTTTTGATTTACAAGGGATTTATCTTCTCAGGATGCAAAAATAAATTGATAGGCTTCACCTCTATGAGTATTCTTCTATATCTTCTATTTCTTTAAACCCCCTTCTCTTCCATCTACTCCTCTCCATGAATCTCCCTTCACCCTATTGTTGCTTACCCTCATGGTAGACTTTCGACCCCAAACACTTCGACAACATAATGATCTAATCTTTAGGATCATAATAATGTCCTTATTGAACCAAACATCAAGATTCGCTATATAATCTTTGTTAAAATCCTCAAGATTATGGTCCAAAGTAACTAGAGTGTACCAATATAATGCCATCTATTGTAATAAAAGCTGAGGATGAAATTTTGAGTAGCAAGCATGTATTTACAAGCGATAGAGTCTTGATTTATCTTACAAATTATCTTACCTTCTATCCCAATATCCCATCCCCCATCGATAAATTGTAAGACATGATCATATAACATCTCTTGATTGACAGCATGGCCTTTGATCTTCTTTTCTCACCATTGGAAAAGGCAACAAATACATGAATAGGTATAGACAAACTAATCTTGCTTAGCCTCTTTAGAGTTTAGGTTTTAATACTCTCTATATCTCAAAAAACACATTGCATCTATAACTCTCACCACTAGTGGCTAGACTTGGCAAAGACTACTCAAGGCTTGTAAAATTAGGCAAATAAAGAAGGAATATTGCTTCCCATTGGCCATGCTACATAAGAACAATATAAGAATGGTCATTAAAAAATATTCCATTCTTTTGCAAGTTATATTTTTCTCTTACATTTATACATTTTCTCTCCAATCAAACCATGTATAGCATCAATAATAGACTCGACTGGCTATCATTCCTCAAGATTAGAAGGATATAAATCTAAAAATAAAAATAAAATTTATCATAATAAATCTTATTATCAAGTTTAATAAAAGAAGAGCATTGAGAACGAAATAGTTACAAGTTGGTCTATGCAATTGAAGGTTTGAAGTTTCATGTTCCACATACAACTCTCTATGCATAAACACATGTATTAAAAACCTCTTTTACGCTATTCTTGTTTGCTTCAAGTCTGAAATCTTTAATCCTACCCTTCCAAGCAAAGTGAAAGGCCCTTCACGTCTCCGTATTTTCCTACATTTAGCTTATTGCATGGTAATCTAACTACATTTGCTAATAATAGCAAAAATCCATCTTCCATTTATTTCGAATGAATTATACACATATGGATATGATTTCAAAGCTTGGGCACCTTATTGAAGGTCGAATTTTTGTATCCATAGCATACACAAACACACACACACACACACACACACACACACACACACACATATAAATATAAGTTTTTGCAAAGGAAATAAAGAGACGAGAATAACAAAACAAGGAAAGAAAAAAATGTGCACTAAAATTTTTGATACTTTGAATTTAGGTTTAATCATTATTATCAAACAATCCCAAACATATCATTAATGTAAAGTGACCAAGACCCTATGTCATTAATGTAAAGGATATCGTAATCATAATTACGAGATGTTGAAAATAGATATACATGATAAATATTCATAGCAATATTGCATTCATATCTTTTTTATAAAATGATTTTTTGCTTGTTCAAAATCATAACTTCCATTATGGAGGCTTTACTCCCATTGGTCTAGAGCACTCTCTCTGTCTACACCCTAAAAGGCATTTTCAAGTCCTCAAAACTCCCCTAATGAATACCATTACCATTATGTTAAATGATGCTTTCAAGTATGAGTGCAAGTGAACACATAACGAACAAGTATCTAGAGATTACCTGGGTTCCTTGTACAACTGAAACTCTTAACTTATAATTAAAAGATGTGGAAATGTTGTCGTTCATTCAACCTTTCTTGTTGCATGCCAATCCAAATTGTGAAGCTTGTCAGAGAACATCAATACACATGCATTATTTAAACAACACTAATAAATATCTAAGGATCTTTTATTACATATATTTTGCTACTATTGACCTCATCCTCAATAGATTAGAATATGTAAAATGCACACTTCAAGAGACTAGTGCAAGTAGATTAAGAAATAATTACTTCTAATAAGCCTCAATGTATTGGCAACACAAAAAAATATGTAAGAGAGCTTCAAAGCAATGCACTTTGAAAAAAATTGAAAAAGATAATTGACCTAGTGAAGTCATTTGTACTACTATTGCATATGGTTAATGAAAATTTTACCATGGAACAAATCTACTTTTGAGACACTCAAAAAAATAGATAACTTACCTCATTCACATCATGTGAAAAGGCAACCATCACAAGAATTGTGTCACATTGGGCAAACATGCATGCTCCATTATATGGTGTTGGGTTTGTCCTAAATCTAGAGTTCAAATTATTTCAACAATCACAAAACAAAGCAATTATTGCAAATTTCAAACAAATATGTGATCAATTGTTATCAAGAGGAGGCAAACTTGCAACAAGTATACATATAGAAAGGGCCATTTAGGGATTCTTGACAAATTAATCCAATAAAGAGCATATTAGCCCCTACTTGATGGAAAGAGTTTAGTTTTGTGACCCCTTGTGCTCCGATATGTAGCTACATGGGTTGTATATATTCCTACATCTCTTGGCAACTACATCCAAATTTAGCTTGTATTCCCTTTCACACACTCAAAAAAGTGTGCTAAAAGTTTCTAGAGATGGACTTGGTATACTACTTTTTTCCTCATTGTATGATTACAAGCACACATAATGAAAGAAAGGAAAGCCAAGCACATCCTATGTTACATCTTGTGTGTTACTCATATCCCATTGATCATTGCTAATGGGAGTTCTTTTCTTATTTGATTGTTTTCTTAATCATAATTTTTCGATATTTTGCTTTCATTCTTTTGTTTAGTTCCATCACTCTTCAACTTACAAATGGCCTGTCTGGTGCTACCTTTCTATACAAAACTAGGGTCATGCATACAATATGCCACAAATGTTGCATCATTTTAAGGAGTCCATCATGCCTCTTTAATGATTGTATTTAATCCTTCTAGGACTAACAATGTATTATGTGCCCATAAAGGGGGGGGGGGGGTGTGTGTGTGTGTGTGTGTGTGTGTGTGTGTGTAATAAAGCTATACTTTATAATTCAATCCTTCAAGGGAAGCAATGAGCAATGTATTGTAAAGGTATACACATTTATAAAATAAAGCTATGCTTTTATGTATGTGTGCAATTATTATTCATATTAAAATGATGTAAATAATATTATATAATTATAAAGAATAGTAAAACCTATTGATATACTCATTATCTGTAGACCTATTCATTGATTCATTAATAAAAATTATAATACATAAAACACCCATCTATATCAATATATTGCAAACACTTTTTTTTGGGACGGACCATGCATGTGTAAAGGTAAGGCCACATATCTAACAATTGATGATATATTTGTGCACAAGTTCATAACTTAAGGGAATATAAATGCATAGATCATGTATAGCATAATTTACGAGAGAGAGAGAGAGAGAGAGAGAGAGAGTAGGACAAACTAATCATGGATTTTACAAGTCCCTACGTCTTGAATGGAAATATGGAGACTTCAAAAAAAGGGTCAAGTTATGGGTGGAATTATATATCAAGCATCAATTCTTTGACGAACCTCACTCCACCTCTCTCAACTTTCAAGGCAAGCCCTTATGGCTTTCATAACATTGTTTTTTTGGGCAATGCTTTGCTTGATCATTTGGCTTTTCTAAAGTCTTATATAGTTGACTTTACAAAAGGATTTAATATGACGTGAGGCATTCTGAAAACTTTTTATAATGCTATATGTACTGGGTGCATAAGCCCCTACAGTATGAACCTAAGACTTCTAATAAAGGTCAAGAAGTTCGCATTGCTCAGATGGAATCGGATAGTGAAATCAACCCATTAGGAAAATATTACAACCCCTCACTTAATGCAAAGAAATAGTGGCATCCGAACAAACCAAACACTTGCTTTGGCGTGGCTGCATACGGCTGTATGTACTTTTTTCCCCCTTACCTTTGGGCCTTGACAATCATGCTTTTCAAGTTTCTGACGTGGCATTCTTGATGGTGACCAAAAATGGTAGCACCACATTGAAGGTCTAACATCTCCTAGATTATAATTCATTGAATATGTAATGAACCAAAAGCATAAAGTAAACATTCAAGATCGTACATGACAAGGAAACTGTGACGTATGCAGGCAGCCCATACACCAGACAGACAGGCTTCCTAAGAGAGCATCTACTCCTAGAGGTACGCCATATCTGCATATAATCAGTAGGATTAACAGACTTACATATACAAAGTAGTTTGGGCAATACATATGGAACCTGAAACACACTTGAACTTCATATAATTTATACAAGGGTAGGCGTGACACTTTGAGCTTGTTCTCTGCTTCTTTGCAGAGGTGGGTGATGGTAAAGCACACAAGCATGTAATACACACACACACCCAAACCAATTGTTTTTTGGATATTCATTTCGTAAATACAAAATTCTCATACATAGAAGTCCATACACCAAAACAGCCACTTTACCAACTGCTGAATCATAATAACCTTAGCTGGGAAGCTGTACCATTGTTTATCAGAAGTCCAACATACCAACAGCCCCAACTTCATTCAGCAGTCCAACTTTGTTCAACAATTTCGCGAACCCTCCTGTTGTATTCTCGGCGATTTTCACTATACATGCGTGCAGCCTCAGAGTTGGCAGGAGAATTAGGATTAGGATCACACAGCAATGACTGCAGAAGGAAAAGGGGGGTCAGCTAGAAAAAATCAGTATTATATAACAGTGATTCTTTGTTTGAAACCCAAGAGAAAAAATCTCAAAAGTTGGAAACATTACTTTCCATAACATACTTCATCTGTCTATATTTTCATCATACGAGGAACTGCTTTCCCACCTGAATAGATGTAAGAATTGCAGCTACATCATAAATAGGGCTCCACTGATTTTGTAATATATCCAAGCAAATACTTCCATCTGCATAAACTGTTGGCAAGAAAAGAAGTTATATAACTGTATCTGCCACCAGTCTCAAGGGAGCACTTCATACCATGCTTTGTTGAAGACATTAAATATGAAATATGATCCCGCACATACTGTTTGGATGAAACATCTTCGAGACAAAACGAACAGTTGGAGGCTTATTGGGATAATCTTCACTGAACTGCAATGTTAGCTTGAACGTGCCTGAAATAATCCCAAAAGAGAACATATAATTTATCCATGTCATGTTGGATCTGAGAATGCTTAACAGCCGTCTCTTGCATCCAGTGCAAGACTTCATAGAACCTAGGCTCTTACCTCCATCCCAAGGTGTATCATCAGGACTGCAAACATCATCAAGAGTACAAGTCAGTCAAAAAAATCTACAAAATTTGTATTAAGAGCTGAGAGACTTAGGCCTACAGTATCATCTAGAGCATTAATAAACCCCCAGCCCCTACCCCCCAAAAGAAAACCAAAGAAAATAAAAATCACTGAACCCTCAAAGATCCTTCTACCTATAAAGTTATCAAAGCATTCGGTATTATGAAACTTAACAAAACTTCCCAATAGTAAAAATCACCTTTGAAAACCAACAATCTTCCAGAAAACAGCAGTTTAATGCAGGAACATTGTTGCAAAAGATTTATACTCTAGGGGAACGACATTTGTATACTCTACATAAAAGGCAGGTAGACCATAGGGTAAATGCTAGCGTACACCTGGGATTTTTGCATCAATCGACTGACAACTCCAACAAGTAATGGAGATACTTATGGTGGTGGTGCCATTAAGATCTTATTTCAGAGATCAGATTTCCCAGTCACTTATTCACAATCTCCAAAAAGTATATCCTTTCATCTTCATAGCCCCCAAATAAATTAATGATGACCCCTTACTGCCAGAGATTCCTAGGTGAGACCTCTTCTTTAAAAGCTAAATAAACATAAACAGCAAGTGTCTTGATAGCCTAATGGCAAAACCATTTGTCTTGGTTCCATGTAAAAGTGAAGAGATGCAACAGCTGAAGATGGAGAAGACTGAGAAACTGACTAAGCTGTCAGGCAAAGAGGCCAGTACTAGAGCAAGTAGTTCTATAGAAGTGGTGGTTGAAATTGGATGTTAATAGAATCAGTCAATACTCCAGGAACATATAAAGCTGCCAGGTAAAGAGGCCAGTTCTAGTGCAAGTAGTTCTATAGAAGTGGTGGCCGAAATTGGATGTTAATAGAATCAGTCAATACTCCAGGAACCTATCCTCCAAGCGTTGATGTGACAACAATCACATCAACAGCTACAAAACAGTAAAACTGGGTATGTCCCAGATCATCTGCAACATTATTTGGTACCCCACAGGGAATCAACTGCCTCAGCTGTATTGCTTCCTGATAGCAAAGGGCTGAAGCTATCTAAAGCCACTTATACAAAGGTTAGTAAGTTAAGTTTTAACATGTACCAGCACTCTTTCACATATTCAACATCCAAGCTACTTTAAAACCACCCACTCTTCCTCCAACAACAGAGTGTTGTCTACGTAACAACACTTCTGGCAACGTTGCCATCGTAAAACAGAAGTCAAGGTGAAAGGGCCTTCTATTAATTTTGTGGTTTGTAATTGCCACTCTAAAGATCAGAGTGAATAGAATTACAATCCTGTGGATCAAGAACAATGACACTCAGTGACTCTTTCTACTCTGGTTGCACCTTGGCATGCTCTCCTTCAGGTGCTCAAATAACAAGTCAGCTGTTACATGCATGCATAGTTGCTAGCAGTTGTGAAAACAAAGAAACAGAAACGACTGGGAAACAGTCAAAACAGAGTTTTGGTCCCACGAAGAAATGACAAAATGCAGACAGCAAATTATATAAATATGTATCAACATATCAAATATAGAAAAACCATAGTCACTAGGAGTTGTGAAAACGAAGAAACAGAAACAACTGCGAAACAGTCAAAACAGAGTTTTGGTCCCACTAAGAAATGACAAAATGCAAACAGCAAATTATATAAATATGTATCAATATATCAAAAATTTAAAAACACATAAAACACAAGACTCCATTTCCCATATTTAAAACTCAATCATTCATTATTCACATAGTGTCTCATGAGTCCATGACTCAGGCCTTTCAAGTTTCAGCTCACAATTGACATTAGCAGGTAGTGATCCATAGTTAACAATAATTCGCTATCCATTTAATGCCTTGTAAGTCATGACTCAGGCATTTCAAGTTTCAACTCACAATTGGCATTACCATGTCGTGATCCATGACTGTGGACACATGTTAAACTAAACTCACAGGATTGTGCAAGGGTGAAGGCCCACACATCACAACATGTTGTTTTCATACTGTCAGTGCTGCGTGCTAGCATTCTTCAAGAAATTGCTTAGGAAATCACAAAGAGAGACAGAGACAGACACAGAGAGACACAGAGAGAAAGAGAGGTTTTCAAGACAGACAGACAGCAGAAAACAAGCTAATTCTGGCAGCTATAAGAGACGACAGCAGGAAAAGAAATGTCCATCCTGGGAAAGAAAAAGTTTCTTAATGTTTAGCTAAGGTTTTAACCATTGAAACAACAGAAACACATTTTGCAATTCCCAAAACAGTACAAAACAGAAGTCACATTTCTTGGGCTAAAATATCAGTGTTTTATGCAAGTATGGTTATACAAGTACTCTACATCAAAATTTCAAACGCCACTGTACCCTGATTTGGATTCATAACTCACATTTAACTAGATACAAAACCTTGTGCAAGGAAGAGGCTCTATGTTACATATATGGCTACTGTATGCTCGGTTAAATTTGTCAGTTCACTACTAAGTTGTAAACTTGTAATAGGCTACCAACAAGGTGCCAAACAGCAATCATTGTGTTGCAGAGATATAGGGACATATGACTAGTTTTGGAATCAATGCATTTTATCTATAAATGTTTCAAAAACAGCAGACAGGAAGTGTAGGCCTTTTATCACCCACACTGCGTTCATCAGTTATTACAGACTCTTCCCCAGTCAACATGTGGAGCAACAAGCAAACATAAATTACGGATTGACTAATCAACCCCCAAGACACTCTGGTGTCTCAGTTCAGCTGAGGATTTGCCTCCTAAGCCATAGCATGTCAAATTTCTCACAAACTCCACATATTATTGCATTAACTCAACAAGGCCACAGGTCCATGAAGAAAATTCAAAAATGTAAGTATTCTAGCCTATCATTACCTTCCACTCTGCTTGTTTGGATAGCTATAGGGCAAACTACAAGACTATGAAAAGCATGATTGAACTATGATGGGGAACCTAGGGATGAATCACCCTAAATTTCAATTCCTCTTTCAAAACAAAGGTTGAAGAACACTAGATATTCAAACTCATCTTATCATAAGCTCCTCTTGAATTTCAATGGTGCCTTGGTGGACTCTTTCAAAACAAAGGTTGAAGAACACTAGATATTCAAACTCATCCTATCATAAGCTCCTCTTGAATTTCATTGGTGCCTAGGTGGACTCATTTGGAGGCATACAAAACTCCAATAAGCCCATTGACTTGAATGCCATGGGAAAAGTAAAACCCTAACTTTAACCACGCCTTTGTCCACCAATCGAGTGTGCCTTTACATATCAAGCATCTTCATTTATCTTGTTGGCTTGCTTGAGATCAGAGAAAAGGCTTTACTTTAATGGAGCTTGCTTAGATCCATACAGACAAATCTGGTGGTTCTCTAATTGTAAAAGTTACTCAAAAGCAAGATTTAGTGGGGATCAGACCATTGACAACTTTGTGGTCTTTCACACACAGCTTATGACGCTAGGAAAGTGCAATTTGGACTTCAAATGTGTCCTTCTACAGAACTGAAAGTTGAGACTTGAACTTGCATACAGAAACAAGGTTGAATTTTCAAGATCATGACTGCCATAGGAGGATGATCTTTAGTAAAGGCAGGATTGTCAAGTTCAGTTAGCACACAATTGGATGCAGAAATGATAAATCATATGCCCTAATGATAGAGAGGGGATGCATAGCATTATGTGAACAAAACCTAATGTTGCTCATTAGCTTGGAACTGACCAAAGTCATTCCGCACAGAAGTCCATTCATAAGCCATAAGCACCTTTGGATGGGTTCAGACCCTCTGCACTGCACGGACATGAGTATCTTCCCTCTGTGCCTATGCACATGGATTCATACACAACAGTATCTCCTACAAAAAGATGTAGAATATGGTGGCAAGAGAGTGGGTGACTGGCTTACAGCAGCGCTAGAAATCCTTTTCCATCACAAGATAACATCTTTATCAGGTGAACAAAGGTTTCTGTCTTATGTCCGATGGTGTGTGGGTGGACTTCAAAGCTTTCCGACTCCTTTTACCGGAGCAGATCCTGCACAGCCACTTTGCGTCTCTGTACCTAATCTTAATCCACCCTTAGATTCTCTTTTCTTCTATGCAGGGGGGGTCCGACTGTTAGTAAAGTTTCAAGGGATCCAAGTCTTGCTACTGCTCAGCTAAATTTCCTTGCAGCCGAGTATTAACAATCTCCATTTCTGGGGCGAACGGCTTTGATCTGCTTGCAAATCATGCTGCAGATAACGTCTGTTAAGCATATTGACGGTAGAATTGAAATATGCATATACCCTAACCGTTTGTTAAGCATATCAAAGCAGGTGTTCACCTCCCTGAAGAACAAAAGCAGAGCAAGGGAGCAAGAAACCATTCTAGAAAACTCGGAAAGGGGGAGGACCAAATACAAAGGAAAAATCCACATACCCGAAAATAACTGCGTTCCACAGCATGATGTTGTTGTCCTGAGGAGCTCCACTGATGCCTGCGGGGGGGTCATTCTGGAGGCGCTTGAAATCACGCATCAGGCGCTTGCGGGAAGGGGTGGACATGGCGGCCTGGTGCCGGTGGGGAGGGGGGGCGCGATCTGTGAAAAAGGCGAGGCGAATGTCACGGGCCACACACACACACGCACACACATAAACACGGGGGGACTCGGGAGAGAGGGCGTTTGGGGGGGGGGGGGGGGGGGCAGTCCTCTCTCCTCAGAAGAAAGCAGAACGAAAATGTGCCCTTTCTTTTCTCTTCGCCCTTTTTCCTTTTCTTTTCCTTCTTTCGCTAATCGAGATTCGGGAACTTAAAACTCTTTTTCGAATAAATTAATAAAACCTGATTTGTTGAACATCGGTTGACTTGGATCACACACTCCCTCCCTCATACATCACAACAAACAAGTGCGCACACTAGCACACCCGTCTCTTCCCACCATCAGCTCATGGAAGGGCTGTCACGCAAAATGGAGATGCTCACATGCCACGCATTTCACAGCATCAATCCAAGTTTTCCTGCACACTACCACAACAACATCTATGTGCCATTCTGGCATCAACCAAGCGAAACTTGCTCTCCTGCACTTCCATTTTCGCTGCGACAAAACTAAAAGTTCATAAACAGAGGAGAGAATATAGTCACATATCTAGAGAATTTAGATCACATGGCAACTGCATGTTGTATTTGAACCTTCACCAATAGATTGAATGCCTTGCACATCAGCACAAGCACTTCTCAAAGGCGAATTTCTGGTGACACTCTTTTGGCCCCCCATCGTCTTGTATTTTAGAGCCATCACTCTATTGGCCCAAAAAGCAAGGGCTCTCTCAGTATGTTGCTTAGCACAATTAGTAGGGCATGCATGTGAGTTGGATAAGGTCTCAAGTTCTTCGTGGCACACTACCCTTCCAAGTGAAATATTATATCTAGTGATGAAAAGATTGGGATATTCAAACCCCTTAGCTAGCAAGCTCTATGGTGCACTACATTTCAAGGTGAAATACTTGGATTTTATATTTGAGTCAAAGTAACCTTCACATGAAGAGATCGGGACGAAGCCCAATCAATACTTACAAATGGATCACATTGAAACAACTCTAAAAGTGAGCCATTTAAGTCAAGTTAATTGGGGGCAATTTTTCAAAGAACACTTATTGTATCCCCATACATACCATCATAATAGCATATGCCCCAATCAACAATACTAACAAAGTTGACATGTTACTCACATTGCAATGCTTTGCAAACTATAATGGCATGAAAAGAATAGCTTCTTATACTTAGTCGCATTGTTTTCCTCCATACAAAACACACCCACTTTTGAGGTTGATGTTATAACAATGTGGCACAAATTGGAATATGAAGATTATGCAACCCTAGAGGAAAGTAGTAAAATGTGGAATACTCTCCTTCCAATGCTAAAGTTGGTGGAGAAATATTTCTATGGGCCACCCAAGAAGTTAAGAGAATCTTGTGTGAAGACCAAAGGAGCAATGTGTCTCAACTAATAGAGGATGCAACTGCAAGTTATGCTTTGCATATTGCAATGGCACAAAAAGAAGTAGCTTCTTCTATTTGGTTGTAGTGTTTTCCTACACACAACTTGCACCCACTTTTGAGGTTGATGTCATAACAATGTGGCACAAATAGAAATTTTATGATTGCACGACCTAAAAGACTATAGTAAAAAGTGGAATGCTCTATTTCCAAAGTCAAAGTAGGTGGAGAAATATTTCTACATGCCACCAAAGAGTTGAGAGAATGTTGCATTAAGACTAGGGTGAGCAATATATCTCAATTGATAAAGGATGCACATGCAAGTTATGCTTTGCTCAAAGGGCATAGGTCAAGATTCAAATGTAATAAGATATTTGGAAAGAAAGTACCAAAAACAAGGCATCACCTTGGCTTGAATAAAAAAGTGTAAAACTCAAGGTTTAGCCTCAACACAATAGTCGTCCGCACATGTTGCTCTCAAAGAGTACACTCAACAAGCACACTATACACATGGCCATTTCGAGAATGCAAACACGATAAGTTAGCAATACATTATATTTTTCTAACTACAATTTTTGAGATTAAATCAAGCAAAGAACAATATGAGATGAACAATAACAATTTGATAATAGTAAATACTTGTATGCAAATGTCAAAGTACCAATTCAAGGAACTGATACATTTAAATGGGATGTATGGCATGCTGACCTATGCTGCCTCATATCACATTTCAAAAACAAACATTCAACTACAAAACTTTTCTAGTTAGAAACTCTTTTAAAAAAAGTAAACAAATATCAATCATACTTTTTAGTGAGGAAATGTCAACCATAAACACAACTCCCATCGAATGTGATTCCAAAGACTCGTAGTCCCTTATTCCCCTTAATCATGACATATCTTATGCCTAAAGAATTTAAACAAAAATATGTTATGATCAAGGAGAAAAAAAGACCTCATTTGTCATTATTTGAATGGAGATTCAACATAGCATTCATATGTATATGCATCATGATTTGTTATCTATGACAACGTGAGCTTTAAGTATAGAAGAAGCCATTAATATATACATGAAAAATAGACAATAAATTTAAAAAAAATCATGTTATCAATGTCAATGTCTATGTCATGTGTCAAATGAATCTGTGCTGACAAATTTTTACTATAAAAGTTCAAAGGCACTTTTTAGGGTACGGGTTTTTTACAAATTTAACATACATGTTTCATAGATTTTTGAAATGTAGCTATGAAATGAGTTTCCTCCTTATGAAATAGGTTCCTTGGCAACTATGGGGTGTGTGTGTGTGTGTGTGTGTGTGTGTGTGTGTGTGTGTGTGTGTGTGTGTGTGTGTGACAACTCTATAGAAACAGAATTTGTATCCTTTTTCATTAATTTGTCTATATAATGATTTATTAAATTTATTTCCTTTGCACTAATTAGATGTAAAGAAAAGTGCATTGGAGCTGGCCACTGATGAGTGGTCACAGGTTATGGTGGACCCACGTGGTGGGTTAGAGAAAAGATAGTTCACACTTCCACCTATATGGCCCGATTGGGCGCCTGTGACTAGAACTCACGAATATCAGGGTTAGACTCGCACACAGAAAGGGTTGATGCCTTGAAGTGTGGGCTAGATCCACCAGAACAGACAGTTACAATCAACAAGATGGCATGATCATGAAATGCTTGTATAATGTGCATGTGTGGGCTGAAAGCTTGAAATGCACATTTCTTTGCATAGGAAAGTCACATGAAGATTCGGATACCATTTTTGCGATGTACATGGAAAAATCTTTCATATGACACCCATATTGGGGGGATCCCTAAATTTTAGGAGATTCCTAAATTTTAGGAGGTCCCTAAATTTTAGGAGCCTCGAATTAGCCTAAAAATACTAGTCCTAAAAAATAGGGATGTCATTCTAAAAATAGTAAGTTCTATACTCTGACTGTGCTTACTAAATTTGGTTGTTTCTATTCTTGACAGTATTCAACCCAAAAAGGAAGGCCATAGAGAAGAGACAAGTGTCAAGACACTTGTCACACAAGTTTCCAAGTGTCCCACCACTTGTCACATCTCATGACATGTGGCTGGACACTTGTCTTGTGCTACTCCACTTTCCCCTTTTGTACTAGCTCTTCCCTCTCCTATAAATAAGAGCTCGTTTTTCTTCATTCAGCATCATTTTTCTTTGCTGTAAACTCATGTACAGCACCCACAGATAGCCAGAAACTGGGCCCATCCATCCCCATCATCATCCCCCACTTCTCCATTATCAAATTCCTCCATATTCCCTCTTCTATCACTCCTGTTTTATAGGACAGCAAGCCTGTAAATTCATTACAGCACCTCCTTTTCAAGCTCTTTCTTCCATTTTAGCAACAAGAAGCAAGCCCTATCCATGTACTACTGTTCAACGATGGAGAAGGCTGATTTCCCCTTTTTCTTCTCTCATACTGTAAAGAAATCAGTTCTTATCATTGCATAATAGATAATGCATGTGTGTTTGTACATCTTTGCATGATCTTGTGAGAGTGAGAATTACTTCTCCTCACTCAGGTTGATTGTAACTGAGCTCTTCCCTAAGGGACTTGGGTTCAGCAGAAATACATTCCTTCGAGGGGGGGGGGGGGAAGAGGGGTTGCCCATCTTGAAGCCTCAATCTTGTCTCCATTACTTTTACATTTTCATGGCTGTAATTTTGTGAGTAATTTTCATTTTCAGCTTTAAGTGTTCATTCTCTTTTATATTAAATCTCGAAAACAAGCGAATATCATAATTGTTAAGCATACTATGTTGTTCGGGGCGTTTATAGTGGTATCAGAGCTTTGGCTCGGTCCTCACCCCAACACTGGTAGTGCTTACAATTATAAGTTTGTTTGTTTTCAGCCCTTGCATTGAGTGCTTGAGCTTTTTTTTTTTCTTAAGAGTCTCAATGGATCAGTCGAGTGCTATCCTTCAAGCCATTCAAAGTCTTAGAGAGGAGAATCAGCAAATTCGTGATCAACTTCTCAAACTAGAAAAAGTTGAGAATCCCAAAGAATTCAAGGAAAGAAGCCCATCTACTTCAAGGAGACAAAGCCATACCAATGAAAGGAGCCGATCAAGAAGTCCAACTACTTCTAAGAGGCAGTCCCATTCTACTTCAAGACAAAGAAAGAGATCGCGTCGAAGCTCATCCTCTTCTTCAAAGTCATCTGGCGCCTACTCTGATGGACCCTCTTCTAGTGACGAAGAGTCACACCCTTCTCGTGGAAGACCTCATCATCATCAAAGGTGTCGACATTCTTCACCCTCGTCTCCATCTTCATCCCCATCAAGCACTTCATCATCTTCAACCTCAAGATCTGGGCATGGACGAAGGCATAAGAAGAAGAAGAAGACTAAGTCACTATCTCAACTTGAAAAGAAGATCAAGTTCAGTATGTATGATGGTTCCCGAAATCCTGATCTTCTTCTGAAGTTTATTCGCCAATTTCAAATTTTGTATGGTCGTGACAAGTATAAAGAAAAAGAAAAGATTAAGTTTGTAGCTTTACATTTAACCGACTTAGCCCATACTTGGTGGACGGGGTTGGAATATGATCATGCTGGCCCAAAATCATGGCGGTCCTTTGTTCGCATAATACAAAGCCAATTTCTTCATGTTCATTTCAAAAGAGATGTAAAAATGGAACGGGATCGGCTTTGGCAAAGGAAAAATGAGTCACTTGGTGACTATAACAAGAGATTTTGGGAGCTACTTTTGAAGGTCCAACATTTCAAGAAGATCAGTAGTTCGGAAAAGCTTAGGAAGTTTCAAGGAGGTTTGCATTTTAAACTTCGTACTGCTCTTAATCATTATCATTGTTCTAGTCTCAGGGAACTCATTGACCATGCTGAGACATGGGAAATGGAGCACAATGGCAACAAATCATTCCAAAAGAAAGATAAGAAGAGAGTAGCTGATGATGAGGAGTATTCAGCCCCAAATGAAGGACAAAAACAGTGGCAAAAGCAGCCATCAAATCAAAAGAAGATGAAGCCCTATGCACCTCCTAATGCTCCTCAATTTCGCTCCAATCTATAGCCACAAGCAAAGCAACTTTCCGAAGAAGAAAAGCAACGCTTCATGAAAGAAGGGAAGTGCTTTAAATGTGGACAAATAGCAATGTCCAAACAAGGGACAAAGCAAGGTTTCTGACAAAAAGCCTAAGTCACCAGTGAAAATCAATGCTATCAGTGATGTAGTTGCAAACACAACTCACACTCCAGAGACGCGCAAATTATTAAAAGCTTGGGGACAGTTGCAAGGTAAGCAAGCACTATTCTTGATAGATCTTGGGGCGAATGAAAATATCATTTCCTTGCAATTAGCTAAAGAGCTTGGATTAAAGAATGAAGAGATGGACACTTCGGCAGAAGTTCGCCAAGCTTTAAATGCTGATGAAGGTGACACAATGAAGACTGTGATACCCTACATTGGCAAGCTCAAGTTTCAAATTCAAGGCTACAGTGAAGAAGATACCTTCTGTATCGAAGACCTTGATGGTTGCGATGTGATTCTTGGCATGCCCTGGAATCATAGAGTAGACTCAACCATCTTCTCTCAGAAAAAGAAGGTAGAACTCAGGCAAGAAGTACGAGATCCAAGCTGGAGTTTCTGGAGACACCATACCTATGGTAAGCCATATGCAAGTCTCTAGAGCAATTAAGGATTGTGTTCAATGTCGTCTGCTTTATGTCACTAATGTAAAAGATAATATGAATGCTGAAAACCAAGAGCGACTTCAGCTCTTGGAAAAGTATAAAGATTGTTTTACGGAAGATCTTCCTTATCAGCTTCCCCCAGAAAGGCCAGAAGACCATCATATTGATATTATCACGGGCAGTTCTCCTCCTAATATAGCACCATACCGTGTGAGCCGTCCTCAACAAGAAGAAATCAGAAAGCAAGTCAAAGACCTACTCAACCGTGGGCTAATTAGGCCAAGTAGCTCACCATTTTGTTCACCGGTTCTTCTTGTTCAAAAGAAAGATGGCACATTCAGGATGTGCATTGATTACTGAGCCCTCAACAAAATCACTGTGAAGAATCGGTTTCCTATTCCCAGAATTGACGACATTTTGGATCGTCTAGGAGGCTCAAAGGTTTTTAGCCGCATTGATCTAAAGAGTGGTTATCATCAAATTAGGGTAATACCACAAGATGTACACAAAACTGCTTTCCGCACTTCATACGGTCTTTATGAATTCTTGGTGGTTCCTTTCGGATTAACCAATGCACCAGCCACCTTTAATCGAATGATGGAGCGCATCTTTAGAGAGCATCGACAATATGTCGGTACTTTCTTTGATGATATTCTTGTCTTTAGCAAGAATGAAGAGGAGCATCATCAACACTTGAAAATCGTTCTACAATTACTTCAACAAAATCAACTCTTGGTAAATGGTAAAAAGAGCGAATTTTTCATGCATAAAATAAATTACCTTGGGCATGTCATCTCTTCTGAAGGGATTCAGATGGATCCTGAAAAGGTCATGATAATCCAAGAATGGCCTCATCTTCATGATGTACATGAGGTGCGATCGTTTCTTGGCTTATGCTCTTATTACTGCCGCTTCATCAAGCATTTTGCACATATGGCTTCTCCACTTCATGACCTTACAAAGAAGAAGATCTCTTTCCAATGGAAGGAAAAAGAGAAGGCAGCCTTCACAAGGCTGAAAACAACTCTTACTTCTGGACCTGTTCTTATCATTCCAGATCTGGTAAAACCATTTGTGGTAGAAGCAGATGCTTGCGGTGATTGTATTGGTGCAGTGCTAAATCAAGAAGGCCATGCCGTAGCCTTTGAAAGCCGCCGTCTAAATGATGTGGAGAAAAGGTATGACATTTATGAAAAGGAGCTCTTAGCAGTGGTTCATGCTTTAAAGATATGGAAACATTATCTTTTAGGCAATGAATTCCTTATTAAACTGATCATCAAAGCTTGAAGTATTTCAAGACTCAAAAGCATTTGCAGGAGAAACATGCAAGATGGGAAAATTTCTTGTCTATGTTTCATTTTCAAATTATGCACACTCCAGGGAAACAAAATGTAGTTGCTGATGCACTTTCTAGAGTGCCTCGCATTGCAACTATTACAGTGGCTCATCATGAAGATTTTCAAACGATGAAGAATACTTATGATGAAGATACTGATTTTGCAGCAATTTGGTCAAATTTAGAGCAAGGAGGTTCTCATCCAGATTATTCCATCAAAGATGGTTACCTTCTCATGAACAATCGCCTTTGTGTCACTCTTCCTGTTCGACAAAAGGTGCTTAAAGAAAGTCATGAACCCCCTTATGCAGGGCATAGAGGGAGGGCAGCCACTCTAAGTGCAATTGAGTGCTACTTTTATTGGCCAACATTACGAAGAGATACACATAACTTCATTGAGGCTTGTCTGGTATGCCAAAAATCCAAATATGATAGGCAGAAGATTCCAGGATTGTTGCAACCTCTTCCAGTGCCCAAAGATCCATGGGAATCCATCACAATGGATTTCATCTCAGGTATTCCAAGAACACCTCAAGGTCATGATATGATTTGGGTCATAATTGATAGATTCAGCAAACAATCACATTTTATTCCATGTCATAAAACATTGAAATCCGCACAAGCTGCAAGACTTTTCATTCAACATATCTTCAGATTACATGGTATGCCTTCAGAGATCATTTCAGATAGAGACTCCAAATTCACAAGTAACTTTTGGCATGCTTTATTTGAGAATTTGGGAACCACTTTAAAGTTCTCCTCAGCTTTTCATCCTCAAACTGACGGCCAAACAAAGGTGATGAATTTCACTCTTTTGGATATGTTGAAAGCTTATGTTAGTGAACATAAGTCACAATGGGAGAAATATATTCCATTATTGGAGTTTGCTTACAACAATACAGTGCACTCATCCACAGGGAAAGCTCCAAATGAAATAGTACAGGGTAAAGTGATTCCTCCTCCAATTATTCGCACAAGATAAGATTTTTGCTGCTGATGAGTTTGCTTCAGATTTAAAAACCGCAATGGATCAAGTTCGAGCCACTATCAAAGTTGCCCAAGAGCGACAAAAGAAGCAAGCAGATAAATGAAGAAGACCTTTGGCTTTTGAAAAAGGTCAATATGTCTTGCTAAAGTTTGATAAAAGCAGGCTCAAACAAGGTTCTGGTCAAAATTCATCTTTTCCAAAGCTCTCCAGTAGATACTTTGGACCCTTCAAAGTGATTGAGAAAATAAATGAAGTTTCTTATCGACTTGAGCTTCCTACTCATTGGAAAATACACAATGCTTTTCATGTAAGTTTGCTAAAACCTTACATAGGACCAGAACCAAAGGAACCCATTACTGAAGATCCCCCAGAAGTTGAAGAAACAGAGCAACTCTTGGAACCTGAAAAGATTTTGTTTCTCAAGGATTGAACCATGAGAAGTGGCCTTGTGACACGAAAATTCTTACTAAAATTCAAGAATCTACCCACAACAGATGCACAGTGGGTAGATGAAAAATTCATGAAGGATTACCCAAACATTCTTCAGCCATATCAAGAAGCTTTTCAGCTGAGGACAGCTGAATAAAAGCCAGAGGGCTGTCACAACTCTATAGAAACAGAATTTGTATCCTTTTTCATTAATTTGTCTATATAATGATTTATTAAATTTATTTCCTTTGCACTAATTAGATATAAAGAAAAGTGCATTGGAGCTGGCCATTGATGAGCGGTCACAGGTTATGGTGGACCCACGCGGTGGGTTAGAGAAAAGATAGTTCACACTTCCACCTATATGACCCGATTGGGCGCCTGTGACTAGAACTCACGCATATCAGGGTTAGACTCGCACACAGAAAGGGTTGATGCCTTGAAGTGTGGGCTAGATCCACCAGAACAGACAGTTACAATCAACAAGATGGCATGATCATGAAATGCTTGTATAATGTGCATGTGTGGGCTGAAAGCTTGAAATGCACATTTCTTTGCATAGGAAAGTCACATGAAGATTCGGATACCACGGAAAAATCTTTCATATGACACCCATATTGGGGGGGTCCCTAAATTTTAGGAGATTCCTAAATTTTAGGAGGTCCCTAAATTTTAGGAGCCTCGAATTAGCCTAAAAATGCTAGTCCTAAAAAATAGGGATGTCACTCTAAAAATAATAAGTTCTATACTCTGACTGTGCTTACTAAATTTGGTTGTTTCTATTCTTGACAGTATTCAACCCAAAAAGGAAGGCCATAGAGAAGAGACAAGTGTTAAGACACTTGTCACACAAGTTTCCAAGTGTCCCACCACTTGTCACATCTCATGACATGTGGCTAGACACTTGTCTTGTGCTACTCCACTTTCCCCTTTTGTACTAGCTCTTCCCTCTCCTATAAATAAGAGCTCGTTTTTCTTCATTCAGCATCATTTTTCTTTGCTGTAAACTCATGTACATCACCCACAGATAGCCACAAACTGGCCCCATCCATCCCCATCATCATCCCCCACTTCTCCATTATCAAATTCCTCCATATTCCCTCAACTTTAAGTGTTCATTCTCTTTTATATTAAATCTTGAAAACAAGCAAATATCGTAATTGTTAAGCATATTATGTTGTTCGGGGCGTTTACAATGTGTGTGTGTGTGTGTATGTGTGTGTGGGAAAAAGTGATTTGCTAAGTTAAACAATTTAGAAGCTTACAATCTTCTTTTTTATGGTTGATAGATAAATTTAGATTCATCCTCTAGTACACCCCCACCTCAATCCTATACATGGACTTATACAATAGGACATAGAAGAACATCATTCTCGATACTAGCCCCTTCCACTATATGTGATGGATATGAGAAGTGTGTACCATGTTAGTGTAACAGTTATTGAGGAGTATACCAATGGCCATGAGCGATATGTTATATAAACTAGGAGTCATTCAACTTGTATCATCTTGCATCTCCATTATATCAATGAGATTGGTTCACTAGGAGTCATTCATCTAGTATCATCTTGCATCTCCATTATATCAATGAGATTGGTTCACTAGGATTCATTCATCTTGTATCATCTTGCATCTCCATTATATCAATGAGATCGGTTCATGGTACGGTTTCATGTCTTAAAATTTGTTATGGTTGATAATTTTATTATTATGTCAAGGAGACTTGACCATACAAGGTAATGCAGGTACATGTATCTTGCTTGGAGTGATAATATTGTCATTGATGCAAATCTCCCTTGTACACAACATGGTCAAGTGATTTTATATTTATAGCATGAGACTTCTCAACATCCTTTGTTTACCGATCTTCAAAACAAGACATTGAGAGATTCTTCTTTGGCTTCTCATCTTCAATCTTTAGTGCATACTTATGATTGCAAACTATATAAAGGATGGGAGGAGTCTCTTCCTGGAGATGGAGAGATTTTTAGCTTATGGGGTGCTTGGTATTTGATTGGTCCTTCCACCATACCAAATGTTAGACATAGCCTATTTATCGTACAAGACCTACATGTGTCCCACATAACCTAGAGGTCACATTGATCTCTTTTGTGATCTTATATATCATTATGGTCCATGGTATCAATATACTCCATACCTTTAGAGCACGACTACCTACATGCTTTGTGCTAATGAGACCCTTCTCTCTGAACAAGGTTTAGACATCATGAGAAAGAACGTTTATACATTGATGGCAAACCTTTTTCCTAAGGGAACATTGCAAGCTTAATTAATAGTATATGAGGAAGAACTACAAGTGTGAATTATACTTTTGTCGACTACACAAATAGTGTCATAAACCTAGGTGTATGATTGAAGACATTCCTACCTACATAGTAGTTTAGGCCATTACATCATTGAGTGCTAGGGATGAATTAATGGTCAACTATGGGTGGCAAAGACCTCCAAGAACTCTAATTGATTAAGTAATTGTAAATGAAAACAACTCTTTTTAACTCATTATATTAGCTTAAAAAAGACTCTACTTGCCAACATGAAAATCTTGTAGGTGATGCTTATTATGGTTTTTCACTAGTGTTAGCTACACTTAGTAATAAGCAAACACTTAATAAGTATTTCTTTCTAAACAATGCAAGAATTGTACTTTGTTTTGCATCAATTAAACTTGTAAATTGTACTTTATACATTTCCTTAGCTTTGTAAAAGCTACATTTCTAGAGTATCTCTCTTCCTAAGTTCATTTAATTAAATCACAATTGTGAACGATGCTTTTGCCTACTCAATATCACACTGAAAATAGACAACAAATATATAATTTCTAAAAACCTCATACATTATCCACATGATCTCCAATTGTATTGTATAGTTTTAGTTGAAAGAAAGCACAAGAACATTATCAAAACAACACATAGAATTCTATTAGATTTCTCCTCTCTCTTCTCCTCAATACAATCTTGGAACTCCCAAAAGATAGGATTGTGGAATGATATTCATGATCCCAAATGTATGACATTTTGCCCACTAACTCCTATGCACTTAATCTAACCTTGGATATGAACAAAGGTATAGTAGTCATGGGCCTAACACCTAGCACGGCCCAATGGTTTGGCTTGTGAAAGTCAAGACCTGAACCCACTAACAACTTATGATTTGAATTGAATGCATACTAAGGAAACAAGCTAACATTTAAGCCACACTAGAGGCCTTGCACCCCAAAATGAGCCACACTAAGTAGTCATAAGTAGAGCCTAGATGCAGTACTAGGAGTATGTGCAACCCTTGTGTGTAGTTAGTTAATTGCATCAATACATAAGTATTAGTAATACTAATATAGCATGAAAAATGCATCAACATGATGAAAAATAATGAATAAGCAACTATGTAGTAGGCCCATGGTATGTAACTATAGCCCACACATCCTGAAAACTAGATATCTTCTATGCTTTTTGCATTTTTTGAACACCTTAACAAGCATGGTCCAACAATCCCTTGTCAAGATTGTGGGAGAGAAGGAAGGAGTTTCACTTATAGCTTTCTTGCTTGCACAATAGGGGAATACACACACAGGTGGAGGCTGAAAATAGCTTTCCTCTTCTTAGTTGTGTAAGCCAAAAAGAACTCTAGTACATAGAAATAGAAGAACCCTATATATGGGTCTCAAACCAAACAACTAACTAAGGTGGCATACTAACTGAGCCACGAACTAGAGTAGATAAGGATAGCTGTCATCTAGCTATTATTCATGGGCGGTGTACCAACCGCATCTGCAACTGACAAGTCGGTGACATAAATGCACAATGGTCACCCTGGCATATCACGAGTGGAGCTTGATATCTCAACACTCCCCCTCGAGCTCAATCCCAATTCCTGCACACCAAGCAGGCCTCTGAACTTGCGCAGCTTCTCTGCGCCCAATGCCTTCGTAAATATGTCAGCTACCTGATCCTCTGTGCTGACATAAACTAGATCAATAAGACCTAGTAAAACCCTCTCCCGCATATAGTGATAATGCACCTCAATGTGCTTTGTTCTAGCATGATAGACTGGGTTATTTGCCAAGTGTATACTACTCATGTTGTCACAATAAATGACAACTGGCCCATCTGTAGGCTGATGCATATCATAAAGTAGCTTATGTAACCAAGCTACCTCACATGCAGCCATTGCTGCACCCCTGTACTCAGCCTCTGTGCTCGACAAGGCAACTGTAAATTGTTTCTTGATGCTCCAAGTGACTACAGCACTCCCAAAAGAGAACACATACCCACTGGTAGATCGTCTATCAGAAATACTACCAGCCCAATCAGCATCAGTGTATCCATGCAACTGTATCTGAACCCCAGTCTCATAAAGTAGTCCATACTGCAATGTGGACTTCACATACCTGAGTATGCATCTAGCTGCATCCAAATGCGGTTTCCTTGGAGCCTGCATAAACTGACTTACCAATCCAACAGCATAGCTCAAATCTGGCCTGGTAATAATCATATAAATCAAACTTCCTACTATGTGTCTGTACATAGTAGGGTCTTCCAGAAGCTCACCTGCATTTGCGCTCAGCATCACATTCTGCTCCAAAGGAACTGAAATAGGCTTACATCCTGTCATCCCATATTTGGACAGCATGTCCAATCCATACTGCCTCTGCAAGAGCCGTATCCCACTTGGTGATCTAATCACCTCAATGCCAAAGACATAACGCAGCTCTCCCAAATCCTTCATCTCAAATTTCTGCTTCAATAGCATTTTCACATGAAGGATATCTTCATCATTGTCACCTGTCATAATCAAATCATCAACATAAATGACAAGTAGCATAATACATTTCTCTGTTTTTCTCACATAAAGTGAGAAATCTGCCTTGGAAATTTGAAAGCCAATAGTGACAAGATACTGTCCTATCTTGTCAGACCATGCTCTAGGTGCTTGCTTCAAGCCATACAATGCTTTCTTCAACCTGCAAACAAACTCAGGATGAACAGCATGCACATAACCTGGTGGCTGCTCCACATATACCTCTTCTTGTAAATCACCAATGCAAGAAGGCATTCTTTACATCCATCTGATGTAAAGACCATTCCTTTGATGCAGCCATAGCAATGACTGCTCTTAGGGTTGCCATCCTTGCAACCGGACTGAATGTTTCTTCATAATCAATGCCATATGTTTGTGCATACCCCTTGACTACTAATCTTGCCTTGTATCTATTCACAGAACCATCTGCATTGTGCTTCACCTTATAAACCCACTTACAGCCAATTGCATTCTTACCTTTAGGCAAAGGTACCAATTTCCATGTAGCATTTGCTTCCAAGGCATCCATTTCTTCATCCATGGCTTTCTCCCATTTTTCTTTTCCCATGGCTTACTCAAAAGAAGTGGGTTCTGGTTCCTGTATCACTTTGACCATATAGGCATAGTGAATGGCTGTAAATCCATCATATTTCAGTCTATCCACAGGATACCTAGCTCTGGTAGACCTGCGCAAAGTAGGTTCACTCTCAGGTGCTCTCAAAACATCCCTGGTCTTCCTTACTCCAGGTGTAATAATAGAAGGAATACCCAACTCATCATCAATGCTCTGTTCTGAGCCACTGGATTTACCATCCACATAAGAGTGACCTGCATTCACATCAAACATGGGCTGATCTACCTTCTCTTTTCCTTTTCGTGATACCTGAATACCACTATCTGCATTGCTTTGAGAAGATTCTCCTGATCTCAATCTGCCTGTCCATGGCGAAGAATGTGAACCACTGCTAGAGGACGCTCCAAGTCCACTAATATTTTGTGACTGCTGCTGTGAATTCTGTGCAGCATTACCATTTTGTGCATCTACATCATCAATCACATTTACTAGTTAATACCAGCTACTCATCTCATCAAAAACAACATCTTTGCTCACTGTAAACTTACGAGTAGAAGGGTTATAGCATCTATACCCTTTCTGTTGCTGCAGAGAGTAACCAATAAAGATGCACTTCTCAGCTTTTGGATCCAACTTGGATCTCAACTCATCTGGCACATGAACATAGGCAATGCAACCAAAAATCTTCAAATGAGA
Source organism: Lygodium microphyllum (assembly GCF_053477565.2). Classification (NCBI taxonomy): domain Eukaryota; kingdom Viridiplantae; phylum Streptophyta; class Polypodiopsida; order Schizaeales; family Lygodiaceae; genus Lygodium; species Lygodium microphyllum. Next base: position 101,919,221 of record NC_141155.1, read on the forward strand.
AATATCTGGTTTCCTACCAGTATACCTCTCCTCTGGAGTCATCCCATGTATTGCTGCAGTGGGAGTCGTGTTCATTATGTAGACTGCTGTAGCAACTGCTTCAGCCCAATAAAAATCTGGCAAGTCTTTTTCGTTGAGCATGGCACGAGATACCTCTCCAATATGCCTGTTTTTTCTTTCTGCAATTCCATTTTGTTGTGTCCAATCTGCACAATAGGATGTGCAATATCATCACCAGTCTCCACAAATCTTGGTTTTTCCATTTTCCTTCCATCCTCCATCCATTCTGCATGACCTGTCATGTGGTTTGATGCACCTGAGTCAACATACCATACATCGTTTCTTTCTTCTACACTTGTCACAGAATTGTTCATGTGCTGTACCATAAACAAATGCTCATTTCTGTCATCACCCTGTCTACTAGAAGATGCATAATTCCCTTGTTGCAATTTTCCATTCATGATGTCATTCTGCTTTTTATAGCAGTCTTTAGCCATATGACCCATTTTACCACAGTAGTAGCATTCAACATTACTGTTTGCATTTTGGCCTCTTTGCCATCCACCACAACCTCTCTGGCTCCCCCTGCCTCCAGAGTTACCACGTCCTCCTCCATAGGACTGGTTTTCTTGAGTTTGCTGCATATTCTGATTTCTACCACGGCCTCCAGATCGGCCTCCTCTACCTTTGCCTCTACCTCTTCCAGCATTTGAGTAGAAGACAGCTTCTTTTGAAGTTCCTCCTGAAGAAGATGCACCACCATTTCTCTGCTCCTCAGAAATTAGAAGAGTAATCAACTCCTCAAAATTAGGAAATTTTTCACGGATGGAAACGGATGTTCGGAACTGTGCGTAATCCTTTCCTAGACCATTCAAGGTCACAGAAACTAAATCATCAACTTCGACTGGCGACCCAATGGAAGCAAGTGCATCTGCAATCTTCTTCACCTTCATGTGGTAGTCATTGATGCTCATACTTTCTCTTTGCACATTGTGCAACTCTTGCTTGAGCTACATTTTCCTGGCTTGCGTATTTGTGCTATACATTTTTGACAAAGTATCCCATGCCTCCTTTGGCGTACTTGCATCTTGAATATGCACAATCATAGAGTCTGAAATGCTGATAGACAGCCAGTACATAACTTTCCTGGCTCTCTCATGCCATGCTTTAAATGCCTGCATTTGCTGTTGATTGGGAACATCAGGAAGAACTGGTTCTTCTTCATTTCCTGCAACGAATTTCCAATATCATTTTTCCATAAGGAAATTCGTCATTTTGAACTTCCATGCTTGGAAGTTGTTCTTGTCAAGCTTTTCAGTGACAATCTGTGAAAGAGAATCAAACGCCATTACAGAACACTGCAAAAAATTCTGTCACTGCAAAGAACACAGCTTCAGCCTCACAAGGGCTCTTGCTACACCGCAAAGGGCGTCTCAATCTGAGACAATGCACTCTTGCACTTTCCGGCTGTGCTACCTGCAGAGACTTGCTCCCAAAACAGAAAAATGAAAGAAACACTGGTCCTCTTACCAGAACGCAGCAAACTTGGCTTGCTTTCTTGAGCTCCTTACCACGAACAAGGCTCTGATACCATGTCAAGGTTGTGCGAGAGAAGGAAGGAGTCTCACTTGTAGCTTTCTTGCTTGCACAATGGGGGAATACACACACAGGTGGAGGCTGAAAATAGCTTTCCTCTTCTTAGTTGTGTAAGCCAAAAAGAACTCTAGTATATAGAAATAGAAGAACCCTATATATGGGTCTCAAACCAAACTCAACTAACTAAGGTGGCATACTAACTGAGCCACGAATTAGAGTAGATAAGGATAGCTGTCATCTAGCTATTATTCATGGGCGGTGTACCAACCGCATCTGCAACTGACAAGTCAGTGACATAAATGCACAACGGTCACCCTGGCATATCATGAGTGGAGCTCGATATCTCAACATCCCTAACTTCCTAAATCATGCGAGCTTCACATCTTGAAGTTATCTTTTGCATCTCATCCAGCACCTCAGGAAGGATCACTGCAACTGGCTCCTCCACATTCTAATCCATCATTATCTTTGTTACAAATTCTTCAGCCTCTCTTTTGAGTACTTCAACATGTTCCAATTGATCCTCCACTTCCTGATGCTTCAACTTCACATCTTGCAGTTCTTGTTGTAACTTTATCTTCTCTTGCATCATCACCTCCACACCCTCTGAACTAAAAGGCACTTTCAAGATTTCACATGGTCTCTACACTACAGTTACCAAGTAATTGAGATGTCATATTATCCCAAGATTTTCACACCTCTTGCACCAAAGTTTATCTCATCTCCTATAATTATATATCCATAATGACCAGTCCATCTATCTCTATACCCATATCCACAGTACATGTTTCTATATTTGCAACAATGGTGCTAGTCTTTTTATTACCATTTCAATTTCTACTCCCCGTGACATAACTACTTGCTCAACAATAGATTCCACCTCATTCAACACCCTACCTACCAACTCATCTATCCATTCTCAAAATAATTTTGTTGAGACCTTGATCTTTGCAGTATCCTATAGCAATACGTTGTTCTCCTCCTACAATTGCAAACACCATTGACCTTGAGCTTGCAATTCTTTCTCCGAACCAAAAATTTACATCTTTTGCTCCTTAATCAAGTACTACAAGCCTTGTACCACTTCAAGCTTCACACACCCCTCATTTTGAAGATTGTCCAAAAAGGTCTAGAGACATTGAACCATAGCCTTTTCCTCTATGATGCCCACTAATTCTGACTTTTTCTTGATTTCATCATTCATCTCTTTCTTCCCAACTCCCTCAACCTCTATGTTCAAATCCTCCTTCTTAGCCCTATTCACCTTGCCAATATATGTAAGCTTCCCTATTTTAATTTTCTTAGGCTGCCTAGCTTCAATTGCTTGCCCCTCCTTCTCCAATATCGTTTGGAAGAAACATTAATCACATCCTAACACTATGCTTATGAATTGGTAGCATGCATGGCTTGCTCATGAACAAAGCCTAGAGATAAATAGTACAAATATATCTCTCTTTTACATATACCCTCAAAAACATCCACCTCCTATTCTTTCTTATCCTCTTGTATATCAACCAATTTCGCTTATTCTCCCCCTACTATTCACTCATCTCCTTGGACTGTGGGGTTGAGACATTAGATGGTATCTCCACGTGCATGGCATTTACATGCTAATATATAGCTAGTAACATAGGGCTTGCACATGTTTCTTGACCATACTTGCACTGATTGATGACAAAGATCTCCACCATAAGCCAATCACATAGAACCCTAGCCCAATTTAGAATGTTGATGTTCTTGGCCAACCACAATACAAAAAATGTCTCCTTGCCAACAACCAAATTTGTATTAATTAGAAACATTACCCTTTCTATGAACCATCATAACTTGATTTTCTTGCTAACATTGAGATTGCACAAGGTGTATACATTCCTAGACCTGGTTGGATCCGCAAATTCTTTGATTGTCTCATTAGTCGTGCATTTCCAAGGTTTAGGCTTATCATTGATTAGGACTTGAAAGACCTCTGACACTAATGTGGCCAACATTTCAACCCTACCTACGATCTATCCATTCGACTAGTGCAACCGATCTAACTACATGCTTGCATAGAGGTTGCCCATCCATTTTTTCCAATGTAGGCATGCAAACACCTATCTTTTGCAACCATGCCTCTACCTCGACGTTCATTATATCCAAAACAAGTGGTGAGTCCTAGAAGGGTGTACCTTTATTACGAGATGGGATGATGGGCACATATGCTGGCATAACTTGCACCTCCACTAATAGTGAATTGGAATCCACCTCCATTTCTAAATCCCTTAGCTCCTTTATCGAGTGACTTCTTACAACCATCTTGTGGGTAGTATTGCACATCCTAGTCATGGCAACTAAAAATTGTCTGAGATGCTTAAGCCTTTCAAGCAAGGAGAAATGGTGAAAAGGAGAGATACTTTGCACCATGTGTAGTCCTTTGAAAAGGCTTTTCACACCCTCCTTACTTTATTACTTCCATGATGTGCTTGATACATGTGGACAATGACATGCCCACTCTTAGGTAACACCATGACCAAACTAGCCACCACTCGTGGACTTGTTGGCACCTCCTTTAACCTAAATCCATTTTCTAGTATCTTCATAGGAACTCCCTGCAAGTCCTCCAATAAAGCTTCATTGGCCAATGTCCTTCATGATACAATAGTACATGCCCACATACCTAAGTTTTAGATTTCCTAAGTGCTTACCCATCTCTTGGAGTTGTACATCACTCCTTTCTCAAACACTTTCTTCTTAATGTGTCTCTATACTTAGGCTTTCCTCCCATATGAATAACACTTGAAACATATGTAGCCATAATTTGTTACTCCTCCAATTGCATCAGTTGCTCCATTTGACATGGAAGAGAATCCTCATGAGACAATTTATGCTCCACTACCAACCATAAATTAGGGACCACAAACTCCATTGGCACTACAGCTTCCAAACCATACACCAACCTAAAAGGAGTTAATCATGTACTAACCTTATATGCAGTTCTAAATGCCCATAATATCGAGTCTAACTTAGTATCCCAATCTTCTCGATTTTCCTAGACACTCTTCTTTAAAATTCTCTATAGAATATTGTTGGAGCTTTTAGCTTGACCATTACCTTCTGGATGATACAAGGTTGATTTCTTATGTAAAATCATGTGTGTATTAGTTAACTCCTCAATTAAATGATTCAAAAAATATTTTCCTTGATCACTTACAAGCTCAATTAGGCAACCAAACTTGGTCATTATGTTTGAATACCAAAATTTGGCTAACTCTTTGTTATATTGTCCCGCAATGCCTAGGTTTCAACCTGATTTGTACAATACTCTGTACACCACCAAGATATAACTATTTTAATTGTACTTTCTTTGTTGACTTAATAAACCTTACAAAATCTATTCCCCCTTTTTGTAATGGTTCAAAAGGTAGCTTTGGATGATCTTGCATTTGATCTTGTGCTCATGGCTATCCCTCCTTTAGACATATAACACACTGCTTAGCATGCTCATGTGCATCCTTTAGTAATGTTGGCCACCATAATCTCGCTTTATAGTATTGTCATGCCTGTTATTTCTCCACAAAAAAGACCACCTATAATTCTTGCATACATTTCCTAAAGCATTGTAGACTTTTCAAATATAGGTATGCACCTCTTGAGAACTTGATATATGCATTTCACCTCTCCTGCATTAGGACAACTCCTACAACCACATCCAATGCATCAAAAAAGACATGGAATGGGAAGTCCCATTGTACACTCCTTAGCACTTTAACTTTCTACATTGTTGAAATCTTTCTTGAATCTATTGACATTCCTTCTTCAAATAAGATGTATCCCAATAAAACTCTTAATTTGGTAGCAAATACTGACTTGAAAGGATTCAAAGACATGATAAACTCCCTACATCTCTCACAACCTTAAATGTCTTTAATAATTCTCTATTCTACAGTATGGATTAAATGTCTTTTGTGCTGCTCTTTCAAATTCCAATGATCCATTCTTCAATTTAATGTTCATAACCATACTAACAATTGCTCTCTAGTGAGTTATGAATGCTATCTTGTCAAGGTCTTTTGGAGCCATCCTCATGAAAATCCATCTAAAAAATTGTACATTTGATGTTTGGCCACATCACCTAGTAATGAAATTGTAAAGGGAATAAGAAATGGACTTGTAATGGTTGTTGCATTCAATTTCCTAGAATCCACACATACACTTGAAACTTTCCATTCTTTTTTGGGATCATAACATTGGCAATAGCCATGTGACCTCATTCATGGGTTTGATAAACCCAACTCTTAGAAACTTATTGATTTCCTCCTTTACTTGCTTGGCATAATTAAGGCTCATCTAATACCTATTGTGAATAATTGATTTAGTATTTTTTTTCAAATTCATCCAATGTTGACACATAGTTGGGTCAAGCGCCTTCATGTCCATGTATTCCCAAGAAATTTATCGGGACCTAAAATGGGCTTGACACTAGCTCTAAGGCTCTAGCCAAGCTCTTGTACTCTCCAAACAACCCCCAGTACCTAGTGGCCAGAAGCCTTTGGATGCTATGAAATGGTTTATCTAACTAATGCATTTGTAGACATAAGTTTCAAATTGTAGTGCAATGTAGTGACCATTCCAACTCCAACCAAAGGGAGTATCCCATACATATAGGTGACTAACACCTCGTCAAACACACAAATGGAGCATCCCCCAATTGATGGCTATGGCTCTCCTACACCCTAAGGATTGGCTCCAAGATGCACTATCTCAAACATAAAGAACGAATATGACAAAATCCACTCATGATACATATAACAATATAGGAACATTTCAACCTCACATAATGTTTCCCCAAAGATCAATGTGCTACCCTATAGCAAAGGAATCTCACATCCTCAACATAGGTCATAACTAGGCATCCAAGTGCTATGCATCCATGAGCTTCCTTTTTGATACCATGCTCAAATGCAAAGGCAATGTGTATAAATCATTATTCTCAAACAGTTTCAACTATAAATCAGTCATGCATCATAGGAAAATAACATTTTCATGATTTCATTTCTCTAACATTATGCTGCGTTGCAAAGAAGCAATATTGAGCTAACCTATGCTATTATTGTCAGGAATAAAGGGCCATTGTTCCTACCCAGTGTCTGGGTACCCTTCGGGGTTGTACCTTCATTGATATACCTATTTGGAAAAACTTGAGAGGTACTATCTTTTTCATACACCACAAACTGTGTCAATGTCTCTTTATCCCTCTGTCCCTACATCATTGCATCCATTAAAGCTCCACACTCCATTGATCAATTCACTTCAAACTGGTATTGTTAGCCATGGTCATGGTCTCACACTTTATGGATCATGTATTATGCCCTTAGCATGCCTTGACCTTGGCTATGTTAGTCTTATGTGTGAGGTAGCCCCTATTTGCCTCATGAAGTTTAGTGCCTCATGAAGTGCAATTTTGAGGCAGTTGTAAAATGTGGCTGATGAGGCATTTTGTGTGTCATTTTTATTTATCTGATCATCTTGGATGTCCACACTTGATGTATGATGGATTCATATGATTATAGAGAGGATCTGGCAGTCGGCGTCATCATTTGTGGTGCTCTTTTTCTATTTGCAGCATGTTCTTTGTGATTTACTTCTCATTTTCTGATCATTAGTGCTGAAGTCAATGTTTCTATGTCTCTATATGATTAGTTCTGAGTTTATATGAATTCTTGATATGAGATTGGGTATTTTCCCCCATGAAGCATTTTTAATCCTATTATGTATTTTGCATAAATAGGGCATCAAAACTTTGGTGATCTCCCTGTTTCTCTGTGTTAAAACATCATTCAAAATGGCAAAGGTTGAGGTCAGAAATTGCTAGCAGTTTCAACAATATGTTTGGGGATCAAGTCAAACTACAATAGTTTGAAGCAACCTTTAAAGGTAAGGCCATGTATTGGTATAGAACTTATTATGCTGGATACTTTACCACATATGATGACCTTAAAACTGCTTTCTTAAGTAGATTTAGAAAACATAAGACAACTATAGATGTGTTAAAGAAGCTAAAGCAAATCAAGCAAAAGACAATGCTAGTGCAGGATTATGCACAAAAATTTAAGAACCTACTAAACAGGTTGAATGAAGAAGATAGGCCTTCTTTGGAGTTACAATATTCTTATTTTGTTAAGGGATTGGATAAAGCTATTGAAGGAGCAATTGCCAATGTGGAAATTGGAATGAAGAAGATAGTGGAGTTACAATATTCTTATTTTGTTAAGGGATTGGATAAAGCTATTGAAGGAGCAATTGCCAATGTGGAAATTGGAAATAATAATAGCATAGATGTGCTGGTTGAAGTGGTACAACGGGTGGAAAAAAGACTTGGTAAGAGAAGATCCAAGAAGAAGAGTAAGCATGACTCTTCAGACTTTGACTCTAATGATTCTGATTCAGGGGACAGTAGTGATGAAGAAGATACCTCATCACGTTCTGAGTTGGATATTGAATCAAGAGATTTGGATGATGATCAGAGTAAGCAGTGGTAGAAGAGGCATAAAAAGAAATCCAGGAAAGATAAGAGTTCTTCTAAAGACAAGAAGAAGGGGAAAGAAAAAGAGGAAAAGATAGCCTTGGAAAAAAGGTTGGAGAAGAAAATAAAGAAACAACTATTGGAAATGGGAGTTATGACTACTTCTAGGAATGTGAAGTCATGCGGCATATGTTAGAAGGTGGGTCATGAGGCTAGAGAATGCTAGTACAATCCAGTGGTACGGAATACAAGACAACAAGCAGCACCTCCAGTGGCATTGGTAAACCAAATTGCACCTGAATTGGCACAGGAGTGAGGATTTAGAGGCTTTGGCAGTAGAAAGGGTCAACCACCTAAGCAATGGGGTAATGACTAGCCAAGGCAGTGGAATAATGTTCAACAAAGGCATCAAGGGTCTTGCTATTATTGTGGCAGGTAGGGACACATGTCAGGACCTAACTGCGAGTTTTGAGTATGCCATGGGGCTGAAAGGGGAATGTAGACAAGAGAGTAGCAATAAATGCAATTGGTAGGACTACCCTATGGACAACAACCACCATCACCCATAGCAATAGTTCTTATTGAGATACCTGCAGAAGTCATGGAGAGCTAGGTAGTAGGCCAATAGCTGGACCAACAAGTTCAAGAAGTTTTTAAGGAAGAGGTGCCAAGTAAGGGTGTTTTCAATGTAACCAAGCATGGTGTAGGCCCACAGGTAGGCAGTGATTGCTCAAATTGCATAGTTCTAGAAGATTGTCCTCCATGCTCCAAGATCCATTGCCACGAGCAAGAGAAGAGACAAGAAGAGAAGAGAAGAAGATGGAGAGCTTTCCTCCCCAATCCCTCACCCTCATGCACTCACTCCCTCACACTCTCACACTCCCTCTCTCAAGCACAAGCTCAAGCAAACAAGAAGAAGAAGAAGAAGAAGAGAGCTACTTTTGGCCACACACAAGAATGAGCTTCTCATTCACTTTTTAATTTCATATACAAAACATTAAATCCCTTTTGGGTAGTTATCCCCTTATCCTCTTTTTTACATGTAGGCCCTTTTTCCCATTGTCCACCTATCTTCCTAGCTTCCTTCCTACTACCCATCTACCTTTACAATTTGAATGGGTGAGAGCCCTGGGTGAGAGCCCGGCGCTCTTAAAATAAATCATGGTGCACCTTGCGCTCTTTTACAAAAGTATTAACTTCTCTTGTGCGCCTTTCTCCTTGATTTAGGACTTTTCTACACTTCTTGCGTTTCCAGATTCTTCTTGGCGCACCTTCATCTTTCGTTTCACTTTTGCCTTGGCCTTGTCTTCTACTTTATATTTTCTGTATTTTCCACCTTGTTCATTTGAGGGTTAACATTACCTTCCTCCTAGATGAGTGCCAATTCCATGGCACTTAGAGTCATTGGTAGTAGGCTTTGGCATGCACCGAAGACTTGGATGGAAGAGACATTTGTGGTTTGCCTTGGAGGAGTTTTGGTGGTGGTTAGATAAAGGGAATTGGGGGCACGTTGTTGGCCTAGGTGGTTGGTGGTAGGGTTGTTGGAGTTGGTGATAGGGTTGTTCTTTGTTGGGAATTGCACTGATGGTGGTTGGCATAGGTGTGGTTTGTTGGGGATTTTGCACATGACGATTCTTTGGTGGGCTTGCATGATGATAAAGGACAAGAGTTCTAAGTTGAATGTTGATGACGAGTTGACGCTACTTTTGTTGGAGTCTTCAATACCTGCACAATTGAAAACCTCATAGATGTGGTCTCTCCCTATGGGTAGTGCTAGTCTTCTTATCCTGCACAAGACATAGGTTGATTAGTTTGGGAGACAGGTCAAACTCCTAGCAAGCTGAGAGTAATGTCCTGCACTTGAGGACCCAAACTATGTATAGAGTGTGGTTTAGATACTATGTGAGTGCCCATGCATACTTAGATATTACGTAGTTATAAGACTGCTAGTCCAATGCCGCGTAGCAACATGTGGTTGAGGAGAAGTACACATAAAGGTGGATGAGATATCATTTGTACTGTGATAACATAATGTAGCATAATTGAACTCATCGACATCTTTTGGTAGCTGGTAGCTACTTGTCTTGCTCGACGAGTACAGTGGACTTCCTATGGTCATTCGTGTGTTGCTTACCACAATCGATTGCAATGGTACTGAAGTGGAGTAAAAAAAATTGTGCAAGTGGGTTAGGGTGACAGGTCTAACCATAGGCAAGACAAACTCCCTAGGTGTGTACTACCCTTGACGTGCCCTGAACAATTATGGGGATGTGAAAAGGGCTAGGGGACTAGGGACGGAGCCAGCCGACCAAGGTCACTGGATGCACCTAATTTTGAGGACCCTTAGGTGCTGTGTTGTGATTGTGAGTGCTTTTTCCTTTTTCTTTCGTTGTTTCTTTCTTTCTTTTCTTTGATTGTCCTTTTTTTGTTTTCTCTTTTTCTTTTTTCTTCTCCTTCTCTCTTTTTTTTGTGTAGAAATAAACCATTGCAATACGTTGAGGCCATCAGCCTTTCATTTGGATTGGAAATTATAGAGAGTCAAAGACTGTGAAAATGGATATTACAACAATGATTGTATTACTAGCCTCGTTGCTGGGGGAACAGTTGTGAGGATAGGGAGATACACTTAAGATTTCGCAAAATCTCTTTGTGACATGCGATGTAGGTACAATTGAGGCAACAACTGCCATAAGGCAAATGTAGAGTCTGACCCAGAAAGAGAGAGTAGCCAATGACTATGCTTTGGGCCATGCTCAAATGCAGTGTGGGTGTTTTGCAAGGGTGCTTTTCTCTTCCGACAGTGAGGCTTCCGTCATGGCTCTTTGTGAGGTTGGTGGTTTAGAGGTGACTTGGCATTGAACACTTTTGTACAAAGACCTGTGTCATCCTGCATCCACTTAACACTTCGTGAGAGTATATGAAAGTCACATGCGTCAACTTTAATGAACAGATGCAATGCAAAAGTACATTACTTTATCTAAATCCTATGGTGTTGACTGTGACGCATATCACCGGTGCTTGTTATAGACGTGACATGTATTAATAGCAGGTAATGAAAGTTTGTACAATTAGGGAGCCTGCCCCTTTAACCACTTAAGGACAAAAATTTATGGCAAGATGGCATTTGGTAAGTAGCTTATACAACATAGGGACTATCCTATTTGTATGAGGAGGAGTGAGTTCGGGTGATCAGGCGACTGGGGCAGTGTTGGTAGTGGGCTCCTGTTAGGTTGGGTAGGGAAGACATCGGCTGGGACCCAAATGGTGTAGTCCCTCGCTGCGGTGGTATCAAGAATACTCTGGAATAACTCAGCAAATTCCTTCTTGTTTCTAGCTACCTTTTCCTCTTTCGAGCACCTGGTGCCCGAGCATCTAAGGAGGGCTTGCATGACAAGGGTCACTACCCCCCGAGCGTTCCCTTGGGCCTTCCTCTTTCTAGCCTAGGGAGTTTGTGGCTTGCATCCAGGACGGTGTCGCTTTGGACCTCGTTTTGGTGTATACCTCTTTAGTGTAGGCATGTAGCATTCTGGTGGAGGAGCTTGTGCCGTATGCTCCCTCTGACGCGAAGAACATCCTTGCAAGCTAGCTTCACTGTATGCTCCATGATGACTACTGTGGGGGAACCTGCAAAATGTGAACCAAGGGTTAGACCCTGCGATATGATAGAATTATTTACATGAAAGGGATTAGATAGTGGATTATCAAGCGCATATGATGAGGGGGGTGAGATAAGGCATGCATTAGTCATTGTAGAGGGACGGCCTCCATGATGATGTTCGTCCTACTTAGATTGCGGAGCATATTACAGCCAGTAGAGCAGATCTTTGCTCACTCCCAATTGCACTGACTGGTTCTGATGGAATGGGGTAGGGCTCGCCCCCAGAAGGATGGATAAAAAATGAGAAAGAGCCTATAGAATGGGACGGTGCCTCATGCACGTCCTCAGAGGTGTTGGTTAAGGCTTCCCATGGCTGCCATGAGGACTACATGCCCTCTACCTGAAGGCAGGAATGGTCACACGACTTCTTGACATGTGGCGAGAATAGGATCTTAGGATCTTATCCTGTCAAACCCAACTTTTCTCCCTACGCTTGACTATCACTGCTTGTGTGTGTTGGCACTATCTATACACACTTACAAAATTCATTATTTATTTATGTACACATTTATGGATCCATGTCACTTCGTAAGGATAAGAACCAATTGTAGAACTCAGGATTGTACTGCAGTGTGGCATACCCATCCAATACTCGTGGTAACCTACTCAATAGCAACATATATTTCACAACATTGAGTAGCATGGTACCTTGTCCAAGTCTACTTGCAACATGTAGCTCCTCCTCAGTGAGAACCTTATCTACTAGAGAGTTTTTTTTGCTAGTTCCAGCTAAGTCCATACCTTGAATGATAGTTAACACTCAAAAGGAAGTTGGTGCCACATAGGTTGGGTCTCTTTGAGACTGCCATTCAGCCAATCGCTTCTCAAGGTTATCATGTTTCTCCTGAGGCTTTGTTGCTATTGTGTCATGGTTCTCCTCGGATGTGACTGGTATAGTCTTGCCACCCTATTGTGACAGTGTTGTATCCACTCTGGATTGGTCAATGCAAGCTCTGTTGTTGGTGGATTGAGTGTTGCAAGCAAATGTTGATGGTAATGGTTGTCACTAAATTGATTGCTTATTACACATTCTCTATTTAATAAATTCATGTCAATAAATTAATAACTCACTTTTCTTTAAGTGTTGATGATGATCTAGCATGGCCATGAGACCATTTAGAAACCGGTATTCCTAGTGTATCACTTAATGGGGTGATCAAAGCATTGTGATGGGGATATCTGGTACATACAGTACAAGTTATGAAGGGGGAAAGAAGTGTCTGCCAAGTGTAAGAGTGTACACAAGAACTAAGGAGTTACACATAAATGAAGATGGATTGATTTCTAAGAAGAGAAATTGCATTAGCATTGTGTTATGTATTTATGTGTGCATCCAGGGACACCTGGGAATGTTTTACTTGTGTGTAATGAGCATTGCATTCATTTGGGGTCATCCTCTCCCCTACAAGTCAAGGTTTAAGGTCTTTTCTTTCATTAAGAAAGACTAGAGAGGGAATTTTCTCACTAAGAAAGACGAGAGAATGTGATCCTCTGGAAGTGAGGAGAGAAGTGATTTTCTCTTTCTAAGGTCTAAAATGACACAAGCTTTTGTGTGGAATTCAATCTTAAGGTTGAGGCCCAAGGCAATCTAATGAACTCTCCTTATCTATGACTCAAAGTGGTTGCATGGACCACAAGTTAAGAGTACAGTTTAAAAAGCTATTTTTTTTGGAAAATCTATTTTAAAAATATATTGCAATAGAAAAACGATCTCTATAAACGGGCTGCGCAGATTATCCGAAACAGCGAGATTTACAACTTTTGTGTTGGACGTTTTTTCATCCAAATAACGCACAAAGAAATATCGTGAAATTAGTGCTGCAGAGTGGAACAATCACATCTTGCATGAAGAACAACTCAACTCTCTCTCCAAGAAGAGAAGCTCTTGAAAGCCTACAAAAGAGGAGGCTCTCTTTGGGCGTAAGGGAGAGGTAGAAGGAAGCATCACTTTGCATGTATCCAAGAGGAGAAGAGAAGGTGCAAGTGCTGCGGAAGCCCAACTAAAATTAAGTGTTGCGGAAGCCCTGCTGAAATCAAGTTCCAAGAGGAGAAGAGAAGGTGCAAGTGCTACGGAAGCTCTCCTCCTGAAATCAAGTTCCAAGAGGAGAAGAGAAGGTGCAAGTGCTACGGAAGCTCTGTTGAAATCAAGTACCAAGAGGAGAGCCCTACACATATTGTGTAGGAGAGAAGGAGACTCAAGAAGGATCAAAAGGTGCTAACTTTTAAGTTGTGCAAGTGTTAGCCAGTTGTATACCGTACAAGGAACCGTGATCTTGTTTCCAAGATCTACAGGTAAGAATTGGCTTATGTGTAACGGAGGAGCTTGCTCCTTGTCAATAATATAACTCCACAAGGGGGGGGACTGGCCCATCTTCCAGTCCCTAGTGTGTTGCAAATTTCTCTATCTCTCTCTCTACATCTTTCTTTTCTCTCATCTATTCTCGCTCTGTGTCAACATAATATTCGCCATATATATTTTAAGTATATAAGAAAGTCGAGCGTGTATCTCAGATTTTATAACAGTGGTATCAGAGCATGTCTCTTTGCTTTTCTCAAAGCAAAGGTGATCCTTGCAAGAAGAGGGTAAAGATGGCAACTGATGAAGTGCCTACAAGTGAGCAATTACAGGCTCAATTGACAGAGTATCATAGCTTGTTGGAAATTCCCGAAGTACGTCAATTGATTGACAGCTTAAGGGAAAGGAAAAAAGCTACTTATGAAGGATTGAATCCTCCAAAAGATGGTGATGAAAGGTGAGAAGGATCGAAGCTTGCACGCGAGCTATGGCGGGAGAGCAAGAGTAAGAAAAGAGAGAGACAAGAAATGGGAACTCCAACGGTCACAATGTGTGACCGGGCCTTCCTTTATTCAAACTGTCACTAAAAGAATAAAGAATAAAGTGACGTGACGGGCGCCCGCCACCTGCAGTGTGCAGTGGCGGGTACTGTCAGTGTAGTAATACACGGGGCGGCACGGCGGAGGCGCCTTTACCCCCAACAACCTCCCACTTAAAGGCGAATCTGCCCTAGTGAGAGAGAAAAGAAAAAGAAAAGACAGTACAAATGTACATAGGTACAAGGGATGAGGAAAGGTGACATCTCATCCAACGCCCATCAACCTCCTGAGGAAGGCAAAGCGCTCAGTAGTGAGGCTCTTCGTGAGCAAATCTGCAGGATTCTCGTCAGTGGAGATCTTGACAAGGTCAACAGACCTGTCCTCCACGACACCACGTATGAAGTGATACCTCACCTCAATGTGTTTCGTCTTCGCATGGAAGACCGGATTCTTAGCCAACTGAATGGCACTCATAGAATCCGAATGCAGTGTAGGTGTAGCATCAATCCCAAGGTCAGCAACTAGACGGCCTAACCATATGGCCTCCTTGCAAGCCTCAGTGGCTGCAACATACTCGGCCTCAGTGGTAGACAAAGCCGTACACTTCTGATCCCTGGACATCCAAGAGATAGCCCCTCCAGCATAGGTGAATACATAGCCAGAAGTGGACTTCCTACTATCTGCATGTCCTGCATAATCGGAGTCAGTGTACCCCACGACCCCTGTATCCTGGCTGCCATAGCAAATACACATATCTGTTGTGCCCTTCAGGTACCTCATGATACCCTTCACGGCATCCCAATGTCTGCTGCCAGGTGTAGCCATATAGCGTGCGACAACACCAACTGCATGTGCAATATCTGGACGAGTGGCTATCATGGCATACATCAAACTGCCCACGGCTGATGCATAAGGGATCTTGGCCATCTCGGCCCTCTGCTCATCTGTCTGCGGACAATCGGCCTGTGATACCTTCACATAAGAAGGTAATGGACAGCCAATAGGCTTTACGTCCTGCATGCGGAAGCGCTCAAGGACTTTATGAATGTACTCCCGCTGTGAGAGATACAAAAGTCCCTGATGCCTATCGCGCTTAATGCGCATCCCAAGTATATGTGAGGCCTGTCCCAAATCCTTCATCTCAAAGCTCTTCTTTAGCTGAGATTTAAGAGCATCTAGCTCATCATGAGCTTTCCCTACTATCAGCATATCATCAACATAGAGTACCAAGATAAGCAAACTGCCATCACGGGCTTTCTTCGTGTAAAGACACGGATCCATAGCACTCCTGCTGTAGCCCTGTGACTGCATAAAGGCATCAAACTTATGATACCATTCCCTAGGTGCCTGCTTCAAGCCATACAAGCTCTTCTTCAACTTGCACACTAGGTGCTCCCTGCCAGGTTCTGCAAAGCCCTTAGGCTGATCCATATAGATCTCATCATGCAAGTCCCCATGTAGAAAAGCCGTCTTGACATCCATCTGATATAGATCTAAGTCAAGCTGTGCAACCAAAGCCAAGACTAAGCGCAGGGTGGTCATCTTAACCACAGGAGAGAAGACCTCATCAAAGTCCACACCATGTTCCTGCTTAAAACCCTTTGCTACCAATCTAGCCTTGTATGCCGGCTTGGGGTGTCCAGGGGTACTTTTCAGCTTGTACACCCACTTGCATGGCAAAGCCTTCTTGCCCTTAGGCAAGGCAACCAAATCCCAAGTCTCATTCTTATGCAAGGAGTCTATCTCAGACTGCATAGCCCTCTCCCAGGAGTGACTGTCACCCCTGCGCATAGCCTCATCATAAGTGAAAGGCTCTCCTGCATCTGTAACCAAAACATAATGCATAGAGGGCTGAAATCTGTCAGGTGGACGTCTATCTCTAGCAGACCGTCTCACCGCAGGCTCTGCTGCCTGTCTAACTACCTGTCCAACATCCTGGCCCTGTGGAGGAACTGCTGCAGGCTGTACTACTGGCTGTGCTGGAGCTTTAGGCTCCTCCTGAAAGATCACTCTGCGGATCTCAACCACCTTCTCAGGCTGCCTGTGCATCTTGTCTTCATGGAAGACGACATCATGGCTGCGTACTATTTTCCGCGCCTGCGGATCCCATAGGCGATAGCCCATCTCTCCTGACTCACCATAGCCAAGGAATATGCATTTAATGCTCTTTGGATCCAATTTACTCCTCTTGTCCTTGGGCACATGGCAGAATGCCTCACATCCAAAGACACGGAGATGCGCATAAGAGGGTGGCTTACCAGCCCAAACTTCCTCTGCAACCTGGAAATCCAATCCACTGGAAGGCGATCGGTTTATGACATGCACTGACGTACTAACTGCCTCAGCCCAAAAACTCGGGGGTAGGCCTGCATGGCTAAGCATAGAGCGCACACGCTCCTGAATAGTCCTGTTCATGCGCTCAGCCAAACCATTCTGGGGTGGGGTGTAAGGGGCGGTCAACTGACGCTTAATACCCCTGTCATCACAAAACTGCTCAAAAGCATGCGAGACATATTCTCCCCCATTATCTGTCCTAAGGCATTTCAGCCTATACCCAGTCTGGTTCTCAACAAGAGCAAGCCATCTCTGAAAAACTGCCAAGACATCGGACTTCTGCTTTATGGGATAAGCCCACACTTTCCTAGAAAAATCATCAATGAAGGTAACGAAGTACTTCACGCCACCCATAGACATGCAAGGCATAGGCCCACAAACATCGGAATGCACCAATGCCAAGGGCTCACTCATGCGTGGCCTACCCGATTTCTTATGCGTAGACCTATTCTGCTTACCATAAAGACAATGATCACACGAGTCAAAACATGCATAATCCAAAGGCGGAAGATACTGCAAACCAGATAACATTTTCATTCCTTTCAAAGACATATGCCCCAAACGGGCATGCCAAAGTGATACATGTGGGATAGAGCCCACTGCCAAAACATGGTCTACAGAAGACCCAGATACAACAAGAGGATAGAGGCTGCCAGCCTTGGCGCCTCTAGCAAGCACAAGTCTGCCTTTGGTAATCTTCCAGGCAGAATCCCCAAAACAGACATGAAATCCTGCATCATCCAACTGTCCTGCAGACATAAGACTACGCGTAAGCGCAGGTACATGACGTACATCCCTGAGCAAAAAGGAACTGCCAGTGGAAAACTGCAACTGAATATCTCCACAGCCCACAATATCAAGAGACCTGTCATCTCCAAGTCTGACTGATCCAGACACAGTACGGTAAGAGTGAAACCACTCACGGTAAGGCGTCACATGGAAGGACGCACCTGAATCCAATAACCAGCACTGTGCATACATACTAGGTGTCTCAGTCAAGTGTGAAGCATCAGAAGAACTAGCTGCAAGTATAAACTCATCACCACCATCGGACTCTTCAGTCTGCGTGACATTAATTTCCTCAATCTTGACGTTGGACTTCGCAGGTACTATGCTGCGATCAGAGGACTTCTCCTGCACTTTATCTTTCCCCTTATCCTTGCGCTTCTCATTGCGCAACTCATGACACTGTGGTCTAATATGGCCCTTTTTCCCACAATGATGACAAGTGACATTTGCATTGCGTCCACGCGACTTACTACGCGACTTGCCACCACGAGATTTAGACCGACCCTTCTGCGAGTCACGGCCTCGGCCATTACCACGGTCATACCTGTCATTCCTGCCTCTAACTGTCAAAGCATGACTACCACGAGAGGCATCCAAGTTTTTGCGATTCACCTCTTCCTGAAGAAGAGCACTCTCAACATCTGCCAATTTTAGAGTAGCACTAGAGGCACAAAGGGCAGTGCGGAATACATCCCATGACTCATTCAGAGTTCCAAGCAAGAAAAGAGGAGTTACTTCCTCTCCAAAGGTGATATCCTGTGAAGTCAGGTTCTTCAGTATAGCATGGAACTGGCTCAAGTGAGCAGACATAGTCGCATTATCCTTCATGCGCAGATCCATAAGCTGCTTCAACCAGTACATCTGACTCGCCGGACTTTTCTTATCATAAAGATTCTTGATCTTATTCCATAGATCCCATGCACTCTGTGCTTCCTCAAATACATTATAATGTACCTGTTCAGTGAGAGACAATACAATCGTGGACTTGCATAGCTCATCAAGTTCAAGCCAGTCGTCATTGTCCATAGTTTCACGCTGCTCCCCACTCAACCGAAGTGGCTTAATCTGAGATTTCTGCACCAAAACCTGCCATATTTGACTCTTCCAGTAAGAGTAGTTGGTACCATCCAACTTTGTAATGTTAAAGATGGCACTATCATGCGAAGATGACGCCATTATGCAGGCTGGAAATGCCCAAACAGTCCAAAACTGCTTGCTGTTTTACTGCAGAAACTGCCCAAAAATGACCAAAACGGGGTCCAAAGGGCGAGCAAAGTGTGCCAAAAGTGGCTGCCCACTTAGTACTAGGTGCGGTACACCAAATCAGGATATTTCAGCATGAAAAGTACACCTTAGTCCACCAATAACTGCTTGCTGTAATAAATTGCAGGTATGCAGTCTAGAGAGCAAACTGTCCCAAAATAGGATCCAATGTCAAGCAAACAATGCTAGGTCCAAAGCCGGCATGAAATGGACATAAGCAAGGCCAATGACAGTGAAAAGAACATGAGCTCAACACCAAGCATGTCAAAATAACATCTGCCAGTGAAAGGCACACCACCAGACACTCTAGGCAAAGTGTTCCTGTAACTGCCAAAACCTGACACAAATAGGTATGTGCTCAAAGAGAAAGATCCAAATATGAGACTCAGCTCATAAGCATCCTGTGAACCAAGAGTGCATCAATGCATATCCATAAAGATCGGAGTATGATCCCAAAGTCTCAATGTGTATGTAGCTGCTCAAGACATAAACTGCTCCAAATACATGTAAGTGCTCCAATAGCATGCAACTGTCAAAGGTCAAGAAAGCATGTAAAATGCTCCCACTGGCACAAAAGGCATACAAAGCGAGCTCAGAAGCTCAAACAACCCAAGAGAAAGCACCAGTGATAAGTGACCCTGTCAATGCATCAAGCGCATCCGAGAGAGCATGACATACATGAAGCACCGGTCGTATTAACCATGAAGCAATACATAAGCCCAAATAAGCTCTCGGTCAACTCAATGACATCCAAATAGCAACCAAGATCAGTGATCAAGTAAGCCGGGAATGCTCAAATACATCCAAATCCAAGCTCCAAATGTCGGTATGGCATACACGAACCAAATAGCATATGTCACGAACCAAAGCATGTAATGCAAAAGCCTAACTGTCAAGCAGAGACATGAGGCATAGGCGGTCCACGAGCATGCCGAGTCGGTCCAAATGCCAGTGAAGACGGAGCTAATGCGAAGCTCAAAAGCATCCCATAATCTCATACATATGCTCCAAGTCGTCCCCAAATGTCAGAGATATCATGCCAAAGCTCAAAGCATACATCCGGTATCGGTAGGTAAGTGCCAAAGCATGTAAAGTACCTTCAGCCCACTGTTATTCCAGCATGTATTTACTGTTCTAAACAGTAGATTTCAGCCCCAAATTCAAGCCAAAATCATGGTCAAACCAAATGCATACATCCCCAATACATCCGGGTAGGAAGTAGACCGCATACGGGCATCAAACAAGGTAACCGGAGTAGAGTATAAGCATTAAATGCCAATGCCAAGTGTGGCTGCCCTGTTTCCAGCACTGTATAACAGTAAATAACAGTCCCAAATCAGCCAATATTTCAAGCCAAAATCATGGCATAATCATGTGCATACATTCCCAAGGCACTAGGCATCATGTAGACCGCATACGGGCATCAAATAGCACAACCGGAATGGAGTATAAGCAACAAATGCTAATGCCAATGGTGCTGCCCTGTTTTCAGCCTGTTATGACAGTTTATGACAGTCCCAAATCTGAAGAAATCAGCCCCGAAAGATCAAGACCAATACCCAAAGCTTGAATGACATCAAACATGAAGTCTATAGCCCTCTTGATCAAGGTAGAGAGCAAGAAGCAATGGCCAAGTGTGGAGCTGAAGTAGATGAGTGCTCACAGCCTGGAAAAAATGATGCAATCTGCCCTGTTGGTGCTGAACTTGCTGTTGCTCCACATGGGCTGAAAAGGGGGTAATGGGGGGCTCAATGATGGCCCAAGGTAGGCACATACCAAGCCATGAAGGCCCAATGCAAAGGGGAGGGAAGATATGAGCTATGGAGCTCAAGAAGAGTGGCTGCCCTTTGTTCCTGCCCTGTTTCAATCTGAGAATACACTCAAATGCCTGCAAATGCTGAAGCAATACCTCAAGGGCAAGGCCCTGATGAAGCTCAAGAAGGCCAGGATGGAGCTCGGGAAGCCGGGGAGAGTCGGGAGCTCAAGAGGTCGGCTATGGCTGCCAGGATGGAGACCCAATGCGTGAAGCGAGTCGATGCGAAGGTCGGGAAGCACCGAGTCGAGCTCGAGCAAGAGAATGCCAAGCTCTGATACCAGTTGAAAGGTGAGAAGGATCGAAGCTTGCACGCGAGCTATGGCGGGAGAGCAAGAGCAAGAAAAGAGAGAGACAAGAAATGGGAACTCCAACGGTCACAATGTGTGACCGGGCCTTCCTTTATTCAAATTGTCACTAAAAGAATAAAGAATAAAGTGACGTGACGGGTGCCCGCCACCTGCAGTGTGCAGTGGCGGGTACTGTCAGTGTAGTAATACACGGGGCGGCACGGCGGAGGCGCCTTTACCCCCAACAGGTGATACTGGAAGAAACACCATTGCACCAATTGATGGTGAAGGTGCAAAGCATCCAATTGTTGAGAAGCTTCCTAGAAGGAAGAAGGATTCTCGGGTCAAGAAGAGTAAAAAGACCTCACCTCGAGTGAGATAGTGTTAACCGGTAGACGAACAAGGTGGAAAATCTGGAAAAGCTAAAGTAGAAGACAAAGTCCAAGGCAAAGTGAAACGGAAGACGGAGGCGCGCCAAGAAAAATCTAGAAACACGAGAAGCGCAGAAAAGTCCTAAATAAGGGAAAAGATGCACAAGGAAAAGTGCAAGTCAATACTTTTGTAAAAGAGCGCAAGCGCATCGTGATTTAATTTAAGGAGCACTGGGCTCTCACCCGTGCAATTTGTAAATATAAACGAGCGGTGGAAAGGAAGCTAGGAAGATAGAAGGACAATGGGAAAAAGGGCCTAGGCCACGGTCGACCATGTAAAAAAGGGGATAAGGGGATGACCGCCCAAAAGGGATTTAGGGTTTTGTATATAAAGTTGAAAAGTGAATGAGAAGCTCATTTTTGTGTGTGGCCAAAAGTGGCTCTCCTCCTCCTCTTCTTCTTCTTCTTCTTCTTCTTGCTTGTTTGAGCTTGTGCTTGAGAGAGGGAGTGTGAGAATGTGAGGGAGTGAGTGTGTGAGGGTGTGAGGGACCAGGGAGGAGAAGCTCTCCATCTTCCCCTCTCTTCTTCTCTTCTCTTCTCTTCTCTTGTCTTGCTCATGGCTATGGAGCTTGGAGCGTGGAGCTTGAGGATGGAGCTTGCTTGAAGCTTGTACTTGGATTGTGGAGCTTGATGTTGTTGCTTTCCGCTTTGACTAGATGCAGTCCGAATGTAACACGTATGTGTTTTTGCAGTGTGGCCTTTTTGCTCTTGTTGGCTAGATGGGCCCATTGAGGTTCTAGGGTCTCTATTTATCTCTGTTCAGGTACGAGCTTTTGGTTGCTCTTTTGCAAGTGAGAATCCATGCTCGTGTAGAGCCATTACTACACTAGGGTCTGTTTTGAAGGACCTATCACGACGCGTGTTTTCTCTCCAACCTACTCGAGGGAGGTGCGGAGGGGGCAAAGCCCTCTCTGCAAGGGTCCGGGTGGGGGGCAGTCCCCCCGGCCTGCAGGGTCATTACGGTAAATTCCATACGTGATTTGAAAGACTGTTTATAGCCAAATTTTGAACTACTTGCTCTAAGTTTCAGCCCAGAGAATGACTAGATATGACAGTCCTGAGGATAGATGCTCCTTGAATAGCACTGGACTGATGATCCAAGACACCAGTGGAGAATCCACATCTGGTCGTGTAGTTGGGGACTCAAGGGCATTTGTCAGAAGGCTTAAATTTACAAGCCAAGACCTGGAAGATGAAAACATAGTACCACCTGCTTATCTTAGGGTCAAACTCACTGCAAAAAGAGAGCATACTATCGATGCTCTGATTGATGAAGGAGCAGATTTTAATATCTTGACCTATGAATCATGGACCCTACTAGGCCAACCAGAGCTCACACCGATTAATGCAACTCTTAGCCCTTATATGGGGGACACCCACAAGCACTCATAAGGAAGTGCAAAATCCTTGCGACAATTGAAACTGAAAGCTTGCCTATCATATTTCATGTTCCTCCAAATAGTGCTAATTGCGAGAAGGGAACCCTCCTTGGAAGACCCTTCAAAAGGGCGAGCAAGTGTGAGGCCGACTATGTAGCACAGAGGATACACCTGACACTACCGGATGTGAGGATAGTCACAACCTTTGGCAAGGGTGACCTCATTGAACCTTGAGGAAAAGGCAAGGAAGGTGTTGACATAACAGTCAAGCCTACTAACGAGAGCAAGGACTTGTTGGAAGAGTTGATACAAGCACAGGTCGAACAACGAGAACCAGTGAGAGTGAGGCCATGCCTGAAACAAGAAGGTCACGAGACAATGCCAAGGACGGCCTTTGGACTTACAAATATCGTAGAGAAGACCCCAAAAGAAGCCCAAGCCTTATAGACAAAGGCATCGATGAAGGGTCAGCACAACACCGCGATGGATATCCAAAGCGTTGCTACATGCTCAAGGGTATTATGTAGGTAACCGATGGATTTGGGTACCAAAACCCCTTGCTAAACCACCTCTATCAGCTGAAGGCCAAATTGCATCAAAAGCAATGAAGCATAGGAGGAAATCTAAGAGAAACTCCAGGTCTTGAGGCAAGAAACCAAACATGAGTGTTCGAAAGAAAGAGCCTCAGCCTAGCATGCTTAATAAGCAGATGTCATATGTAACCATTGAGCGTGCACAAAGACCACTAGTGCTCAAGGAGCTTTTGACTTCCCAAGAGGATAATGAGCACCAGAGGCACAACGCTGCTCGTGAGAAGGTTGATTGCTCAACAAAGCAAATGGCACAATCGTCTAATAGCCTCGAGCAAATCATTCAGCCAATGCCAAGTCCACCTAAGAGTCCTAGATCTCCTACACCCTCTTTTCCCAAATGAACACAGGAAGCACAACAGTAGTTGTCAAGGGCAGCTGCTCAATCCCAATCTCTATCTCCATCTAAGCTTCCAAATGTCCAAGAGGTGGGACATGACACCATCCATAGCTCTCGGCCCAAGGATATGCCTGTGCAACCTAATGTGACTAGATCAATTCATGCTCGATCTACACAGGTGAATGCTCAAAGGGCAACGAAAGACATGACCACCTCTGATCGCCCTAAGGACTTGACACCGCAATCCACCAAGAGTAGCCAGCCCATTGGACTAGCCACTACTACTTCCAATCAGGGATCACAACAGTCACAGTCCCCCTTGGCTATGACAACGCCCCTTGCGGAACGTGTTCTTAGTAGTTCACCTGGGGAGGAGGTGCCGCAACCAGTATCCTTGACAAAAATCTAGCCCTTCCAAAGCACCCAAAGCCTAGGCTTGAGGAGAAACCTCTCAAAGATGTGGCCAAGGAGATGACGCATCTGACTAATCACCCTAGCAAGGTTGTCCAGTAGGGTGCAGCTATGTCCCATGAGGACACACCAGAGAAGGGGAAAGATGAGGCCCAACCAAGCACATCAATGGTTGACCTAGTTCAGGGTCCTGAGTCATTAAGTTATGCACCTTCACTGACCAAGAAAAAGAGGAGAAAACAGCAAAAACAACAGCAGTTACAGGTGGTTGTGGACCCCAAGAACATTGAGACCAAGAGCATTGGAGAGCTGACGAATAAAGTATCGAGTCCATCCACCAATGAATCCATTGATGTCTCTCCTAATAGCGATGAAACCTCAGACACATCCGTGTGCTCTGAAAAATCAAAGCAGCCGTTACCATCAATGGTTGCTTTCAACATTCAATCCATCGACAATAGAGCTCGCATTTACCAATCAAGAGTGGATGCAACGCTATCACAACAGGGTGACAAATTTATACCAGTCACATCCAAGGAGAACCATGACGCAATAACAAAGCCTCAGGAGAAATATGGAAACTCTGAGAGCATAACCCCAACTATGCTAAAGCCTAGGCAAACTCCTAGAATCTTGCATGAGATACCAACCGAGCAAGCCCTTGTTGAACATAGAAGTGTTGCAGAATGCTTAACTGAGTTGGATACTAAGCTCAAGGTGTTTGCATGTGTCTATGTCCTTGCGGACATGGGCACATTCCCTAAGGAGTAGCTTGGAGAATACTTGCCATTTTCCCTATCCTGGGAAGAGCAAGAACATCTTAACGAGCACTATGATAGGCTCCTGCATGAACGCATGCGAGTCACCTATGAGGAGGAAGTCGACGAACTATGCTTAACTGTAACATTCAATGATGTGCTCTACCAACCAAATCTCTTAGAGATAGAGTAACTAAAGCGACAATCGGAGGGTCAAAGTCAATTTGAGAAACGTTGGTTTGAAAACCGTATTGCAATGGCCGAACTAGGAGCCCAAATCATGACAGTCTCAGAAGAGCGATTGGCTAAATGGCGGTTTCAAAGAGACCCAACCTATGTGGCACCAACCGTGTTGCAATGGCCGAACTAGGAGCCCAAATCAAGACAGTCTCAAAAGAGCAATTGGCTAAATGGCGGTCTCAAAGAGATCCAACCTATGTGGCACCAACTTCCTTTCGAGTGCTAACTGCCATTCGGGGTGCGGACTTAGCTGAAACTAGCCAAGAGAACTCTCTGTCTGATAAGGTTCTCACTGAGGAGGAGTTACATGTTGCCAGTAGACTCGAACAAGGTTCCATGCTGCTCAATGTTGCAAAATATTTATTGGTATTGAGTAAGCTGCCATGAGTACTAGATGCGTGTGCCACACTTCAGTACAATCCGGAGTTCTACAATTGACTTTTATCCTCGTGAAGTGACATGGATTCGTAAATATGTATATAAATAAACAATGATTTTTGTGTGACCCTGTATAGACAATATCAACACACACAAGCAATGATAGTCAAGCGCAGGGAGAAGAGTTGGGTTTGACAGGCTAAGCTCCTCAGGTCCTCCTCTTATCACACATTTAGAAGTCATGTGACCATTCCCACCTCCAAGTGAAGGGCATGCAACCCTCATTACCGCCATAGGAAGCCTTGACCAACAACTCTAATGGTGTAGATGGGATACCATCCCTTTCTATACACCTTTCCCCCTTTCCGGTCTATCCTTCCGAGGATGAGCCCTGCCCCACTCCATGACAACCAGTCCACACAACTTAGCATAAGCCAAGTTCTGGTAATGGCTGGAGGCAAAATGAACATCATCATGGGGGCCATTCCTCTACAACAAACACTGCATGCCTCACCTCTCCCCTCCTCATCATATGCGCTTGATAACCCACTGTATAATCCCTTCCATGCAAATAGTCTTATCCTGCCTCAAGGCCTAATCCTTGGTTTGCATTTTGGAGCTCCCCCTGTGGTAGCCGACATGGAGCACCCAGTGCAGTTGGCTTGCAAGGATGCTATCCGCTGTCAAAGGGAGCATGTAGCAAAAGCGCCTCTGTCGGAACGCTACGTACCTACCCTTGAAAGGTATGCAATGAAACGAGGCCCCAAGCGACACCGGCCCGGACGGAAGCCAAAAGATCCCCAGGCTAGGGGAATAGAAGCTCAAGGGAGCACACAGGGTATGGCAACACCGGTTGTGCGGGCCCCCACCAAACGTTCGGGCACCAGGTGCTCAAAAGAGGAGGGGGCAGCTCGAGACAAGCAAGAATTTGATGCATTGTTCAAAAGCATTCTAGAAACAGTTGCGGCAAAGGACTACACCATCCGGGTCCCAGCTGACATTTTTCCCGCACAGCCTCACAAGAGCCCCTCACTTGCACAGCCTCAGTTGCCCGACCACCCAGACTCGCCCTGCTTCGTACAAATAGAGTAGCCCCATGTTGTATAAAAGGCTTATCAAATGCTACCTAGCCATGACTTTTTGTATTTAAATGGTTAAGTGTTGACATGTTCCCCCATTGTACAAAATTTTCATATCTGTGTTTAATATATTTCACGTCTTTAGCAAAAGAACAAGCTAATTAAGTGTAGGTGATAAGTATCCAAGTCAACACCATGGAATTTAGATAAGTGATGTCTCCTGGCGTTGCACCGGTTTATTATAGTTGCCGCATATACCGTGCATGTACTCTCATGAAGTGACAAGTGGATACAGGAAGATACAGGTCTTTGTGCGAAAGTGTTCAATGCTCGATCACCACAAGACCATCGACCCCACAAAGAGCCGTGATAAAGCCATGCTGTCGAAAGCAAAAATCACCCTTGCCGACCGCCCACATCGCATGGCCCAAAGCATAGTCATGGGCTACGCTATCTTTCTGGGTCAAGCTCTACAGTTGGCTCACGGCAGTTGTTACCTCAATTGTACCGACATCGCGTGTCGCAAAGAGGTTTGCAATATCTCAAGTGTATCTCCCTATCTCACCAACTACTTCTCTAACAACGAGGCTAGGGCACAATCATCACTGTAATATCCATTTCCTGAGCCTTTGAAGCTTGATATTTCCCAACCCATTGAAAGGCTGATAGCCTCAACATATTGCAATGGTTGTACTCAGGAAAGTTCAGAAAAAAAAAGGGAGAAAAGAGAAGAGAAAGAAAGAAAGAAAGAAAAAGGCACAAGAAAAAGAAACAAAAAAAAAACATAAAATGAAAAAATAAAAGAAAAGAACGAAAAGATAAGAAGCACCCACGATCACAGCACAGCACCTAGGGGTCCTCAAATTAGGTACGTCCAATGACCTTGGTTGGCTAGCTCTGTCCCTAGTCCCCTAGCCCTTTAGCATCACCCACAATTGTTCAGGGCACATCAAGGGTAGGACATACCTAGGGAGCTTGTCTCGCCTATGGTTAGACCTGTCACCCTGACCCATTCACATGATTCCCTCTTGCACTCTGCCTTAATACCATTGCAATCAATTGTGGTAAGCACTGCACAAATGGCCATGAAAAGTACACCATCCTCATCAAGCAAGTCAATAGCTCCCAGCTACCGAAAGTGCGGTGTCCTTATGTTCAATTATGCTATGTCATGCAATCACAACGCAAAGAATGTCTCATACACCTTCACGTGTACTTCTTCTCAACATGGATAACTTTGCTTCATCCACACATTGTTACGAGAAACCAAGCTGCGATCTTCTAAATACGTAATATCTAAGTATACACGAGCACTCACATAATATCTACACCGAAATATATACACAGTCTGGGTTCTCAAGTGCAGGACAATACTCTTAGCTTACTTAGAGTTCGACCTGTCTCCCAAACTAATTGAACTATGTCTTGTGCACGATAGAGAAGACTAGCATTACCCCTAGGGAGAGACCATTTATGAGAGGTTTTCAAATTGCAGGTATTGAAGACTCCAACGAAAGTGTTGTTCACTCTTTATTGACACCCAACTCTGAATTCTTATCCTTTATCATCCTATAAGCCCGCAAAGAATCATCATGTGTAGAATCCCCAACAAACCAACACTTGTGCTGGCCATCCGTGTAATCCCCAACAAAAAACAGCCCTACCACCAACTCCAACAACCCTTTCACCAGCCACCTAGGCCACCAACGTGCCCCCAAGGACCTTCCTCCACACCACCACCAACACTCCTCCATGGCAACCACAGGTGTCCTTGCCACCCACGTCTTCGGTGCATGCCAAAGCCTGCTACCTATGACGGTGAGTGCCATGGGACTGGCACTCGTCTAGGAGGGGGGTAATGTTAACCGGTAGATGAACAAGGTGGAAAATCTAGAAAAGCTAAAGCAGAAGACAAAGGCCAAGGCAAAGTGAAATGGAAGATGAAGTCATGCCAAGAAAAATCTAGAAACACGAGAAGCGCAAAAAATTCCTAAATAAGGAAAAAGACGCACAAGGAAAAGTGCAAGTCAATACTTTTGTAAAAGAGCGTAAGCGCATCGTGATTTAATTTAAGGAGCGCCGGACTCTTACCCATGCAATTTGTAAATATAGACGGGTGGTGGAAAGGAAGCTAGGAAGATAGAAGGACAATGGGAAAAAGGGCCTAGGCCACGGCCGGCCATGTAAAAAAGGGGATAAGGGGATGACTGCCCAAAAGGGATTTAGGATTTTGTATATAAAGTTGAAAAGTGAATGAGAAGCTCATTCTTGTGTGTGGCCAAAAGTGGCTCTTCTCTTCTTTTTCTTCTTCTTATTCTTCTTGCTTGCTTGAGCTTGTGCTTAAGAGAGGGAGTGTGAGAGTGTGAGGGAGTGTGTGTGTGAGGGTGAGGGACCGGGGAGGAGAAGCTCTCCATCTTCCCCTCTCTTCTTCTCTTCTCTTCTCTTCTCTTCTCTTCTCTTCTCTTCTCTTGCTCGTGGCTATAGATCTTGGAGCATG
This sequence comes from Lygodium microphyllum, assembly GCF_053477565.2. Lineage (NCBI taxonomy): Eukaryota > Viridiplantae > Streptophyta > Polypodiopsida > Schizaeales > Lygodiaceae > Lygodium > Lygodium microphyllum. The sequence goes on from NC_141155.1 coordinate 101,948,404, forward strand.
GAGCTTGCACTTGGATCGTGGACCTATCGGAGTGCGCAGGAGAGGAGGTAACTCAATCGGCATGGAGGTAAGCTCACTACACCCGTAGATATGGATGGCGTGTCGACTATGTGAGAGGTAGCCATTAGTGCTCGGCTTGGAACGCTTGAAACAATAAGCGGTCCGTGGGTCTTGACGGTTGAGTAAAAGTGACAAGATTGTGGGAGAGAAGGAAGGAGTCTCACTTGAAGCTTTCTTGCTTGCACAATGGGGGAATACACACAGAGGTGGAGGCTGAAAGCAATTTTCCTCTTCTTAGTTGTGTAAGCCAAAAGAACTCTCTTACAAAGAAAATAGGAGAACCCTATATATGGGTCTCAAAACCAAACTCAACTAACTAAGGTGGCATACTAACTGAGCCACGAACTAGAGTAGATAAGGATAGCTATCATGTAGCTATTATTCATGGGCGGTGTACCAACCGCGTCTGCAACTAACAAGTCGGTGACATAAATATACAACGGTCACCCTGGCGTATCACGAGTGGAGCTCGATATCTCAACACTCCCCCTCGAGCTCAATCCCAATTCCTGTACACCAAGCAGGTCTCTAAACTTGCGCAGCTTCTCTGCGCCCAATGCCTTCGTGAATATGTCAGCTACTTGATCCTCTGTGCTGACATAAACTAGATCAATAAGACCTAGTAAAACCCTCTCCCGCACATAGTGATAATGCACCTCAATGTGCTTTGTTCTAGCATGATAGACTGGGTTATTTTCCAAGTATATACTACTCATGTTGTCACAATAAATGACAACTGGCCCATCTGTAGACTGATGCATATCATAAAGTAGCTTATGCAACCAAGCTACCTCACATGCAGCCATTGCTGCACCCCTGTACTCAGCCTCTGTGCTGGACAAGGCAACTGTAGGCTGTTTCTTGCTGCTCCAAGTGACTGCAGCACTCCCAAAAGAGAACACATATCCACTGGTAGATTGTCTATCAGAAATACTACCAGCCCAATCAGCATCAGTGTATCCATGCAACTGTATCTGAACCCCAGTCTCATAAAATAGTCCATACTGCAATGTGGACTTCACATACCTGAATATGCGTCTAGCCGCATCCAAATGTGGTTTCCTTGGAGCCTGCATAAACTGACTTACCAATCCAACAGCATAGCTCAAATCTGGCCTGGTAATAGTCATATAAATCAAACTTTCTACTATGCGTCTGTACATAGTAGGGTCTTCTAGAAGCTCACCTGCATCTGTGCTCAGCTTCACATTCTGCTCCAAAGGAACTGAAATAGGCTTACAACTTGTCATCCCATATTTGGACAGCATGTCCAATCCATACTGCCTCTGCAAGAGCTGTATCCCACTTGGTGATCTGATCACCTCAATGCCCAATAAATAACGCAGCTCTCCCAAATCCTTCATCTCAAACTTCTGCTTCAATAGCATTTTCACATGAAGGATATCTTCATCACTGTCACCTGTCATAATCAAATCATCAACATAAATGACAAGTAGCATAATACCTTTCTCTGTTTTTCTCACATAAAGTGAGAAATCTGCCTTGGAAATCTGAAAGCCAATAGTGACAAGATACTGTCCTATCTTGTCAGACCATGCTCTAGGTGCTTGCTTCAAGCCATACAAGGCTTTCTTCAACCTGCAAACAAACTCAGGATGAACAGCATGCACATAACCTGGTGGCTGCTCCATATAGACCTCTTCTTGCAAATCACCATGCAAGAAGGCATTCTTTACATCCATCTGATGTAAAGACCATCCCTTTGATGCAGCCATAGCAATGACTGCTCTTACGGTTGCCATCCTTGCAACCGGACTGAATGTTTCTTCATAGTCAATGCCATATGTTTGTGCATACCCCTTGACTACTAATCTTGCCTTGTATCTGTTCACAGAACCATCTGCATTGTGCTTCACCTTATAAACCCACTTACAGCCAATTGCATTTTTACCTTTAGGCAAAGGTACCAATTCCCATGTAGCATTTGCTTCCAAGGCATCCATTTCTTCATCCATGGCTTTCTCCCATTTTTCTTTTCCCATGGCTTGCTCAAAAGAAGTGGGTTCTGGTTCCTGTATCACTTTGACCATATATGCATAGTGAATGGCTGTAAATCCATCATATTTCAGCCTATCCACAGGATACCTAGCTCTCGTAGACTTGCACAAAGTAGGTTCACTCCCAGGTGCTCTCAAAACATCCCTAGTCTTCCTTACTCCAGGTGTAACAATAGAAGGAATACCCAACTCATCATCAATGCTCTATTTTGAGCCACTGGATTCACCATCCACATAAGAGTGACCTGCAAACATGGGCTGATCTACCTTCTCTTTTCCTTTTCGTGATACCTGCATACCATTATCTGCATTGCTTTGAGAAGATTTTCCTGATCTCAATCTGCCTGTCCATGACGAAGAATGTGAACCACTGCTAGAGGACGCTCCAGGTCCACTAATATTTTGTGACTGCTACTGTGAATTCTGTGCAGCATTATCAATTTGTGCATCCACATCATCAATCACATTTACTGGTTTATACCAGCTACTCGTCTCATCAAAAATGACATCTTTGCTCACTGTAAACTTACGAGTAGAAGGGTTATAGCACCTATACCCTTTTTGCTGCAGAGAGTAACCAATAAAGATGCACTTCTCAGCTTTTGGATCCAACTTGGATCTCAGCTCATCTGGCACATGTACATAGGCAATGCAACCAAAAATTTTCAAATGAGAAATATCTGGTTTCCTACTAGTATACCTCTCCTCTGGAGTCATCCCATGTATTGCTGCAGTGGGAGTCCTGTTCATTATATAGACTGCTGTAGCAACTGCTTCAGCCCAATAAAAATCTGGCAAGTCTTTTTCATTGAGCATGGCACGAGATACCTCTCCAATATGCCTGTTTTTCCTTTCTGCAATTCCATTTTGTTGTGGGGTATGACTGCATGAATATTGCTGCTTTATGCCATGCTCCTGCAAGAACTTTGCAAACTCATTTGAGAGGTACTCTCCCCCTCCATCTGACCTTAGGCATTTTATTTGCAGGCCGGTTTCTTTTTCAACCATAGCTTTAAGGGTTTTGAAATGCCCAAAAATTTCACTTTTCTTTTTCATAAAATACACCCAAACTTTTCTGCTATAGTCATCAATAAAACTGACAAAATAATGACAGCCTCCAAGAGATGCAGCTTTAGTAGTCCACACATCAGAGTGGATTAATTCCAATGGCTTCTCACTCTCTTGAACATGTCTAGGAAATGGTTTCCTTGCCTGTTTTCCAAACTGACAGGCTTCACATACCTTATGCATTTCTGCAACCTTGAATTTTGGCAATCCTGCAACAATATTTTGGGCCTGCATTGATTTAAGTCGCTGTACATTAACATGACCAATGCGTTTATGCCAGATATCAATATCTGCAACTACACCAGTCCCATGAGCAAACATTGCTGCACTCAATTCAGACATGTCTGCATCCAACGTAAACATTCTGCCCTTCTTCTTTCCTTTTGCTATCAAGCGACCTTTATTTTTCATATCCTCAACAAAGCATCCATGAGGATTAAATCTGACCTGCAAGCCCTGCTCAACCATTTGACCAACAGAAACCAGATTCTTGGTGATATTCGGAACATGAAATACATCCGACAGGTATTTCTTTTTCCCATCTTGCATAGACAAGGGAATTTTTCCAATCTGCACAATAAGATGTGCAGTATCATCACCAGTCTCCACAAATCCTGGTTTTTCCATTTTCCTTGCATCCTCCATCCATTCTGCATGACCTATCATGTGGTTTGATGCACCTGAGTCAACGTACCATACATCGTTGCTTTCTTCTGTACTTGTCACAGAATTGTTCATGTGCTGCACCATAAACAAGTGCTCATTTTTGTCATCACCCTGTCTACTAGAAGATGCATAATTCCCTTGTTGCAATTTCCAATTCATGATGTCATTCTGCTTTTTATAGCAGTCTTTAACCATATGACCCATTTTACCACAGTAGTAGCATTCAACATTGCTATTTGCATTTTGGCCTCTTTGCCATCCACCACGACCTCTTTGGCTCCCCCTGCCTCTAGAGTTACCACGTCCTCCTCCATAGGACTGGTTTTCTTGAGTTTGCTGCATATTCTGATTTCTACCATGGCCTCCAAATCGGCCTCCTCTACCTCTGCCTCTACCTCTTCTAGCATTTGAGTAGAAGACAGCTTCTTTTGAAGTTCCTCCTGAAGAAGATGCACCACCATTTCTCTGCTCCTCAGAAATTAGAAGAGCAATCAACTCCTCAAAATCAGGAAATCTTTCACGAACTGAAATGGATGTCCGAAACTGTGCATAATCCTTTCCTAGACCATTCAAGGTCACGGAAACTAAATCATCAACTTCGACTGGCGACCCAATGGAAGCAAGTGCATCTGCAATCTTCTTCACCTTCATGTGGTAGTCATTGATGCTCATATTTTCTCTTTGCACATTATGCAACTCTTGCTTGAGCTACATTTTCCTGGCTTGCGTATTTGTGCTATACATTTTTCACAAAGTATCCCATGCCTCCTTTGGCGTACTTGCATCCTGAATATGCACAATCATAGAGTCTGAAATACTGATAGACAGCCAGTACATAACTTTCCTGGCTCTCTCATGCCATGCTTTAAATGCCTGCATTTGCTGTTGATTGGGAACATCAGGAAGAACTGGTTCTTCTTCATTTCCTGCAACAAATTCCCAATATCCTTTTCCCATAAGGAAATTTGTCATTCTAAACTTCCATGCTTGGAAGTTGTTCTTGTCAAGCTTTTCAGTGACAATCTGTGAAAGAGAATCAGACGCCATTACAGAACACTGCAAAAAATTCTGTCACTGCAAAAAACACAGCTTCACCCTCACAAGGGCAAATCTGCAAAACTGACGAAAGTAGTATTTGACCACACAGTCACTTCCTAGTGACGATTTTGCATAAACAGGAACCAAGGATGATTCTATAACTCCCAATGTCTCTGCACATAAGCATACGATGCAATTTCTGTGGTAACTTTTCACCGACCTGTAGAACAGTGGTCGCACAGCATAAAACTGGGCCTTTTCCTGAGTGCATGCAGAAAACTTCCGCCTCCAAAACAGGCCCCGAAATGGCCTCAAATAAAAAAAACAAGGTCACCAAGGGCTAAAGCCCTTACTCGCAGCATATACTGCCCTCTTGCTTCACCGCGAAGGGCGTCTCAACCTGAGACAATGCACTCTTGCAATTTCCGGCTGTGCTGCCTGCAGAGATCTGCTCCCAAAACAGAAAAATGAAAACAACACTGCTCCTCTTACCAGAACACCGCGAGCTTGGCTTGCTTTCTTGAGCTCCTTACCACGAACAAGGCTTTGATACCATGACAAGATTGTGGGAGAGAAGGAAGGAGTCTCACTTGAAGCTTTCTTGCTTGCACAATGGGGGAATACACACAGAGGTGGAGGCTGAAAGCAGTTTTCCTCTTCTTAGTTGTGTAAGCCAAAAGAACTCTCTTACAAAGAAAATAGGAGAACCCTATATATGGGTCTCAAAACCAAACTCAACTAACTAAGGTGGCATACAAACTGAGCCACGAACTAGAGTAGATAAGGATAGCTATCATGTAGCTATTATTCATGGGCGGTGTACCAACCGCGTCTGCAACTAACAAGTCGGTGACATAAATACACAACGGTCACTCTGGCGTATCACGAGTGGAGCTCGATATCTCAACAAAAAGCTCCCACACTATGTCATCCCCACAAAAGGAACAATGGTAGGAGGCCATGGAAGCTGAGTATGAATCTCTTTTGCCTAAAGATACATAGGTTCTAACCGAGTTACCACCTAGACATACTACTATTAAATGCAAGTGGGTTTATAAGACTTAAAAAAAAGCAGATGGAACATTTGACAAACTCAAAGCAAGGCTAGTTGCCAAAGGTTTCTTACAAATTGTTGGAGTTGATTATCAAGAAACTTTCTCACTTGTTGTTCATATTACCGGTGTTTAGGTCTTGTTAGTTTTTGTAGTTGAGTTTGATTTGGAGGTTCAAAAAATGGATGTGAGAATTGCTTTTTTGAATGGAGATTTAAAGAAAGAGATATATATGGAGCAACCAGAGAGATTTTTAGTCAAACATAAGGAAAATTTTGCTTGCAGACTTCATCAGGCACTCTATGGTCTCAAACAATCTTCATGAGCTTGGTATCAAAAGTTTGATCTCTTCCTTACAAAACAAGGTTTAATCTTTTGTTCTTTAGATCCTAACTTATATGTCAAGCATTGCAATGATAGTTCTGTTATTCTTGCTCTATATGTGGATGATACCATACTTGTTTCTAACAATCTCAACTTCCTTCAACAAGTAAATAAGGTTTTATCTTATGCGTTTGACATGGTTGATCTTGGAGACATACACTCATGTCTTGGTATTCAGATTCAACACTATCAAGAAAAGGGCGTTTTATTATTACATCAAACAAATTTCATTGAATATATTATTCAGAAGTTTGGTTTGGGTTCTGCACATCATCCTACTAGAACTCCTTGTCTTATGAGCTCTACAAAAAACTCTCACTTTCTGCAGAATGATGGACAATTGGCATTACATCAACCTTATGCTAATCTTGTTGGATGGCTTCAATTTGTTGGCTTTAATTCTCACCTTGACATTCTTTTTACTACAAAATTTCTTGGAAAATATCTTAGTTTTCCATGTCTTGAACATTGGACTATAGTTAAACAAGTTTTGAAGTATTTGAAAGGCACTAAAGATTTTGGGTTAATACCATATTAGAGAATTTTGAAATTTTCCAAGTCCCAATTTCAAATAAGTGATAAATATTTGACCATGTGGCTAAATATTGATCCATATTTGAAGTGGGACTTTGGAAGGTAGCTAATTTAGCATTTAGGGTAGACTCCACCTTGAAGTAAGACAATAAGATTTGACCATGTGGTCAAATAATAAAGGTATTGGGGATTCCCAAAGTGTATGAAAATTTCCAAATTTTCTAATATAGTGTTGGTTGGTTTATCAGTGCCAACAAACCTTTGATTCTTTACATTCACTTCAACTTTTGTGTTATACAGATGCAGACTAGGCAAGCTCTCACTTATCTATGTGTTCTACAAGTTGAAATTGTTTCTTTATCAATGGTTTCTTGGACTAGTAAGAAACAACATTGTGAGTTCTATTAGATATTGGCCATCCTTCTCTCTTTAGCACACCACTTAAGTGTGATAAAAAAAGTGCTATTAGTCTTGCTAAAGACTATGTTCAACTTAACAAGTCTAAACATACTGTAGTGCATTATCATCATGTTCGATATGAAGTAAAGAAAGGAACAATCATGATTGAACATTGTCCAAGTGATCAGATGACTGTAGATATATTCACCAAAGCACTAAATGAAGCATGCTTCACTCTGTTGATATGCTCGGAACTTGGAGTTGTCTCAACTTCAATCTTTGGGAATTAATATGCTATGATATTGTAGTGCCATTGTACATACTCCTTGTAGGCACCATAACTTCACATATGTACATACACCTCAGACCTCTCGGTCATCTTTGTACATACATATTTAGGTTCACTTCACATGCACGGATTCACTTTACATGCACACAATGATTCTTCTTGATCATGTTCCCACTCTTCACCTAGGTTTGTCTAATTCCCTATAATTATTTTTCCCTTTTAGGGTTTATGTTTTTTTTTTTGAGGTCCTTCATTTATGTGGACACTTAGTACTTAACTAAAGTAAAGTAAAGATGAAGGAGATTATTATACCACTTATTTTTTATTCAATAGGTCATTATTGGCCTCTCATGGACAATAAAATATCATCATAATCTCTCTCTCTCTCTCTCTCTCTCTCTCTCTCTCTCTCTCTCTCTCTCTCTCTCTCTCTCTCTCTCTCTCTCTCTCTCTCTCTCTCTCTCTCTCTCTCTCTCTCTCTCTCTCTCTCTCTCTCTCTCTATGGGCATGATCCACATGCTCCTCCCTTTTCTTTTTTCTTTCTCTCCTTTTCTGTTTTTCATCACACCCCCTAACATCCCCCCTTTTCCCCCCCAAAAAAAACCCCAAACTAATCCCATTTTTTTAAAAAAAATCACTAAGGTTTAAAATTCCCCCCTTTCCCCACCAAAAAAACCCAAACAAAGGTCTACTTTTTGTGTGTATGTGACTATGTATGTACAGTGTGTGTGTTCTCCCTCCCCCCTTTCACATCATGCATTGCAACTTGCCCCCCTCTCTCCTTTTTAATTTCTCCCCATTACCTTGAAAAAATGGGAGAACTTCTTGCATGCCTTCTCTTGCTTCCATGTAGCACTCCAAAAACCTCCCAATAATAAATAGGATAGAGATAGACATAGGAATAGATGATCTAACTATCACATATGATTAGTATCAAATCAAGTATTACCACATGTAATATGGGATATGTAGACTATGCATGACCAAAAAATTTATATGATTTTTTTATTTTGCTTTGCTTATTTTTTCCAAAGCAAGGATATTTGATGTCCTTTAAATTACCCATATACTTTGGTGATGATATAACAATTATGTGTGAGAATTTTTTCCATGTTGCTTAATTTTTCTTGCATTTCTATGGTACGTAAATAAAAATAACAAAAAATCTCTTATATAAAGATGTATAAATATTTTTGCATATCCCCAAAAAGGAAAACCATTTTTTAAATTACCAAATTAGTGTTAAAAGAATCATTTCTTTTTCCCACTTGTGTATTTATTCTCTCGATGCAAAATTACTTTAAGAAGCATGTGACTCCTAGTCTCAAGTTGGCCCCACAGTTGTGAAGGCTCATGTCTACCACATCATCCAATGCTTCCCATCACCTTTACATGGATCAATTCTAGACCTCTTTATGTTCTCTAATTTATCTTGAAGTAGTGTCTATTTTTACAAGTTTCCCTTGTACTTTTTCATAAAGGGTTGATATGTGATTGCCCTTCTCTATGAAGGACACAATTTTGGATTTGCCCTTCTAGAGATGAGCTAGTTTCAAACTACCTTGTATTTTTCAAGAGAGAATTTTCAAATATCATGATTTTAATTTCATATAAATCCATTCATAAATTATGTTTATGAGAATGATCTGATAACCAAAAAGAACTTCAAATTGGACATTTAAAACCATCAACATGAAGGCATCAAAAAAAGAAAGTTGAAGTAGTTTGTGTCTATTAGAATGTTCAAAAGATCATGAAGCCATTAGATTTTCATGAACACAAAATAAACTTTATCCATGACTTTTTCACTCAATTGTCAAAACATATACATCATGATGGGTCTTTATTTTATCGCATGTTTGATAGATTGCATTCCAATCAACCTTAAGTGGGTCTTTTTGACCACTATAAGGAAAAAACATCAATGTATTTAGAGTGTCAAATGAGAGGCCATTGTGCTCCTCATATTTGATTTTGTTCATATATGAAAATCCCCTCTCACAATCCATTGTACTTGCCACATTAACTAGGCAGGCACGCCAAAGTGTCTTCATCTCACTATAGGTTTGGTCCCATGTTATGTCATATCCACAAAGCTCTCATGCTTCACAAATGATTTAACCAAGACAAGTTCTCTTTAGTTTGATCATGAAGTCTCCATATTGCAGTTTGCATGCATCTACATCTACAATAGAACTTGTCTAGAATTGCTTCTATCCTTATTTTGCCCATCATTAAGAGGGCTAAATATCTTGGCTACTTCAAAAAGTTTTAAATATCAGAAGTGATCATTAAGGCACATAATTACCTTACCAATGAGCTGTTGACCAATATTGATACATCTTTCCCAAGAGTTTAAGTCTCGACATTGGTCCTTCTCTTTAAGAGAACGCATATGCAGATGATGATTCCCATAAATTTTCACTCCAACAATTGAGTTAAATTTCCCATTGGGGCTTTCTTGTTGTGTAAAAGATGAGAAGCATTTTGTACTTTGCCCAAATTCACCAATTAAGAATCGTGCCTCTAAATGTCAATGATGACAAGATGCTCTATAACAATGGTAGATATAATATCAACCTAATGTACTTGAAATCTTTGGTTGAGGATATTCAAGTAATGGAAGACATATGCTACAAGTAAATGCAAAAAGAATTAAATTTTAAAGGATGTGAAGTATGTATATAAATTCGAGCATTCACACATCGACCATAGAATCAAAAGAGCTGGCATTAAAGTTACAAGTCTTTGAGTGACTTATCCACGAGAGAGCCAATGGATATCATGCGTCCTCAGACCTCATGCATAGGTAAATCAAATGCATCTGCAAGTTCCTTCAATTGTGCATGCCTTTTATAAGAGCTTTTCATCCACTTGCCTGCTTTTTGTGTACACTTTTCCAATAGCTTGAAAATTGGAAAAGGCTCCAATTCATCCTTCTACTAATGCTTGATGAGGAATGCAATGTACTCCCACTAATTGTGGAACCTCTCTTGCAAACTTTGTTACAAGTCTATTTTTTACCCACTTTGATTTTGGTAGAGAAAGTTGAACCAAATGCTCCGTCAATGCTTGAAACAATGAATTTGATGTGCCATTAATTGTTTGTAAGAGACTAATGAAACGATTGCATAATTTTCCATTTCTTTTCTTTGACATATATGGTATGCACACAATCATATTGTGTTCATGTGAAATATATGTACTTTCATCCACCATGAGGGGAAAAAAGGACTCTCTACAATTTCTGAGCAAATCTTTTGATAAAAGTAGTCATAACAAACCTTAAGAAAGTTATTTGTTGTGGGATACCGACACTTATAAGGCATAGATTTGATGGAGAGGTACATTAGGAAATTTGAAGAACTTGAGCTCCTCCACATTAGGTTGACAAAGGTTTGTCTTTGATAGTGATAAAATAAGCAACATGTATAAGGAGTTTTACTCCTGTAGTTGTTTTGTCTTCCTCAACTTTCCCCATTACTTGCATATGAGTTTCTATAGGCAAAGTTGACATTTTTTCATTTTCTATCCACGTTGAATGGGCATTTTTATGTTCCTCTGAGTTTTCATGCTTTTCTAAAGAAGGCTTTTGAACTACGGTACTTCCCACATTTGCATATACACTGCTCATGTGAAAATGTTTACATAATAAACAAACGACCCTTTTCTTACCATCTACTTCATTTGAATAGCTTCAAGGATGGTATACTTTCCAATGTTCTTGGTGAGTTCTTACACCTTTTTGAACTTTTTACCTCTATCATGATCAAGATTATTCTCTTAATGAGTTGCATATTGTTCTTATATGTCATGTATATTTGTAAGGCTTCTAAAAGTGTTTTACAATCTATAGGCTCATCTTCAACATTCTCAAGCCACACATTAAGATCAAAATCAATTAGGGTAGGTGCTTCTAGAATTATTGAGATCCAATGGAGGTGATAATTCACTCTCCACTTCAACTCCTCTTTGTCTAAAAAATGCAGCCATTATTCTCAGTTGTTGTTTGTCTTTTTTCAGTCTACCTCTCCTTGATGAAATCGAGGCCATATCTATACAGTTAAATAAATTTTTAATTATTATTACTAAGTATATTATGAAAGGCTTGCATAATCATAGATCTTTGAGTGTATCCTTTTTGTTAGTTTAGTACTTAGTTCTTATGCATATAGAATTTATTGTTATATATATCCATGAATAAGTTTTCTCAGAAGTAAAAAATGAAAAATGGATAAAAGTTACATTCACTTGTAGATAAAAACAATGGCTAGATATTATTGGTTGAGTTTTTTTAAAAATGAAATAGAAGCTACCTTCACTTGTAAAGAAAAACAATGGCTAGATATTGTTGGTTGTAGTGCTCAAATTTCAAACTCCATGAATGAACCATTGAGCTTGTCGAGGAAGAGAAAAATTACATTTTTTTTAAAAATGGGTATACTAGAATTAATAGGTTTAAAAACAAAGCAAAGATCAAGTTATAATGTTTAATCATATAGCTTGTTTACCTTACTAATGTGGCAACCATTCCCATTGTCCTCTCATTAGTAGTCATAAATGTCTTGGACTTTGATACTACAACCTGCAATAAATTTAAAGGAAACAAAATGAGTTAGACATGAGATCGTATACACCTATTATGAATAAATAAAACACTAGGTGCAACTTAATTCTATGCAAAATATGTTTGCATATGCTTATGCATCTCGTTATAATTCTATGCAAAATTGTAGGTTTGTGCATTTGTAAGAAAATGGGCCTCATTGCTCTCGCTTATTCACCTTCTTCTAGTTTCTAACCAACAAGGTTGGCTTTGATGGGGACACCATAATTCTAATGGCCATTGAGTGGCCATCATAATACCATTATAGCACCCTTGCTGGTGGGGGTCGGGGGAGAGGGCCAATTCCTCAATCAAGGCCAGTCAAGTCTCACACATCAACTCGTCCGCTTTTTTAAGACAATGGATCTTTAATCAAATGAAGATTTAAATATTAAAAATTTGCATATTATAAAGAGGCAAGTTGAGTAGAAAAAAGACCATGCATGAATCAACAACATTACATCACAAAATGTACCATTGACGTTGTTACTGCTGATTCATGCATGGGTTTTTCTTAGTGGAATGTAATGCTAGTAGCTACGTAGCTACGTGAGCATTCATGTGAAGAGCCACAGATTATACAAGGCCCGCGTCCACTATGGAGTCTCCAAATATGGGAAGAGCATGGGCCTTTATGTAATGTCACCACCAAAGCCATGATGGTCTGGTTCTTGAAATCCTTGCAACTACACCACCATCACCAACACGCAACACAAGAGAAGGAGGAAGTTCTTGCTGCAGACTCGGGATTTGCTTTTAAATGAGCACCTTCTTCATGAGAACACAAACATTGGACTACTATAATGTTGTTGCATTGACGCCTTCCTTCCCCCACGTTCATGATTGATCCCCTCGACATAGCGTCATGGGTGAAGGAGAAGGAAGAATCTCTTCGTGATGATGACCCATCCGGATCTGCATGATATCCATGCTTGAAACCTGTAGATTTTGCATGACAAGGAGCAACCTTCGTCGTTGCTACTAGGCACTTGAACATGGTGCTAACCACCCTGTCTAGCATTGTAAGCCATCTAAAAGTCCCCTAGTACAGACCATGATAACGATATGTGGAGAGAGAGAAAGAGAGAGATAGAGATAGAATCGGAAGCGATGAATGTGAAGAGTGAGAACACATGTAAGGTACCCTATACTTGACCCAAGACAAGAACCCTACTCAGTAGTCGAAAAGAGTCATTGTAAGTCCGACCAATGATATCTCTTGCTCCCGTGGAAACAAATTTACCATTGGTTGGAAGACCCTAATGGGAAATGTGGTCAATTTATTTGAAATCTAACCTTTGTGTTGCACTATATTAATTAGGCTGGATGGCACGAAATGAAGGTAGATCGAGTCCTGCACTTGGTTCATAGAAATCAACATCCCATCATGGTGAGGTACAACTATTGATCCTTTCCCCTGAAATATAATTCGATCAGGTTCTAATATCTTATCGATCAAATTTCACCAAAACCTAGCTAACTGAAAAATTACTTAACTAATTGGGTGCACCTAGCCTTAGAATGGCACTGTCGAGGTAACCATCCACCCACTTTCCAAATCTATGCATAGAAGTGTTTTCCTATTTATTTACAATATGCATATTTTATATTTAATACATTTTAGTTCCTTTTTTCATTCATCTTATCACATGTTCCTTCATATACAACCTTTATAACTAGCATGGGAAAACACTTACGGTGATACAGCTAGGTGATTTAATTGCTATTCAATAATTAATAGATCATTTAGGATTGAATTAAAATGAATTTGAAAACATAATAAAAGATTGTTTCGGTGCTTCCAAAGCCATTTCTCGAGGGAGAGGGCTTCTTAACTGATGTGGCGATCATGATGGGTCCATTACCTTATCCTTTGTTCCAATCCTTTAGTTCAATGCCCTAGTCCACCTCTTTCATTTGAGATACTGATCCATATGTCAAAAGCTGGGTCCACCCATTGACAGCCCTACCTTGGAATCGCAAAAATAACACTCACGTTGTTTTAACAATCTTGTGCATTTAGTATGTTCAACCAAGTTTAGGGCCCAACTCTTGACCTTGTTATGATCTTGGTCCCACCTCTATTAGCTGGGTATCAATCATGCAAGAGATCAGTGGTAAAAATATCAAATAGTGATTGGTAATTCTTTTCAAAAGCGTAATGGAAAGTAAATAAGGATTCATCTATAGTACAATTAACCAAAATAAGTAATTGATTAGCAATCAATTTACTAGTTTATACTAACATCCAAATTCCTTAATATTCCTATGAAAAGTAACAATTTTGAATGGTCAAATTCCCTAGTGATGATAATGCTTGCCTAACCTAGCCACTTTGCGAAATAGTTTGGGTTTTCTATGTTTAGTTTATCTTGGCTCTATTTTTTCTAAGGCTTCTAATTTTGATAAGTCAACGATAACTTGGCAATGTAGTTAAAAACATCTATTAATAAAATTATCTAAATTTTCATAAATGAATGATGAAACGGGCAGGACCTAATAGACACTAATTTTAAAAAGTATTATTCAAACTTTTAAAAAAAGCCTCTTACTCCCACTTGAGTGGCAAGCAATAGGATTGTTGCAACAACGTCAGCAATTGGGTCAGTATTGAGATTGTGAGAGGGCCAACTCCTCACATGTATGGTGTGTGACGCGATATCCAACTCCCCACTATCCTCCTCATTAAGTGTCAATAATGGCGAATTGTTAAAGGTGAGATAAACTACCTAAAAATCGACTTCGCCCACCCGAGGCCTTGTGAATCGGCGATGAAGGTGAGACCAAAGGATTGGTAAACGGTTGGCGATGAGCACAATGGAAGTGTAAATGGGTTTTCTAAAAGGACTATTGAGCTTGGTGTGAAAAGAGCCTTGCTTGGTGTAAAAGGACTATTGAATTGAGTTTGAACTTTGTACCCTCTACATTTATATAGAAAAAAAATATTATTAACATCAAATTTATACCTCGAGTTAGTTCAATGTTTGACTTTGGAATATAATTGATATATATTGTAAATTTTATTTTATTTTTCTACAAAATGTTACCATTTGTCATCAAAGCCTTTTTTTGTTTGCTGTTCTTAAATTAAGAAGAGCAAATTTTGAGACAAACCCTTTCATAGAAAATTTCATTATATTATATACTTATGTAGTAAGGTAAAATTGCTTTAGAAGGACTTTACAACCTTCAAAATGAACATTGTCTTGAAGCATTTTTAAGAAAATATGATCCACAATGGACTATTTAGATTTTTTTTTGGACCCAAAAATGAGTTGTTGACAATTCCAAGACTTGATGATTTGAAAATGAATAGGTGGTATTCAATGAGGTTGAAAATGCCAATAAGTCATTGAATTCCTTCAAGTTTGGACTTCATTTAGTAAGAATAAGAAATTTAAGTTTGAAAAAAGAATCATAATACTGTTAAACTAAGAAAAACTTCACAAGTAGTTGCAGGATTGTAAAGCTGGTTACACACAATGTGCACATGCTTGGGCAATAGGTAGAGGGCACGGACCAAGACCTCCGAGATTTGATTATTTGAGAAGGACGCCATAGGAAAATTTGCACATGAATTCATGCATTAATACAGAAGAATATCTAATTTTACAAGAGATGTGGAAGGCACATGGAACAAGTGTTCAAGATGTATGAAGACACGCGGGAGAGGTTAGATTTGACAGACGTGAACAGGATTTTGTGAAAGGATTTTGCCCGTCTAGTGTAAAGTTGCAGCACCCGGAGTCCTAACACTATGCGTATGGCTTGTGTTCTCGGGATGTGGTGGACGGAGGCACTTCGGGTGGCGTGACATTGGCTGGGGAGAGAGAGGGGATATCGATGGTGCCGTCATTGCTATTATTATCAAGATGTACATGTAGATTGTTGTTAGCATTGATGTGTTCTTGGGGTGGCGAGGGCACTTTGGGAGGTGGGGTATCCACGCCATTGTTGTTATACTCATCATTGATCTGAGGAGGAGGAAGGGGGAGATGGGAGGACGTGGATCCGGGGAGGAGGTAGTGGAAGATGGCATTATTAATGAAGAAGTTGCTGAGGCCGGAGGTGCTATCGTCAGCTGAGGGCAACCCCACCCGATTGGCGGCGAGCCACGAGTTCACATGCACAAGCAAGAGCAGCACTGCAAGGGCCCGGAGGACCGCCCACGACAACACCGTCACGTAGTAGGCGATAGCGGCGGCACGCGAGCGCAGGGCCTCTGCCTCCTTCACCTTGGTGAAGAGCCAGGCCTCGGCCGCTTGCTTAGAGGAGACGGCGTCTGCTGTCGCCAAGCCCGTTTTGGCCTCCGCCTCTCGCCGCCTCGCATAGAGATGAGCTTCCGCCTCTCTTTCTCTTCTAAAGAGGTCGGCCCTTGCCTCTTCTTGGCTGACCTCCTTCCTAATGGTGGATTTCACAACCTCCTCTGCCCTAAGCTTCTCCACCTGCGCCTCCGCCTTCCTCCTCTCCACCTCCGTCTGCATCTCCATCTTCTTCACCTCCACCTCCTTCTGCGCATTCACGTTTGCTATGGCCGCCTCCTTCCTGAACATCGCCGTCATTTTCGCCAACTCGTTGTCCGCCTTCACAATCTCCTGCTTTTTCTCATTCACCACCTGCGTTGTCTCTGCCTTCACCGCTGCCTTCTTCTGCTCCGCCGCGCCCTCCTGCTCTGCCACGCGCATCTCCGTCTCCGCTTTCACCTTAGCGTTTCTCTGCACCGTCCGGCCCTCCCTCTCCTTGGCGCCCGTATCACCAATTAACACCGCTTCCGCCACGTCCACCTTGGCCCGGTTTTCGGCCTCCTTCTGAGCCTTCTTACCCAGATATGAGAAATACTCGTGCCCCGGCACGTCCTGGAGTTGCATCACGTTTGCATTGTACACGTGAAGCCCCAGCTTCTGCAATTCGCGCTGAACTCCCTCCTTCACTCTACGTTTGAACTCGTCGCTGCCCTTGAATATCTCCTCCATTGGCATGCCCGCTGCCAGAACACGAGTTTCGCCCTCGATGATACCCTCCACGGTCTTATTCACGTGCGGTGCGTGGTGCTCATGCGCTGCGATCAGCTTGGCGTACCTGCGGAGAGCGTGTGTGTCTTCAGCATCCGGACCAATGGTGTAGGTAGCCGGAAGAGTAAACGGAAGCTTCTCTGAGCTCATAGCCGACACATCGAATGCGTAGTTAACCGGCTTGATATCAATCTTGGTCCATCTCTGCCCCAGTATTACCCAAGCTTTCTTTGCGATCTTCACATCATTAATGAACAGCCCAGTTATCACCAGGTACTCCGACGGTCCTGCCACGTGCCAAGTCATATTGCTGCTTCTTGATCTCTGCGTACACAGAAACTCACCTCCTCACCGTATTTCTCCCCTTGATTTCTGCATACACAAACAGACTCAGCTCCTCACCGTAAGAAAAACCATGCCCAAATTAGATACCTCAAATAAGACGATGAAAGGTATGGGGAAATGCCCTCGCGGGCCGGAAAAATACCCAAGCGTAAGAAGCTCCTTAATGCTAACAGAACAGCCTAAGGAAAACGCTGTTGTTGGAGTACAGCGAGCAGCTTCTTAAGAAGTGCGGTAACGCGTCATTCTTGAAAATGTGGAAGCCGGGCCTGCAAGGAAGCTCGTTCACGACGCGTTGGTCAATGAGATGCCTCTGCACGCAAGCGTTGGATGTGTCGGGACGCAGCTCTAAAGTATAAAGAAACCACGCACCGGGACCAGTGTTCTGGAAAAGACGAGTTCGCTTCATCCTAAGGCCGGTTCATTTCAAGAAAAAACTTGTTCAATTATATGTGGCCAGGAAGTGCTTATCTGTAAAAAATATAGGTGAAAAGGACTGACCGCTTAATTTTGACCATCCAAGGAAAATATCCTTCTCAACATTAAAATAGAAGGAGAATCTCCTTTTAGAATGATATGGAAAAGGATTTTAAATAATAAATATAATATAATATATATATATATTATAATACTTTAAATTAAATCTTAAAAGTTAAGTCTTTTTAAAGCTTTAACTTTAAAGGATGCATTGCAATTTGCCAGATGGTAGATGGATTCTGGAGTGACGAATCTAGTCTTGAAGTTTGAATATTTTAAATTTAATTATAGCTTTAATTATAATTAATTCTTACTGCACTCGACTGGCAGTAGCCAACTAACCACTATCAATCTTCAGATGGGAGAGAGAGAAATAGCTCTTGTAGACTTGTGATGATTAATCGTGAGCCTGCATGCAGTCGTGAGTGTTGCATTCAAGCTTGCCTTCCTGCTTATTCCTGAATCCTGAGTCGTGATTGTGCATGGGCCTGTGGGAGAGAGAGAGAGAGAGAGAGAGAGAGAGAGAGAGAGAGAGTGCTTAAGGCTCAGGCTTCAGCCGCTCAAGCCTTAGGAGTCAGACTCTCAGAGCCTTAGCCTTTAGGCCCTTAAGCGTTGTGGGCTTGGCGTTGTGGCGGCTCTGTGGGCATGGTGCTGAGGGCGTGGTGCTGTGGGCGTGGAGGCTTGTGTGAGGCTTCTAACTTCTAACCGTGGGCCGTGGCACTGTGGGGCTTGCGTGTGGGGGTGTGAGCCTTCAGGCTTCGGTAGTTCGGCACAGAGAGAGAGAGAGAGAGAGAGAGAGAGAGAGAGAGAGAGAGAGAGAGAGAGGGCATCCGCGTGGGGGCGTGAGGCAGCGCCGTAGCTGCCAGCAGGCTTCATCAGAGAGGCATCCGCCATGGCCTGTCAGGGTGGAGAGAGAGAGAGAGAGCATCCGCGTGGGCCCTCTGGCGTCAGGGCGTCAGGGCTGAGAGAGTCTTCCGCCGTGAACAGAGAGTCGTCCGCCGTGGCCCGTTTGGCGTCAGGGCATAGAGAGAGAGAGAGAGAGAGAGAGAGAGAGAGAGAGAGAGAGAGAGAGAGAGAGAGAGAGAGAGAGGGCATCCACTGTCTAGGATTCCAGCATCCGCCGTGAAGTTTGAACGGTGACCCGTTAGCCTTTAGGCTTCAACGGTCAACCCTGGGGCCTGGGCGTGGGGGCGTGAGGCAGCAGGCTTCAAAGTTCACTGTTCAGCAAACTCACAGAGAAAGAACTGTCGCAAGATTGAACATATAATTTTAAACTAAGCATTGAGCAAGAAAGAAGATTTGGGCCTTGAAGATTGGCCGCGGCCCGCAAGCCCTGAAGATTGAGCAGAGTCCAGACTCCTACATAGAGAGAGAGAGAGAGAGAGAGAGAGAGAGAGAGAGAGAGAGAGAGAGAGAGAGAGAGATTGTTGGCCTGGGCCCTGTACTCAGTACTGTGTAGGGCCAGGCTGTTTCCTTTGACGGGGAGAGAGAGAGATTTGGGCCTCCAGAGTCCAAAGTTCTATGCTTCAAGAGTCAAGACTCAAGTTCCTTGCTCAAGAGTCAACTTTCAAGTTGTCAACATTCTCCCTAAAATCACAATTGTCAAGTCGCAAAACAGCCTACAGGTAAGCACCATCTCGATTCTTTGTAAGTTTATTGTTCAATTTTCATTTTGCTTTAAGTTTTAAAGTTTAAAGTTTAGTCTTTTAAGTTCTACTATTACCAATGTAATTTCTAATTAAGTATTGACATCACTCAATAAAGCAAAAGCATGCATGCGATCTCTTTTCTTTTAAGAGTGGTTGGTGAAATGAAAGATTAGTAACAAATTCTTTTTGTTATGTGTTTATTGATAAATTTGTGAAGGTTGAAGATAAAAAGAGACTAAAGATCTGAGGAGCTTAGTTTTCAAAGGAACAAAGGCATTATAAAAGGTAGCAAATTTCAAGTATTATTAGCAAAGAAGGTAAGATCGAAACTACTATTTTTATTTTCAAGAAATGGCACCTAAATCAAGAGAAAAAAGACAAGGAAATCTTCTTTCATGGGTCGGGATTGAACATATAACTAAGCATCCTTCTAAAAAGGTAAAAGAAAACACTAATAATATTGTGGAGTCATCTTCAATGTATTGCCTTCGAATGAATCACTCGATAATATTTCACTTGAAGGTAAGGCTGAACTTGAAAGAAAAAAAGAAGGACGTTTACTCTTTCAAGAGAATTGGCTTGACCAATTCAAATGGCTTGTTTATGATAGAGACGAGGTAAAAATGTATTGTAAGTATTGTTTAAAATATCCTCATCCACATAGTGCATATTCAAAAGGGGGATCAATAAATTTTAAAATTAGTAACTTAAAATCCCATGTTCACACGACTTGTCATAAGTTTGCCATGGAAGCCATTTTGCTTGAAGGAAAAGATTGTATTGAAAATAGTGTTAAAAAAATAAGGGAAGTCAAAGATGAGGCATTACTTTCATTATTTAGAATTTCATATTTAATTGCTAAACAAAATTTGCCATTTTTAGTTTTTCTTGAGATGATAAATTTGTTGCAAGATTGTCATGCACCATATACAACTAGTCTCTATAATGATGATAAGGCATGTGCTGAAATGATCTATTGCATGGCATCACATCTTATGAAAACCACAATAATGAAGGTTTCTGCTAGTCCATGGTTTGGTGTTTTAATTGATGAGTCCAATGATATCTCTTCACATAGACATATGGTTATTTATTTATCATATCTTGAGAGAGATTGCATTCCCAAGACAAGTTTCTATGGCATTATACGTGTGCATGATGGTACTGCAAAATCTTTGTTTGAAGCTATTATTAGTGAGCTAAAGAAATGTAAGCTAGACTTGTCTAGATTTGTTGCTTTTGGCTCCGATGGATGTTCCACAATGGTAGGAAAGGATAATGGTGTTCAAGCCTTATTGAAAAAACATGTTAATCCATTTCTAACTTCAATTCATTGTGTTGCACATCGTAGTGCCCTTGCAATATCAAGTGTAGCAAAAGAGATGCCTTATTGTAAAAAGCTAGAAAAGCTTATTAATGCCATAGCTTCTTATTTTAATGTTAGCACAAAGAGATTAGAAGGGTTGCAAGCTATGCAACAAGATTTGGCATGTCCCATTCTTCGACTTGAGCATACTTTTGATGTGAGATGGTTAAGTAGATATAGAGCCATTAGTAGAGTATGCAAGTCTTTAGATGCCATACTTGAGATCACGAAAAAAGAGACATTGCATATTTATGAAGAATTGGCTGAATTTGAGTGTGTTTATTACTTATATTTCTTAGCTGACATTTTAAGAGGTTTAACAACATTAAGCCAAATGTTTCAAAAGGACTTTGTAGATGTCACAACTATAGATAGTCTTGTGAAGAATGAAATTATATCCATAACACAATATTACATTGATTGTCCTCCTCCTGATATGAATGCATTAAGTGTCGGTATATATGGATATGATATCCTTCCAGACTATGGGCCTGAAAAAGGATATTTATATACATTAAGAGGTGCTTTGCATGGGAATAAGTTTTATGAGCATGATTTAAAACGTAAAATTAATGGAGAAGACTTTAATAGGGCCTTAGAATTTCAAGTTGCTTTTGCCAAGTCAGTGGTAAGTAACTTGAATTCTCGATTTGAAGATAATTCCGTGCTTAATTGTTTAAAAATACTTGTGCCTACACAACATCCAATACATGAGAAGGCCTTAAAAAACTATGGAATCCAAGAAATAGATAAAGTAACTTCATTTTATGGTTTTCCCAAAAAGTTGAATATAGAGGAATTCCCTGCAATGATAGAAGTTGACGAGTTTAAGAAAGAATTTAGAAATTTTAAGCATCAAGCTTCTAGAGATTGGGTAAGATTCACATTACCAGAGGTAACTTCAGCACTTGCTTGCAACAATATGTGGAGGGATGCTTATCGTAATGTTCTTACTCTTTGTCAAGTAGCTCTTGTCCAATGTTCAAGCATTGCTATTTGTGAGAGAGGTTTTAGTGCTCGAACTGTGATAAAGAGTAAGCTACATAATCGTTTGGAGATTAAGAGTTTAGATGCATTAATGAAAATCTTTATTGAAGGGCCTTCTAAATTCACTAATATGGTGTTCATTGAGAGTATGGACTTATGGGCTGAAAAAACACATCAACATTTATACACAGCACAAGGAATTTGCTCATTGATTTTGCAATAACTTTGCATATTCAAAGGGGCAATTGATTTTTTATGGCCTATGATGATATTGAAGTCACTGTGCATTATTTGCGCTTTTGTTATTTTAAAATTTTTACCTTTTTTCATTGACACAATTTCTTCTTTTTTCCTATATGTTTATTATATTTTTATAATGTAAAATTTACTTTTTTTTCTTTATGTTTAGTTCTTTATCTATGTTAAACTTATTTTTTGTATGTTCTCTTTCATGTTAGTTTTGTTTTCTCTTTTTGGTATCATGGTTGCTTCTTTCAAAAAAATATGCTTGTTTTTTAAATCTTTTTTTAAATTTTGCTTGTATTTCATGATATTCTCTTTCACGTTTTTTTTTTCTTTTTGTTTCTTTTAAAATTTAACTTCTCTTCTTTTGGGTTTTTGTTTTATACTTTCTTTTATCTTTGTGCTTATGATGTATATACTTCTCTGAGGCCATAGAGTCTAGACCCATTAAGAGACATAAAAACCACCTCTATACATTTATTTTTTACTATTAAAAATTTAGATAAAAAATGTAGATTAAGTTTCTTAATGATAATAAAGGTTTTCATTTCTAAGGCATAAGAGAAGTAATTAAAAAAATTCCAAGAAAAACTTTGAAATAAAGATCCTTTCAAATAATAATAAAAAAGTGATTATCTTTTCATTATATATTTAAAAGGGAATTAGACCGGTTCAATTTGTAGGATAAAAGGATTTGGACCGGTTCAAGTTGAAACGTAAAAGTTTTGGATGGTTCAAATTTTTCGAAATTTCTTTAGGCTAAGACAAGAAGGATCTATGTCAGGTTCAATTTTTTTTTTCCCGAACACTGACGCACCCGATCTTTGGCCTGCCCTGCTGGCATGGGGTTTTGTACCTTGGTTTTTTGGTTTTTTTAAAAAGTCTTTAAAACCGTAAATGGATCTTGTATTAATGCAAATTTGTACTATTTATATAGGTAGCCTGTAATCTATTTGGTACCCAAGTCATTGCCACATCATCAATTAGCAGACTTACTACTCTTAGCGATCATTCTTTTTTTTTCCTCTCCACGTCCCTCGTCCCCCACATAATATACCCCACCTTGTGCTTTGCAACATCCCCATCATGCATTGGTAGGCAATGGGACCACGTTTTAACCATCATCATTTTCTTCATGGGAATCTGATCCCATCACGACCCTCAATTAACGAGCAACACCAGCACTATCACAACCATCATCTTCATCTTTCACAACATCTCAACACCTATGCTTCCTTTCCCTTCATCGACCATGTCTTGGTTTTCCTACATCACCGCCTGCATCATGAGTTCCTTCAAGATTGCCATCAACTTTGTAACAAAGGTCTTGTCCTTCAATAAGTAGGTGCTTCTATGAATCAAGTTGTTGTAGTACATTTGCTAGCACAATTGCATGCTTGACCCATAATGTGTTGTAAACAAAATGGCATGCCTAATGTGGACATTATCCAAGGGTTTAGAGAGTGGCGTAGTGGAGGTAAAGAAGGTGTGCTTGGCAGTGGTCACTTGATTGAGTTGCTATGTTGACATATCTTAATCTTCCACTATTGTGAAGGTACATGTATGATGTCTCATGTGTGCTCATGGTCTCATCCCACCAACCTCAGGTTTGAACTTGCATAATCAAGGTTATGATTACATCTATTGTCAATGTCAACATAATTATCACCAACTACTTAATATATGACTACTAGTTTTCATTAGGTTATTTCATTTCACATGTCTCCCCATGGGAAATAACAATATTGCATGGTGCTTTTTTTGTTTTTGTTACTGTCATCAAGAAAAGTATCATTCAAGTGTCTTTATACTCATTTCATGGCTAATCTTTTAATTATCAAGGCTATATCATGTTTGATTGATGTATAGTTAGTGATCCTTATAATGCTTATGAATGCTTTTATCATTGACAAATTGTGACAATGTCTTAGCCATAATGCTTAAAAAAGCTTATCATTGAAAAAATGTGACTGTGTCTTGGCTAGAGCTATGGCTTCTTTGCTTCACGAGTGTAAATTGTAGTGCCTTTTACATGGAGAGATTGTAACATTCTTTCTTTGCAACTAGTCAAGTAAAACTTTTAAATACAAATCTTGTGTGTTCACTATCCAACTTTAAAGTACTTCAAAAACTAGATATCACACATCATGTTAACTACAGAAGCTTGAAATCAAATCATTATTCTATCAACAAGGAAATGTGCATTCCTTGGCTCTTGGAAAATTTTGAAGAGAATTGTGCCATCTTTTCACCCATAGGAATTTATGGTTATATTATTATATTTATTCACACACGCACACACAAACACATTAGTGTGATTCTAGTCAAAATATAAGATTTGAAATTTATAAATACAAAGTTGAAATAAAATGATACTAGCGTTCCGCGCTTCGTGGCAGCTTCGCTGCTTTAAAGCGACAAGCGAAGCAGCCATGCTATCGCACGACAACTTCGCTCAACAATCCATTTCTCATCTTTCTCTTTCCTCTTTTTCCTCTCTCTCTCTCTCCCCCCTCCAAATTCCCTATGTCTAATTCTCTCTCTCTGCCTTCTATTTTAGTTTATTTTTTCTCATGTTCTAGTTCTCTCTCTCTCTCTTTGCTTTTTTTCTCTCCCCTCTTTTCTTCTCTCTCTCTCTCTCTTTTTATTCTCTCCCCTCTCTCCTCTCTTTTCCTTCTCTCTCCTCCTCTTTTTTCCTTTTGTCTTCTTCTTCTCTCTCTCTTCATTCTCTTTTTTAATTTTTTCTTCTCTCTCTCTCTCTCTCCTTTTCTTCTCTTTGTGCTTTTCTTCTCTCTCTCTCTCTCTCCTCTCTTTTTCTTCTCTCTTTCTCCTCTATTTTATCTTTTCTCTCTCTATAATTCTCTCTACATGTTCTCTCTCTCTCTCTCTCTCTCTCTCTCTCTCTCTCTCTCTCTCTCTCTCTCTCTCTCTCTCTCTTCGCCCCCTTTTCTTCTTCTCCCTTTCTCTTTATTTTTCATTTTTTCTTCTCTCCCTCTCTCTCTTTTAAATCTTATCTTTTTTTCTCTCCTCTCTCTTTTAAATTATATCTTCTCTCTCTCTCTCTCCTTCTTCTTTCTTCCTTCCTCTCTTTCTCAAAAAATATTTAAATTTTAAAAAGACTTTTCTCTTTTCTCTTTTTCCCCATCCCTCTTCCTCTGTCTTCTTCTTATTCTTCTTCTCTCTCTTTCTTTCTCTCTCTCTCTTCCCTCTCCTCTCTTTTCCTTCTCTCTCCTCTTTTTTCTTTTTTTCTCTTTAATTTTTTTCTCTTTCTTTTAAAATTTCTCTCTCTATAATTCTCTCTATGTGTTCAAATTCTCTCTCTTCTTCTTATTTTCTCTCTTTCTCATTTTCTTCTCTATGTCTCTCTCCCCCTCTCTCCTCTCTTTTCCATTTATATTTTCCTCTCTCTCTCCCTCTCTCTTAAGTTTTATATTTTGTCTCTCTATAATTCTCTCTCTCTGTTCCCCCTCTCTCTCCCTCCCTCTGCTCTTCCTTCTTTTTTGCTCTTTGTATATTTCTCTCTTTATTTTAATTAAAAAGAAAGTAGCTCTTTTTTTCTTTTTTTCTCTTTAAATTTTTTCTTTTTTTCTTTCTTTTAAATTTTATATTTTCTCTCTCTATAATTCTCTCTCTGTATTCAAATTCTTTTTCTTATTCTTCTTATTTTCTCTGTGTCATTTTTTTCTCTCTATCTTTCTCTCCCCTTCCCCTTCCCCCTCCCCCCTCTCTCCTCTCTTTTTATTTTTTCTTTTCCTTTCTCTCTCTCTCTCTCTCTCTTAAATTTTATATTTTATCTCTCTATAATTCTCTTTCTTTCTTTTAAACTTTATTTTTCCTCTCTCTATAATTCTCTCACAGTGTTCAAATTCTTTCTCTTCTTATTTTCTCACTCACTCACTCTCTCTCTCTCTCTCTCTCTCTCTCTGTCTCTCTCTCTCTCTGTCTCTCTCTCATTTTCTTCTCTCTGTCTCTCTTCCCCCTCTTTTCTCTCTTTTTCTTTTTTCTTTTCCTCTCTTTCTCTCTCTCTCTCTCTCTCTCTCTCTTAAATTGTATATTTCCTCTCTCTATAATTCTCTTTCTCTCTGTCCCCCCTCTCTCTCCCTCCCTCCCTCTTCTCTTCTTTCTTTTTTGCTCTTTGTATATTTCTCTCTCTCTCTCTTTCTCTCATAGATTTAACTTTTAAATGTAAAATTTTTGTTTAATTAAAATAAGAAGAGAGAGAGAGAGAGAGAGAGAGAGAGAGAGAGAGAGAGAGAGAGAGAGAGAGAGAGAGAGAGAGAGAGAGAGAGAGAGAGAGAGAGAGAGAGAGAGAACCTAGGCCCTACACATGAGAGAGAGAGAGAGGGGGGAGGGGGGAGGAATTTAATTAAAAAGGGGAGGGGAAAAAGAAAGAGAGAGATTATAAGTGTGAGAGAGGGGAGGGGGTTTTAATTTAAAAAAGGGAGGTGAGGGGTGGGGGGGGGGGGGGGGGCGGAGGGGGGATAGGGGAGGCTTTAATGAAAAAAGGGAGGGGGAAGAGAAAATGAGATATTACACATGTAAAAGAGGGGAGGGGAAAGGGAGGGAGGTTTGGAAAAGGGGATAGGTTCGGAAAGCCCTCTAGAGGTTTGGGGCTTTCCGAACCTATGGCTAAAATAATATAGTAGTAAGATATTTTAGTTTTTTTTCTCCTCTCTTGGTTCTCTCTCTCTCTCTCTCCTTTTTTTCTCTCCCTGCTTTTCTTTTCTCTCTCTCTTTTTATTCTCTCCCTCTCTTTTCCTTCTCTCTCCCTCTCCTCTATGTGTGTGTGTGTGAGTGAAGAAAGGGAAAATGGAGAGAGAGGGACAAAGAGCTTTAGGGTGAGGAAAAAAACTAGGGGAAAGAGAGAGGGGAGGGAGCAGAAAGAATCACACACACACACACATAGAAAGAGGGAGAAAAGAATGTGAGAAAAGAGAGAAGAGAGAGAGAGAGTTTTGGGGTGAGAGTGTATTTTGGGGAGAGAGATAAAAAATTTAAGGGGAGAGAGAGATGAAAAATTTAGGGGGAGAGAGGGAGATCTAAAGAATATATGTAAGAAGTTAGGAAGAAGAGATGTTTAGTGTAGAAATAATAGTAATACCATGTCACACTGGCATAGGTATAAAAGGGAGAGACATGTAATTTTTCACATCTTTTTGAGCATTAATACTTTACAGTCTCTTTCCTCATTATGGATCTCTTTGCCCTTGATATTGTCAAGATTGTGGGAGAGAAGGAAGGAGTCTCACTTGTAGCTTTCTTGCTTGCACAATGGGGGAATACACACAAAGGTGGAGGCTGAAAACAGTTTTTCTCTTCTTAGTTGTGTAAGCCAAAAAGAAGTCAAGTACATAGAAATAGAAGAACCCTATATATGGGTCTCAAACCAAACTCAACTAACTAAGGTGGCATACTAACTGAGCCATAAACTAGAGTAGATAAGGATAGTTGTCATCTAGCTATCATTCATAGGCGGTGTACCAACCGCATCTGCAATTGACAAGTAGGTGACATAAATGCACAATGGTCACCCTGGCATATCACGAGTGGAGCTCGATATCTCAACACTCCCCCTCGAGCTCAATCCTAATTCCTGCACACCAAGTAGGTCTTTGAACTTGCGCAGCTTCTCTACACCCAATGCCTTCGTGAATATGTCAGCTACCTGATCCTCTGTGCTGACATAAACTAGATCAATAAGACCTAGTAAAACCCTCTCCCGCACATAGTGATAATGCACCTCAATGTGCTTTGTTCTAGCATGATAGACTGGGTTATTTGCCAAGTGTATACTACTCATGTTGTCACAATAAATGACAACTGGCCCATCTGTAGACTGATGCATATCATAAAGTAGCTTATGCAACCAAGCTACCTCACATGCAGCCATTGCTGCACCCCTGTACTCAGCCTCTGTGCTCGACAAGGCAACTGTAGGTTGTTTCTTGCTGCTCCAAGTGATTGCAACACTCCCAAAAGAGAACACATATCCACTGGTAGATCGTTTATCAGAAATACTACCAGCCCAATCAACATCAGTGTATCCATGCAACTGTATTTGAACCCCAGTCTCATAAAGTAGTCCATACTGCAATGTGGACTTCACACACTTGAGTATGCGTCTAGCCGCATCCAAATGCGGTTTCCTTAGAGCTTGCATAAACTGACTTACCAGTCCAACAGCATAGCTCAAATCTGGCCTAGTAATAGTCATATAAATCAAACTTCCTACTATGCTTCTATACATAGTAGGGTCTTCCAGAAGCTCACCTGCATCTGCGCTCAGCTTCATATTCTGCTCCAAAGGAATTGAAATAGTCTTACAGCCTGTCATCCCATATTTGGACAACATGTCCAATCCATACTGCCTCTGCAAGAGCCGTATCCCACTTGGTGATCTAATCACCTCAATGCCCAAGAAATAACGCAGCTCTCCCAAATCCTTCATCTCAAACTTCTGCTTCAATAGCATTTTCACATGAAGGATATCTTCATCACTGTCACATGTCATAATCAAATCATCAACATAAATGACAAGTAGCATAATACCTTTCTCTGTTTTTCTCACATAAAGTGAGAAATCTGCCTTGGAAATCTGAAAGCCAATAGTGACAAGATACTGTCCTATCTTGTTAGACCATGCTCTAGGTGCTTGCTTCAAGCCATACAATGCTTTCTTCAACCTGCAAACAAACTCAGGATGAACAGCATGCACATAACGTGGTGGCTGCTCCATATAGACCTCTTCTTGTAAATCACCATGCAAGAAGGCATTCTTTACATCCATCTGATGTAAAGACCATTCCTTTGATGCAGCCATAGCAATGACTGCTCTTACGGTTGCCATCCTTGCAACCGGATTGAATGTTTCTTCATAATCAATGCCATATGTTTGTGCATACCCCTTGACTACTAATCTTGCCTTGTGTCTGTTCACAGAACCATCTGCATTGTGCTTCACCTTATAAACCCACTTACAGCCAATTGCATTCTTACCTTTAGGTAAAGGTTTCAATTCCCATGTAGCATTTGCTTCCAAGGCATCCATTTCTTCATCCATGGCTTTCTCCCTTTTTTCTTTTCCCATGGCTTGCTCAAAAGAAGTGGGTTCTGGTTCCTGTATCACCTTGACCATATAGGCATAGTGAATGGCTATAAATCCATCATATTTCAGCCTATCCACAGGATACCTAGCTCTGGTAGACCTGCGCAAAGTAGGTTCACTCCTAGGTGCTCTCAAAACATCCTTGGTCTTCCTTACCCCAGGTGTAACAATAGAAGGAATACCCAACTCATCATCAATACTCTGTTCTGAGCCACTGGATTCACCATCCACATAAGAGTGACCTGCATTCACATCAAACATGGGCTGATCTACCTTCTCTTTTCCTTTTCGTGATACCTGCATACCACTATCTCCATTGCTTTGAGAAGATTCTCCTGATCTCAATCTGCCTATCCATGGCGAAGAATGTGAACCAATGCTAGAGGACGCTCCAGGTCCACTAATATTTTGTGACAGCTGCTGTGAATTCTGTGCAGCATTACCATTTTGTGCATCTACATCATCAATCACATTTACTGATTTATACCAACTACTCATCTCATAAAAACAACATCTTTGCTCACTGTAAACTTACGAGTAGAAGGGTTATAGCATCTATACCCTTTCTGCTACAAAGAGTAACCAATAAAGATGCACTTCTCAGCTTTTGGATCCAACTTGGATCTCAACTCATCTGGCACATGAACATAGGCAATGCAACAAAAAATTTTCAAATGAGAAATATCTGGTTTCCTACCAGTATACCTCTCCTCTGGAGTCATCCCATGTATTGCTGCAGTGGGAGTCCTGTTCATTATGTAGACTGCTGTAGCAACTACCACAGCCCAATAAAAATCTGGCAGGTCTTTTTCATTGAGCATGGCACGAGATACCTCTCCAATATGCCTGTTTTTCCTTTCTGCAATTCCATTTTGTTGTGCGGTATGACTGCATGAATATTGCTGCTTTATGCCATGCTCCTGCAGGAACCTTGCAAACTCATTTGAGAGGTACTCTCCCTCTCCATCTGACCTTAGGCATTTTATATGCAGGCCTGTTTCTTTTTCAACCATAGCTTTAAGAGTTTTGAAATGCCCAAAAACTTCACTTTTCTTTTTCATAAAATACACCCAAACTTTTCTGCTATAGTCATCAATAAAAGTGACAAAATAATGACAGCCTCTAAGAGATGCAGCTTTAGTAGTTCACACATCAGAGTGGATTAATTCCAATGGCTTCTTACTCTCTTGAACATGTCTAGGAAATGGTTTCCTTGCCTGTTTTCCAAACTGACAGGCTTCACATACCTTATGCATTTCTGCAACCTTGAATTTTGGCAATCCTGCAATAATATTTTGGGCCTCCATTGATTTAAGTCGCTGTACATTAACATGACCAATGCGTTTATGCCAGATATCAATATCTGCAACTACACCGGTCCCATGTGCAAACATTGCTGTACTCAATTCAGGCATGTCTACATCCAATGTAAACATTCCGCCCTTCTTCTTTCCTTTTGCTATCAATCGACCTTTATTTTTCATATCCTCAACAAAGCATCCATGGGAATTAAATCTGACCTACAAGACCTGCTCAACCATTTGACCAACAGAAACCAGGTTCTTGGTGATATTCGGAACATGAAATACATCCGATAGGTATTTCTTTTTCCCATCCTGCATATACAAAGGAATATTTCCAATCTGCACAATAGGATGTGCAGTATCATCGCCAGTCTCCACAAATCCTGGTTTTTCCATTTTCCTTGCATCCTGCATCCATTCTGCATGACCTGTCATGTGGTTTGATGCACCTGAGTCAACATACCACACATCGTTACTTTCTTCTGCACTTGTCACAGAATTGGTCATGTGCTGCACCATAAACAAATGCTCATTTCTGCCATCACCTTGTCTACTAGAAGATGCATAATTTCCTTGTTGCAGTTTTCCATTCATGATGTCATTCTGCTTTTTATAGCATTCTTTAGCCATATGACCCATTTTACCACAGTAGTAGCATTCAACATTGCTGTTAGCATTTTGCTCTCTTTGCCATCCACCACGACCTCTTTGGCTTCCCCTGTCTCTAGAGTTACCACGTCCTCCTCCATAGGACTGGTTTTCTTAAGTCTGCTGCATATTCTGATTTCTACCACGGCCTCCAGATCGGCCTCCTCTACCTCTGCCTCTACCTCTTCCAGCATTTGAGTAGAAGACAGCTTCTTTTGAAGTTCCTCCTGAAGAAGATGGACCACCATTTCTCTGCTCCTCAGAAATTAAAAGAGCAATCAACTCCTCAAAATTAGGAAATCTTTCATGGATGGAAATGGATGTTCGGAACTGTGCATAATCATTTCCTAGACCATTCAAGGTCACAAAAACTAAATCATCATCTTCCACTGGTGACCTAATGGAAGCAAGTGCATCTGCAATCTTCTTCACCTTCATGTGGTAGTCATTGATGCTCATATTTTCTCTTTGCACATTGTGCAACTCTTGTTTGAGCTGCATTTTCCTGGCTTGCGTATTTGTGCTATACATTTTTGACAAAGTATCCCATGCCTCCTTTGGCGTACTTGCATCTTGAATATGCACAATCATAGAGTCTGAAATGCTGATAGACAGCCAGTACATAAATTTCCTGGCTCTCTCATGCCATGCTTTAAATGCGTGCATTTGTTGTTGATTGGAAACATCAGGAAGAACTGGTTCTTCTTCATTTCCTGCAACGAATTCCCAATATCCTTTTCCCATAAGGAAATTCGTCATTCTAAACTTCCATGCTTGAAAGTTGTTCTTGTCAAGCTTTTCAGTGACAATCTGTGAAAGAGAATTAGACGCCATTACAGAACACTGCAAAAAATTCTGTCACTGCAAAGAACACAGCTTCAGCCTCACAAGGGCAAATCTACAAAACTGACGTAAGTGGTATTTGACCACACGGTCACTTCCTAGTGACGATTTTGTATCAACAGGCAACAGGGATGATTCTGTAACTCCCAATGTCTCTGCGCACAGACATACGATGCAATTTCTATAGTAACTTTTCACCAACCTGTAGAACAGTGGTCGCACAGCATAAAACTGGGCCTTTTCTTGAGTGAGTGCAAAAAACTTCTGCCTCCAAAACAGGCCCCGAAATGGCCTCAAATAAAAAAAACAGAGATATCATGGGCTAAAGCCCTCTCCCGCAGCATATACTGCCCTCTTGCTACACCGCGAAGGGCGTCTCAATCTGAGACAATGCACTGCTGCACTTTCCGGCTGTGCTACCTGTAGAGACTTGCTCCCAAACAGAAAAATGAAAGCAACACTGGTTCTCTTACCAGAACACCGCGAACTTGGCTTGCTTTCTTGAGCTCCTTACCACGAACAAGGCTCTGATACCATGTCAAGATTGTGGGAGAGAAGGAAGGAGTCTCACTTGTAGCTTTCTTGCTTGCACAATGGGGGAATACACACAAAGGTGGAGGCTGAAAACAGTTTTTCTCTTCTTAGTTGTGTAAGCCAAACAGAAGTCAAGTACATAGAAATAGAAGAACCCTATATATGGGTCTCAAACCAAACTCAACTAACTAAGGTGGCATACTAAGTGAGCCACGAACTAGAGTAGATAAGGATAGATGTCATCTAGCTATTATTCATGGGCGGTGTACCAACCGCATCTGCAATTAACAAGTCGGTGACATAAATGCACAACGGTCACCCTGGCATATCACGAGTGGAGCTCGATATCTCAATAGATATCATGGCAATAAATGCCATGATAATGAACTTTGTATGCATCATAGAGAGGAGAGAGAAGAAACTTTTCAATATGTGAGGTTTGAGATTATTTGCCTAGGGGAGAGCATGGAAGATTGTGCTTGTGATTTGTGGTTGAAAGATTAGAAATCCATAGGGACACCTACCAAAAGGGAGAAAGGTATTCCCTTGAATCAAGAGGTTACTTCGAAATAAAGAGATGGGAAGAATTAAAGGTTGATATAAGCACAAAAGTATAAAATGAAGGCTCAAGGACACAATTGATGAGACATTAGACAACTAAACAAGGTTTTTGAAAAGACAAAAAAGGTTATTTCAAGAGCTTTATCGAGAGTTATAGAGCATAGAGATAGACCAAAATAGATAGAAGACCATTGTTTTGAGCTTAGGATTGTTGTTACCCTAGGATCTTTGGGGTATACTCCAAGAAAAATCTTGAAAGTTTTGTATTGGATCTCAATTGATTAGAGTATAGCACTAGTCATTTCACTCTACCAATGCTCCCCGATATCTTGATTGTGTATGCTAAAGAGGGTTTCCTCTATCAATCGAGCACATCTAATCTTTTTGGTTGCCTTGAATGAGGAGCATTGAGATTTACTTTAGTGCTTGTGTTAGAAAATTCCCGATTTAGTAAGATGTACTACTCAATTCCTTAGTCCCATTGGAGCATGTCGGGAAGACTCTTAAAGGATTTTAGAAAATATAGATTTGAGTTGTTGCAAATAGTGGTTGACCCCTATGAAAAGCTCCAAATTCTTGGGTACCAATTGCATAGAGAGGGTTATTGC
The DNA here is from genome assembly GCF_053477565.2 of Lygodium microphyllum. Taxonomy (NCBI): domain Eukaryota; kingdom Viridiplantae; phylum Streptophyta; class Polypodiopsida; order Schizaeales; family Lygodiaceae; genus Lygodium; species Lygodium microphyllum. The sequence goes on from NC_141155.1 coordinate 101,982,197, forward strand.
TAGATAAAGGGCTTTGAGTGATATTTAAGCTTGCCAAGACTCCCACAAGAATTAGAATATGTTGCCAAAAAACTTGAAATCTTATGTAGGTTTCAAAAGAAGGGGATTCAAGTTGAGCTTTGATCAAAGATAGAGTCTTGTGAGCAAGGAGTAGATGAATGAGGGACTTTGGTGGACCAGCTGCACTAAGAGGAATCACACTCTTTAATACCTAATTATCTAAGCCAAAGGGAAAGGCCTACATATGAGGAGCCAAGAGATGCTAGTAATGGGAAAATCCCTAGAGATGTTGAGAAAAATATTAGAGAGTCATGTGGAAGTGCCCCAAGTATTTATGCCTTTTCATCACACAAGAAGGGTAACAAGGAAAGGAAAAGTGTCTGGTCTGATAGGAATGAGTATAGTGAAGAGTCTTTGAGTGTAAGCTCTTATTCAATGAGAATTGAAGATTGTGGATGCCCTCAGAGTGCCATGACACACAAGAAGGGTAACAAGGAAAGGAAAAGTGTTTGGTCTGATAGGGATTAGTATAATGAAGAGTCTTTGAGTATAAGCTCTTATTCAATGAGAATTGAAGATTGTAGATGCCCTGAGAGTGCCATGAATAATGACTTGTAAGGTTTGAGTGATGAGAATGAGTTTGTTGTTGGCACTAAAATGGATCATGAGGATGGTGTGTTGGGACCAAAACACTGGCTCTAAGGCTCTAGCCAGGCATCTATGCTCAACCAAAACACCCCATGGTCTTATGGCTAGGAGTGTATGGAGGATAGACAATTTAACTTATGCACGCATTTGTTCCGTTCATAGTCCAACGGATCCCTTCCTAACTCCTCACAAGGAGTACCAAAACATAATGGTGCCTAGCACCTCATAGCGTATACATAGGGAGCACCCCTCGAGTGACTATAGTCGTGGCCCCACTACTACGACTCTCCTACACCTCGTGGATTGGCCCCAAGATGCACTGTTCAAACATATAACACATACGGCACATAGTCCTCTCTTTCTAAAAATTGTTTTAGGAGATGAAGTATAATCCTCACTGAATCAATCCCTAAAGAAATGAACATAGTAAACCTACAACTTGGAGTTTCTCATGCTCTAAACATGGTTTAGCATTTATGAAACTGAGTGCTATGCAATCCAGGGCCTGATACTTGTTTGATACAATGTATATGGGATGCTATGCAAAGGTCAATGCCTACAAGTGCATAAACAAGTTATTTAATCAAATCAACAACATGGACGTGCACAACCAATTCTTTTGATGATTTTCATATTACTAGCATATTTGCTTTGTTGCATAAAGGATATCATCGAGCATACTTGTACTACTAAACCCTTTAACTTTTAAAAATAAACATGTTTTCCTATATGTAAAGTGCATTATAAAAATCAGATTTTAGCCTATATTTAGCACTATAACATGAAAATGGGGATAAGCTTAGGCTAAACCTCTTGTATTGGGCCCACTATACATCCACAAATACATTTATAAAATTTTGTAAATTTTTAGTGCAAAAAATCTAATTTTTTTATATAAAATCCATTTTTCTTAATTTATTTTAAATTTATTTTTTAATTTTTTGACATAAGATGATTACCAATCTTGAGATTTGTCACCATTTACCATTTCATACCATAAGAACATATTATAACTCAACAAAACTTGTAAAACTCATGATTTGTCATAAAATCGCATTGTACGAGTTTTATGTGTTTAGCATAAAATTATTAAAAGAGTAACAGTTTTGCTGCTTTTTTACGTTTGTGATAAAAAATTCATTTCCAAGCAATATCAATCATTTCCAATCATATGAAACCAAAATATATCATAAAATAATGAAGAATCCCTCTTACATGTTAAACCACATAAAAATCCATATGTATTTTGTGTTTGGGAAGCCGTTGACACTCATCCATGGTGGCTGTGACGCTGCTCCGACCATCAATCTATACTTTGCAATGCCTCAACACCGTCTCACATTCAAAATCTTTCATCTCAGCCCACTCCTCTCTCACATGGAATCAGCATGAGAATAAGCACTAAGAGGGGAGAGAGAGAGAGGAGAGAGAAAGACAAAAACAACATTTTTTGTTCATTTCATCATATTATGTAATAGTACAAGCAATTGAGAGAAAAAAATTCAAGGATCTAATCCCTTCGATCATTCCTCATGCTTCCAACAATTGCAAAAACCCATGAATCCATGATTTGAGGGGGCACAAAAAAATTTGTGTCCCCCTTCCTCGTGAGTTTTTTGAGCTTTTTGCTCTTTAACCATGGTTATTATTAAAAAAACTAGTTCATTGTTCACACTTGAACAGAAGTGGTTCCAATCTAGACAGAGGCCCAAACGAGCTCGCAATTGCAAATGGATTGGACATGTGGCTTCGTGATATCAAAATCTATGAAGTTGGTCTTCGTTACACTCTTTTCGGCTCCCGGATCTGATAGCTGCTTCATAATGCAAAACCTTGTGGGGATTGAATGGGAGGTCAAATGAACTTTGATTAACAAAAGGAGACTTGCATTGGATTCTTGATGTTGAAATCTATCTAGCAAAACTCCAGCTCATCGAACCACACTCGTTTCATTTTCCAAGAAAAATTGCTCTTTTACGCCTCCCCTATCACTTTTGCACTCTAGAATTGACTCAAAAAATCCATTCTCATTGGCGACGATGGGATAGGGCAACCCAATCTATCAAAATTGATCTACATATAAAGAAACTATAATTTAGAGCATCAAATTGCTTCAAAAAAGAATACACAACGAAACACAAACACAACTCTCACCCTACCTCCTAACTAAATCAAGACAAGAAAATCCACAAGGGGTAGGCCAAGTATAACCTAATAGAGATCTAGAGCTAGTCGCTAACTAACTACTATAACACCACACAAATAAGCTGAAAAGAACTATCACCACAAAAGTCATCCTAAGTGGTGGTTTGAACTATCTACCTAGCCTAGGATAACTAGACCAAGAGCTCCTACTAGGTGAGGGCTCCTATAGCCAGATCTTTCATTTCCAACTACTTTTGATTCATCACCTTTTATATACTTCATTGCTTGATACTTAGTCTTGTAAAAATGAGAGTTGAGCATAGTGACCCAAGGAGAATATGACATTGGCCTCAAGTCCTGACTCGATACCCGAGAACCTACCAGGCCCTCACAAGGCGATACTAAATCTTTTTTTTTCTTTATCTCACTTTTATTTTTTCTCCAACCATCCTCATTTATTTTGTTCGGCTAGACATCATCCCTAGGAAGACAAGGTATTAGCCTCGGGTGACTCATCCCTAGAAACCTGCCAGGCCTTTGCAAGGCCATGATTGTTTGCTCTTTAATTTTGCTTTCATTTCATTTCTTTTTTCTATCTTTAGGGATTAGAACCCCTTTGTACACACCTCCATGTTTTGAGTTTTTTCAAATACATTTATTATTTCTTCTCTTTCTTTATTTGGAAAGCTTCTCTATCTGTCTCATAACTAATAGAAACTCCTAGGTATAGCTACCTAGCAGGCTAACAGAACAGGGTCACTAGGACTACCTTCTAGAATAGTTATGGGAGTGCTTGACAATGTCTTCATAGGAGGCATACGACTGCTTGGACCTCCCTAGACACACTTAAACTACACTTTGTGACTTCATGCCTTGGATGCCAGTTCCCAACAAAATAAAAATCCCCACATACACAACCATTCAGCATAAAGGGAAAGAACTTATAAAGGAAGGATATCACCTAGACTTGGCCACAAGAAGCTTCAGTGCAATAAGAGGCTTGCTCCACGTACTCCATCAAATCTATCCAGTACAACACTAAAATAAGAAAACATTAAGTGCACTTGCACTAAACAAATACATGACCCTCTTGGCCTAGTGAGAATCAAGCATTAAACTCAACAAAAATGGCTCTCTTGGCCTAATGAAATAAACCAAAAACCATACTATTCAATAGCTTACTGCTGAAACCAAATCCTTGGTCCCCATATCTCTATTGAAGCACAAAACTAGACTAAGGATATGGGCTACTTAGGCCCTACCATAAGTGCATCAAATTATTGGTCGATCCCCTACATAAATGGCAAGGGGTGTTTGATGAATATAACGTTGAACGATCCTATGGGTCCACAAAAAAATAGAAAGGTGATCAAGTGCTACTTGAATTATAACCCAAACTAGCCAATGGCGGCCAAAATAAGACATTCTGCAAGAAATCCCCATAATAGTCCTGGGCTAATATTTAAAGGAAATTGTAAGAGCCCCTTAGGACCATAGTTGAAAATACATCTTCAACAAAAGCATAATTGGATCCACAAAGTGATTCCATAATTGTCCAAGAATCAACTAGCAAGTCACTATCTCAAAAATTTGCAACATATCCAAGGTTGCACGATGGTACATTTGCAAAATGGGATCCCTCACACTATAGGTCCCATTTAGTTGGTTGATCACTAGTTGCGAGTCACCTTTCACTAATAAATGACATATACCACGACATTGGTCTATATTCAACCCCATGATTAAGGCATTATATTATGACATATTATTAGTAAAAGAGTTTCCTAAATATACTCCCATTTTCATAACAATCATATGCCAAGGATCTTTAATGACCACCCCCACACTTGCATGTTTAGTGGGCCCTCGAGAAGCTCCATCAAAATACAAAGTATAGACCCATTCTTCATTGATAGGCCACACCATATCAATAAGCTTACTCGTACTTATGATAGTCAAAGTCGAAGCCAAGAGAGAGGATGTATAATCGGTACAATCTCTCCTTCCTCAACAAACTCAATAGGGACTCTAACAAGAACCCTATGATAATGGTGGCAATAGACCTTAATATCCCAAGTAAAAGATTTGTCTTTCCACTTTGTGATATGATAACCTTTACTCTACTAGACCACTTGACCTTGGTGGTCACAATGCCCTAAATATGGATGTTCAAAATAAGAAATGATTTTGCCCATCGGTTTGTCTTGGTACCCACTATAGGTTTAAGCTAGATCATGGAAAACCTATAGAGACACCAAGTCCGACATCTGCCCTTACACATAGTACGGCTTTAACTTATTAAAGTTCAATTTATTTTTAAACTCTACTTCCTAAAATTTGCTAAGAGGGTTGTAGATCCATTCTTTCCTATTTGAAGAATATTATATTATGGGCCATCCCATTTAGATTCTAGCGTGCCATGGAATAACTCGCAACGAGCATCATAATATAGAAAATGACCCTTCAAAAATTTATATCTTTTAGCCTTAAGGTCATGGAGTGCTTTCATCCTCTTCTTCCTTACTTCTTGATGTAACAAATTCTATAATCGGATTTCATCAAGATGTGCAAGACAAGTGAACTTTTCTTGTAATGCTTCTGCCTCACCCAATGAATGATTCAGAGCAAACCTCACAGTGGGTAACTCGATTTCTAAGGGTAAGAAATACTCTTCTCTGTATACCAACTTGAATGGGGTGTGGCTTGTTGCTCTCTTAAATGTCGTGTTATAAGCCCAGATAGCCACATGAAGTTTCTTATCCCATTGCACTTACCCTCGGATTCTGTCTTGGATAAAATCCCCACAAGCTATTTTTTAGTACTCTCCACTTGTCCATTTGCTTGGGGATTATACATGGTAGTTTTATTATGTTTAATTTTTAGGTCTTCCGTCAAGGCTTCTATGACCTTGTTCAAAAAGTGTGTCTTGAAATTTGACACTAATTCTTTTGGTGGACTGAACCAACATACAATTTGTTCCATGATAAAACTAGCTGTCTCCTTGGCATTATCCTTCATCGTAGCTCGAGCTTTAGACAACTTTGTAAAATGATTTGTTGCCACAATGATGTAATGCTTCCACGTAGTTGAGGAAGGATGTATAGGTCAAAAAATCGATGCCCCACTTCCTGAATGGTAGTATAGCCATGATAGCAGTCAATGGGCGCTTCCTATTCTCCCTACTGTCATGTCTCTGACATGTATCCCATTTTGTAACATATGCAGAAGCATCTAGGAATATGGATGGCCACCAATATCTAATTCTCAAAGCTTTCTATGCAGTCAACCATCCAATAAAGTGCCCTCCACAAGCAGAGTCATGGCACTTCTCCAAGATAAACGAGACCTCATCAAATAGGACATATCCGTAATAAACATCATCGACCCCTTGTCGGTATAGTGTTCTCAAAATCAAGGCAAATTCCAAGGCTTGTTGCCTAATTTTCCTCTTTTTAGACTTTGGTCAAGCAACTCCAGTCTCTCTTAGATAGATAATGCATTATGGCAGCATCTCAAGACTAGATAGAGACTGTATCAATTTTGAATAGACCCTCAAGGTCACTACCTTCAGCCAGGACTTCCTTCAGCTCCCCAAAATCCATAAGACAATTAATGAGACCCTACAACTTTGGTGGCTTACTCCTAATTTCATAATCAAACTCCTACAAGGTGATCAGCCATTTTGCGAAATAGTTAGGCTGCTGCAACTTATTCATCAATAGCCTCAACCCCTCTTCCTTCGTATAAAATACCACCTTCTCATAGAGAATGTGATGCTTGAATTTATTTGTTACAAATACCATCCCAAGGCACAACTTCTCCATAGAGGTATAATTAATCTCGAATATCCCCAATTTACAGCTAGCAAATGCAATTTGATGATACTGCTTCTCCTCCCAAATCTGAGCTAAATAGTAGTAGTTGATGCTATGCATTGTGGTTGTTATAGAATCCGAGATACACGCTTGAATTTCTTATATACTTAAAATATATATGGTGAATATTATGTTGGCACAGAGGGAGAATAGATGAGAGAAAAGAAAGATGTAGAGAGAGAGGTAGAGAAATTGACAACACACTAGGGACTAGAAGATGGGTCAGTCCCCCCCTTGTGGAGTTATATTATTGACAAGGATCAAGCTCCTCTGTTACACATAAGCCAGTTCTTACTTGTAGATCTTGGAAACAAGATCATGGTTTCTTGCACGGTATACAACTGGCTAACACTTGCACAACTTGGAAGTTGGCACCTTTTGATCCTTCTTGAGTCTCCTTCTCTCCTACACAATATGTGTAGGGCTCTCCTCTTGGCGCTTGATTTCAATACAGCTTCCACAACACTTGCACCTTCTCTTTTCCTCTTGGAACTTGATTTCAACAGAGCTTCCGCAGCACTTGCACCTTCTATTCTCCTCTTGAAACTTGATTTCAACAGAGCTTTCGCATCACTTGCACCTTCTGTTCTCCTCTTGGAACTTGATTTTAGCAGAGCTTCCGCAGCACTTGATTTCAACAGGGCTTCTGCAGCACTTGTATCTTCTCTTCTCCTCTTAGATACATGCAAAGTGATGCTTCCTTCACCTCTCCCTTACACCCAAGGAGAGCCTCCTCTTTTATAGGATTTCAAGAGCTTCTCTTCTTGGAGAGAGAGTTGAGTTGATCTTCATGCAAGATGTGGTTGTTCCACTCTACAGCACTAATTTTGAGATATCTCTTTGTGTGTTGTTTGGATGAAAAAACGTCCAACATGAAAGTTGTAGATCTCGCTGTTTTTTATAAAACCCTTGCGGCCTGTTTTTAGAGATCGTTTTTCTATTGCAAGATATTTTAAACATGGATTTTCCAAAAAATAACTTTTTAAATTTTACTTTTAACTTGTGGTCTATGCAACCACCTTGAGTCATAGATGAGGAGAGTTCATTAGATTGCCTTGAGCCTCAACCTTAAGATTGAATTCCACATAAAATCTTGTGTCATTTTAGACCTTAGAAAGAGAAAATCACTTCTCTCCTCACTTCCAGAGGATCACATCTCTCGTCTTTCTTAGTGAGAGAATTCCCTCTCTTGTCTTTCTTAATGAAAGAAAATACCTTAAACCTTGACTTGTAGGGGAGACGATGACCCCAAATGAATGCAATGCTCATTACACACAAGTAAACATTCCCAAGCGTCCCTGGATGCACACATAAATACATATACACAATGCTAATGCACTTCCTCTTCTTAGAAAATCCATCTTCATTTATTTGTAACTCCTTGGTTCTTGTGTACACTCTTACACTTGGCAGACACTTCTTTCCCCCTTCATAACTTGTACTACATGTACCAGATATCCCCATCAAAGTGCTCTGATCACCCCATTAAGAGATGCACTAGGAATACTGGTCTTGAAATGGTCTCATGGCCATGCTAGATCATCATCAACACTTAAAGAAAAGGGAGTCATTAATTTATTGACATGAATTTATTAAATAGAGAATGCATAATAATCAATCAATTTAGTGCCAGTGGTTGTTGAAAATATATAGAACACCTCACCCCTTTTTTTTGTGCTTTCAAGATTGGCACTTTCACTAGTTCCTGCTTTACATCCTCAATGGATACTTGACATGGATCACTCCAAACAAATTGACAATTAAAGGATAGTAGATTCATCAATGGCAACATCCTCTCTGCTAGTGCATTGATAAATCTTCGATAGTATCCTATTGCTGATAGAAAGCTATGCACTTCTTTAGGAGTACATGGCGGACTCATAGCAATAATAGCCTTTATCTTTTCAGGATCAAATGCAATACACAGTCGAGCTAACCACATGACCTAATAGCAATCCATAGGGCACCCCAAAGACACACTTTCTTGGATTAAGAGCAATGCAGAACTTCCTGCAATGCTCAAAACATTTTCTTAAAATAATTAGCAGTCTCTCCCCCATGGTGGTTGCCCCCAAATTATCAATAAAGATTTTCAATTCCTTTGGGAAAATATTACCAAAAGTCTTATTAGCTATACGTTGCCAAGAGCGTGGTGCATTGCATAATCCAAATGCCATAACATGATATGCAAAGGTATCAAATACAGTAATAAATATTATTTTCAACTTATCTTCCTCTACAATAGCCATTTGCTTATATCCAACAAAGTAGTCCATAAATAAATAGATATCTCTACCCGCTAATTGATCTAGAATATGGTCAATAAATGGCAACGAATAGTAATCTTTGACCGTGTGCTTATTGAGCTCACTAAAATCTACTTAAAGCCAGATTTGATTATTCTTCTTTTCCCTAAAAACTATTGATGAACACTACTCCTTTGTTGTGTAGGAAATATTAGGCCAACCTTCTGCAATTTCCACAACTCCTCAAATAGTCTGTATCTTAGCTCAAAAGACATATGCCTCACTTTTTGTCACACAAGGTAGCTACCTTCCTTCAAGGGAATGGCATGTACATCTGAATTGGGAGGAATATCCCTTAGCTCATCATAGCTCTAGGTGAAAATGTCACAGATTTCTTAGAGTAAGGACATGTAGTCCTTCCTTTCTTCTAGACTGAGCATAGATCTTAATTTAATTGGCCATGGATCATCCCACATACTGAGGTCTAGCTCAATCACATCCACATCTCTTACTCTATCTTGAGCTTCTATCGGCTCATTTAGAGTCACTTGGTAGACATCCTTTGTAATGGACCCCTCTTTTGATTCATCACTTACAAAGTCCCACTACCAAATGGATTCTCTAAATTTAGAGTCACTTGGTAGACCACATCCTTTGTAATGGACGCCTCTTTTGATTCATCACTTACAAAGTCCCACTACCAAATGGATTCTCTAATGCATCTAATTCTGATGAAGATAAAGGTAGTCTCTCATTTTGAGGAGATTCAAGATATGCATCCATTATCATAGAGCATGTTACAAACACCCTATGTAACTGACATTACCCTCGATCTTCTCCTTTCTTGCCGGTCTTATTGCATGTCTTCGCTCAAGCAATGGTGCCCTGAATGAAGAGATGGGAATCTAGTCTTTCTCTCTCCTTCCTCTCTCTCCCCTAAGGGGTTGTTTTTGTGTGCAAGAGGAAAATGAAGAATGGTGAAGGAAAGCTTGTCCGGTTAGAACCAGATTGCTTTCGGATCAATATAGACATGAAGATTTCTGATTGTGAAGATGCTGGACATTGAATGTGGGCTGACCCGCAGTCCTGCACCAAAACCAAGATCCCAAAACACGAAGCCTAAGCGATAATTCAATTTTTATGAAGAAAAAATGAGTTTTTATGCTATTTGATTGATGAAACATTGTTCCCATGGGCTGATTATGCATTATGATGTTGGTTTCTATGAGTTTCAACAGTTTATAATCTGAAAATCAGAAAATCATAAGTGATATGGCAGAAATTAGTGTTATAAAACCCATAAAATACGTGTTTAAGGGATAAAATGGGGTTTTTTTGCAAAATAAAGGGAAAATATGAGATATAACATCAACAAAACCTAAAATTTTGCTATCAAGAAACCTAAGGGCCACAACCCACAATCAATTTCAATTTCCAGGCATTTTTTATTGAAGAAAATAGAGGAAAAATGGTGGAAAATGGGTTTTAAATGGGAGAAAATTAGGAAACGATAAAAGAAAAATTTCGGAAAATTACATGTGTGTTTCTGCAATGTATAATGAAGGTAAAGCACGAGGTTGGCCTCAGTTTACCCTCGTTTCTATGTTTCGTGTGTGTTTATCGCTTTCTTTATAAAGAAATACATATAAAATGACTCTTTCACCTATCAATGAATGCAAAACATTAAACAATAGGGTGAGAGGGGAGGTTGAGCGTCAAAATATAAACTTAAAACTGTTTTATGTGTTGCATCATGCCTATAGGATGTTGTTTTAAAATAAAGGGGAAGGCAGCATGAGCGTAAGGCTCGGTGTCTTTTCTCTTTGCATTACATAAACGCTAGCATGGAAATCATGAAAAGAATTGTTTCGCACAATGCACAATGCTAATTTTCTTTTGTTTATGCACTAAACCATTCATATTATGCACTATGCATAGTTCATGGTATCAATAGAAAAGCTCCTGGACTGCATAGCAATTGTTTTCTTAGGACTTTGACCCATGATTGAGAGTGTGAGGTTATCCCTTGCCGTAGGATAGAGGGTCGGTTTCCTAAGGGACTGCTAAGTAAGGGCAGATGGTATATGTCCTGGATTCGAAATATAAAAGTGAGGAGTTTGTGTTCGTTTGTGTTATATGTTGAGCAGCACATCAAGGGGCCAATCCCTGCGATGTAGGAGAGTTTCAGTGGGGCCGCGGTGTCTTTACCGAGAGGTTGCCTCCATGTATGTGATCGTGGCATTGCCAATGTGTATGGGTTCTCCCTCTAAGGAGTTTATAGAAAGGGAAATGTTGGACTACAAAACGATGAAACTATAAACGCATAGATTAGGCTTTAGGACAGTTTGTCCTTTAGCATTAGATTGACGCTCCTGGTCCGCGAGGCCGTAAGGGTGTGTTTGCATGTCATGAGCATGAGGTTCGGCTAGTGCCATAGCTAGTGCTGGTCCATTTAAGGTCCCATCAGTTGTGCGTTTGTCGGGAGCTGCCTATAAGTGGCAGTTTTCGAATCTAGGGTTTCAAGGGACCCTAAATTATCCATAAAATGGGGTTTGTTGAAGGATGGAAAAACTTGGCTTTCCCTATACAAAACTTACTAATGGACTTAGTTAGTTCTGTAGAGCATGAGTCCTTTGAAGAAGATAATTTATGTGATGAAAAGAGTAGCCAATTAGTGGTTACCCCATCCTCTAATACGATGGCATGGGCTGAGGTTCGCCTTGGTGTGGCCTCTACCTAAGAGAAATCATGTTTAACCATCCATCAACCTAGAGGGCATGAAACAAGCATGTTGGAAACTATGGTAGTTATGGCATCAATAGGTTATCATGCTAAAACCATAATGCCATGGGAAAGTGCAGATATACGATGGAATATGCTTGTGGTTGAAACATCCCCTGTAATGGGCCACCATGACGACATAGTAGGCATCACAAGGATACTAGAAGCCCTAGCTGTCAAGGGAAAACCGTTGCTTAAAAGGCACTGTTGCCAAGTTTTAAGAAGTGGTAATGATAAATCTGCTTTAGATAAGGACCAAAAGCTCTTATATAAACCCGTTTTGGACTTTCCTTTTAAAGGGAAAGGTATGGAAGCTCCTCTAAGAGGGGATCAAAATGACATGCTGAAACTTAGAGGACTCCCTAGACTACTCAGTGAGTTAGCAGAAAGGGATGTCAATGAGGATATTAACCCCCCTACACCGAAAGGGGTGGGGATGGAAGAGGGTAAAGATCCTAAGAGGCTGGACCCAGATCATGATGAATATGAAGATTTTAATGACCTGGTGTTGATCCCAAAAGGGAGGGCTAAATGTCCTCCTCTTTATAGGGATCTCCCAGTGTTTTATGGGTTGCCAAATGAGGATCCAATGATTCATTTAAGAGAATATGGCCTAACTTGCATTGCAAGTGGGTTCGACGATATACATCGGATGCTCGTATTTCCAAGTACCCTAAAGGGAGAGGCAAGGAAATGGTACTGGAGCCTCCCAAGAGGGTCGATCAAATCATTTGAGGAGTCTTGTGATAGATTTCTAGATGAGTATGAAGAGAAGCTCCCTATGATTCAGGTCTTAGGGTAGCTTATGCAGTTTAGACAGGAGTCTTATCCTTCTGTTAAAGAGTATACTAGAGCCTTTGATAGTACTCTTAAGCTTTGGCCAAGAAGAGCCAGTGCATTACTAGATGATGTGCTATGCGAGATCTTTTTGAATGGCTTAGAGATTAATACGCAAATCCAAGTGGGACTACGGAATCCTAAGTGGGACTACGGAATCCTAAGTCATTAAAGGAAGTAAAAATGTATGCCATTGATTATGAGGGTCATATTCAGAGATGTTGGGAAAACTTTTGGAGTTTTCCCCGCTCAGTACAAGTGCATCCTAGCTTCCAACCATTTCTGCAATAAGACAGTTCATTTGCTGATACCAAGGCAGCCTATTAGGTGAACCTTGGTGGCCAAAATCTCAAAGCAGAAAATGGCTATCCTATGAGTAGTAATGACATGCCCCTCAGTGAAAAGGTTCCAAGCCATGTAAGTCCCATTAGGGCTTGCAGCACTTCCACGAGAGGTAGTTGTGATGGCAACATGGATAGAACCAATGGGCCTATGAGTGTTGATAAGCATTCTGTGTGTGGTTCTAATTTTGTTGATAGTAAGGCTCTTGAGAGACCTTTGGTGTCGGAATCATGCTTCCAGGTGGATGTTGTTCCCTTCAGTGAAAGCATAGTTCTTATGGAAAAAAATTTGCAGTATGGACGTAAACAAGTAAAGACATTTTTTGTAAAGAGGATGCAAAATGCTAAAAGTCCACCTGTGCTTCACAAAGGTCATAAGGATGTGAGGCCATTTGGCCATAGGGATAAGTTTGCATTGAGTTCGTTAGACCAGTGTAGCAAATTGAGGGAACGCAAGAATATTAAGGGAAATGTGAGATGGGTTTGGAGACCCAAAATCTCCAAAAGTATGGCAGGAGTGTCGGATGCAAGGCCAAGGATCCCATCTAGATATATTTTGTCGAACCCCCAAGAGGATAAGACTGGATATACATCTGACAATATACACTGCCTTGGGATACACCCATGTGATGTGCCTAGGTTTGAAGCTCTACCTAGTTTGGGTCGCAGCACTGATTTATGTGAAAACCCAAATAGGGGAGGTTCGAATGAGTACAAAGCTATGATTATTTCTGCCAAAGGAGTCACTCAGATGCTTGAACGACCAGTTTCTTTGGATTACAATAAATGTAGGACATGCGAGCCCACTGAGGCCGTTCATTCAGCTCATAATGCCCAAGAAGGGATCGGCCTTATGGATGAGGTATTTATGGAAAGGCTTGGACTTGTAGCTCTACAAAAAAAAAAAAAAAAAAAACCTAAGATCAAAAAATACAAGATCAAGATTTTAGCTAATTTGCATGAGTAGCATGGGGTTAGTCGACCTATGATATGTTATCCTTGGCACCCTGGGTAGTCTAACAGGGTGTGATGTATATGCCAAGGACATCAGTATTACGTATACTAAAATGACCTATCTAGTTTTAAGCTAGGAAGGCTAGCTGCTTTGGATATTACGTCCAGATTTTGTCAGGCCAAGAGGGCCAGTTGTTTGTTTAGTGCAGGTGCGGTTAATGTTTCTTGTTTGAGTCTTGTGCTAGATAGGTTCGAAGATGAGCTTGGAAGGAGCCTTTGTTGTGTGGAAGCTTCTCGTGGCCCTATCCAGGTGATATCTCTCCTTTATGAGTACCATGTTTTTCTGCTATATGTGACTGTGTACTTGTACGTGGTTTTTCTTTTCTTATTAGGGGACCGGCGTCCAAGGCATGAAGACCCAGGTTTAAGTTAAGTATGTCTGAGGGAGGTCTGAGTAGTTGTTGCCTCCTGTAAAGACATTGCCAGGCATCGAAAGACCTATTTTAGAAGGTAGTTCTAGTGACCCTGTTTTGCTAGCCTGCTAGGCAGCCATTCTAGGGGTTCTTGTTAGTTGTGAGGCAGTTAAAGAAGCCTACCCGAAGGAAAAATGATGATATAGAGGAAAAGAAACCCTGAATATCTCAAAGGAAATAAATATATACAAAGGTGTGTAAAAAGGGGTTCTAACCCCCTATAAAAATAGAAAAGAAAGAAAGGAAAATTTATAAGCAGTTGATCATCGCCTTGCGAGGGCCTAGTAGGTTCCTGGGGACGAGTCAGACCCGGGGCCGATGCCTTGTCTTCCTAGGGGTGGCGTCTTGCTGGAAAAGAAGAAAGAGTGAAAATAAAAGTGAGCGTCAAAAAAGGATTAAGTGTCGCCTTGCGAGGGCTTGGTAGGTTCTTGGGTATCGAGACAGGACCTGAGGCTGATGCCCTGTTCTCCTTGGGTCACTACGCTCAGCTCCCTCCTTTTTACATGCCCGAGTATGGAAAAATAAAAACCTAAAAGAAGAAATGTGTTAAAAGAAAATACTTCTTGATTAGGCTATAGGAATCCTCGCCTAGTAGGAGCTCCTAGTTGTGTTGTCCTTAGTTAGGTAGGTAGTTCAGACCACCACTTAGGGCGACCTCTTTGATAGTTCTTTTTAGTTTGGCCATGTTGGAGCATTTGGTTAGTGACTAGCTTCGGACCTTCTATCAGAGTATGCTAGGCCTACTCCTTGTGGATTTCACACCTTGGTTTTGTCAGGGGGTAGGGTGAGCACTGTGCTGTGTTTTGGTATGTATCTATTTTGTATCAGCTTGATGCTTCCTTTGGTTGTTTTGTGCAGAACTGTTGTGGGATTGACCGACTGAGTCGCCCTATCCCGTGGTCGCCAATGAGAGCGGAGTTTTGAGCCCGAGATGTGCCTAAAATTTGCCAAAAAATGTGGAATTTAGGGGAAAAATATTTAACATTGAAGGTGGCGGCTCTAGCTAGGACAATTTTAAGCACCAAGTGAAAGACGACTTTTAAAAGGCGCCCGAGTGACACTTGCAGATTTTTGATAATTTTTTAGACTACTGTGCGGGTTATCAGGAGTTGTCAGTCAATGCGGGATGTCAAACCGGATGCCTAGGATTCTTCAGAGCTCGATTTGGATGCTGGACGAGGAAATGGCCACAAGATGGGCAAGATATGAAGAGGTGGACATTTGAGAGGCCAAAAGGGGTGCCTTTTGGAGCCTTTGGCCCCCCTCCCCCCCCAAAAAAAATTTATGCATCCCTTATCAAAAAATGTGGAGAGAGAAGATGGGAGGATGAAAACGTGAAGAAGGTGCCATGATCTTCACGTCGAAATTTGCGCCTCCATGGATGGATCTTGGATTGGTAGGTTGCAAACACCCTATGTCCTTTCTTGCCGGTCTTATCACCTGTCTTCGCTCGAGCAATGGTGGCCTGAATGAAGAGATGGGAATCTAGTCTTTCTCTCTCCTCCCTCTCTCTCCCCTAAGGGGTTGTTCTTGTGTGCAAGAGGAAAATGAAGAATGGTGAAGGAAAGCTTGTCCGGTTAGAACCGGATTGCTTCCGGATCAATGTAGACATGAAGATTTCTGATTGTGAAGATGCTGGAGATTGAATGTGGGCTGACCCACAGTCCCGCACCAAAACCGAGATCCCAAAACACGAAGCCTAAGCGGTAATTCAAATTTTATGAAGAAAAAATGAGTTTTTATGCTATTTGATTGATGAAACATTGTTCCCATGGGCTAATTATGCATTTTGATGTTGGTTTCTATGAGTTTCAATAGTTTATAATCTGAAAATTGGAAAATCATAAGTGATATGGCAGAAATTAGTGTTATAAAACCCGTAAAATACGCGTTTAAGGGGTAAAATGGGGTTTTTTTGCAAAATAAAGGGGAAATATGAGATATAACATCAACAAAACCTGAAATTTTGCTGTCAAGAAACCTAAGGGCCACAGCCCACAATCAATTTCAATTTCCAGGCATTTTTATTGAAGAAAATAGAGGAAAAATAGCAAAAAATGGTGAAAAATGGGTTTTAAATGGAAGAAAATTAGGAAACGATAAAAGAAAAATTCCAAAAAATTACATGTGTGTTTTTGCAATGTATAATGAAGGTAAAGAACGAGGTTGGCCTCGATTTACCCTCGTTTCTATGTTTCGTGTGTGTTTATCGCTTTCTTTATAAAGAAATACACATAAAATGACTCTTTCACCTATCAATGAATGCAAAACATTAAACGGTAGGGTGAGAGGGGAGGTTGAGCGTCAAAATATAAACTAAAAACTATTTTATGTGTTGCATCATGCCTATAGGATGTTGTTTTAAAATAAAGGGAAAGGCAGCATGAGCGTAAGACTTGGTGTCTTTTCTCTTTGCATTACATAAATGCTTGCATGGAAATCATGAAAAGAATTGTTTCGCACAATACACAATGTTGATTTTCTTCTGTTTATGCACTAAACCATTCATATTATGCACTATGCATAGTTCATGGTATCAATAGAAAAGCTCCTGGACTGCATAGCAATTGTTTTCTTAGGACTTTGACCCACGATTGAGAATGCGAGGTTATCCCTTGCCGTAGGATAGAGGGTCGGTTTCCTAAGGGACTGCTAAGTAAGGGCAGATGGTATATCTCCTGGATTCGAAATATAAAAGAGAGGAGTTTGTGTTCGTTTGTGTTATATGTTGAGCAGCGCATCAAGGGGCCAATCCTTGTGATATAGAAGAGCTGGAGTGGGGCCACGGTGTCTCTACCGAGAGGTTGCCTCCATATATGTGATTGTGGCATTGCCAATGTGCATGGGTTCTCCCTTTGAGGAGTCTATAGAAAGGGAAACGTTGGACTACAAAACAATGAAACTATAAATGCATAGATTAGGCTTAAGGGCAGTTTGTCATTTAGCATTAGATTGACGCTCTTGGTCCGCGAGGCCGTGAGGGTGAGTTTGTATATCATGAGCATGAGGTTCGGCTAGTGCCATAGCCAGTGCTGGCCCATTTCAGGTTTCATCAATGCTTTCTCTCCCATTTGAACTAGTCATGGGTAACCCCTGACTTGCATTGGTTAATGCCAAATTATTTCCAAGCCCTAAACTCAAATTCAAGTTTGTCCTAGATATGTAGGCTACTTATAATCACAACTCTACCTACTCTAGTCATGTAATAGCAGTATCAATGTCAGAAATAGCAACACTACTCAACTACACTTGGATATTAAAGTCCAATCCATGTAAAAAGTATTGTAGTTGAGCAACAACTGGAATGGGAATATAGGTTTGCAATTTATGAAACACTTCTTTTAGTTTCTTGACATACACGCGAATATTCTCATGAGGTTCTTGATATGTTATGTTGATAACTCGTAGCCAATATTGAGTGCCTCTCTCAGGGGCAAACTCTCTTTGGAAGGCTGCAAAAGATAGATCAATTGTAGTTATGGTTCCAACTTCTAGTCTGTGATACCATACTACAGCTCTTCCTTTCAAAGTCATATTAAAAAACATCATCAAATGTCCCTCATCTTGGATTCGACACTTTAACACTAACTTTTGGAACTCACTAATATGAAGCTCCATATCTTCCTCTACTAACCCATTGAAAACGGTTAGAGGGAATCTTAAGGCTAGTAGATCTAGTGTCCCTGTAGGAATTGCAATAGGTTGTGCCATGTTGACAACTAGATTTGTTAAGGGTCTCTAAACTAGTGGAATTGCCACCCCACTCAAAGTGGGCTAATTGACTCGAAGAGAGGAAGTACTAGAGCTTCCTCCTCCTAAAGAACTGCTTGTAGAACTAGGGTTTCTAAAACCCCTCCCTCGTAGGAATATCAAGCTACTTTGTTGAGGAGAATACCTCCTAAATATTTCAACTTGCTGTCTAGCCCTTTTAGCTCTTTCTTGCTTGTGGATATCGACTTGATAGCCTTTTGATCTATTTCACTACCTTTTGGCATACATGAACAATTGGTCCCTTTCAACCAAGATTTGGAAACCTCCACTTATTATTCGCTCTCGACAACAAACACACTACCTGTTAGGACCAAAATTGGGTCCAACATTGTCTCTAAGGCTCCAGTCAACCTCTATGCTCAACCAAAACACCCCATGACCTTGTAGCTAGGAGTGTATGGAGGATACACTTTCTAATCTAACTTATACACACATTTGTACCATTCATAAACCAACTAATCCCTTCCCAACTCCTCACAAGGAGTACCCAAACATAGTGGTGCCTAGCACCTCATTGCACCATACATAGGGAGCATCTCTGCTAATTGTCGCGGCTCCACTACGACTCTCCTCACCTCGGGGATAGGCCCCAAGATGCACCATTCCAACATATAACACATATGACACATAGTCCTTTCTTTATAAAAATCATTTTAGGAGATGAAATATAATCCTCACTGAATCAATCCCCAAAGAAATGAATGTACTAAACCTATGTCTTGGGACTTCTCATGCTCTGGGTCAACATTTATGAAAGCAAGTGCTATGCAATCTAGGAGAGTTGATACTCATTTGATATCATGTGTATGAGATGCAATGCAAAGGTGAATGCCCATGAGTGCACAAATAGTTTATTTAATCAAATCAACAACATGGATGTGCACAACCAATTCTTTTCATGATATTCATACTACTAGCATATTTGCTTTGTTGCATAGGGGATAAATCATTTAACTTTTAAACATTAATGCATCCTATATGTAAAGTGTATTATAAAAATTAGATTTCAACCTATATTTAGCACTCATGACTCCTATTTCTAATAAAACAAATCATTTCCAAGCAATATCAATCATTTTCAATCATATAAAACCAAAATGCATCATAAAGCAATGAAGAATCCCACTTATGCATTATATCACATAAAAATCCATATGTATCTCGTGTTTGGAAAGTTGCCGATGCTCATTCATGGCCGTTGGCACCACTCTGACCATCAGTCTACACTTTACAATGCCTCAACACCACCTCACATTCATAATCTTTCATCTTAGCTCACCCCTCTCTCACATAGAATCAGCCATGAGAACAATCACTAAGAGGGGGAGAGAGAGGAGAGAGAAAGACAAAAATATTAATTTTTTATTTGTTCCATTATATTGTGTATAGTATAGGAAATTGAGAGTGAAAAATTCAAGGATCTAATCTACTTGATCATATTTCCTCCTCCTTCCAACAATTGCAAAAACCCATGAATTGATGATTTGAGGGGGCACAAAAAATTTTGTGCTCCCTTGCCTCATGAGTTTTTTTAGCCTTTGCTCTTTACTCATGGTTATTATAAAAAAAACTAGTTCATTCTTTGCATGTTCCAACTTGAACAAAAGTGGTTCCACAGCCGAGAAGGAGGCCCAAATGAGCTCAAAATCGTGAATGAACTGGATGCCTAGCTTCGTGGCATCAAAATCTATGAATCTAGCCTCTGTCATGCTCTTTTTGGCTCTTAGATTTGATAGCTACTTCATAATGTGCACCATTTACGGGGATTAATGTCAACAAGTGAACTAGAGAGAGAGAGAGAGAGAGAGAGAGAGAGAGAGAGAGAGAGGGCAGAGAGAGAGAGAGAGAGAGAGAGAGAGAGAGAGAGAGAGAGAGGGCAGAGAAGACTGCATAAGAGAGAGAATAAGAAGTGCAGAAGAGAGAGAAAGAGAGTGACAAGGAGAGAGAATGAAACATCATGTCCTCTACACATGGGAACCCCTCCCCTTATAATTTTCATTGGAATTAAAGGAAAATTTTTTTAATCCCTCCCCCTATCATCGCCAATAGGTGGCGAGGGGGGAAAGAAGGGAAAGATGGCGTGACGACGCCAATAGGGAGGAAGCCGAGAAGTAGATGACACAATAAATGACGTAGGAGGGAGGGGGAAAGGACAAAGTTGATGATGACATAGGAGGGTGAGGGAAAGGATATGTCGACAAGGGAGGAGGAGCCGTAGTCGATGAAGGTGAAGTGCAAGAGCGTGACGACAGAGCTGCAATTGATGATGATAATGAGGACGACAATGGAGATGACAATAGGGGGGAGGGACACAAATGTGCCGTGTCACTTCCCCCCACCCTTCCCCCCTTGCTGTTGGAGAAAGAGAGGGAGAGAGAGGGTGATAGTGTGGGAAAGAGAGAGAGAGAGAGAGAGAGAGAGAGAGAGAGAGAGAGAGAGAGAGAGAGAGAGAGAGAGAGAGAGAGAGAGAGAGAGAGAGAGAGAGAGAGAGAGAGAGAGAGAGAGAGAGAGAGAGAGAGAGAGAGAGAGAGACTTATAAGCCGAAAGTATGGCCCCCAAACGGAGGAAGACCTGCATCAACAAAAATCCCGCATCCAACAATGGAGCCACCGATGACGGCATTACTGCTAATACAAATACACTATTGGGTATGGATAATTTATATCTGAATATCAAGGTACTAATTGCCATCTCCGCTATTCATTTAGACATAGGGTATATCGCTTTGGCATGCGCATGAGTTCATTTTAACAAGTAACCTGAGTTTATTTCTCAATAGTTAGTGAACCCATAGGGAATTATGGGATACCTCTTTCCGCAACCAAAGATGACCTTGCATAGATTTATGTATATGGCATGTTGAGGTTCGCACAAAACCTTGTACCCAAATACAATCATTGCATCAGTGCTACACGACAAAATAAAACGTAGCATGAAGGGCATACAAGGTTACCTTGAGGGTTGTGCACTTAGACGATACATGCATGGAAAAGGTTATACAAAATAAGCATCGATGGTACACAAGTTGATCTTGCATTAAAGTCTTGCATCCATTGTATGAAGGTTTTGCATTGAGTAATGGTTAAAGAGTTGTCTTGTACTGCCAACCCATGAGTTGAGTACAACTCACACAATAATTCAGGGATTACTTTGCATTAGGAGATAGTCTTGCATTGTTACAAATTTTTCTCACATTCTTTAGGGGAAAGGAAGATAAATCCGATTAAAATTCTACATAGTATCCCTCTTTGATCCAAAGGGGGAGAGTGGATATGCGATGGAAATGATATCGTGACCTTTATTGCATTGTTTGGAAAAATATACAATCGATTGTTGGTCGATTATCAAACAGCATCCTAAATGTTTTTACATTCAGCTGATTGTTGGATTGTGGTTTGAATGATTATTCCAAGTGCTTGTGATTGATGGTAAATGCATGGCAGGGGTCAGTGATGACAAGTTGCCATGGGGAAATGAAGGAATGTTTTCTTGGAAGATGATATTAAGTCGATTGCCTTGATTATTCTTAATTCTTGATTGGATTAATTAAGGAAGGATATTTTGCATGGGTGGATCATCTCCAAGGGCACGCCACGCTTCAACCTAAGAGGGCACTGCTCAATTCATAGGCCGAAGGTCGAGTGGTGAAAAGGCCAACCACGAAAGTTGTGTCTCACTCCTAGGTCACTTGGGGTTAATGGAGATCTGGGCACCCCTTGCCTAGTCTGGGGTTAATAGTTCTTCCGAGATGAGGACATCTCGAGTTCTCTAAGGGGGAGAGGATGCAACATCCTCACCCTATACACATGGGAACCCCCCCCCCCCCCCTTCCCCTTATAATTTCCATTGGAATTAAAGTAAATTTTTTTAATCCCTCCCCTTGTCATTGCCAACAGGTGGCGAGGGGGAAAACAAGGGAAAGATGGCATAAGGACACTAGTAGGGATGAAAGCCGAGAAGGAGATGATGCATTAAACGATGTAGGAGGGAGAGGGAAAGGACGAAGTTGACAATAACATAGGAGGAGAGGGAAAGGACAAAGTCAATGAGGGAGGAGCTTTACTTGACAAAGGTAAAGTGCAAGAGCGTGACGATGGAGCTGTAATTGACGATGATAATGAGGACGATGACAGAGATGACAATAAGGGGGATGGGCACACGTGTACCACCTCACTCCCCTCCTCCCCTCCCCCCCCACTATCTCTTTTCCTCGAATGATACACCCCCCAACACCTTTAAACCCTTGCCCCCCTCCTTAAGCAATAAAGGGGAGACCACCTTATTCTTTTCCCCCCTTGCTACTACTGGGAGAGAGAGAGAGAGAGAGAGAGAGAGAGAGAGAGAGAGAGAGAGAGAGAGAGAGAGAGAGAGAGAGAGAGAGAGAGAGAGAGAGAGAGAGAGAGAGAGAGAGAGAGAGAGAGAGAGAGAGAGAGAGAGAGAGAGAGAGAGAGAGAGAGAGAGAGAGAGAGAGAGAGAGAGAGAGAGAGAGAGAGATTTATAAGCCGAAAGTATGTCCCCAAAATGAACGGAGACACACACCAAGGGTAATCCCACATCCAACAATGGAGCCACCAATGAAGGCATTACTGCTAATATGAATACAATGTCGTGTATGGATAATTTATATCCGAATATCAAGGTACTAATTGCAGTCTTCGCTATTCATTGAGACATAGGGTATATCGCTTTGGCATGCACATGAGTTCATTTTAACAAGTAACATGAATTTATTTCTCAATAGTTAATGAACCCATAGGGAATTATGGGATAACTCTTTCTGCAACCAAAGATGACCTTGCATAGATTTATGTATATGGTGCATTGAGGTTTGCACAAAACCTTGTACCCAAATACAATCATTGCATCCCAGTGCTACACGACAAAATCAAATGTAGCATGAAGGGCATATAAGGCTACCTTGAGGGTTGTGCACTTAGATGGTACATGCATGGAAAAGGTTATATGAAATAAGCATCGATGGTACACAAGTTGATCTTGCATTAAATTTTTGCCTCCATCCTATGAAGGTTTCACATTGAGTAATGGTTAAAGAGTTATCTTGTGATGCCAACCCATGAGTTGAGTACAACTCGCATAATAATTCAAGGATTACTTTGCATTAGGAGATAGTCTTGCATTGTTACAAATTTGTATTGCATTCTTAATGGGAAAGAAAGATAAAGTCAATTAAAATTCTACATAATATCGCTCTTTGATCGGAAGGGGAAGAGCAGATATGTGATGGAAATGATATCGTGACCTTTATTGCATTGTTTGGAAAAAGATACAATCAATTGTTGGTCGATCATCAAACAACACCCTAAATGTTTTTACATTCATCTGATTGTTGGATTGTGGTTTGGATGATTATTCCAAGTGCTTGCGATTGATGGTAAATGCATGGCAGGGGGGGTCAATGATGACAAGTTGCCCCATGGGAAAATAAAGGAATGTTTTCTTGGAAGATGATATTAGGTTGATTGGCTTAATTATGCTTGATTCTTAATTGTATTAATTAAAGAATGATATTTTGTGTGGGTGGATCATCTCCGAGGTCACGCCGTGCTTCAACTCCAGAGGGCACTGCTCAATTCACGAGTGAAGGTCAAGTGGTAAAAAGGCCAACCACAGAAGTTGTGTCTCACTCCTAGGTCACTTGGGGTTAGTCGTTGGACACCCCTTGCCTAGTCCGGAATGGAGTTGTAGAGTGCCGTGAGCCCAACGTCTAGGGTGTTGGAAGATCCTATTCTAGATAACAGATGGAAATTATGATGCCATGTGATTTGGACCAAGGACTTCTGTTTAACAGAAGGGATACATAATTTATCCTGTATGGGAAGGAGATAAAGATTAACGTGAAGATACATTAAGGAATTTGTGTGAACTTTTTTGTCAAAGGATTACTTGCTCTGTAAATGTGTTTGTGCCATAAATTACATGAACAAACCTTGTTCCCTAAAAAGGCTTAATTAAGGAAGTTGATTTTAAATGTCACACCTAATTGTAGTAGGAACTAATTAGAAAACCAAAGATATCAAGGGAAGCCGGTGGGCAGAACCCTCGACGGGTCTGTCCTACGGTAGGGTGGTTCCAGAGAATTGGGAGGCTTCTCACAAGCTTTTACCATAGTTCGACCTTTAGGCATTGTCGGGTTAGAACCTGATTCATGTTGTTTAAGGGACTGGAATGGGACTATGCCCTACGGGTAGAGAGGTTGAGTGGCGCATCCCTCTCATTTCCCATTCTCCTTAAACCAAGTGCAGGATGGATTTGTTCTGTCTTGGGTATCTCTATGTAAAGTAGGATGTCTAGGACCCGACACTAGAATGCTATCAGGAGACCTTGACCACTAGGAACTTAGATTTCAGGTCGATCCTAGTGGGTTCATCCATGAACATTCCGTTGCAAGGCGGATTCGAGAAACCCTAGGCAAAAAACCTTGTAACATTCCATGGGAGTGCTAGGCGGTGTCACTTAGATTCGTGTCTTGATGGACCGCTAAAAACGTGCTTGGACAGCTGATAGGCAAGCACGTTACAGAGAAAGACTAGAATAGGAGAGAAAGACAGGAAGAAGTAAGAAGCCATTGAAGCTATGAGCAAGGTAACGAGGAGAGAGACAATAATGGATTAATGTGTCAAAAGATGAGAAAATTTACATGTCCCTTCCTTTTATACCTACACTAGTGTGACATGGTATTACTATTATTTGCACACTAATCCATGATTCTTCCCAACTTCTTACAATCCATCCCATCCCAAAGGTTTTTTGCCCTTAAAAACAAACTTACAAAGATTTAAAAAGGATGGATGGAACAGAGTACTACTCTATTTTCAACTTTACAAATGGGAAAATGAATGAAAGATTAGAGACATATAGATTGAAATGAAGGAATGGAAGCAAGCCTTAGCTACATACATAATCAAGAGTTCTTCAAAAAGTACTTGGAGCCTTAAAGTCTTCAAATGATGGACTCAAAATGAAGTAGACAACTTGCTATAAGAACAGGCCCTATTGAGCCAAATCTGCCATAACTTATGGTAGAAGTATCCAAATAAAACATGCCACATGTCAAAGCATATCTCTTATGAAGAGTAATTTGACCCTATATAGGTAGCATAATTTTGAAAATTAGGTAGAATAAATTTTTTTCTAAAACAATCTGTTGTGAAGTCCCTATCTGCATCACGACTGACTCCATAGTAAGTAAGCTTCAGCCACCAATGTGTCCCATAGGTAAGGAAACTCATCTAGTGTAGAATCAAGCCTCAAAGAATCTTCTTCATGTGGCAAAACCCTCCATTTGATAAAATATTCAATGATGGAGCGAGATCAAAGCTTCTTCTCATGTTGACTTATGATAGCCTCTAGGATGCATTGAATAAGACCTTCTTCATTAATAGGTGTAGCAGCTCATCAACTGTATCAATAGGATCACCATAGAAAGGCTAGAGTTTACTAACATGGAGTACATTATGAATCTTAATGGAAGAGTTTAGCTCCAATCTATATGCCAAGTCTCCAATGCACTTCAGGATCTTGTAGGGGGCATAAAATCTGTGAGCAAGCTTATTACTGGATCCATCTTTCAAAGTAGAATACAAAGACTTGGGCACCTTCAATAAAACTAATTCTCCTTCTTGGAACTCTAAAGGTCTCCTCTTCTCATCTGCATATATCTTCATTTGGTCTTGGGCTTTCCTAAGATTCATCTTACACTATTGAAGAAGGGCCAACATTCTTTCCAATTCTTCTTTTCCATGAGGATTGATTCTTTCATTGAAGATAATTGTGGGTAGGGGCACCTTATAGCCATACACAGCCTCAAAGGATGAAACTTGAATGCTAGTATGAGTGGATTTATTATAAGCAAACTCATCCAAGTGTGACCAAGAATCCCATGAATTTTGGACATCATAATAGAAATGGTGAAGATAAGTCTCTAACCACTTGTTTACACTTTCTGTCTGTCCATCAGTTTGTGGATGATAGGTGCCATAGAGGAAGCCAATTTAGTGCCCATGGATATGAATATCACCTACCAAAAGTTACTCATGAACTTTGAATCTTTGTCATGAACAATCACCTATAGTAATCCATGTAATCTAAAAATATACTCCATAAAGTGACTGGCCACTTGAGAAGTAGTAAATTGGGTCTTGGTTTGAATCAAATGGGCTACCTTGGTGAGTCTATCTACCACCACATATATACTATTCCATCCCTTTTTGGTAGTAGGAAAGCCAATAATGAGATCCATGGTGATGTGCGTCCATTTTCATGTAGAAATGGGTAATGGCTACAACAAACCACCTGGCTTATGGGTGCTATCCTTATTTTGCTGACAAGGCATGTAGTTCATGACAAAATCTTTTACATATTTTCACAATCATTTCCAATAAAAGCTTTTATTGATCTTATCATAGGTTTTGAAAACTCCAAGGTGTCTATCTAAAGGTGAAGAATGCAACTCCACCATAATTTTTCATGTAAAAGAAGAAGTAGAGGGAATGACAATCTTGCCATTTAATCATATTAAGCCATTTTGAAGCTGATAATGCATGTTATCTTCCATGAGACCTTGCTATAATTTCTAAAAAATATGGCTAAGCTTTTCATCCAAAAGATAGGCTTCATGTAATTCTTCAATCTAGTCACTATGTAGCTCAGTCATTGCTAAAACTTTATATGCTCACATACAAGAAAGAAAATCAGCCATATGAGTGATGTCAAAATCATCATTTTGCAATGTAACTACCCACTACACTACTTAAGAGTAAGATTGGACCGAGTAAGGAAATACTTAAGGACCCTATGATCACTTTGAACTCTAAATTAGCTACCATACAGATAATGGTATCATTTCTTTGTTTCATGCAAGATAGCCAATATCTCTTAGTCATAAACATTCATAGCCATTTCCTTATCTGTAAGATTGTGACTTTCAAAGGCAATCACTCCATGCTTTTGTAACAAAACAACCCATATGCCTCAGTCCACTGGCATCACAATGTATGGTAAAATCCTTCGAAAAATCTAGGCATACTATAATAGAAGCAGAAGTAAGGAGTTCCTTTAACTGGTTGAAGCTATTATCAACAAGAGTATCCCAAAAGAAAGCTTCCTTCTTCAACATACAATACAAGGATTTAAGCCTATAGCGACGGCGGGTAGCGACGCAGGTATTGCGTCGCAAAAAGCGACGCAAATAGCGACGCTCCACAGGGAAAAAAACAAGCCGAAACTGAGCGTGGGTTTATTTCGTGTTTTTGCATCTTATGTTTTGAGAGTGAGAGCGAGAGAGAGAGCGATCGTCGTGAGAGAGGGAGAGGAAGAAGGCTTGCCGCCGCCACCGCCTCCATTGTTCGCGAAGGAGAGGAGGAGCCTTCATCGCGAAGAGGAGCCGCCCCATAGTTGCCATATCTCATCGGTGAGTCTATTATCTCCTTCTTTTGCTTGTTTAGGATTTAAATCACTTTCTCTTTTGCTTGTTTAGGAGAGGAAATGAGAGAGAAAGAGAGGGAGAGGGAGAGGGAGGGAGAGAAAGAGAAAGAGAAAGAGAGAGGGAGAGAAAGAGAAAGAGAAAGAGAAAGAGAGGGAGAGGGAGAGGGAGAGGGAGAGGGAGAGGGAGGAAATGAGAGAGGGAGAGGGAGAGGGAGGGGGAGTGCATTCTCTCTCTCCCTCTTCCTTTTGCTTTTGGAGAGTGTTAGGATATATTGTGAGAGGGAGAGGAAATGAGAGAGAAAGAGAGGGAGAGGGAGAGGGAGAGGGAGGGGGAGGAAATGAGAGAGGGAGAGAGAAAGAGAAAGAGAGGGAGAGGGAGAGGGAGTGCATTCTCTCTCTCCCTCTCCCTTTTGCTTTTGGAGAGTGTTAGGATATATTGTGAGAGGGAGAGGAAATGAGAGAGAAAGAGAGGGAGAGGGAGGGAGAGGGAGGAAATGGAAGAGGTTGTGGGCAAGACCTTTGTGGTATGAAGGAGATGCTCTTAATAAAAGGCCATCTTTGTCTCTACTTTCTATATCAGTGCTATCCATGTCTTGACATCTAATTGAGCAAGGTCTACTTCTATGACTTGAATGTACTATTAACCACCATCATCTTTGTCTTCCAAAGGTTCACTATTGATCCTCTATGCATATAAAATGTTTGCAATGCATCCATGTGTCTTTAAAAGCCCTCAAGAGAGTATGCAATCAATATCACATCATTTGCATACAATAAAATGGATATCAATATGCCTGCTAATTGGTCCCCCCAAACTATACACATAATCTGAGAGCTCATCATCATAAACACAAAATAGAGTAGGTGAAAGTGTGCACCACTCCTTCATTTGGATGCAACTATCCACCATATCAAAAATCCCTCCTAGCTCATGTATCCTCCCAATCACTAAATCATACAAGGCATGAATCCCCACTATAGATCTTCTAGTGTGCCATTATCCTATGGTTGCAACTTGAGCCTAGCACAAGACACATGTCAAATGCATTGAAAAAATCTAGAAAATAGCAATAAATCCTCTTCCGATGAGTCCTACCCTCCTATATAATAGCTTTGACGATCAATACATAAACAAGCATAGTGAACCCTCTCCCGAAGCCTACATGCACAGGGGATTCACTAGTAGTAATAAGGATATGTCACATATGTGCAAGAAATATATGAAAAACCCCTTATCTACCCCCTATTTATGGGACCTTACCTTATAAAATCTACCTTTCTTCCCTCAAATAACCCCCTCCCTTACACTCACGTGGTACCATATGGTAAACCCTAGTGGACCCCCCGAGCCTACATGCCCCATGCTCTATTCTCATCTCTCTTTGCCCATGTTCTAAGCTCATATTTCTAGTTAGGAACACTAACCGATTGTATTGATTTACTTTTGACATTTTACTATAACTAATTACAATTCAATTATGTTATTCTATATATAATTCTTGTGAAAAGGAAGTTTTGCTCTTCTATCAATGTGTCTTCTTTGTAATAATATTTTTAATTTGGTAAAAATATAACATTCTACCTCTTGAGAATGTTGGGATTTTGCACATAATTACTTAGTGCATCATTTGTACCAAACAAAAATTATTGTATGTTCTTCTTTTATGAACAAAGAGAAGTAGATGCATGATAATGCATGAGCAAGATGTAGACTCACAACTTCACAATAATACAAGTAGCCCCAACAAGTGCTACTAGGAGATCATCTACTGTGTTTGTATCGTATACGTATACCCATTCTTATGTTTATATAATGGCAAGTACCTTTGTCACTAAAAATTTCAAGGGTAATGAATGAGTTTTTGAGTTTGTCCACAAAAAATGGCATCAGATGAGTGTTGACAAGAAAGACTACTCCTCCATCATCACTGCATTTGTCCTCTCCTTATGGATGCATGTAGGGGAAAAGGGTAGGAGGTGACCTCCCTCAACACTTCAAATTCCAAGTCACTTAGGATGGTGGGAAATCAAAACATAGTCATATGCCACATAGGTAAAGGAAAAGAGTATTGATGTCGAAACTATTTGTAAGGCCCTCTTCTTTGATAGGAACCAAGAAGAAAGACATAAAAATTTTAGGTAATCTAAAGCAAGCATTCTATGTCAATGGAAGCTTTATGCACTATTGAATTTTTTTCTACTTGATGGGGAAGGTGCTAATAGATCCAATACAAACATGAAGACAAAACATCAAACCATCCTACGATAGGGGTACTGCATCCAATGAGTATCAAGAGAGCATGTACTATCACAATTAGTCCTATTGTCTCACTATAATATATCTAACAAATGGCTCATGTATCATCCAATGATAAGAGGCATGAAGTGTCTTAAATTAATGCTTGATGTGAGAAGTGACAATCAAACTCAATGAGACTAAGCTTCAATCTCAATCCAAGTGCATTCTAGAACCTCCAATAAACAATGAGTGAAGGGTTTTCCCAAATTGTATTACAAGTCATTAAATTGTTTGTTGTAACGTAGACAAGATGGAGAATGAAGAAGGTCCTGTTGTTCAAGATCGCGAGGCATATCTTAATCAACGTGTCCCATGTCCTTGCTCTCAATGCAAGTTGGCAATTAGACAAAAACGCCGATTGTCTATAGAACACGTACGACGATTTGGCGAGTTTCAATCTGAGAGGTGATTGCGGATTTTCAGCAAATGGTAATTTGAAGTTAATATCAATCATGCATTGTACTCGCAAGCTAATTGAATACCATATACAATAAGATTGGGTCTTGATGGAAAATTTTCTATCCAGGGAGGTGATGTCTTGTCCCAAGGGGGAGTGCACCCTTTGCAGCCAATTAGAAGAGTACGTGGGCGTGCGATGGATGGAGTGCAGGATCCAATCCACCACTCGCAAGGCCAATCTATACCATCAATGCCAAAGGAGACAGGCAACCTTCCGGACCTACCTACAATCTTGGAGCCTGAGATGGAGGCAATGATCGATGCATTGATTCCCATGGATGTCGAGACTTCTGTTCCGCTTAGAGAGGAAGCATCCATACCATTATATGATGGGTGCCGAGTATCTCAGCTGAAGACACTGCTTGCACTCTTAAGTGTGCAAGCAAAATACGGGTGGAGTGATACGAGTGTGACCGAGTTGTTCAGGTACCTTGTACATACACTTCATTTTTTGGCACTATTATTACAAACATTTGTGCTTTTTCAAGGTGTTTTATGATTTTTTTTTCAGGTTATTGAAATATCATATATTATTACCACCTGCAAATACCATGCCTGAGTCTCGTGATGATGCACGACATGTTTTACGGAAGCTTGGCATGGACTACAATAACATCCATGCATGTATCAACGATTGCTGTCTGTTTTGAGGAGAATACGAGACTATGGAGACATGCCCAAAGTGTGGTGCTCACAGGTATCGACGGGACTTGCAAGGGCAAACCATCCCTCAAAAAGTTCTTAGACACTTTCTGCTCATCCCCCACATAAACCGCATGTTTTGTACGTCCGGGCATGGAGAGCTTGACAACGTGGCATGCGCAGAATAGGTCCATGGATGGAGTTCAATGAATATTAGCGGATTTGTACACATGGAGCCACATTGACTCTACCTTCCCAGGCTTTGCCCGAGAGCCAAGGAATCTTCGGCTCGGTCTCGCAATGGATGGCGTGAACCCATTCGGTCTGTGCTCAACTTCTTACAGTGTGTGGCCTATAGTCCTTATCAACTACAGCATCCCTCCATGGCTTTCTACGAAGAAAGGACATCTCATCCTTAGCTTGCTCGTCCCAGGCCGCTACAAAGTAAAAAATATGGACATGTATCTTCGTCCATTAGTCGCTTGATCTATGTAGACATGTTCTATGTATTAGTGATATCTTGTCATGATTGTACCAATCGCTTTTTATGCGATCATGTATTTATTTCATGTATCAGTTTTATGATTCCAGTATACATTGTTTTTGTTTGCAAGCGCATTGTATACAGTAGTGCAGAAACTATTTTGTATGGCTCTCATAAAGCACACAGTGCTACAAGCTGCCTTACCACAAATTTTTTTTTCCATGTTACCGTCGCTATTAGTGTCGCAAATTTTATTGCTCGCGTCACTATTGGCGTCGCTATGCATGTCGCAAACTGTCGGTATTGGCGTCGCTATTAGCATCGCATTTGATAGCAATGCCAATACCAACGCTGATAGCGACGGTTTGCAACGTGCATAGTGATACCAACAGCGATGTTGATAGCGACGCCAATATCGAATTTTCTATGGCGTCGTTAATAATGATGCTTTTTGCGACGACGGGGGAAAAATTTTTTGTTTGTATTTTCGTCGCTTTAAACGTCGATATAAGACCTATCTCTTGTAGTGATATTAGTCAAAGGAGTTGCAATAACTACATAATATTTGATGAATCGATGATAAAATGAAGATAGACCAAGAAATCCTCAAAGTGAAGTGGCGGTAGTAGGTGTTGGCCAATCTTTAACACACTGCACCTTCTTGGGGTTAGCTGGATCACTTTTTCATTGACAATATATCTCAAGTATTCCACTTCGAAAGAGCATTTCTTCTCGTTAGCAAAGAGTCTATGATGCCTCAATACATCAAAAATCTTCCTCATGTGTGATAAATGGTCCTCAAGGGTCTTATTGTAAATCAAAATGCAATCAAAGAAGACCAAGACAAACTAAAAAAGGAAAGACTAAAAAATCTTGTTCATCAGACTCTAGAAGGTAGCTGGAGCATTTGTAAGCCCAAATGGCATCATTAGGAAATGGTAGAGCCCTTGATCAGTCCTAAAAGCAGTCTTGATTTCATCACTCTCTTGCATACGGATCTGATGATACCTTGACCTCAAGTCAAGATTCATAAAGAATCTAGCCCCCTTGAGCTCATCAAGAAAATCATCAATTCTGTGTATTGGGTACTTCTTCTTCACTATGATCTTGTTACAATCCCAGTAATAATACACATCTTGAAAGATCCATCTTTCTTTTTAATTAACAAGACCATAGATGCATGTGATAAAGAACAAGGTTCAATTAAAAACCATTTCAAGAAGCTTCTTGATTTGCTTAGCTACTTCTTCATGCTCACACTTGGACAATTCATAAGATGGCTTATTAATTGGCTTTGAGTTGGGCTCTAAATTAATTGGGTGATCTACTGCTCTCTTGGGAGGCAATGAAGTAGGCACCTAAAATAAATCCATATACTCCTCAAGAAGAGCTTTCAAGGCTGGGTGACTTGCTAAATTTGTGGAGTGATCCTCAAATGGATGAGCTGTCCATCAATGATAAACTTCATATACAGCTGTGAGAAATCCATAGTAATTTATTTCAATGTCATTGGTTAATCACACTTGAATACAATATTTGTGGGTCCCATTTCCAAGGTTATCATGTTTATAAACTTTTGCTTCATAATTTTCAACCAACTATAAAGAAACCTATGGGCATATTTGAGTGTTGATTTCTTCTTCACCATTGGCTACCTGAACTCTTATGGGCTACTCTAAGTTAGTGGAAAGACAGTTGATCTTGTCCAAAATGGACTTATTCACAAAAATGTGTGTATTGCCACTATCTATCAAGATGAACACGTCCTTCCCATAATATTATCCTTCATACGAAGTGTTTTAGGGCTCTTAGAACATGTCCAAGCATCCATGGAAATGGAACAATTAGTGATAGCAAGTGGCTCATCATGAGTTTCTCTTGGATCAAAAGGAATACTACCACCCGGATCAAAATAAAAAGTGTCAATAGGGGATCATAAAAATGTTCTTACCTAACTTCTTCCTCAACATCCTCATTTTCAATAGTAGTCACAAATGCATTGACCTCATTAGTTTCATCCTCTGAATCTTCAAAGACTAACATGCTATGAATCTTAGCTTTTACATTTTTGCATCATACACAGTTTGTGGCATGATTAGCTGTATACTTTTTTCCACATTTGAAACATAAGCCTTTTTCCTTTCTTTCTTTGTAGAGGACCATAGGAATAGACTTTTGATTCATATTGGCTGAAATAGATTTAGGCTTGCTATCCCCTTGTTTGAAATATACTCTTGGACTATTTGCTATCATGAAATTGCTTTGAGGTCTTATAGCATTGAATGATGGATAAGTTGGAACTCTTAAGCTCCCACTTGGTGTATGATTGATGCCATAAACATTGCCAACTTTTCCCTATTTTGAAATAGTCATTGGTTGTCCATAACTAGGCTAAAATGGGGGCTCCCTTCTATATTTCCCTCCATAGCACTCTACAAGCTCAATAGCTTTGAAAAGATTGGTAGGGTTTTGCACCATGACATTTTCTAATAAAGATGGCTCTAAACCATATATGTACTTGTGGAGTTTAGATTCATCACTAATGCTCTCTACATACATGGTAAGATTGAGGAATTGGTTGGTATACTCTCATACACTTAGGCCTCTTTGCTCTAATCCATACCATCTCCATGCCAATTTCTCTTTTTCAAGAGGAGAGACAAAGACCTCAACCATAAGTGTCTTGAATGCATCTCAATTCTCTACAAGTATGTTCTCCTTCTTTCTTCCCAGCTTCTTACAATTAAATGGGAGGTCAAATAGACTCTAATCACCGAATAGATACTTGCATTGGATTCCTGGAGTTGAAATCTATCTAGGAAAACTCCACCTTATCTATCTGCACTCATTTTATTTTCCATGAAATTTGCTGTCTAACGCCTCCTGTGCCACTTTTGCGCTCTAGAATTGGCTCCAAAAATCCACTCTCATGGTGAAGGTGAGTTGTCAATTAACAAAGATGAGTTGAGATTGAGTGCATCTTGCCTAGTACATCTCAATGAGAGTATAGATAAAGAAGAGGGTGAATGTGATAATAAAATATGACTTAAAACCTCTCTAAAAGGTATTGAGAGTCCCCTTCATGGACTTGAGTGTCATGAGGTGCATCCTCCACAATGTTTAGAGAGTGAAGGAAAGGGAGAGGGATTTTTGAGTGTAAGGGTACCATGGATAATGATGGGGAATATGATTTATAGAATCCACCTTAGCAGTAGGGGAAGGGAATATGATTCTCTCAAAGAGTGAGAAATGTCTATTGTCCTTGTTGAAAGATGTTGGGACATTAAAGGAGGAGAAAAACCTAAGGAAAAGAGCGAATAAGAGTGAAAAAGAGTAAGGTGAAACACATAAAGAACATATCATTATGAGTAATGATGGTGATTTTGATGCTTTATTGGTGGATACCAAGAGAGTATTAGAGCTTGAGAATCTCTCTTGTGAGGAAGAGTTGAAAGAGTCACACAAGGGGGTAGACTTCAAGATTGAATCCTTAGGGGGGACAAAGTATTGTAAGGAAGAAAATCTAGGAAGAAGGAATTTTGATGAACCCATAAACAAAACCAAAGAGAGATTTGGGTTGGAAGAGGAAACACAGAGGAGTTACACTCAAGATTGTTACCATGTAAGAGGAATTCCAATGGAAATGTGTTTGAATGCGAGTCTCTCAATGTAGAAGCAAGTGGAGAGTGTGGAGATGCAAAAAATGTTTACTCCCTTGATGTAACAATTGAGTAATGGTGAGCTAGGAGATTATTTTGTGAGTAGTGATGAGGAGAGGTGTGATTTAAGTGATGCTTACAGTCTAGACTTGACTCAGCTTCAAGTTGTCGAACTTTTAAGTATGAGAATGAGTTTGAGATGAGTGGGCCTTGCATAGCACACATTGATGAATGTGTAGTTGATATTGAGAGAGACTGTGACAACAAGAAGAAAGTGAGATCCTCTTTCAATGGCTTTGGAAACTCATCACATATTCCTAGGATGGAGCTAGAGGAACCATATTCTAAGGTAGTAAGATATGTGAAATTGATTGGGATTGGAATTCTAAGTTTCCACATCATGATGTACAGGAAACCATGAAGAAGAATGTGAGAAAGCCTTTGAACATAGTAAAAGAATCCAAGAAGAAAAGGATAAGGGAAGCTAGAAGGACATTATAGAGCCCTCAAGACATTGGGAAAGATGTATTAGAAGGAGAAGTTGAAAAATAAGAACAAAATGAGGTGTCTTTGGGAGATAAAAGAGCTTGGGGGATCCACCTATAAGAAATAGTCTATATAATGTGTGTTCAAAGGATATTAAGAAATACCCTTTCTTTAAATGCTATAAGGGCTTAAAATGACCCATTTTACCTTACTAAACTTATAGATTTTTTTCAAATTGTAATTTAAAATTCCTATTTGTAAATGTAATTTTGTAAATTTTACTAAATATAATATATTTTCTTTTGAATTCACATGGTATCTTACATGTTCTATAAGGTGGACTCCCCATGTAAAAAAGGCTAAGCTCTTTAACCATTATTGAGCTAAAAAGTCAACAAATAGATGAAGTTGAAGGAGTGAATAGGGGCCCATCCATGGGACAAAATGAAGAGTGAGAATTAGAAAAAGATGGAACACATTACATTCATTTATATTTATGTAGCATAATGTGAGTGATGGTGCTATGTGCTTACACATGCAACAAGTCATGTTCATGTGTTGAATGAAAAAAAAACGTAAAAATTCACATAAAATGTAGTAATCTAATCACTTATTTAGATAAACTAAATAAATAATTATAACTTTTCATGGGGCTGGAAAAGTCATTAGCCTCATGCAATGGATCTACACTATGTCAATTAAGAACAAAGATATAAAACCCAATAAATAAATGAAAATGGTATTGATTGTGTATGTACCTCATGCAAAGAATTAGCACAACTATGAAAATAAACAAGGATTGAATATTTATGTATTTTAGACAAATAGGATGCATGATCTACGATGTTAATATGATTAATTACTTTTTACTGACTATGTAAAAGGTGACTTGATAATTGTTAAAAATCTTGTTGGGATTTTTAATTTTTGTGACAAGCCAATTGAGAAAATAAAACAACACAACAAGCTTGATTTTCACGATTGGAATCTTGTGTGTGTGTGTGTTGCCTATGGTAGGTGAGGCCTGCCACAATTGGCAACATGTTGTATGAATTCAACATCTTCATGTTAGGAGGCAATTCTCTCCTACTAATTTGTGTGTGTGTGCATGTGTGTACATACAAACACACACACGATAGTGGACCATCCAATTGGCATAGATTGTGAACTTGACATATGCATGCCATGAGACAATTCTGTCCTACTACTTTGTGTGTGTGTGAATCTATACGTACATGTACACACATGATAGTGGACCATCCGATTGGCATACATCATGAACTTGGTATATGCATGTCATGAGGATTGATGATGCAATCCTCTCCTATTACTCGATATGTGTATACATGCATATTTCACATGTACATGCATGGTAGGGAAAGGCTATTGATTGGGATATACTATGCATGTCATGAGGTAGTTCTCCCTTGTCACTCATTATTTGTACATTTAAGTTTTTGTATCATGAATATGTGTTTTGTGGGACATGTGGATTGTCATGTGTCATGTATTCAACATATACATATCATGGTACCTTTGTCTTATAATGGGTGTGTATTGGGCCATAAGGTGCTTTATCAAATAGGCACTCACTCATAAATTCAGCAAAGTGAGTGTCTTTTGGTAGGTATATCACAATCAATATGACATTGTGACATGCATTCAGCTTAGAGGTGTCATTTTGGTTTTTGTCACACTCTCCCTTTCTCCTTAGGTATGGATGGACACTTAGTTGTGAATATGGCTAGATTGTGTCTTGATAAGCTATATATTAAATAGATGGATTGATAAACATTTTGTCATGTATTCGAGTAGACAATGTTGTGATATGCTAGTTGTTTTATATTGTCCAATGTGATGGACATTTAGTTCATACATTCAACTAGAACATATTCTAGTATATGTGGTTTTATTCAAAACTCATTAGGAGAAATATGGACTCTCTTTTTTGCCCCTTAAGGGGTTTATCTCACCTCTCTCTCTAAAAAGAGATTCCAAAATAATATTAGAATAAGAGATCTTCTACAATCAAGCAAATCTCATATTTGTATTTTCAAAATATTTCACCTATTATTTTATTCTCAAATTGTATGATAAGATCACTTTTTCTCAAAATCCTCATAACTAAAAAAATACAATTCTGTTTTTTGTAAAAACGGAGCCAATCATTAATATACAATTCTTTAATGCCCTCATGACTTTTCAACATGAAAATATGTTAGAATCATTCTCATTCTTGCTTCTTAAAAGGGCAGAAGTTAAAAAACGACAGAAAATGACGCATACATCATATTTTAAGATTATTTTTTACCTAGAGACACCTTTTTGACCTGAGAGTTTCCTTGTAAATTTTAATCTTTTTTTGACAAGTATATGCCTATCTCTAGGCATTTCTTTATTCCCTCTCAAAGCTCTAGCTTTGTTTGAAATTTTGTGTACTCTTCTCCTTCCGTCCAGAATATGGTTTCTTGCCTACGAATTCTTCTAAAGCAACACTCAGTACTATCTACAATACTCTCTACCCTGGTACAAGCAATCTCAGGAGTGGTTTTGATAGCATTTTGCTGAAATCAAATAATCTCTATCTACAACACTCTCTACCTTGCTACAAGCAATCTCCCTCTTCAACTCTGTGCTATAAGATATCTTCCTCTTCAACACTCTATACTACAAGAAATCAAGTGATAATGGAGGTATGTTTATTTGTTTAATCTTTGTGATGTTATTTTTCTTCATACTTGTTTAATCCTTAAGTGTCAATTCATAGAGAGAGAGAGGGGGGGAGAGAGAGAGAGAGAGGGAAATAGGGAGAAGGGAGGGGGAAAAAGAGAGGACTGTGTGAGATGAACTAAGAAAATAAGTGATAGAGTGACATAGAGTAAATTAGGGTAGAAGATAAGATGATGTTATTGTTCTCCACTAGCCAAGCTTTTGTAGGAGAGAGAGATAGAGAGAGAGAGAGTGTGTGTGTGTTTCGGATAGAACAGAAGATAAGATTGGATGCTAATTAGAGGTAGATTAAAAGCTAAGATTACGGGCAAATTAGGGGTTGATTAGGGTCTATCATGATTGAAATCAAGAGAAAGAGACAAGATCCAACTCGGTAAAAAAGAATATAGATATAGTGAATCAAAGGGATGTAATTGTGTGATTTGAGCCAGTCCAGAATTAGCTACATGCTGTTGGATTGATGCTGACCTGTAGCTCCGAGATATTTAGACGTTCTTGCTATTAATTAGAAAATTGGCATCGACTCCTTGCTTACTATTAATCAAAGGGGTGTAATTGTGTAATGTTAAAACTGACATATATTTTTCTTTACAGGATGCAGGTGCAAGACGAGGTACCAAGAGAAAGAGAGATATTCACTTTCAATTGGAGGATGAATATGCACCAATGTTCAAAATAACTATAGAAAGAGATGATGCAATAAAATATAGGATGCAACAAGAAAGAAATGCAAGGAGAAAAAACATGGACCTTTGGGTTGATGGGTGCATTTATCCACCCGATCTAGTCACTCAAAGGCCACCACAATTTGAAGGGCTTACATCATTTGTAAAGTTCATTTGTGAAGGCAATGAAGGATTGTATGGATACACATGCAGACTTGTCACATAAGGATTAGCAGGGGTTCATCAAGCCTTGATAAATATGCAGACAAGATTACAAGGGAATATGCAGTATTTGATAGAAAAGGATAGATTATTGGCTGAGAAGGATAGGGAGAACCAGAGCCTACAACAAGCAATGTCAGTCATTGAAGATGATATGCAGGCTACACATGTGCAAAATATGGAGGTATTGTCTAAAGTTATGGACTTGGAGAAGGAGAATCGAAACATAAAGAGGAAGCTCATAAAAACTTTGGAGATTGGGCCCACTTTAAAAACCAAAGAAGCACGTCTGTGCATTTGATTAGTTAAACCAATTCACCAATTAACCAAAGGAACTGGACAATATCATAGACCGATATATGATCAATCTACTACAATGAGAAATATGTTCCCTCATGCAGAGAATGATACTATTTCCAAAGTCCTAAGCAAAGATATGGTAAAAAATGCATTGGAAAATCATAAATTTAGGGACATTGTAGATGGTGTAGTAAGTGAACATCTTAGGGATGTGAGCAACTTGTTTACTGCTATAGATGCTCAGGGATTATGTGACAAGGTGGGAATGAGTTCTGAGTCATATAATATGCTCTATCAACAATTGGATACAAGATTTAAGCAAGTCTTCAAAACTAAGCAAGTAATGCCTCTGCCAAAACCATTTCCTATGAAGAATGCTCGAAAACAACTAAATGAGAAAGTTTTAGAACTAATTGGTGAGCCAACGCATTTGGAAAATACTCACATATTGAAGTATGGTTTCAAAGAAGTTGCATTTGTATTGAATGCATCCAACAACTTTGTATTGGATATATGTAGGGTTCAGATTGCTATGGTCAAGTTCTACAATATGTCTATGGAAGAATGTAGAGGAAAGCTTAAATTTATCCTCAAAATTGATGAGAGTGAGATTATTAAGGGGAAAAAACTTGAACGTGTGAGTATAACACTTATGAATCGAGCATTGGATCCCAATATTGATTAAAACCATCCTTTATATGTGAGTGTATAGTCAGATAATGAAATATGGTGGCTTGCAACATTTGAAGTACCAAAGGAGGACCATGAAGTACTTAAAGTTTTTTTTAACCTCACTAATATACCCAGTGTTATTCAACAGCAAAATAATGGAGCAATTTTACACATCGAGGGGTTTGGGGACTATCAAGTTGAATGGCATCTTGCAGGTGATTTAAAATCATTGAAGTGTATGTTTGATTTATCAAATGCAGCGAATGAAAAATTTCTGTGCATATAATGTATGCAAACTAGGAAGAAATCGGAAAGATGGAAAGAAAGAAAGGCTTGCCAAGGTAGGACAACAAGGTGCTCAAACACATGATCAAAAAGTCATGAGAAATGGAATGTTAGTTCCAGTGGATCCAAACTGGCGTCTCATTTTGGAAATACCACTAACAAGGGTTCACTTTTACACATTGCATTGTTTGGATAGAATAATTGAGAAGCTAATATATGAATATATATGCTTTGCATACAAGATGTAGCCTATGTCAAAAGTTGATGCTACATGTAAGAAGGTAGAATGAGTCCTCTGTGAAGTTGGATTGCACAGGGGCCAAGTAGAAATAAAAAAGGATGAGAAAAAATCGAAAAAGGGTGGAAATATCCCTTGTAAACCATGCTTTGGTGGACCCAAGGCTAGGAAGTTTATATCTCCACCTCGAGATGAGGAAGGCAATATACTTATAAAAAAACCAGAGAAGTATGAAGCATGGAAAAAGTTGCACCTTGCTATTCTAGATTGGAGTAATGGGGGAAGAATGAGGATTGCAAAGGCAGAAGCGTGGATACACCTAGATAGATTAGCAAATCTCTTACAAAATATTCTTGGATATTCCTACCCTCTGAGCTACTTCCCCCCATATCTATACTCTCTCATGGCTCTATTGTGACCTCTTTTCTGTGTTTATGCAACCTTCATTAATAGAGTGAATTACTTACACCCTCCTTTCCCTTGGCACCTTTGTGTACCTCTCTGTGCATCTCCACTCTACCTCATGTGACAGCCAAGTAGACTCCTCATTTCTATTAATAGTAAAATGAATACAGGAAAGAAGGAGCTACATATTGAGGTAGAGATTGAATATGCCCCATTATTCAAAAGAACCCAGCGAACCAGTGTCAACCCTCAGGTTTTGCAGAGTTACAGGAAAATGGAATTGAAACATGTGGATTTGTGGGTTGATGGGGGAATCTATCCAATTTACCCCTTAAACAATAAACCTCCAACTTTCTCAAGAATCACAAATTTGCCGAAGTATGTGTGCGAGGGTGAAAATGGGTTACTTGGTTATACTAGGTAGCTCAATGTCAGGCGTTCAAAGTATTTACAACTTGCCAAGAAACCATAAAAAATTGCCATGATGTGATTGCTGCACATCAACTTTATATAGAACAACTCATAGGACAAGTGGTACAGCTGAATTACACTATAATTCAACAAAATAATCAAATTATTTCAATGCATGACACTATCCATGACATTGGTATCTCATATGAGGAGGCAAAGGCACAATTGGACGACTTGAGAAAGATCAAAAGCAAGCTAACACAGGAGTGCAAAAGAAAGAAGAATCCAATCAATGAGTTAATTGTGAATAGCGGCTAGTGGAAGCGACGTATCAAAGCATGTAAGATAGCTTAGAAAGTGAACCTAGGTGAGGGTGAGGTTGGATCATGTATTAGTAGATTGCTGAAGGCAAGTACATTGGAAAATGCTTTGAGCAATTCTAAGTTTAAGGTTGTGAAGAAAAAGATGATTGAGTGCACATTAAAAGATGTGTCAAATGAGTTCTCAGCTGTGGATGCACAATCTATTTGTGATAGGGCCAGTATTAGCACAACGACTTACTCAAAGATATTCAAAGGTGTGAAGGCCGGGTTTGGTCATGTGCTGAAGATAAATAGAATCGTGCCTCTTTCTCAACAGTTAATAGAGGCCTGACGGCAACTTAATACAAAGGTTTTGGAGCTGATATGAGATCCCATGCATGTTTAATGCGTGGAAACACTAAAGGTTGAGACAAAAAATGTATACGAGGTAAAGTTCACCGAACTCAGCAATTACTATTTAGATTTGTACAAGGTGCAGTCGGCAATGGTAATGTACTACAATATTTCTATTGAGGAATGTAATAGTAAATTATAGTTTGTTATAAAATTAGATGAAAGTGAGGTCGTCAAAGGAGTAAAGCTTAAAAGAGTTAGTGTAACTCTGATGAATAGAGCTTTACAATTCGACAAGAACAACCCAGGGAACTTTAGTGTTCAATCTAAGTGCCATGTATGGTGGCTCGCTGCATTTGAAGTTCCTAAGGAAACATTTGAGGTGCTGCAGCTGTTCTTTATGCACATAAGCATTCCAAGCATCATTAAAATGTATGTGTGGAATTTCCAATGGTGCAAATACAAAGAATCCATGCCTATATTGCTTGACAGAGAGGGTGGAAGGAAAGGACGGAAAGAAGAACTGGCAAAGGGTGACAAATAGTACACCGACGCATAATAAAGAAAATCCCACTTGGAAGCCCATCTTCCACATTCCATTGGATCATATTCACATTTGTTCATTGTTGAGATAGCAAGCTCAACATGTGCGGACATTGATGATGGACCGCCTGGCTAGATAGGTCTGCACGTCTACACTTAGCACATTGGTGGTCATTATGACACTCACATGGCCACTGATTTATCACTTAATATATTTAGTTGTTACACCTACCTATAGCTGGCAAAGATATAGCGCCAGTCGATTAGTGTAGTCGGTTATGCACTGTTTGTTTTAGAAGGCCACTTTCCTTTATGTTGTATCTTATCTATACTTTGTGTACATTGTAGAGTGTGTGGAAGAAGAAGAAAAATCAGCAAGAAAACGTCTTGGCCTCCATCTCTCTTCTTGTGTTCTTGGGTGAGCTTCCTCTTGTGTATATAGTGTGTGTTTGGTGCAGCAGCTCAAGCAAGTCCCCCACCATGCGATTCTTGATATTCATTGCATGCTTTTGTCAGAATCATGGAAAAACTTGTATATGAATACATTTACTTTGCTTATAGGATGTAACCAGAAAAAGAAGTCATTGCAACGTGTAGGAATGTGGAGCGAGTGCTATCAGAAATTGGGCTACACAAGCATCAAGTGATGATTGAAAAAGATGAGAACAAATCAAGAAAATCTTGTAACTTGCCAAAAAAGCCTTGCTTTAGAGGAGAAAAGGCTAGGAAGTTTCTCTCAATACCCATCAATGAGGAAGGAAATGTCATGGTTCGTAGGCCGCATGACTACAATGGGTGGAAAAAGTTACATTTTGTAGTTGATAGAAGTAATGGAGGACAAGCAAGATTGGCCAAAGCTAAGGTTTGGATAAGTCCTAAAAAATTGGCTCCCTTACTTCGCAAGATGGTGTTTAACAATGAAGATAAGCAAGAATTTATCAATTTTGTGTATAGCTTCTACGAAAACATGGTGTAAGAATGGGGCAAAAGCTCTATCACACAGGTGCGTACTAAGTTAATATTTTAAAATTGTATGAATTGAATAAACTATTGAGCATAATTTTACTCATGTGTGACATGTGTCTTTGTAGCATATCCTTGAGGCACATAGGCCATACTTTGTAGAAAAGGGAAGCGTTGAATTTGGTCCACACAAGGGATGGAAAATTCACATTGGATAGCACGTGGTACATACCAAATACAAAATGATCATGGTGGAGGGGTGAATGGTAACAATCCAATGAAACAATTGCTATCTTGGTGGTATAGGAATATAGTAGCAGATGAAGCTAAACTCTTGCAAAAGAGAGCAAATCAAAGTGCTGATGAATCGGCTACAGACATGATGGAATCACGTCGTGTCACTAAAAGAGTGTGTTATGAAGCCTAGAGTGCCAAAGAAAACCATGTTAAGTGGCTAGAAACAAGGCTTCGACAAGGCAGCAAATTGGTTTGAAGAGAGCTAAGATAGGATGAACAATGTGTTCAGTAGAAATGCAATTCATAGTTTAAGAGAGAAAGAGAGAGTATGCATCTATGTAAATGAGTCTTACAGTTTAGG
The DNA here is from genome assembly GCF_053477565.2 of Lygodium microphyllum. Classification (NCBI taxonomy): domain Eukaryota; kingdom Viridiplantae; phylum Streptophyta; class Polypodiopsida; order Schizaeales; family Lygodiaceae; genus Lygodium; species Lygodium microphyllum. Next base: position 102,026,429 of record NC_141155.1, read on the forward strand.
TTTATATAAAAGAGGATTTCACTTTCTATCTTATTCATTGAGTTATCACATCTCTTGTGTAGGAAAGATGGCTAGGTCTAAGGTAGTTGCAAATAAGCTTTCGCTCAGAGCCCCATATCATGTTCAGCCCCTTGGAGCATCTACGAGCTCAGATGCACCCCTTTCTCAACCTAACCCACCTTCCCTAAGCCGCCCTCACAAGGGTCCTCCTCAGCATCCCCACAAGAAACATAAGTGGAAGCCAGGTACAATGGCCTTAAGAGAAATTAGGAGGTATCAACGCTCTTTTGATCTCATCATTCCGAAGGAGAGCTTCTTGAGACTTGTTCGTGAGATTGTCCAAGACCTTTATCACACAGAAAGCAGGAGGTGGTTTTTGGCACAAGGTTAGGATAGACTTGATTGCTTCACAAAAGAATGTCTTCATGCTCTACAATGTGCGACAGTAGAGGCCTTTTTAGTTGACTTGATGACTAATGCTCAACGTTGTGCAATACATGCAAAGTGCATCACTGTAATTCCCAAGGACTTCCAACTTGTAAGAAATCTTCAAGCAGTGAAGGATGCATTCGTTCCAATGGAATGAACACAGTTTGTAATGTTATCTTTTTTGGTATAGTGTTATCCTCGTGCATTGGACATATGACTATGTCCTAGTGTAAAACTATTATATGCACCCTTAAAATACGAATTAAAATTTTACACTTGTCCTTCACTCTCAGCTTTGACTGTGCATCTTCACTATATTTTCAATTCTTCCTTACAGTTTTTGTTAGCATTGTCAATTTCAATAGGAATAACATGCCAATATGTGCCATTTCTTGTTGCAGACTTTACTCCTTATGCCTCTGTATAGTATATATGGCCCGAATGCATCCATAATTTTGGTGTGGGATAATTTTTAAAATACTAAACTATATCGAAATGCGACGAAACTTCACACGCACACTCATTAGGTGGCCAAGAGCCCTTTAAAAAAAAAAAAATGCCTACAGACCCCTGGTCCAAAGTTTGGCATCTGTAGTCACCTAACGAGTGTGCATGTGAAGTTTCATCGCATTCGGATAAAAGGTTATGGATTTACGATCACACAATGGACAGTGAGTATGAAGCCGCATTAACCTGATTTTGGGGTTTAAATGGGTTAAAGTTCATTCTTCTTCTCATTTTCACATCTTGCTTTCTTTGCTTCCTCCATTTTCACATCCCCAACCTCTGTCTCTTCTCCATCTTGCCCTCCTCAAGCTTGCATGGCATGCACCAAGCAAGCATGTCGCCATTTTGGCCCTGGAAAGACCTCACACCAAGGCCCGCCACACCTGGAGCACAAGGTGGAGCCTCCTCTAGTGCAGCAACAGATGCTCCCCATAGAGCACAAGGACCACCATAAAAGAAGAGGAGATAGAAATTGTGCATTGTTGCCCTTCGAGAGATAAGGAGAATCCAACGTGGATACGAGCTTCTCATCCTGAAAAGTTCTTTTCATAAGGTTGTTCGGGAATTCATGCAAGACTTGGAGATGAAATGGATGGGAAGATTTTGGGCATGAGTGCAGGATGGCCCACCAGCAGGAAGGTGGACTACTACAGCTATGGAGGCCCTACAAACAACTGCAGAGGGGTTTCTCATCGACTTGATTGATGATACACAGCTTGCGGCCATCCACGCAAAGCGTGTCACAATCACAGATAAAGACATGGACTTTATCATTCAGCTTCGACATGGCAAGGGGACTCCGCCATAGTTTACTAGATTAATGATGCAAGGTTTGTAATGAGTGTTATAGCACCCTAACATCTTGGAAGGCCAAAAAATTTTGTATACTCTGCCACATTGGAATATTTATTTATATATCATAATATCTCATGCGATGTGGACTGACTTCAAATAATTGAGTAAACTTGTTTTGTTTTGTTTCTTGAAACGTATGACTCTTAACTTTTGTTTAATGTACGAATGCATCGAAAGTAGTAATACATACGGATACAAGTTACGTTATTGCTTATGCACAATTGCAAGTGCATTACTATGCGTTGAATTATGTTAATATATACAAATGTGTCATTCACGTACCACACATTATCGTCACACTTACACAATCGCAAGTGCAGTAGTAGGCATTGAATTATGTTAACATATAAGAATGCGTCATTCACATACCACACATTATCGTCACACTTATACAAACCACACATTTATTTAATAAATATTTATTTATAGGGACAAAGTAAAGTATCTTATATTCATCAAGAAAAATACATGTGATCGATGTTAATGATAGTAGATACAAAAAGCTGATAGCCAACAAGAACTCTCAATTGTTCCTTGGGTTTTTCATCGGTGGAGAGGAGGGGCTAGCTTCTGATGAAAATATAAGTTCCTTCTTTGCTTCAAAAATGATACGCTCCCCCTTCAACTCTTTCTCCAAGAGAAGTGGATCTGACACTTTAGCAAGGTCACCTAATGTAGCTAGCACACACATTGCTCCACCACGTGTTTGGTCAAACAAGTAAAGAAGCTTTGACCGCTTGATTAGCACCACCTTCTCCAAGCTAGATGTCACAAATATCGCTCTAAAAGGTCCAAACTTGGTCAAAGCTCAAATTTTCATGATTATTTCTTGCCCTCTTGGTGAGCACTTCTTATGGAAGACCACCAAATCTACAACAAGGTTACCAATATACTCATTTTGAGCTGAATCCTTCTGTTGATTAGCATGTCGAGCTCCTCCTTGCCTTGATGCAAACTCATCTATATATAGTATGTCCTAAATGACAAAGTCAAATCAAACAATATATTTAGCGACTAACCTAGAGTTATCAGAAAGCAATGAAACTTGATGGTAGGGTCCATCAGGTCCCCCGGAGTCCACCGGTGAAATCTTGACAAAAACATAAGGGCAAAAAGTGGCCCCTGAAGTCAGACTTCGGATACGGCAGCTGCATGCTTCATTTTTTGCCAAGATTTCATTGGTGGGCTTTGGGGACCCGACGCACCCTACCGTCATGTTTCATTGCATAAAAATATATAGTAGCTAGAAATATCACATTCTCCAGATCATCTTGTATCTTCATTTTCTCATGTGTCAAGGAGGCACCTCTTTCGCCAGAGGGATCTGCAAACTCCTTGTTATGAAGCTAGGGCCTTGGTTCGAACAAATCGTGCTATAGTGCTTCAAATTCAGCATCCGATACAAGGTAGTCTTCTTCAACCAAGGTAATATGCTCCTATGTTGCTATAATGGCACTCATAGTATCTAAGCTTGTGCCATCATATCTGTCAATCTTTGCCATCATCGGATGCACATCCATGTAATCATAATCAATCAAATCTTCCATCAAAATCCCTGACTAGGATGGAAAATAACTATTCTTCCTTCATTTCCAAGTATTGCAGCACATCTGATAGAAGCAAGTATTGTACACCATCTACTTCAATTGGCGTCAAGGAGGCAAGGTTGGGTTTGTTGACTTGTGGCTATTCTGAAGAAGATGGCACCATGAGAGCCAACCCTTGCTCTGCCACCACCTGATGTTCCTCTTCAACATTTATGAGCTCTTCAATCGGTTCTTCTCTCGTGTATGTGATAGAACAAACCAGTGGAGTTGTATCTTCATCGCTCTCCTCCTCTAGGGGTGTATCCAGTGCAAGGAGGTAAATTGCCAATGTGCAATCACACTCCACAAGATCCAAAGGTGATGTACTTGGTGCACTTCCCATGGGAACAATGCATACTCTATGCGAAGGATCCACATGGGCCAGACACCTATTCACCACTTTTTGGTGATTCTTCCCTGCCTAAAATAACATGAGCTGTTCTAAAGGCACCCAAGTCATGTCAAATCCCTTGATGGAGTATGTGCATGTAGCAATGGTGCTCACAAAGTCTTCCAAAACCTGAAGGGGGGGATCCAATGATGAGAGCACACTTTCAAGGTTTACGTTCTTAGAGAAAACCTAGAATATCTCGTCGCCTTGGTTGGCAAAGATAGTCTCGTGGATCCACTCATCAAAGTGTGCACGAGCATCCATCGTACGAGGTAGGAGGAATGTGGTGGATATAAAGAGATGAAGAGAGAAAGTGTGAAATGAAACAATGAAATAAGAACTAAACTATTTCTATCTTAAAAACCTTAAGTTTTAAACCATTAAGGGTTGTTGGCATACGATATTTAGTTATGCCTTTACTTACGTCTTTGTAAACTTTACATGCATATGTAAATGTGTTGATGTGAAAAGTGTATAACAAGTATATGACTTTGCATAAATACCACAATTTTTAAGCATTGCAAGTTTGTAATAAGCGACAATATTCTATTGGCCAAAAAAATCCAAAAATTTATAGGTGTTGGATATTACAACTTGTGGTGTTGGGATTTTTAGGGAGACTCTACAATTTCTAAAATATGTGCAGCCACATACTTTCCATTGGTAACAGTATCCTCAACTCGGTTTCAAATTTTACTACCATCTAGTTTAAAATAGAAGCTAACAGGTGGATTCGGCATTAACATTTTAATTTCCTGGTGTATTATACTCAAGGGCCAATCATCCTCCATTTGCAACACTTAGGGCTCGTGGCCCTCACAAATGACAGTAACATCCACAGCTATACTTTCACACATGTCTTGATCAAGGCACAACCATTTACCCTTGAGCATCCTCCATCTACGATACTTGAACACTAGGTATAAAGCTTGTTGTGCGACAAAGTACCTGTAATTGGAAAGGAAAGTTAGCCAATTCATCCCAAAATAAGATAATAGTCAACTAAGAGAGAAAAATTTTACTTGAAAGCCATGTCCCTTGTTGTGACTCGACACTCCATTGTGTCAGGACTGTGAGTTATTTTTTATGTTTAAGTTTTTCCTAGAATCCTTGTTATATAATCCTCCAATGCATTTTTTATGACATATGTGCTTTTGGTGCGTCTCAAACCCTTACATTTCTTGAACATGTGTGCAAAAATTGCAATTGGTATGAACCAGCTTAGATGTACATTCTTTGAGCTAGTGCTTGGCTTCATAGAATTCAATATGTCTGCTGAAATTTTTGTGCTATACATGTGCAAAATGTCGCTACTACACAATGGCCATTCTATGCTATTGAGATTCAATATGTGCATAGACTCAAGGGTTCCATATTCTCAACTCCCCTTGGGCAATATGTACTTGGAGTCATAGAAAAAAAAAGGTCCTCTACGAGATGCTTAGCTGTACGCCCCTCAAAGAGCAATCTACCAATTTTGAGGTGGTAACACTTAAAAGAACCAGTGAAACTCTCAACATTTTTCCACTCATAGTAATCCGAAGGGTGTACTTCTGTAAATACGAGACAAGTTGTTACATAGGTATCGTGAAATTTCTCATTCTCAATGAGTTGCAAATACTTATTGTTTGCAATGATTCGTTGAAAGGGCACAGTGGGCGCAATATATATTTGTTTTTGCATGAATACATGTTGTACAAACGCATCTGTTACAAGGTGAGAATCAACATTCCTTTGTCTGAGTGCTAAAATTTTGCCCTTCTAGTGCTTTGATACATCTGCAATTGCAGATGCTTTCACCCTGAAAGCTCCCTTCATACTTGGACGCATATGTACCCAAGAGGAGCAATGATACGTATTAGTGATCCAATTCCCTTCTTCATCTTTTCTGTTACGTACTTCTATCGAGAGGATGCTTGTTCTTCTCTCAAGCATTATAACCTATGCATTAGATGTAAAGAATTATGTATTAATCCCTAAATAATAAGCATTTTAAGTCTATCTAGTAATCACTAATATGCCATACAAATCAACATGGCATTAAGAGATGTTTACACTTTTGTAAACATACATAAACATCGATATCGAAACGCATGTGGATATAGACATCAACACAAAGTATGGATTCAATTTCAAGGCATCAATATAATCATACCATTTACATGAAATATAATGAAAAGAATAGCACAAGAATACTCAGAATTTCTCCAAAATAAATTTTATTATAATGAAGAGGAGTCTGATTTGACTCAATACATTGTATGAAATGTGGATATTATAGAGTAGTTGTTACAAGGATAGCAACCCCATGGCATGCAAATCTTAATAGGCACATTGGATTGATACCTGAGATATTCTAGGACTCAACACATTGTGTGTTATATGGATGATATGATACAATAGTTTCATGGATCATTGCCAATTGGCATGGAGATCCAAATGGACACATAGGACTAATAAAGTAGAGGAATTTTGAACCATTGACTTCTAGCATATCCATATCATCCAGTACAAAGGAATCACTCACCACATCAAAATAGTCGATCGAGAATTATATGATTCACCTAAACCTTGTACAATACCTACATGTACAAAAAAACACCTGCATGAATCCCTTTTAATAAAAATACTTGCATGCATCCCTTTTAGAAAAAAATATCTAGATAACTGCATGAATAGAAGCAATACAAGACAGGGCCAATTTACCTATAAGCTGATCTGCTGAAGATAAGATTGAATCATTACTAATCAAAACCCATTGCAAGTGATGGACATAAGAAAACATCAATCCGATCAAACATTAAAGTCACTAATTAAATGAATGAATTTTGACACCACAAAATATTGCAGATTTACCTGTAAATTGAGCTGCAGAATCTTTGCTCTACCTTGTGTTAAGTGCTGCAACAACAATTGATCCTTAAGTTAGAACTAGTATCAAACCCTATTGTAAAGATAGTAGAAAAGGGATAATGCAGAGAGGAAGAAAGAGTGTGTGTGAGTACGCAGGAGAGAGAAAGAAATGAGCACCTATCCAATCTTGCCCAAATTGATCTCTGCAAAAGACAATAGCAAGAGTTAGTATTTACATGAAGGAACTAACATTATGTTGTATTGAAAAGATATCATTTTTAAAAAAACGAAACAAAGAGAGAGATTAACAAATTTTCCTCTGGCTCCAAATAAACTCTACAAGAAAACAACAATTAGAATCAACATCAAATTCTATTGAAAACACAACATAAAAGAGAAACAACACATAGAGAGAGGGGGAAAGAAAGGAGATATATATATATATATATATATATATATATATATATATATATATATATATATATATATATATATATATATATATATATATATATATATATATATATATATATATATATATATATATATATATGAGCACCTCTAACTCCTACCCTAAACAACCTCTGCAATAAAACAACAATAACAGTAAGAAATGACATCAAACCCTATTGAAAAAATAGCAAATAAGAGAAAATGCAAAGAGAGATGGGCACTTGTGTTTTGCCCAAAATCTAGAGCTGCATGGAGAAGAAAGTGTAGAGGTAAGCAGAACGCTCAAAACCCTAATTACTCTCAACAAGGAGCTTCAATGGAGACGAAAATTCACGAGTATAGAGAAGAGAGGGAAAGTGGTCTGTTGCTCAGCTTTTGGGTCAAACTGATTTCGTGAGAGGAAAAAAAATCGAAATTAAAAATTATCTAAAAAAAGGGGGGGAAATACGAGGTGAGAGAAAGTCAAATTTTGTGTACTATCCATTCTCCCTTTTTTTAATCCTTCACTATTCTTTTTTTAATAAAAAACCCAAGATTTGAAGAGAGAAGATTCACCCTCCATGGATATCAACATCTAGCCTTCCTATTGGACAATCCAAAAGGCCCATATCTTAAACTATATTATTTTTAAGGGCCCATTTGTGAGTTCATTTTTTTCCTAATGCCCACTTCACTTGATAGCTTTATTTTTCTAATTAGGTACTATCACATTTATGTGTGACATTCAAAATTGGCTTCCTTAATTAGGCCTTTTAGGGAACAGGGTTCATTCGCGTAATTTATAGCATTGACACGGAAACAAAACAAGCAGTCCTTTTGACACAGAAGTTCCTTAACTTATCTTCAAGTTAGTCTTTGTCTCCTGTCCATACAAGAGAATTATGTATTCCTTCTATCCAATAGAAGTACTTGGTCCAAATCACATGGCACCATAATTTCTATCCAGTATCTAGAGTAGGATCTTCCAACATCCTAGACATTGAGCTCATGAAAGTTTACAGCTCTGTTCCAGACTCGGCAAGGGGTGTCCAGAGCTCCACTAGCCCCAAGCGACCTAGGAGTGAGACATAATTTCCGTGGTTGACCTTTTCACCACTCGAACTTCAGCTCATGAATTCAGTAGTGCCCTCTCACGATAATCCATAATGCGATCTTGGAGATGATCCACCCATGCAAATATCCTTCCTTAATAAAACCAACTAAGAATCAAGCACAATCAAAGCAATCATCCTAATATCATCTTCCAAGAAATCATTCCTTTATTTTCCATGGCAACTTGTCATTGATCCCTGCCATGCATTTACCCTCAAGCACAAGCACTTGGAATAATCGTCTAGATCACATACCAACAATAAGTTTAAAGAAAAAGCATTTAGGACGTTATTTGATCAATCAAACAAAAACAATGCTATCCTTTTCCAACATTGCAAGAATAGCCACGATAAACTTTCCATCACGTATTTGCTCTCCCCCTTGGGATCTAGGAAATTCCATGCAAATTTTACTTAACACACCCTTCCCTCGGTTAAGGCATACGTTACGGTTTCAAGTACTATAGAAGACATAAGTTCTATTAATCAACTACATTGATCGATAACCCAACCTTCTTCCCAACAAGTACAAAAATCATCGGTCTTTCCTTCGACTTAGAGTTACCTAATCCTTAAGCTCTTTGCTTGCCCTAGAGTTGTTGTTGCATCTAGCCCAACCCTTGGATAGGTTTGATGAACATAGTCACTATCGGATGGATCTAAGGCATCAAAGTTTTTATCCTAATGATTGTATTTGGGTACAAGTGTTTGTGCAAACCTCAATGAGTCATATAAGTAAATCTACGCTCGGTCATCTATGGATACGAAGAATTTTCTAAAATCCCCTACGTGTTCATTAACTATTGAAAAATAACACAGGTTGCTTGTTGAAAAAAACTTGTGTGCATGCCAAGTGACACACCCTATGTCTTAGTGAATAGTGGAGATGGCAATTAATACCTGGATATTTGGATATGAATTATCCATACCCGACATTTACTCTTACTAGCTGAAATGCCCTAGCCGATGGCTCCATTGTTGGATGCGGGATTACCGTTGATGCATGTCTCCCACCATTTTGGGGCCATACTTTCAGCTTACGAATCTCTTTCTCTTTCTCTTGTCGAGAAAATAGTGTGCCAGAGTGACTCCTTTTGATTGCGATGGGGTTAAACTTGTGGGGAGATTGTGGTTAAACTCATAGGAAGATGGGGAGAAAAGCAATGCGTGTGGTCACCCTCTAAGGACTGGAAGAGGAATGGGTTCCTTCAGAGAGTCTCTCACTCTCACTCTCCCTCTTCTTCTTCTTCTTCTTCTCTTCCTCCTCCTCTTCTTCTCTCTCTCTCTCCCTCTTCTTCTTCTTCTTCTTCTTCTTCTCTTCTTCTTCTTCTCCTCTTCTTCTTCTCCTCTTCTTCCCTTCTTCTTCTCCCCTCTCTCTCTCCCTTCTTCTTCTTCTTCTTCTTCTTCTCTCTTGTTCTCTCTCTCTCCCTTTTTTTCTTCTTCTTCTTCTTCTTCTTCTTCTTCTCTCTCTCCCTCCCTCTTCTTCCTTAGTCCAGCAGCAAGGGGGTTCTCTCTCTCTCCCACAGTAGCAAGAGGGGAGCAAGAGTTCATCTCCCTTGTTCATCTAAGGGGGGGAAAATAGTGTGTCTCTGCCCTTCAAGGCTTTTTTTCTTATTCGTGATTTGGGGGGGGGGGGGGGGGGAGGGGGTTATATAATGGTTTGGGAGGTTTATTATGGGGGGGGAAATAGATTAGTACGAGGGGGAGTGAGGTGGCACACATGGCCCCCTCCCCTCGTTATTATCACTGTTTCTTTTTCCCTTGTCGTCATCGCCGTCGTCTTCATCCTCTCCTATGTCACCTGCTCCCTCCATGTCAATGACCTCTCTCCCTCATCATCATCTACACCATCTCCTTCTTCCTCCCACCCTAGTCATCATCGTCAATCCCCCCTTCCCCTCGCCACCTATTCGGTGGCGGCTGGGGGAGGGCGGGTAAATTTTTTAAAAAATTTATTCGATAATAAGGGGGTGTTCCTTTATGTCATGGCGGACGTTACAATATCTCAACACATTTCTCACCAATACCTCAACCTTTGTCTTCCATGGCTTCTTCTTCCAATGCTTCTTCCATATGATAGTCTAACTCCATACATGCATGTATGTGCTATAATACACAAGAGAGGATGATCTATGGTATTTGTCAATCTACAAGCTCCAAGATTGGATAACAATACTTCCCTCTTGTAAAAGTCCTTTCAAGATTAATAAAAGAAAAAGAGAAAATGTGAGCTTTCATTGGAAAGGAAAAATCCTAGGGTTCAAAATACAAGATTAAAATTGGCATGCAAGGACCCAACATGTATATAATATAAAAGATATTCCATTTGCAACTTCTAGGTAGCAGCAATTCCCAACTCATTGTAAGGCAATGAGATTTACTCTTCAAGGACTCGGGGAAGTTACTATATGTATATCCTTTGCATCACGTGCATTTAAGGCCTATTTATAAATATCCTTATATATGGTTTTCTCCTAAATAAAATATAACCTTTTTCTATTCAATTTGTAAATAATCCCTTTATATTATACCCTTTTGTATGTAACAAATATATAAAAATGGTATTTTAAAAATACTCTATTTTGAATCCATGTGATACACACATATATTCATGAGAAACTTACCCGAGTTCAACGAACATTATTATGTTGTAGAACTTTTTGTTTTAGTTTGTATCGTTTTTTTGAGCATATAGACTAAGTTTTAGTTTGTGTAAATGTGTTTCTATTAACATGAGTGGAATGACAACCACCACTAGAGTCCCTGACAAGTACATTTCATGTCATGCATGCTAAATTTAGAAACATTATTTACCTTGATCACCCATCATCCTTCTTCATTGAAAAAATATATTTTTAATTATTTGCATCATACGTTTTTCCACCATTCCACCAAATAGATAGGCATTTAGAATGTTGAAAAAGCTTCCTTCACCTAATCTCAATGGAGTAATAATAGATTATGATGATAATCTCAACAATGGAACCATCTAGGTCTTCGAGTGAAAGATTATTGAATACATTCAAAACTCCATGAAGATTGGGAGGATATTAAAGAGATTGAACTTATATTGGTTCATCTTAGTTCACATTTTTGGATTAATCTTTTAAGGAACATGTATACATACAAAAAAACAATGTGGTTGGCTAGGAGAATGTCATGCAACACAATAATAAAAATCTTGAGAGAAAATTCATTGTCGATTGAGAAAGAATACAAGGATGATTTTTTTCTATGCAAATGTTTGAGGAACTTGTGGTACGTTGTCATACAATATTCCAGTTGTCATACAATATTCCAAAGCAAGTACTACATCTTTCTTTCTAATATAGAATATAGAAGAAGATACTGAGGTGCATGGATACCTTTGGACTTTGAGGAAAGCAATGATAACTTTATAGTCATTGTCTACTTGGAGGATGAGAATCAAATGTGTTTGTCAATAAAAACAAGAAATGGACATTAGAAAATGTCAAAGAAGCACTCCAAATTCTATTAGCAACCATGCATACAAGTTCTTGATTTGGGATAAATGGTAAATAGATTGGAAGAAGGGTAGGAAAGGCATATATGTGTTTTGAGCTACTCCATGTGGTCATTGTAAGATTTTCAAAGCTTTGACCTGATCATTTTTATACCATTTTTATTATTTTTCTTTTTAGTGCTTTAGTTCATAAAAGAGTAATATGCTTGGAATAAAATAGAGAAAATGGTAAAAACTAACATTTCACACCTTTAGGGGATCTATTTAGCCCTCTATTGGGAGCTTTGTGGTGGGCTCTACCAAAGTTTTAGAGGGACAGAGAAAGACAAAAACATTGAGAGAAACCCATACATAGAGAGTAGAGTACTCTCATGTTCTTCACCTTCATTATTCAAAACCTATAGACTAAGGTCTAGTCACACACTACATAACAGTATAGGTCACTAATAACTGGCTATGTCACTAACTATGGTTGAGTCTTAGACTCATTTATTACAACACGCATGGTAGATGATGACAGATAAGACTAAAGCTTTCAAGATAGACTATCATCTAGAAGAAGAAGCTCTCCCCCTCAAGGTCAAATTCATTGTTGTACTCCAAGTAGCTCCCTAAAATGCACAAACTTCTCTTTACCAAGTGATTTGGTAAATATATCTGCTACTTGGTCTTTTTTCTTCACATGGAGTAGATAAATCTACCCAGCAAGTACCATCTCCTTGATGAATTGGTAATGAACCTCTATGTGTTTGGATCCAGCATGATAGACATGATTGCTAGCCAACATCACACTACTATTGAGATTGTCAGAATGCAATGTGACCTTCCTGTCTAGCTGTATATCAAGTCATGTAGTAGTTTCACAAGGCAAACTGCTTCGCATGCGGCTAAGGTTGCACCCTTGTATTCTCCCTTTGTACTAGATAAAGCAATGGTCAGCTCTGCTTCTTACTGCTCTAGTTGATCATATTGCTACCCACACTAAAAGTATAACCACTAGTTGACCTTCTATCATAGGCACAACTAGCCCAATCTACATTTGCATAACCTATTAAGTCAAGTGACTTTCCATGCTCATAAAATAGCCCATAATCAGTAGTACCCTTCACATACGGCATAGTCCTCATGACTGCATCTAGGTGTTGATTATGAGGCTTCTACATAAAGTGACTAATCAACCCCACTGTATAATTGAGGTTAAGACGGATGATAGTGAGATAAATTAGGCTGCCCACCATCTATCTTTACATAGTGACATTCTCTATTTCATTCCCAAAATCAATTGAATTTTGACATTCTAATCCAATGGTGTTTCCATGGCTCTACACTCCATCATGTCATATTTCAGCAACATATCATGAGAATACTGTTTTTGCAATAGCCATATACTTGAAGTGTAGACACAACCTCAATCCCAAGGAAGTGTTTCAGCACTCCAAGATCCTTCACCTTGAATTCAACTTGTAACCCCATTACTTAATTTCAACAATGCCATTATCATCATCTCCAGTGATGATCAAGTCATCCACATAAATCACCAAGAAAACATAACCATTCTTTGTCTTCTTTGTAAACAAGCTATAGTCTGCATGACCCATCTGAAAACCAAGCTGCTGTAAATAAGTACTGATACAAGCATTCCATGCTCTTAGTGCTTGTTCCAGCCCATACAAGGCCTTTTTTAGCCTACATACATGTGTCAAATAGTCAAGGTGTACATAGTCCTCAGGTTGTTTCATATACACCTCCTCAAGCAAGTCACCATTCAAGAATGCATTTTTGACATCCATCTGCCATAACTTCCATCCCTTGGAAGTTGCTAATGCAATGAATATTCTTATAGTTGCCATCTTTGCAACCGGGTTGAATGTCTCCTCATAGTCTAAGCCATACTATTGTGCATATTCCTTTGCAACTAGCTGGGCGGCCTTATACCTTTCCAATGAACCATCTGAATTGCATTTCACTTTATAAACCCATTTATAGATAATGGATATTTTTCCTTCAAGCAAACTAACCAAATCCCATGTTTTATTTTTAGCCAATGCTGCATATTCTTCATCCATGGTAGCACACCAATTTTCATATGCAATTGCCTCATTGAACTTCATAGGCTCTCTAGTAACTTGACACTTTAGTCATATATGCATAATGCCTAGCTAAATATCCACTGTATGTCAGCCTATCAATAGGTTTTCTAACCCTTTCAGACCTCCTTAACTACTATTCACTATGTGCTTTCCTCTCGTGAGGTGGCATATACCTACTTTATATTACATTAGGCGTCATAACTGATGGTATGCCCAATTCTCTGTCAAGACTATCACTTCCAAGTGACTCATATCTAGTTGTAAGCAGGCCAGTTACATCATCAAACATCTTCTCTTTACCTTTATCTAATGTCCCCCTCATTGACATATTTGTTTCATACGATGCCGAAACATGACTGCGTAGTCGTCATGCCCAAGGACTAATAGTAGAAGAACCATCATTTGTAGGTCCACTCATGGTAATATTAGCTGAAGGAAAATTTTCAGTATGAGTAAGGCTAGCTGGTCCATTAGAAACCACTACATTCGAACCACCATACAATGATGTCTGCTCATCAAACACTATATCCTTGTTGTTGATCAAGGTCTCTTGAGTGGATGGATTATAACACTTGTAGGCCTTTCTATCTTGTGCATAGCCAAAAAAGACATTCTTTACAACCTTTGGATCTACCTTCTTTCTCTTTTCATTAGGTACATTATGTAAGCAATGCAACCAAACACTTTAAGGTGGCTGATATCGCGCTTGTGCCCATACAATTTCTCATACGGAGTCAAGTCATGAATTTCAGTTAGGTGCTTTGTTCAATGCATAAACATCAGTTTGACAACTACTTTATCCCAATAAGCATTTGGCAAGTTCTTTTCATTAATCATTGCCCTGGCAGCTTGCATAAGTACATGATTCTTTCTCTCTGCCACACCACATTATTTTGTTGTGGTGTGTAATTGCATGTGAGCTGTCTTTTTATGCCATGTTTTGCCAAGTACCTGTCAAAATCTCTCTCAACATATTCTCCACTTCCATGAGATCTCAGACATGAGATATAACATCCAAACTCATTTTCAGCATGTGTCTTAAAATCCTTGAATATGTCAAGTACCTCATCATTGTGCTTCAAGATATACAGCCATGTATATCTACTGAAATCATTGATAAATGACATATAATACTTGGCATCACCAAAAGATGCATTATGGACAGGACCCCATACATCCAAATGTATCAATTGCAAAGGTCAAGTACTGTTTTTGACATGCCACATAAACAAAAGCCTTGCTTGTTTCCCAAACTGACAGACATGTTAATCAAGTCTTTGGTAGGAATCACATTTTTTGAGAAACAAGTAGATGTCTCCATGCTTGGTAAGCCACCAGAGTCTTGCTTGTTGAATTTTCTAAATATAACATCAGCTACCTCTAGGAATACTATGATGAGCTTCTTCCATTACAATATCTTTTTTCATAGGGAGAATGTCGCATTATTGTAGCACTCCAAACAATGTCTCGTGGTAGAGCTAGTCCAAGAAGGACTCAAAACGCCAAGTTTGGAGATCCAATCATTTGCATTGGTCCATCAAAATGTGTTGTCTTGAGTAGTCTAGGAAGACCACCACAACTGCTCATACTATGTCTAGGGAGGATTGGTTGGGTCATGTTAGCAACTGCTACAAAAAACAATTGGGAATCATGAGAGTCATCATCCACTCCCAAAGAAGCCTCTCCAAAATCCAACCAAGAAAGGACATCTACAATCACATAATGTGCTCTTGGTCAATGCACCACTTTGAAGTCAAATTCCTATAGCAAGAGAATCCACCTAGGTAATCTCCTAGTGACATTCTCCTACTTGACCATGTGGACCAGAGTAGAATGATCCACATGGTACATAAATGAATGGCCAAGTAAATAATGGTGGAATTTCTTTAGTGAGTAGATCATTCCTAGGCATTCCCTTTTAGTTATAGAATAAATTTTCTCAACAAAGGAGAGTTGTTTGTTGGCATAAAAAATAGGCTCAAAACCATCTATTAGTATCTTGATGCATGATGGCACTACCAATTGCAACATCTAATACATTCATAAATAGATGACATTATTTTTTCCAATTGGATAGGACCATGATTGGGGCCTTGGATAGTAGCTCGATAGTAGCAGGAGACATCAAAATGTAAGACCACAGTCTCATTCCAAGTGAAAGCTGCTTTATGGATGTGAGCCAACTCATTGAGAGGGATAGCCACATAGGCCAAAAGGCTTAAATGTTATCCATATGCCAATTGACTTATCTAGAAAATTGTAACACTATAGATGAAGAATATGCGGTTGGGCCCTACATAATGGTATCTACCTTGTTGGGATCCACATCAATGCCATCATGTGAAATTATATGATCCAAAAGAACACCACCCTTCATAGTAAAGACACATTTCATGGGTTTTATACTGTACTAAGTTCATAGTATCTAGTAACCAACCAACTCGGGGTAAACTTTGCCCACCTCTCCCAGTGATTTGGAGACCATGTAGGGAGCTTGTCTTGCCATTTTATCCCTCATAGAGGTACAAAAAGTGGAGAATTTAAGATTGAAGCACTTTCAACGACTCAAGTACCTTCAAGATCAAAACAAGGTAAAATAAGGAATTCACAGGACACTACAGGGTATATACAAGTCATTATAGTTATCATCTTCATCATTGAATTATAGATGTAGCTAATACAAGGTGCCCACTGGTCCTATCTAGCTTCCTATAGTGTTTGGTAGCCATTAGACACTACCATTTTTCTCTCACTTGGGGAAACATGGTATTTACAGGTCAAAACAGGGTGCAGGCCTCCTAGACAATTCAGTATATCAAAGATTGAAGGGCAAAATTTGATGTCATAAACCTGTTATGGCATGCTATAGATCTTCAAGAGGGCATTGTTGGCTTTTATTTGAATCAAAAATTTTGGGAATTAAAGTTTCCTAGCTCAAGTTACAACTAATTTTCTAGTAGGGGGTAGTGTGGAACTATACTACTATGTGAAGGGGAGCTACAAGCTCTACCCCGAGACCTACGGACCGCTTATTGATCAAGCGTTTCAAGCCGAGTGGCCATGGCTACCTCTCACATAGCCGACGCGCCATGGCTACCTTACGAGTGTAGTGAGCTTACCTTGATGCCGATGTGAGTAGCCTCCTCCCTCGCACACCTCGGTAGCTCCACGATTCTTAATGCTAGCTCAAGCATCCTAAAGCCTCCTCCATCTCCAAGCTCCATCCTCCATAGCCGCGCACGCAAGAGAAGAGAAGAGAAGAAGAGAAGACGAGATGGTGAAGAGTTTCACCCTCTTGATCCCTCACTCCCACACACTCACTCCCTCACACTCTCACACTCCCTCTCTCAAGAGCACACACAAGCAAGAAGAAGAGAAGAAGAGAAGAAGAAGAAGACTCTTATTAGGCACACACCAAAGAATGAGCTTCTCATTCACTTTTCAACTTTATATACAAAACCCTAAATCCCTTTTGGCCAGTCATCCCATTTTCCCCTTTTTTACATGGCCGGCCGTAGCCTAGGCCCTTTTTCCCATTGTCCTTCTATCTTCCTAGCTTCCTTTCCACCGCCCGTCTACATTTACAAATTGCACGGGTGAGAGCCCGGCGCTCCTTGAATTAAACCATGATGCGCTTGCACTCTTTTACAATAGTTTTGACTTGCGCTTTTCCTTGTGAGCCTTTGTTTTCCGTTTCTCTTTGCCTTGGCCTTTGTCTTTATCTTTTGTTTTACATTTCCGGATTTTCCACCGCCAAACACTCTTTTACAAGATTTCAGGGTGCGCCTTTGTATTTTAAAATGCACCTTTTCCTTTTTTCATTTGCCTTGGACTTTTTAAGGTTGCCCTTGCGCTTTTGGCCTTTTCTCCTCTTCTTTCTTCAATCGAGCTAACTTTTTTTCGCCTTTTCCCTGCGTCTTTTTTATTTCCTTTTGCTTTCTTCATATTGGGGTTAACATTACCCCCCTCCTAGACGAGTGCTAGTTCCATGGCACTCATCGTCGTAGGTAGCATGCGTTAGCATGCACCGAAGACGTGAGTGGCAAGGACGTCGATGGTTGCCATGGCGGAGTGTTGGTAGTGGTGGGGAGGAAGGTCATTGGGGGCACGTTGGTGGGTTAAGTGGTGGTAGGTGGTAGGGCAATGGAAGTTGGTGGTAGGTCTATTCTTTGGGGGGGTACAAGTGGCAGTTTGGTGAGGATTTTGTAGATGATGATTCGTGGCAGGCTTACCGGGTGATAAGGATAGGAATTCAAAGTTGAGTGCGGATGAAGAGCGAACAACACCTTCGTTCGATCTTCAATACCTGCAATTGAAAAACCTCTCATGTGGTCTCTCCCTAAGGGGTAGTGCTAATCTTCTTTATCATGCACAATACATATTTTGATTAGTTTGGGAGACAGGTCGAAGCCTGGAGTATTGTCCTGCACTTGAGGACCCAAACCGTGTATAGGTTATAGTGTGAATATTAAGTGAGTACACGTGCATATTTAGGTATTTTACTTAGTTAGAAGACTGTCGGTTTGGTTCCTTGTATAGCAATGGGTCAGTGAAGCAAGGGGCTAAGTTGATGGAAAAATTTGTCAATGAAGACGGGAAGTACACGTGAAGATTGCTTGAGACATCATTATGGTCTTGTCAAGGCAATGTAACATAATTGAGCTCCTTGATATCTTAGCGTTTGGTAGCTAGTGGCTACTTGTAGTGCTTGAAAAGTATGGTGTACTTTTCCATTGTCTTTCATGCCTTACTTATATATGTTGATTGTAATGGTATTGAGATGGAGTGCAAAAGAATTGTGCAAGTGGTTCAGGGTGACAGGTCTAACCATAGGCGGGGCGAGCTCCCGAGGTATGTCATGCCCTTGATGTGCCCTGAACAATTGTGGGGGATGTACAAAGGGCTAGGGGATTAGAGACGGAGCCGGCCGATTGAGGGCACTGGATGCACCTCACTTAAGGACCCCTAGGTGCGGTGCTGTGATCGTGGGTGCTTCTTATTGCTCCGTGCTTTGTTGTCTTTTTTTTTTTGCCAAAGTACAACCACTGCAATATGCTGAGGCTATGAGCTTTTTTGGTTGGGAAATGTCAAGCCTGGAAGGTTCAGGAAATGGATATGACAATGATGATTGTGCCCGAGCCTCGTTGTTAGGGGAGCCATTGTTGCAATATTGGTGCGATTGCGAGGACACCTGTCGTGACCTCACTGTATCGCTTGGCCCAAGAAGAAAGTGGAGCCCATGACTATGCTTTGGTGCGTGCGATGTGGGTACTCGCAAGGGTGATTTTTCGCATTCCGCATCGTGGCTGTGTGGTTGGTGGTCTTGCGGTGGCCTGGCCATTGGACACGTTTGCGTGAAGATCTGTGTGATCCTGCATCCACTTGTCACTTTGTGAGAGTATATGCTCGCTTGCGTTAAGTACATCGAACAAATGCAATCATGTTAAGACATAATTTTTCAAAATTCTATGATGTCTATTGGGATGCCTATTTCATTGCTTGTTAAGGTCGCATACAGTAACAAGAGGTAACGAAAATGTGTACAAGTGGGGATCTTTCCCCTTTACTCATCAAAAATGAAAAGTTATGGCATGCTGACTTGTCGAGCTACTTGTACATCATAGGGGTTTAGTCGATAGGTACAAGGCGGGGTGAGTCTGGTTGGCTAGGCGACCGTGGCGGTGCTAGTGTCGGGTTCCCATGAGGCTGGGCAGGGAACATGTCAGCCGGGACATGAATGGTGTAGTCCCGGGCCGCTACCGTTTCCAGAATGTCTTTTAACAATTCATTAAATTCTTCCCTATCCCGAGCCGCCTTGTCACTTTGTGGGCACTGGTGCCCGAGCGTGCGTTGGGGGTCTGTGCAACTGGCATTGCCACATGCTATGTGTTTCTTTGAGTCTCGACTTTCTTGGCCCGGGGATTCTTCGGCCTTCGTTCGGGATGGTGTCGCTTAGGGCCTCACTTCTTCACGTGCCTCTTGAGGGTGGGCATGTAGCGCACCGGTGGTGGGGCATGTGCCGCATGTTTTCGGCGTGCGGAAGAGCGTCCTTGCACTCCAGCTGGCTGTGGTTCTCCATGTTTTTCTTCTGGAAACCCTGCAAAATGCAATCCAAGAGTTAGGCTTTGATACGGGATAAGAGCGTTCCTATAGGAGGGACTTGGTGTAGGTTGTCAAACGTATGTGATTAGAGGAGGAAGTGCGGAACATGCTAGACTCTTGCAGTGGTGTCCCTCTGGCTGCTGACTACGAGTAGGTCTTGACTCACACCGAGTTGGATCAGTTGGTGGTTCTACATTTGGAAGGCACCTCCTTGGAAGGATAGGCCGGGGAGGGGATCGTTACAGAGAGAGAGAGAGACTGCGCCCTGCTTACGTTCTTAGGGATGTTGGACAGAGCTACCATGGTGGTAATGCGGAGCACATGCTCTTTGCCCGGAGGCGGGCATGATCTGGTGAACATGGAACCGGCCTAGCATAGCTTGGCATCCCCAATTTGTTTGTCTGCGCTTGACTTGTTATGGCTTGTGTGTGTTGATAATGTCTATACAAGGTGATACGAAAATCATTGGATATATATGTGTACAGACATTTGTCCGAGCCCTTGTCACTTCACTAGGATAGAAACCAATGGTAGAACTTGGGATTGTACTGAAGCGTGGCACACGCATCTAGCACCCATGGTAGCTTACTTAATACTGATAAATATTTCGCCACATCGAGTAGCATGGAACCTTGTCCGAGTCTACTGGCAACATGTAACTCCTCCTCAACAAGAACTTTATCAAACAGAGGGTTTTCTTGGCCTGGTTCGGCCAAGTCCTTGCCCCAAATGGCAGTCAATACTCGAAGGGAAGTTAGTGCCACATAGGTTGGGTCTATTGGGATTGCCATTTGGCCAATCGCTCCTCAGAGACTGTCATGATCTGAGCCCCTAGTTCGGCCATTACAACACGGCCTTTGCACCAACGCTTCTCAAATTGACTCTGGCCTGCTGACAGTTCTATGAGATTCGATCGGCAGAGCACTTCATTGAACATGACTGTCAAGCGCAGTTCGTCGGCTTCCTCACCCGAGATGAGTTGCAAGTGTTCGTGTAGGAGCTTGCTATAGTGCTCATCAAGGTGTTCCTGCTCTTCCCAAGATAAAGGGAAGGGCAAGTAATCTCCAACCTGCTCCTTAGGGAATGTGCCCATGTCCGCAAGGACGTAGACCCGTGTGAATACCTTGAGCTTAGCATCCAACTCAGTTAAGTATTCCGCTACACTTCTATGTTCAATGAGGGCTTGCTTGGTTGCTATCTCATGCAAGGTTCTAGGAGTTTGCCTAGGTTTAGCATAGCTGGGGGTTCAAGCCTATATGAGCAAGATTGGTCAACGCTAGGATTGCTCATGCTCTTGGGGTTTCCATGTTTCTCTTGAGGCTTCGTCATTGCATCGTGGTTCTCCTTGGGTGTGACTGGTGTGAATTCATTACCCCGTCATGACAGTGTTGTGTCCACTCTTGATTTGTCAATGCGAGTTCTATTGTTAGTGAATAGAGTGTTGCAAGCAGCCATTGATGGTAACGACTGCTTTGATTTGTCGGAGCTCACGGATGTGTCTGACGTTTCACGCTATTAGGAGAGGCATCAGTGGGCTCATTGGTGGATGGACTCGATGCTTTATTCATCAGCTCTCCAGCACTCTTCGTCCCAATGTCCTTGGGGTCCGCAACCACCTGCAACTGTTGCTGTTTTCGTTGTTTTCTCATCTTTTTCTTAGTCAGTGCAAGTGCGTCTAATGTCTCAGGACCTTGGGCTATATCGACCGTTGATGTGCTTGGTTGGGCCTCAACATTTCCCTTCTCTAGTGGGTCCTCATGGGACCTAGTCGTGGCCTGGGGAGTAGCCTTGCCAGGTTGCATGGGTACAACTGTCTCCCTTTTGGGAGAGTCTAGCTCTTCCACCCGTTCTCCTGTGCTTAACTCTTCCAGCCCAGGTTTTAGGCACTTTGGAAGTGCTGGAGTTATTAAGGAGGTAGGTCGCGACACCTCCTTCACAGGTAAACTACTAAGGACACATTCCGCAAGGGGCATTGTCACGGCCAAAGGCTGTGACTGTTGTGGTCCCTGATTGGAAGTAGTGGTGGATAGTACAGTGGACTGGCTACCATTGGTAGACTGCGGTGTCAAGTCTTTAGGCAGATCAGAAGTGGTAGTGTCTTTTGTTTCCCTTTGCGCATTCACTTGTGAAAGTTGAGCAGCGGCACAAGGCTGCTGCTACTGCCGTGCTTCACGTGTCCATTTAGGTGAAGATCGTGTAGGAGATTCGGGACTCCTACATGGGCTTGGCATTGACTGGAGAATTTTCTCGTGATTGTTAGATGATGCTATCATCAGCTTTGTTGAGCAATCAGCCTTATCATGAGCAATGTTGTGCCTGTGGTTCTCATTATCCTCTTGGAAAGTCAAAGGCTGCTTGGGCACTAGTGGACCCTGTGTGCGCTCGACAGTTACCTCTGATATATGCTTGCTAAGCACGCTAGGCTGAGGATCTACTTTTTGATAGGTCATGTTCGATTTCTTGATTTCAATTGTGAGGGGCTCAATCACTCTAATATTTTTGGTTCGAGACTTGGATTTTCGTCTAGGTTTCCTCCTACGCCTCTTTGCTTTTGACATAATTGGAGCTTCTGACAGAGGTGGTTTAGCAGGGGGTTTTGGTACCCAAATCCATTGGTTTCCTACATAATACCCTTGAGCACGAAGCAACGATTTGAATATCCATCGTGGCGTTGTGCTAACCCTCCATTGATGCGTGCGTCTATAAGGCTTGGGATTCTTTTGGGGTCTTCTACAATATTTGTAAGTCCAAAGCCCGTCCTTGGCATTGTCTCTTGACCTTCTTGTTTCAGGCATGGCCTCACTCACTGGCTCTCGTTGTTGGACCTATGCTTGTATTAACTCTTCCAACAAGTCCTTGCTCTCGTCAGCAAGCTTGACTGTTGTGTCAGCACCTTGCTTGCCTTTCCCTCGAGGTTCGATGAGGTCACCCTTGCTAAAGGTCGTGACTATCCTTACACCCAGTAGTGTCAAGTGTATCCTCTGTGCTACATAGTTGGCCTCCCTTTTGAAGGGTCTTCCTAGGAGGGTTTCTTTCCCGCAGCTAGCACTATTTGGAGGAACATGAAATAGGATAGGCAAGCTTTCCGTTTCAATTGTTGCAAGGATTTTGCACTTCCCTATGAGTGCTTGTGGGTATCCCCCATAAGGGCTAAGAGTTGCACTAGTCGATGTGAGCTCTAGTTGGCCTAGTAGGGTCCATGATTCATAGGTCAAGATGTTAAAATCTGCTCCTTCATCAATCAGAGCATCGATAGTATGCTCTCTTTTCGTGATGAGTTTGACCCTAAGATAAGTGGGTGGTACTATGTCTTCATCTTTCGGGTCTTGGCTTGTAAATTTAAGCCTTTTGGCAGATGCCCTTGAGTCCCCACTTGCCTGACCAGACGTGGATTCTCCACCAATGTCTTGGGTTGTCTGTGTAGTGTTGCTCAAGGTACATCTCTCATCAGGACTGTCACATCTAGCCTATCTTGCTATTGTAGCTTGATGTTGTTGCTTTCCGCTTTGACTAGATGCAGTCCGAATGCAACATGTATGTGTTTTTGCAGTGTGGCCTTTTTGCCCTTGTTGGCTAGATGGGCCCATTGAGGTTCTAGGGTCTCTGTTTGTCTTTGTTTGGGTATGGGCTTCTGTTTGCTGCTTTGCAAGTGAAGATCTATGCTTGTGTAGAGCCATTACTACACTAGGGCCTAATCCGGAGGACCTGTTGTGGTGCGCGTTTTCTCTCCAACCTACTTGGGGTGGAAAAGGAGGGGGTAGGGCCTAGTTATACATGAGGTTTAAGTCATGCACTTTGGCCCATTGCCACTTGGATTCACCTAGGAGATCCTGGAGTGGTTTGAAGTTTGCAGCTGCATTGCCAGCTAGCTTGTCTGTCAAGTATTCCAGTATCTCCTTGAGTTCCCTTTTGTTAGTTGGGACTTGGAAGTTGACAGGCTTAGGCTTTCCCCGAAGGGTTCCTGCCATCATGCAAACTGGTACGCAGAGTATGTCGCTAGGCTTGCCAATCGTTTTCATGGTTTTCTCATACACCTCATGGTCTGAGAATGGCAGGTCAATTGTAGCAAGAACGTGCATCCAATCCCGCTCATCCTCTAGGCATGGGATATACTTGGTTAAGGGCCCATAGGACTCTTTGACCTGAGTGTTACCCTTGAGCATAGCAAAGATGGCGTCTAGGTCGACTGGTGAGGTCTTCCAAGTATCCATCTCTATCCTTACAGCATCCGTTCTGTTGCCAAGGAAGATCAAGTTGTTACCCCAATCTTCGATGACTCTAGCGTTGCGCATCCAGGGTCGGCCTAATAGGATATCGTAGTCCACTCCCTTCATGACTATAAAGTCAACAGAGAACTGGACGCCTGCAATCTTTACTGGCCAATTCTTAAGTACCCCAAATGGCTTACTCTCATATCGTTTGCTAGTGTGACATTAAGCCTAGCAATTTTTACCAACAGGTTTCCCCAAGTCTAAAGCACTACGTGGCTAAGCACACTAACCCCAGCTCCCGTGTCTACGATTCCCTTTCTTGTTGTGTCGCCTGGGGCTAGGACCGGTAAGACTGCATGCATCTCAGGAGGCATTGCCATGCAAGGATTTAGGCACGGAGTGCAGCATCAAGCTCGGTATTTGCGTTTCTACATCATGGTCTTGAGGGTTTGCTGTGACTTGCTCTCGTGACTCTTCGACCCACTACTTAAGATCTTGCCATAGGGTAGGATGCTGCCTAAGCAGATCTCCCAAGCTAAGTGTTACAGGGGTAGTCACTAGCGTGGTTAGGAGATCGTTGGATACTCGTCTCTCCCTTAACGTGGATTGTCCTGGCCAATGGCCATGACTGATCTGCAGCTCTGTAGCATCAAGGCTTGGTCTTAGCGGCACTACTTGTGGCATGGTTGCTTCTGCTAACTTAGGTTGAGGCGGTGATATTGGCGTGCTTACGCTGGAGAGATCATCGATCTCGTCCTCTATGATGCGCTCAGCGTCCTTGAGATGCTCTTGAGCCTCCTTCACCCATTCCTTCACCTTTTCTATGGCCTCTAACTGTCGCTTCGGATGCGGGTATTCCCCCACCTTAGCGCTTCCCTTTTCGGCCATCTTAGGGGCTGAAGTCTCTGCCTCTGCATCTAAAAACTTCTTTCTAGCAGGCAGAGTCGTAGCACTCTCGGTTTTTAGTGCGACTTTAGATTCCAATCTCTTATTTTTCCACATGCGGCTTTTCTTCCCTATCGAGGCTGCGTCAAGGTTGCTAGGTCCCAGCAGAGAGATGCTGGCCTGCTTCATTTGGGCTCGGATCATGACCCGCAATGGGATAGGTGTGGCCTCCCCATCGAGGTTTTTGACACCAAACAATCCCAATGGGACAGATGGTACGTTGGTTGAGCAAGAAGATGACTTTCGCTTTGGGCAATCTACGAAGAGATGGGTGATTCCACACTCTACGCACCTTTGGTCAGCCTTGTCTCTATTTTGCTGCTCTCTTTCAGGGCAGCACGATGAGACATGACCGGGGTGACCACAAGTCCACCAAGTGATTGGACCTCGTCCTCTAACACCATCACCGGCACGGGTCGATAGTCCATCACTGTACACACATACACACACACACACACATATCTCACTCCTATCTTTAGTTTAGAAAGAAAATTACATGACTTAGATTTTAAGTTAAATTGATACTATATGTAATCTTCAATTTAAAAATTCATGAGATAAGAATTGTGAAAATGTAATGGAAATTCCATTAAATCATTGGTCATTAAGTTCAAAATGGAAAAAAATTACACATTAGGAGAAATATGGACTCTATTTTTTGCCCCTTAAGGAGTGAATAAAGAAATATAGGCCTAACCAATGAGAGAGATGGGATTCTAGATTTATGTAACATGAATCTTCTACCCATATCTTGGCCCAAATCTTCCCTCAGTAATAAAATAAGGGGAAATGTGGGGAATACAATGCTGACACTTTCCTGGAAGTTTGTGACTCGAATTTTCATTTTCTTTTTTTTTTATGTTTGACTTTTCATTTCTCCCATTTTTAGTTTCCCCCTCTTTCTTAGGAGAAACTCAAATTTATCATATCTCTTTCCCCGCTTCTTCTTTCCTGACAAAATCTTACAGCCTCATTGTTGCTTGTCCTATCTGTAACCCTATGAAATTTCATTTCCTCTACACAAACACAGAGGGAGTTTCACATGTTTTATGAGAGCAAAGCTTGTTCTACTAAAGCCCTAAGATTTTCGTTACAAAACTTTACAAGTATATTGTTCTCTTCCATGGATGTTCTATGGTAAAGTTTTATCTCGTTTGGACAAAACCTGTGCAAGTTATGTGCATTCTTTGACATGTAATTTCTTTTGTTTTGGTACTCTAGGAGTCTCTTATAGTCAAGAACAATGATCTTTTGAACACTGAACTTCTTCTTCAATATCTTACAATTTCTTTGTAAACAAAGTTACATATATGTTGTCTTGTTTTTTTGTTGCTCCATGGTTAAATTTTATCTCGTTTGGACAAAATGTATGCAAGCTATATGCATACCGAGTTTTTCTTTTTTTTTTAAACTCCCAAATTCTTCAAGGGTGGAGAACAATGTTATTTTAAAAACTCAACTTCTTCAACATCTTTGGGCTTCTTTGCAAAGAGAGCCACATGTATATTGCCACTTTTTTTGTTGCTCCATGGTGAAGTTTCAACTCATTTGGACAAAGCCTATGTAAGTTATATGTATGCTTTAACTTGATATATCTTTTGTTTTTGTACTCTAGGAATTTGTCAGTGAAGGAACAGTGGTCTTATTATAAGTCAACTTCTTGTTCAATATCACTGGCTTCTTTGTGAAAATAATTACAAGTACAATGTTTTTTTTAAAATATCTCCATTTAAATTTCATTTCATTTGGAGAGAACATTTGCAAATTATACACATGTTGATAGGTAACTTTTCTATTTGGTTATCATAGATGTCTTCACGGAGGAAAAACATCAATAACATACTTGCAGCAAAGGTCTTCAATAGGAAAGATAGTGGCGGTAATTGGATTTGTGATAAGTACTATAAGTTGGATTGGATTTTGATGCACCCAAGTACTCGAGGGAGTTTCAAGGTTAGACGTAGGGATGCTGCAAACCCTAGCAAACATTGGAAATGTAGAATTTTAGAGTTTAGAAAAGTGTTTAATGGAACAAAGTATAGTAATAGAAGTGTTGATCCAACATGTTTATACACACAAACAAATCTTTGTACACAACAAGAACTACATTGTAAATTATAATCAAAACAGTAAGTTTTTAAATTTTATCATTTTTTATTCTTTTACATCATAGTTGTTTTTAAAAATCTTTGTAGTGTTCTAAGTCAATCTTGTTTTACTGACAACTATATATTAATCAACTTTGTATGAATGGTAGAATATGGAATGTTTGAGCAACAAGATATATGTTTGGCATGAAGACATAGGTTCATTGATCTATGATAATAACTCTACAAGTCAACTTGCAACTCAAAATATCTTTATTTATAATTCATTGTATGTAGTAGAAAGCCAGAGATTGCAGCATGTCCCATTGTCGCCACTATCTAGTGGTGAATGGTTGATTGGTAGCTTGGAGTTGCCAGGAGCATGTAAGTCCAATATAAAATCTGACATCAATAGTTCTATGAAACCCACTACAAGATCCAAAGATGTGCATCTTAGTTGATTTATTCCATTCTCATTGTTTGCACATTTGTTTGGTTCATGTGATGTTCTGAAGAAAACAAAGATTACTTATCAATGCAAGTGTCCATCTGAGGAATGGATGAGTCAGCTATTGGGTGAGTATTGGCAAGTCAAAAGAACACATTTTGATAAGACGATTGAATGCAGGGTCAACCAATCTGATCTCACATTCAAGTAAATAGTTTTTACTACTTTGAATGCCTTGATTTAATTGGCATAGATCTTGTTTAGATAAATTGTTGTGTTATTCACATGTACTTACCATTATTTTTGTTTTTATTACAGGTATTTCATCGCTAGACAAACTATATGCATTCATTTTCAATATAGAAGATGGCAAATTTCACGAGGGGAGTGGATAAGCTTGGATCAAGATACCCAAGATGAGACACATACAGCTCTCATAGATGTGGTTATCTTATGGAATGGTCATAATCCTTTTGTGGTCAGCTCAGAGAGCCTTTGGCCCATTTCTTTTCTAAGACAAGAAATCCAATTAATGTCCAATGAGTCCCTCTACAACTTCTATTTCAAGTTAGATAATAGAAAAGTCAGGATTCATAGTGAGCAATCCATGACATGTAAACAATGTGCTTGAGATAGTGGAATCCTTGTAAAATTTTTTAAATAAATAATGAATATAAACTTTTTTTAAACTTTTGAGTACTTTCAAATGAGATAATCTTAGTTTACTATGATCCGAGCATGCAATAATACATACTATAATTACTCAATCATGCTCGTTAAAATCATAATTAAATTGCAAGCTAGAGTTCTATAATATATGCAATATTGTCTTTGCATAATGATATATTGTAGCTCATCTCTTCTACTTATTTCTTAAAATTAAATATTGAATTGGATCCAAGGGATTTTGAAGGTCTTTCAAATTTCTTTTCTTAAAAATTTTCTATATTTTCTATAGTTGGATGTGAATATACTAAGAAATCCAAGTATATTCGAGGATATAATAATGTAGAATGAAGCATTTGTTTGTATGAGTAATTTTAACAGTTACTTTAAAGTATTGAAATAAAGAAACTAAGGTAAGAGTTTTAATTTGAAACTTTAGGATTAAAAAAGAACCTTTATTTAAAACCCTAGATACATAAAAGCTATAATTCCAAACTCATTTTCACTTTCATTCTCTACTTTCCTACACTTGTGCTCTCCTCCCTTCTCTCTTTGTGTGCCATGGCTACCACTCCTGCCTTCACCGCATGGATTAGCTCCACACACTACACACACATAGGAGACCAGATATACCCTAGGTTTTGTGTGACCTTGAGTCTAGAGAGCTCGCTTTCTGTTGTAGACCCTAGCTCTAGTATACTAGCATCATTTTGTGATGCGACGAACCCTCTCACTTGCTTTATTCCAGACTCTACTCTCAGATGGGTCTCCATAGATTTCCTATATAGTTTATGTGCTGGATCAAGCCATGAAAATGTAATAAATCAAGCCCTTGTGCATGTGGGGCAGCATCTCTGTGCCAGAGGAGTGCCCACCTCATCCTAGGACCACGCCACGATGGATCTCATCGAGCGCGATGCAGCATTTTCCATAAATGTTTTATGCACTGAGATATAAGAGGACAATGAGGAAGACATCGACACACCCTCTCAGCCACAACGAGAGTATTTTGAGAGAGAGCCTGAAGAGATCATACTCGATTTGAGAGTAGAGGTAGCACAAAGCTTAGCCATTGTGCACCCACCTCCTTGCCCTGTTGAGATGATGTTGACAAGTGATGAACCACCCCTCACTCCTCTCCATGCTATCATCATCGAGAGGGTGGAATATTTACTTATTCAAGATGTACTAGAAATTTTGGAGCTAAGGGAATAAGAGCTATATTGTATCATGGTGCGTGATGCACTTGATGATTTTATAGATTTTGATATACAAGATGTGCCAACAAATGTTGATGAGGTGACTCAATATGATGGCACGAGTGTCGATGACATCTCTGCCATATAGAGCTGTTGTAGCTAAACCTTTGTTGGGTTTCTCAACCCAATCAGTAAAATTTTTCTTCGTCATTAGGCCAGAGTCTTCTAAGAAGAATTCTTCGCGTAGGGCTTTTTAGAATGCAGCCCAATCCGCATCGTGCTGAAAAAGACCATGGATTCTTTCTTGAAGACCATGCTTGGCTAGTCTGGCCAACTAACGGCTCCATGCATGTTGTGGTACACCAAAAAAGAGCATTTTTTCAACATATAAGCGAATAAAAACAGAGAAAATTTGACCATTAAGTTGTTTTAATTCGCGCCCAACTTCCTCTAGGGCTTTGATAGCTGTGGAATCAATCTTCTCTTCATCTTGCCTTTGCTGTTGTTGTTGCTGTAACATTTGGATTTGTTATTGTTGCAGTATGCAAACCAATTGTTGTAGAGTATCTCCTGAAGAATCCCCCATCTTGGAGTTCTCTTACACCGACCTTCACGTCGGGTTCACCAATGTTGCAATGTGTAGGGTTGAAGGTCACCACAAGGGTTTGGCAAGAGAAGAATGTATGGGGGTTCAAGAGCTTTTACTCCGGAGATGGTAGAGATAAGAGAAAGGTTGAAGGTTTCAAGCCAAGTTCTTGAAGATAAAAGACAATAGGGTGAAGGTAGATTTACGGAGAGGAGTAGACGGAAGAGAAGGGGTTTGAAGAGATTGAAGATGTAGAAGAATGCTCCCAAAAAGAGTTAGAAAATATAGAAGAATACTAACAGAGATGAAGCCTATCAGTTTCTTTCAGCATTATGAGAAAATATAACTCTAATAGACAAAAACATGTACAAAATAATACCTTCTTCTATGTTGCTCAGATCACCAATCTGATGCATCCATTAGCTCCAAAAGGGGGGTTAAATACCAGGACACCTTGCCAAAATTCAGCCAAATCACTCCTTCTTCATCTCCCACTTCAAAGTGTTGTTCACTGCCTGAAAACAACGATTGTGCATCGCGCGATTTCGTCAATCTCTCTTTTTACATAAAATCCTCTCAAATTGGCTGAAAGCTACATGCTTTCTTTTACATGTCATCCTAATCTAGAAGACATCTATAGTTTTATGGATTTTTACAAGAGATAATATCTAGAATATTAAAAATTGACTAAAAACTTGTCCAAAAAAATCTAATATTTTGAACCATGGACACTAACACTAATGCCTAAAGTGGCATTGGCTCTCTAAATCTAAAAGGAAGCCACACTCTAGATTTCTTTACACGGTGTGCGCGCAGCGGCACGACAATGTGATGTCTGTTTTTACCCAAGCTTTGACTATTTCTTCCCCCAAACTTTTTATAGCATTCTTATAGTCTAAACAATAGCTTGCATTGCTCTTGCTTTTTCGCAAGAGTCTTAAGAAGTTTTCAAGCTCCATTTGAACCTTCATACAATTATTTGGTGCTAAAGGATCACTCGGTACATTGATTGTACATTTGCACAATTCTTTCCAGCATTCCCATATTGCATTTTTGTGGGCATTATCAAAGTTGGAGAGACATCTTCTAGCCTCCTTCACCCCTCCCATTGATATAGGGGCTAAGGCATCACTTAATTTTCTAAATTGTTGTATATCTTTTTGAAGTTATACATGGTTCCCATGAAAGCCCATTCTTGAAAGGAGTTCTTCACATTTCTTAATGCAGGCATGTGAAAGTGATCAAGGCTTGATAGAGTAAGCAAATGCAACCTTAGAATCTTATCAAGAATATGGATCTTTACAAGCAATATGTACAAATATACACTCTTTCTAATGGAATTTGAAGGATAGCCTCTCAATTTCTATCTTACAATTCTTTGATGGAATTGCTTTGTAAATGACTTCTTGTTGTACAAAGTCCTAGCTCAACTATTTGCCTTGTCTCTTAATGGTGCAATTTCTATGCTTCTTATGTACCAATCCAAGGAGATCATTCCATCCATACAATGCAAGCATAGATGTGGTGTTGTCGCTCCACCAAAAATCCCAAACTTGCATTTTAAGGCTTTCAAGTCAATGCTTAAATGCCATGCTACTTCAAATGACACAATGCCTTCTACCTCAAGTAGCTTTCCTTTCTCTTGTGACTCTATGATGTTTGGAATGTTTGTGTGACCAAAAAGCCATTTGAGGATCTCACGGCTCTTATTGGGCACTTAAGATATACCTATCCACCATAGATCATTGTTAGATTGAATGTTTTTAACATTTCCTTATGATAGAAAATCCCTTGCACGTTGCAGAGCCTTATCTATGAATGCAATACTTATACATCTCATATTTTCATGTGTTAATATATATGAATCACCTAGTCTCAATACAAATACAAGTCCACCCTCTATATTCTCTATAAGCATAGCATAAGTGTATTGTAGCTTACATGCTCTTCAGATCCACCCGTACATTGTTGAATTCATTATACTAAAAAAAACATATATTTTTTCTTTACCTTTGTAAAATGCATTGAATCTTTGATATTGTTGTAGAAATCTAGGAGCTTTGTGATTGCCATGTTTTGCCTTTGCCTCTCTTATGCAATCATATATAGTCTAGGAAAAACTAAACTACTCTAATGGTGTTGATGAAGGTTCTTCACCACCACCTTATTAATTTATCTATATCCTTGTCCACTTATTGAAGCATTGACACATGCTTCCAAAACTTCCCCAAGTTCAACTATGTTCTAAAAATCCTTACTTAGCTCCTTCCACACATCTCGCAATAGAGAGACGAAAGCCGGGTTCCATAGCAAATTGATAATATCCTCTTTATCTTTGCATGTTATTCACCTCATGAAATGAAAATTCTTGAAGTTAATCCCTATTTTTTTAATTCTTAAATTTCACTTGAAACCCCCACCCTTTGGTGCTAAATTGTCAAGGCTTTTGAAATACCTTTGCATGACCAAGTGATGTTAGTGAGGCTTTCATTTTTCCACGATCCTTTTGTGATTTATTTTGCTCATTGAGCTTCTTCATTTCCTCCTTCATTGTTTTTAACTTTGTATCACCTTGAGCAATCTATTTTCTTATTATCCATACTTTGACTCCTAAGAAGAACGGTAAGTAATTGCCTCAAATTGTGAACCTCACTTACATGTTGCGACTCCAAATAATTACAATATCCTAGCAAGCCATCCTTACCATCTATCATAAACCTGATTGTGTCATGAAGAGTTTGAGATGTGAGTGGTTGACCTCTAATGGATTTGTTAGATATAAGCCTCCATTTACCCACAAAATAAAGGTGATTCTTGCCTTCATTTCTCAAACTTCCAACCTCAACTTCATCCACAAAGCACCTTATGGTTCTTTCCTCTCCATAGATCAATGTGCTTCTTGCTTGTGTTTCTCAACCTTTTGAACTCAACTTCATCCCCAAAGAACCTTATGGTTCTTTTCTCTCCATATGGATTATTTTTCTTCGACATAGATACGAATATATTCGTAAACCAATCCAATTGCAAATGTAAATAGAAGTTACTTTAGCATTCCAATCACCTCAACAAGTTCCTTGTTTTGTCTAATCCAATTGGCACGCTAAGTCTTTTGCTAATAGAACATAAGAATACATGAAAAGCAAAAGAGAAATACGAAAAAAAATAGCAAGAGTAATGGTAAGCACGAATGAAGGTAAGGAGAAAGGCGTGTCACCATGAAAAATGACTTCTAAAACCACTAAGATCTTTACATTCCAATTACCTTTATTAACCTTCTTTCTTCTTGCAATAGGGCATACAAAATGATATCTCAAGCTTCTTCCAATGCATGGGCAAACACAAAGAAGGAGAATGCTAAGAAGAGGAGAAAGGAAAGGAAACAATATACAAAGCAATAAAAGAATATGTGGAATCCAAGGAAAGCCTAGAAAAGTCAAAGAAGTATTTTTATCTCAAAAATTAAATATAATTAGAACTCTAAAAATAGGTATCTAGGGGTTGTTATCAAATTTGTTGGGAGATGTGGTATCAATATCAAGGTCTTAGGCAAAATCTTTGGATATGAGCTTATTAAACACAAAAATAAAAGGAATAGAGAGAAAAGAGAAAGTTGCCACCATTATTTAATACTAGTTTGGTCCTAAAATTAAATAAATAATTTAATAAGGTGTCCCCCTTTTCCTGTTTTTATCTAGTTTGGATATGATTAAGAATTACTTCAAATCCTTACAAGGTCCTTTTGGCCTTAGAATTGGCCTTGATGACATACTACATCAAGGGATGTGACATGGTTTAGGTGCCTTTGGAATAGCTCATGGTATTTCAAGTCAGGAAAAATCATCAAAATTTGGTCAAAAGGGGTTTGGTCCATGTGAATCCTTCTCATAGAGCATGCATTGTTCCCATGGGGAGTGCACTAGGTACATCACCATTGAGCTGCTAGAGCATGATTGTGCATTAGTGATCTACCTACTTGCATTGGATAAACCCATAGAGGATGTCCCCATGGGGAGTACACTAGGTATAGCACCTTTGAGTTAGTAGAGCACGATTGTGCATTAGCGATCTATATCCTTGCATTCAATATATGCATAGAGGAGAAGAGCAACGAAGACATAACTCCAAGGGTTACTACTATCACATATCAGGGAGAAAAGCCAATAAATATTTAAGAGAAACATCAGGTGGTAGGGAAGCAAGGGTTGGCTCTCAAGGTTACATCCTTTTTAGAAGAGCCACAAGTTGACAAACCCAACCTTACATCCTTAACTCCAATTGAAATAGATGGCTCACAATCCTTGCTTATATTAGATGTGCTACACTACTTGGGAATGAAGGAAGAAGAATTGTTATATGTCCTAGCTAGAGATTCAATGAAATACCTATTTGGTTATGATTACATGGATGTGCATCCAATAATGGCAAAAGCCAAAAGATATGATGGCATAAGATTATATACAATGAGTGCTATCATAGTAACACAATAGCACATTACTATGGCTCAGAAAGATTACCTTGTACCAGATATTGAGTATGAAGCACTACAGTGCAATTTGTTTATACCAGGCCCCAATTTCCTACCAAGGAAGCCCAAAGGGGTGTGTCATTGTCAAAAAAGGGAAAAAATATATATTATGAGATGAAAAAGGTGAGATTTTTAATTACCATACACTTTCATGCAACAAAACTTGATTGTAGGATGCATTAGGTCCCCAAGAGTCCAGGAATAAAATCTTGCAACAAAATGATGCATGTAGCTGCCTTGTTCAAAGTCTAGTATTTAGGGCCACTTTTCGTATGTTAAGCATAAACTTATAGTTATATGTTTCAAGAAAAAAAATAAAAAACTTTACTTAAATCAATTAAACTGAGAATATATCAAATAATACTGTATATATATAAATACTCCATTGTTATAGAGTAAACCAAGTTTTGGCTTTCCAATTTATCATGTTGTAGTACTCACGACAAGATCTTGCATCACTTGTGTCCTAAGCCTATGGAGGAGTCTCCTTGCCATGTCAAAGCCAAATAATAAAGTTCATATCTTTGTCAATGATGACTGTAACATGCTTTCCATGGATAGCCCTCAATTATATATCATCAAACAAGTCGATGAGAAACCCCTCTGCTGCCATTTGTAGGGCCTCCATGGCTATAGCAATCCACTTGCGTGGCAATGGACAATTAGTGATTTGTGCCGAATACCTCCCCATCCCAATCAAATTCAAGCTCTATATAATTTTTTGAACCACCTAGAAGGATGTTTTTAAGATAAGGAACTCATAGCCACGTTGGATATGCCTTATCTCCCACAGTGAAATAGTGTTTAATCTCTGTTTCCTCTTCTTCTATGGTGGTCTTTGTACTCTAGGGGGAGACTTGTTGTTGCGCTAGAGGAGGCTCCACATTCTACTCTCCAAACAAGATTTTGGCATGTGGTCTTTGGAGGGAAACAATGAGTGGCTTGCTTGTTATGCAACATGCAAGAAGCTCAAGAACAGCAAGATGGAGGAGAGACAAAGGCTGGGGATGTGAGAATGGAGGAAACAATGAAAGCAAGATGTGAAAAGAAGAAGAAGAATGAACTTTTAAGCCACTTAAACTCCTAAAATAAGTTAATGCAGCTTCATACACATAGTCCATCATGTGATTGTAAATCTATAACGAACTTTGGGAAGGGAGGTATGCAAAAGATCCTTGAAAATCCTGTAATGTAGAATGCATATGCGGTCATAGATGTTGCTTCCTATGGACTTCAAATAGAGAGATCTCTAGTTTCCAATGCATTTAAGAAAGCAAAGTTATGGACCCATACCATGCAAACTACATACAATGGTAGAGTACTAAAGACAAAGCTAAATTATGCAGGTTGGAAAGAAGACTGGGTGGGATTTTCCTATGGATTCCTATTCTATCTATGCTTATTTCGTAAAGTAATAAAACACAAATCTAATAGTGGGAGATCAAAGAAAAAGAGATGATAGGAACCCACGGTCCTCAAACAGGGTTAGTAGAGGGGGTGGCAAGGTAGAGCATGACCATTCTACACCTCCTACTAGACCCAGTCCAGAGTAGAACATAAAATATGTACGAAAGAAGAAATAGCAAAAAAGAAAAGAATCATAAAAATCCAAAGGGAAAGCAACCAATATCTTCTATCTAATATAGAGACGGGGCACAAACCTTTAAAAGGTTTTGAAAGAGAGGACTCTAAACAATAAAATCAAGTTTACATTGAGTGAGATCCTTGGAATAGTTTAAAAATAGTTCCATGAAGAAATTATAGACATTTTGAAAAGAAAGAGACAGTTTGTCAACTTATGTTATAATACAAAGTGAAGAAGAATTAGGTTTACGAGGCATATAGTTGATTTCTAAATATGATGCAGATGCAAAGGCTAGCTATGGGAAGAAGCAAAAGAGTTTATTGTATGCAATGTTAAAGTGAATAGCATTGCAAAGAAGATTGTGATATGTAGTAAAAGCATAAGAAATGTACAACCTATGCACTATAGAGAGAATGAAGTGGCTTCAAGGGTGATACCCAAGAGTCATTATTCCAAGAGCCATTGGGCACATGCTATCACAAAGATTATAGTGAAGGTTGGAGAGCTGGAAACTCCATGTGTGTGCACTGGTAGACAATGGTTCAAATATGAATGATATGGTGAAGAGTATTTATGAGAATGGAAGATGGCCTATGGATGTTGACCATGGATGGTGGGTGAGGGCAACCAACAACTTCTATAGGAGACCTATATACTACATGTCCAAATGTGAAGATTACCATAGGAAATATATAGGATTATCATCATTTCTTTGTGCAAGATTATTCATCATACCTAGTAATCTTAGAGAAGCCATCTATTAATGCATAATGGATGGAGACTAAAGTTTTGGATGATGGTTTTGCCTATGCAAGAATAAAGATGATAATAGAGTAATGCAATTTATGATAGTATGTGTCAATCATGTAAGAAGTATGGATTCATTGAGGAATTACCCACTACCTCCCAATGTCAAAGAGTTTTGGGAGTTAGGTTTTCAGTAAGTGTTGTTGTAATGTGGGACTATGATATTTAATGAGAGGATCAATCTCTCACCTATTGTCGTAGGTGAATATGCTTTTACTTCAGGCTTCATAGGATTCTCAACTACACGTTTTGTGAAATTCTATAGGATTGAAGAGATGAACAAAGCTTCCAAACAGTATATTTGTAGGTAAAAAAGAGTATTAAAAATAGGTTTTATTGCAAGATGATGAAAGGATTATATGAATACATGATGTGATATCTTTTGGAGATACAATTGCAAAGATTTTAGCTATGTTGAAAATAGAGTAGAGTATTGGATCTACCATCATATAAGCAAATTATTTGGATAAGTTTCAAATTATTGCTAAGTTTATGATGCATGAAGATTCATTTGGGAAAAATAGGACTAAAGTCAGAGTTGAGACAAAGTACAAAACAATGGTGGATAAAAAGGTGAAGGTGCTTGTAGTTCTATTGAATCCAAAGAGTGAAGAGTTAATTAAGTTGGTTTCTAAAAAACCAAACCTAATACATCCTAGGAAGATTGGCTATAAATTTACAAAGGAATCTCTTTAAAAACTAAAGATTGCCAGTAAAGAGTTTCTCTTACCAACAAAGAGATAGAGTTTAATAGAGATGTTATCCAAGCATGGCAGGGCATTCCCGTTTTAACCACATGAAACACGATGTGTAGATCCATGAGTGATTTTAACCATATCACACATAACTTGGAATTTGCAACCTATACCAATGCCCAATGCTCACTTTCCCAAAATCATAGATCTATTAAATGTAAGAATAAGAATGGGTATTCTAGAGCCTTTATCCACACCATATTCTAACAAGTGGTTCACAATGCCTAAGAAGAATGGTACACTCAAGTTTATACAAGATCTTCAACCATTAAATAAAGTGACCATCCAAAATGTGGGCACAAGACCAATGGTGGATGAATTTGCAAAAGCATTTTGTAGGCAGAATCATTGAGAGATCTATACTTAGGATGTGACAAGTTACATCTTGCATTGGAGAGCAAAGACTTGACCACAATGAAGACTCCACTTGACTCAGTTCATATGTGTGATTATCAGAGCGAGATACAAACTTTGTGGTTCATATAATGAATGCCATGAACAAGATACTCATGAATTCCAAGTCTGACTTTGCCATTCTTGGATGATGTGTCCATTAAGAGGTGTGGAGAGAAAGAAAATAATGAAGAGCCAAATGAATAGGGTTTGTCAGAAGTTTGTCAAAGATCATATATCAAATTATGAGAAAATTCTTACTAGGTTAGAGGAAGTGAATCTAACCCTCTCAAGTTAGAAATCAGTGTTTGGGGCCAATGAAGTATTGATAGCAGCTCATATATGTGGGCCTTATGGAAGAAGGTCTTCTCCTACAAAAGTGGATGCAATAGAGAACATAGAAGAAATATGATCATCAATGTCTCAAGTCAAAAGGTTTCTTGAAACTTGTGTGTCTTACTTAATCTAAATTCTCCATTTTGCTCACATCGCAAATGACTTGCACTAGTTACTAAGAAAGGGACAAAATTTCTTTTGGGAAAAGAGACATACTAAAGCTATAAGGAAAATGAAGAACCTTTTGAGGACTTCACCAACATTGAGAAAAGAAAAGTGTGCAAATGGGAAGCCTATCATTTTTATAGTGGGCACTATTGAAAAGTAAGCATGGGATTTCTCCTTATACTGGAGAGGATAAGGGTAGCTAGGTGTAAATGGAGTGGAGGACAGGGGAACAACGGGAAACCCTAACCCTAACTTCTCTAGAGGCTATATAAATAGTCTAAAGTACGCACTCACAATAGAGGAGAGTGTACTAGTTGTACCTTGAACAACTGACTAAGCAAGATCTTATTCTTGTACTTGAGCTCTCTCTCTCCCTCTTGTGCACACTCTCTCATGCTTCCAACTTAAATTTGCAACATGATATCAGAGTCATCTCAACTTCCCTCAGCTTCTCTACATCATTAAGTCCACATGAGTCGTCACTTTCTACCTCTCACCTCTTGACCACCATATCCGCAGCCAAACCCACCTCTGATGGAGGACTTGGGGAGAACAAAGGTGGAGGTTTCAGCTCAAGGGTTCTTCTAAGAAACTCTTCTCCAACTCAAGGCGCAGTAGCCCGACACCACAAACCTCCACATTGGCCATGCAGCAGTACGACATTGCTAAAAACGTAGAAATTGGTACAGATTTGCAAGCGGCCCGATTCGAGCTCGACCACAACCAGTATAGGGCACGATTGAGGCAGTCACCATAGGGATTTGAAAGCCCCCCTAGTGGACCATCTCCCTCTAAGAGGGTTTGGAGAAATTCCTCTTGTGTTGGTTGCTATGAGCCAAACCCTAACTATGGGTTTCTGGCAGCCATAGCCAGGAAGCTTCAAGCTCACTCATTTTCATTTTCTCCCAACTTGGGCATTATCAACAGTGATTTTCATCACTGAAAAACACTTGTCAAGATTTTTTACTGCCCTGTGGAGCTTAAATGCAGAGTGCTTCCCAAAAAAAAAAAGAGAAAGAAAGAAAAAAAGAACACAAGAAAAAGAAACAAAAAAGAAAACAGAGAAAAAAAGAAAAGAAAAGAAACGAACGAAAAGATAAGAAGCACCCACGATCACAACACATCACCTAGGGGTCCTCAAATTAGGTACGTCCGGTGACCTTGGTCGACTGGCTCCGTCCCTAGTCCCTTGGCCCTTTAGGATCACCCACAATTGCTCAGGACACATCAAGGGCAGGACATACCTAGGGAGCTTGTCTCGCCTATGGTTAGACCTATCACCCTTCCCACTTCCACAATTCTCTCTTGCACTCTGCCTTACTACCATTATAATCAGTGGTGGTAAGCACCGCACGATTGGCCATGAAAAGTACACCGTCCTCATCAAGCGACTTCAATAGCTTCCAGCTACCAAAAGTGTGGTGTCCCTATATTCAATTATGCTACGTCGTACAGTCACAATGCAAAGGATGTCTCATATACCTTCACATATACTTCTTCTCAACATGGACGACTTTGCTTCATCCACGCATTGTACGAGAAACTAGCCCGCAGTCTTCTAACTACGTAATATCTAAGTATGCACGAGAACTCACATAATATCTGCACCGAAGTATATACACAGTTTGGGTCCTCAAGTGCAAGACAATACTCCAAGCTTATTTAGAGTTCGACCTGTCTCCCAAACTAATCAAAATATGTCTTGTGCACGATAAGAAGACTAGCACTACCCCTTAAGGAGAGACCACATGAGAGGTTTTTCAATTGCAGGTATGGAAGACTACGTAGGTGTTGTTCGCTCTTCATCAAACACTCAACTCTAAATTCCTATCCTTATCACCCTGTAAGCCTGCCCAAAATCATCATGTACAGAATCCCTAAACAAACCGCCACTTGTACTCCATCAGTACAAACCCCTCAAAGAACAGCCCTACCACCAACTCCCATTGCCCTACCACCTACCGCTTAACCCACCAACGTGCCCCCAACGACCTTCCTCCCCACCGCTACCAACACTCCATCATGGCAACCACAGACGTCCTTGCCACCCACATCTTCGGTGCATGCTAATGCCTGCTACCTACGACGGTGAGTGCCATGGGACTGGCACTGGTCTCGAAGGGGGGTAATGTTAACCCCAACACGAAGAAAGCAAAAGGAAATAAAAAAGACGCAGGTCAAAGGCGGAAAAAAGGTAGCCCGACTAAAGAAAGAAGAGGAAAAAAGGCCAAAAGTGCAAGGGCAACCTTAAAAGTCCAAGGGAAATGCAAAAGGGGAAAGGCGCATTTTAAAATACAAAGGCACACCCTGAAATCTTGTAAAAGAGTGCCAGGCGGTGGAAAATCCGAAAAGCTAAAACAAAAGATAAAGACAAAGCCCAAGGCAAAGAGAAACAAAAGACAAAGGTGCACGAGAAAAAGCGTAAGTCAAACTTTTATAAAAGAGCACAAGCGCATCATGGTTTAATTCAAGGAGCGCCGGGGCTCTCACCCGTGCAATTTGTAAATGTAGATGGGCGATGGAAAGGAATCTAGGAAGATAGAAGGACAATGGGAAAAAGGGCCTAGGCTACGGCCGGCCATGTAAAAAAGAGGAAAAGGGGATGACTGTCCAAAAGGGATTTAGGGTTTTGTATATAAAGTTGAAAAGTGAATGAGAAGCTCATTCTTGTGTGTGGCCAAAAGTAGCTCTCCTCTTCTTCTTCTTCTTCTTCTTCTTGCTTGCTTGAGCTTGTGCTTGAGAGAGGGAGTGTGAGAGTGTGAGGGAGTGAGTGTGTGAGGGTGAGGGACCGAGGAGGAGAAGCTCTCCATCTTCTCCTCTCTTCTTCTCTTCCCTTCTCTTCTCTTCTCTTGCTCGCGGCAATGGAACTTGGAGCTTAGAGCTTGAGGATGGAGCTTGCTTGAAGCTTGCATTTGGATCGTGGAGCTACCGGAGTGCGCGGGAGAGGAGGCAACTCGAACGGCACGGAGGTAAGCTCACTACACCCGTAGATATGGATGGCGCGTCGGTTATGTGAGAGGTAGCCATTAGTGCTCGGCTTGGAACACTTGAAACAATAAGCGGTCCGTGGGTCTTGGCGGTTGAGCGAAAGCACCCACATTTTGGTTCCGTTGCCGGGACATACGGATTCAAGCCTTGAGCACTTGCGTGCTTCGAATCGAGCATCAAAGTAAGGGTCTCCCCGAACCGGTGCTTGAGATCGGTAGGAAGTGAGGGGGTTGAAGATGTATTTGATCTCCTTGGCAAGTAGGTTTTTGTTTTGTTTGAGGTTTATGTTGAGAGATGGAGTAGTGTAGGTATTTATTTTGTGATTTGGATGCATTAGAGTAGGAGAAAACAAGGAAAAACAAAGAAAACAAGCACCAAGGTTTACTGTTGCAAAACAGGGCAAAAATCGTGCAAGAATTGGCAAAATGCTTGCTAACGATGCCTAAGATCGGCATGCGAGTGATTGCGGCACCAACACCATGCCCGGGAAGGGGTATAAGAGCCAGGAGGCCAAGGGAGAGCTCATTTGTGACTGTTCAATTTGAGAAAGAGAGAGAGAGAGAGAGAGGGAGCTATTGCACGATCTGCCCAATCTAGCCATTGACAAGCCTACTGCACTAACCAGGTACATAAAACCCTTCCCCTATCATTCTAGATAGGATCTCGAGGTTCGTGCTTGGAATGGTTGAGTAAATCACAAGAATCGAGCAAGATCAGCATTGCGTTGTTTCCGTCGCACCGCATTGGGCATGTCTGAGCGGTCACTTCTGGGCCGAGTCCTAGAATAGGCCCTCGGCCCCTTACCATTCGGCCACTCGGCCTGAAACCCTAGTCGGCCCTCGGACCGGCCCTCGGACCGTCCAAGGCAACTGTCCGAGTCAACCCACTCAGCCATCCGAGTCAAGCTCTTTGCCACGTGGCACATCGACCCTTGGCCACACCCGGAATTCGGCCTTAACCAACTGCCGTTCGGCCCGTCTGAATTACCCTGTCCGACCCTGTCATTCGGCCCGTTCGAATAAAAACCGCCCGAGTCAGATCTGGAGATTCGGCCCTTGACCCCGAGCCATTCGGCCCGTCCGAGTGACCAACTCGGACCCTGCAATTCGGACCAGTTGTCCGAGTGCAACTCTCTGTCAAATCTGTCAGAAATTTGACCCGACCTAGCAATTATGCAGGGGCGTAACTTGTCGAAATCCTTCGGGTGTTCAGAACTTGTTTCTGGCACACATAATAGGAAAAAAACAGTAGTGACAGCCGCTTAGCAGCTAGAGGTAGGCAATTGCGAGACATAGAGACTTAGACGCAAACCGTTGAGTTGCAAAACTTGATTGGCCAAAAACGAACGCTGCAACATATTAGAAAGCCGTTGAACCCCCCAAGATAACCAGAAAATTGACCAACAAACCTATCAGGCCCAAAACGACGCGAGAGTGCATAAGACGCTTGGAAATTAGTTGCCACACTCACCTTGAATTTTTGCACTTGAAGTACACTTAAGGAAACTGAAAGCTAGATTGAGCACAAGCGCATAGGGAAGGACACACACGTTGAGTGGCCATAAATTGAGGATTGTATTTGATAAAGGAACTCACTCAAATAAACCACTCAAGGACCCCACCAGTAGGAGAGGACCCCCGCAGAGCGGACCCTACCCCCTCTGCACCTCCCTCAAGTAGGTTGGGGAGAAAATGCGCGTCGTGATAGGTCCTCCAAGTTGGACCCTAGCGTAGCAATGGCCCTACACGAGCATGGATTCGTCCTAGCAAAAGAGCAACCAAAAGCCCAGGCCCGAGCAGAGACCAACAGAGACCCTAGAACCTCAATAGGCCCATCTAGCCAGCAGGGGCAAAAAGGCCACACCGCAACAACACATGCATGTTGCATTCGGACTGCATCTAGTCAAGGTGGAAAGCAACAACATCAAGCTACAATCGTGAGAATGACTAGATATGACAGTCCTGACAATAGATGCTCCTTGAATAGCACTACACCAACAATCCAAGACATCAGTGGAGAATCCACATCTGATCGTGTAGTTGAGAACTCAAGGGCATTTGTCAAAAGGCTCAAATTTACAAGCCAAGACCCAGAAGACGAAGACATAGTACCACCTGCTTATCTCAGGGTCAAGCTCACCTCGAAAAGAGAGCATACTATCGATGCTCTAATTGATGAAGGAGCAGATTTTAATATCTTGACCTATGAATCATGGACCCTACTAGGCCAACCAGAGCTCACACCGACTAGTGCAACTCTTAGCCCTTATGAGGGACACCCACAAGCACTCATAGGGAAGTGCAAAATCCTTGCGACAATTGAAACGGAAAGCTTGCCTATCCTATTTTATGTTCCTCCAAAAAGTACTAGCTGTGGGAAAGAAACCCTCCTAGGAAGACCCTTCAAAAGGGCGACGAAGTGTGAGGCTGACTATGTAGCACAAAGGATACACTTGACACTACCGGGGGTGAGGATAGTCACCACCTTTAACAAGGGTGACCTCATCAAACCTCGAGGGAAAGGCAAGGACAGTGATGACATAACAGTCAAGCATACAAACGAGGGCAAGGACTTGTGGGAAGAGTTGATACAAGCATAGGTCGAACAACGAGAACTAGTGAGTGAGGCCATGCCTGAAACAAGAAGGTCAAGAGACAATGTCAGGGACGGGCTTTGGACTTACAAATATCGTAGAAGACCCCAAAAGAATCCCAAGCCTTATAGATGCGGGCATCGATGGAGGGTCAGCACAACGCCGCGATGGATATCCAAAGCGTTGCTACATGCTCAGGGGTACTACGCAGGTAACCGAT
Source organism: Lygodium microphyllum (assembly GCF_053477565.2). Lineage (NCBI taxonomy): Eukaryota > Viridiplantae > Streptophyta > Polypodiopsida > Schizaeales > Lygodiaceae > Lygodium > Lygodium microphyllum. Next base: position 102,070,782 of record NC_141155.1, read on the forward strand.
GGATTTGGGTACCAAAATCCCCTGCTAAACCACATCTATCAGCTGAAGGCCGGGGGGCATCAAAGGCAATGAAGCACAGGAGGAAACCTAAGAGAAACTCTAGGTCTCAAGGCAAGAAACCAGACATGATTGCTCAAAGGAAAGAGCTCAGTCTAGCCTGCTAAATAGATAGATGTCATGTGTAGCCATTGAGTGTGTACAACAATCATTAGTGCCCAAGGAGCCGTTGATTTTCCAAAGGGAGAACAAGCCTCATAGACACAACATTGCTCAAGGATCTCTCAACAAATCAAGCACAATCGTCTAATAGCCTCAAGCAAATTATTCAGCCAGCGCCAAGTCCACCTAAGAACCCTAGATCTCCTACATCCTCTTCTTCCAACCGAACACAAGAAGCACAACAGTGGTTGTTAAGGGAAACCGCTCAATTCCAATCTCTATCGCCATCTAAGCTTCCAAATGTCCAAGAGGACGGATATGACGCCATCTGTAACTCTCGACCCAAGGATATGCATGAGCAACCTAATATGACTGGATCAACTCATGCTCGGTCTACACAGATGAGTGCTCAAAGTGCAACAAAAAACGCAACCACTCCCGATCGCCCTAGGGACTTGACACCGCAATCCACCAAGGGTAGCCAGCCCATTAAAAAGGCTGCTACTACTTTCGATCAGGGATCACAGCAGTCGCAGCCTTTAGCTGCGACAACGCCCCTTATGGAATGTGCCCTTAGTAATTTACCTGTGGAGGGGGTGTCGCAACCAAATCCCTCAACAACTCCAGCACTTTCAAAGTGCCTAAAGCCTAGGCTGGAGGAGTTAAACACAAGGGAGTGGGCTAAAAAGCTAGACTCTCCAAAGAGGGAGGTAGTTGTGCTCTCACAACCTAGCAAGGCTATTCAGCAGGCCATGGCCATGTCCCATAAGGACACGCTAGAAAAAGAGAATGTTGAGGCCCAACCAAGCACATCAACGGTTGAACTAGTCTAGGGTCCTGAGTCATTGAGCGATGCACTTTCACTGACCCGGAAAAAGAAGAGAAAACAACAAAGACAACAACAATCACAGGTGATCGTGGACACCAAGAGCATTAAGACCAAGAGTGACGGAGAGCTGGGGAATAAAGCATCAAGTCCATCCACCAATGAATCCATTGATGCCTCCCCTGATAGTGGTGGAACCACAGTCACACCTGTGTGCTCTGAAAAATCAAAGCAGCCGCTGCCATAAACAGTTGCTTCCAACATGCAATCCACTGACAATAAAACTCACATCGATCAATCAAGAGTGGATGCAACGTCGTCACAAAACAGAGTGACAAATCTATACCAATCACATCCAAGAAGAACCATGACAAAATAGTAGCAAAACCTCAGGAAAAACGAACAACCCCTGAGAGCATAAGCAATCCTAGTGTTGACCAATCCTGCTCATCTAGGCCTGAAACCCCACCTAGGCTAAAGCCTAGACAAATTCCTAGAACCTTGCATGAGATGGCGACCGAGCAAGCCCTTGTTGAACATACAGGCATCGCAAAATGCTTATCTGAGTTGGATGCTAAGCTCAAGGTGTTCGCACAAGTCTACGTCCTTGCGGACGTGGGACAATCCCCAAGGAGCAGCTTGGAGATTACTTGCCCTTCCCTCTATCCTGGGAGGAGCAAGAACATCTTAACGAGCACTACGATAGCCTTCTGCATGAACGCATGTGACTCATCACTGACGAGGAAGCCGACGAATTGCGCTTAACTGTCACGTTCAATGAAGTGCTCTGCCGACCGAATCTCGTAGACATAGAGCAACCAAAGCGACTAACAAAGGGCCGAAGTCAATTTGAACAGCGTTAGTGTGAAAACCGCATTGCAATGGCCGAACTAGGGGCTCGGATCATGACAGTCTCTGAGGAGCGATTGGCCAAATGGCGATCTCAAAGAGACCCAACCTATGTGGCACCAACTTCCCTTCGAGTGCTAACTGGCATTTGGGGCACGAACTTAGCTGGAACTAGCCTAGAGAGCCCCTTGATTGATAAGGCTCTCACCGAGGAGGAGTTACACATTGCCAGTAGACTTAGGCAAGGTTCCAGGCTGCTCGATGTGGCAAAATATCTATCGGTACTAAGTAAGCTGCCACGAGTGCTAGATGTGTGTGCCATGCTCCAATACAACCCTGAGTTCTACAATTGGTTCTTATCCTCGTGAAGTAACAATGGATCCAAAAATATGTATATAAATAAACACTGATGTTTGTGTCACCATGTATAAACAATATCGACACACACAAGCAATGGTAGTCAAGCGCAGGAAAAAGAGTTGGGTCGGATAGGCTAAGCTTCTCAAGTCCTCCTCTCATCACGCATTTAAAAGCCGTATGACCATCCCCACCTCCAAGTAAAGGGCATGCAACCCACGTTACTGCCATAGGAAGCCTTGACCAACAACTCTGATGGTGTAGACAGAATATAGTCCCTTTCTATACACCTTCCTCCCTCTCCAATCTATACGTCCGAGGAGGAGCCCTGCCTAAATCCAAGGCCACCAGCCGACGTAACTCGGCGTGAACCAGTTCTGCTAATGGCAGGAGGCTAAATATACTTCACGGGGGCCATCCCTCTACAACAACACTGCATGCCCCAACCCTCCCCTTCTCGTCCTATGCGCTTGATAACCTGCACGATAATTCCTTACATATGAATGGTCTTATCATGTAACGAATCCTAATCCTTCATTCGCATCTTACAGGTCCCCCTACAAAGAAAGCATGGAGAACCAAGGACAGCTAGCTTGCAAGGACGCTCTCCATAGCCGATGGGAACGTGCGGCACGTGCCCCTCCGCCGGTGCGCTACGTGCCCACCCTCAAAAGGTACGCGAAGAAGCGAGGCCCTAAATGACACCGTCCCGGTCGAAGGCCAAAGAATCCCCGGACCAAGAGTATCACGACTCAAAGAAACGCATGGCATGTGGCAACGTCAATTGCACAGACCCCCAACGCACGCTCAAGTACCAGGTGCTCACGAAGTGACAAAGCGGATAGGGATAGGGCAGATTTTAATGAATTGTTTAAAGACATTCTGAAGGTGGCAGCGGCCCGGGACTACACCATTCATGTCCAGGTCGACATGTTCCTCACCCAGCCTCACGGGAGCCCCGCACTAGCACCGCCCCGGTCTCCTATCCAACCGGACTCACTCCACCTCGTACCTATCAACTGAATCCCTGTAACGAACAAGTAGCTCGACAAGTCAGCATGCCAGAACATTTTGTTTTTTGATAAAGGGGCAAGATCCCCACTTGTGCACATCCCCATTACTTCTCGTTAATATATGTGACCTTAACAAGCAATGAAATAGGCATCCTAATGGACATCATAGAATTCTGGAAAATTTCTCTTATCATGGTTACATTTGTTAGATGCACTTAACACAAGCAAGCATATACTCTCACGAAGTGACAAGTGGATGCATGATAGTACATGTCCTTGTGCGAAAGTGCTCAATACCCGATCACTGCAAGACCATTGACCCCACATAGAGCCGCAGCAAAGCCATGCTGCCGAAAGCAAAAAACACCCTTGCCAACCGCCCACATCGCATGGCCGAAAGCATATTCATGGGCTATGCTCTCTTTCTGGGTCAAGCTCTATAGTTGGCTCACAGCAGTCGTTACCTCAATTATATCAACATCGCATGTGTCGCAAGGAGGTTTGCAATATCTCAAGTGTATCTCCCCATCTCAACAACTGCTTCTCTAACAACGAGGCTAGGGCACAATCATCACTGTAATATCTATTTCCTAAGCCTTCGAAGCTTGACATTTTCCAACCCATTGAAAGGCTGATAGCCTCAACATATTGTAATGGTTGTACTCAGGCAAGTCCCAAAAAAAAAAAAAAAAAAAAACACAAGAAAAAGAAACAAAAAAGAAAACAAAGAAAAAAGAAAAGAAAAGAAAAGAAAAGAAACGAACGAAAAGATAAGAAGCACCCACGATCACAACACAGCACCTAGGGGTCCTCAAATTAGGTACGTCCGGTGACCTTGGTTGACTACCTCCGTCCCTAGTCCCCTGGCCCTTTAGCATCACCCACAATTGCTCAGGGCACATCAAGGGCAGGACATACCTAGGGAGCTTGTCTCGCCTATGGTTAGACATATCACCCTGACCCACTTCCACAATTCTCTCTTGCACTCTGCCTTAGTACCATTGCAATCAGTGGTGGTAAGCACCGCACGATTGGCCATGAAAAGTACACCGTCCTCATCAAGCGAGTTTAATAGCTTCCAGCTACTACCAAAAGTGCGGTGTCCCTATATTCAATTATGCTACGTCGTACAGTCACAATGCAAAGGATGTCTCATATACCTTTACGTATACTTCTTCTCAACATGGACGACTTTGCTTCATCCACGCATTGTACGAGAAACTAGCCCGCGGTCTTCTAACTACATAATATCTAAGTATGCACGAGAACTCACATAACATCTGCACCGAAGTATATACACAGTTTGGGTCCTCAAGTGCAGGACAATACTCCAAGCTTGCTTAGAGTTCGACCTGTCTCCCAAACTAATCAAAATATGTCTTGTGCACGATAAGAAGACTAGCACTACCCCTTAAGGAGAGACCACATGAGAGGTTTTCCAATTGCAGGTATGGAAGACTACGCAGGTGTTGTTCGCTCTTCATCAAACACTCAACTCTGAATTCCTATCCTTATCACCCTGTAAGCCTGCCCAGAATCATCATGTACAGAATCCCTAAACAAACCGCCACTTGTACTCCATCAGTACAAACCCCTCAAAGAACAGCCCTACCACCAACTCCCATTGCCCTACCACCTACCGCTTAACCCACCAACGTGCCCCCAACGACCTTCCTCCCCACCGCTACCAACACTCCATCATGGCAACCACAGATGTCCTTGCCACCCACATCTTCGGTGCATGCTAACGCCTGCTACCTACGACGGTGAGTGCCATATGGGACTGGCACTGGTCTCGGAGGGGGGTAATGTTAACCCCAACACGAAGAAAGCAAAAGGAAATAAAAAAGACGCAGGTCAAAGGCGGAAAAAAGGTAGCCCGACTAAAGAAAGAAGAGGAAAAAAGGCCAAAAGTGCAAGGGCAACCTTAAAAGTCCAAGGGAAATGCAAAAGGGAAAAGGCGCATTTTAAAATACAAAGGCGCACCCTGAAATCTTGTAAAAGAGTGCCAGGCAGTGGAAAATCTGGAAAGCTAAAACAGAAGATAAAGACAAAGGCCAAGGCAAAGAGAAACGGAAGACAAAGGTGCACGAGGAAAAGCGTAAGTCAAACTTTTGTAAAAGAGCGCAAGCGCATCATGGTTTAATTCAAGGAGCGCCGGGCTCTCACCCGTGCAATTTGTAAATGTAGACGGGCAATGGAAAGGAATCTAGGAAGATAGAAGGACAATGGGAAAAAGGGCCTAGGCTATGGCCGGCCATGTAAAAAAGAGGAAAAGGGAATGACCGCCCAAAAGGGATTTAGGGTTTTGTATATAAAGTTGAAAAGTGAATGAGAAGCTCATTCTTGTGTGTGGCCAAAAGTAACTCTCCTCTTCTTCTTCTTCTTCTTCTTCTTGCTTGCTTGAGCTTGTGCTTGAGAGAGGGAGTGTGAGAGTGTGAGGGAGTGAGTGTGTGAGGGTGAGGGACCGAGGAGGAGAAGCTCTCCATCTTCTCCTCTCTTCTTCTCTTCCCTTCTCTTCTCTTCTCTTGCTCGCGGCAATGGAGCTTGGAGCTTGGAGCTTGAGGATGGAGCTTGCTTGAAGCTTGCATTTGGATCGTGGAGCTACCGGAGTGCGCGGGAGAGGAGGCAACTCGAACGGCACGGAGGTAAGCTCACTACACCCGTAGATATGGATGGCGCGTCGGTTATGTGAGAGGTAGCCATTAGTGCTCGGCTTGGAACGCTTGAAACAATAAGCGGTCCGTGGGTCTTGGCGGTTGAGCGAAAGCACCCACAGTTGGTATGACAAAGTTATAGTTGAAACAAGTTGCAGCCATCACAAGGCCTACATACAAGAAAACAAATTCACAAAAAGCACTAAAGTAAATAGGAAGAAGACTGATAGATGCTTGTTGGATGCATGTTGTGAGAGATACCATGGAGATTTGGGATTGTTCTACTACTATGATTAATCAAGGAAAAGTCCAATACAATGGATTCTACCTCTTTATGGGCGTCTTAGGCCTAAATGGTCTATCTATAGATAAGCGGCTCTTTTTGAAATAGATCGAAATATATTTTTACCAACAAAAAGGCCTATCTATAGATAAGAGGCTCTTTTTGGAACAGAAGTGAAGATATTTTTACCTACTACTATAGGTGAGGACAAAAAGTATTTAAGTGGTTGTAATTGAAGAGATCTCATAGGATTTTACAAAAGAAAGGGGGCTGAAGCGGTTCCAAGTTATTTTATGCATATCCGGGCTATTTTGTTTGGATATTCTACAATATTTCTAAGTGTTTCCTTTGTATTTGATATGGTATTTACTTAGGGGCTGAAAGGGTGGTGCTAAGCTATCATCTTAGACAAAGTTTGCCTAAGCTATCATCTTAAGCAAAGTGTATTCAACTTGAAGGGATTTATTGCACAAAGTTTTCAAGAGTCATTTAGTTTCTTGTTGGGTTTATCTATTTTTTATGTTCTATAATATATTCAAGGAGTCCTTGTTCTAGTATTTCTTTATGCCTTCTCTTTTCATTGATCCCCGATGGATTTAGGCCTAGACCTTTCCAAACCCCCACATCTGCTCCTAATCCCCTAACATTCTAGGAGCAAACTAAATCAATAGATCCTTGATATCTTCATCCCCAAGCTTTAATTCTCCTAGAGAGTTAGAATCTCATGTTTATGTCATTACACCACCCTACAGTAGACTTGCTTGTGCTAGAATCTCAAGTTTGCATCATCATACCCTCCTATAGTAGACATGCTTATGCACCTCAACTCAATATCTTCATCCCTAAGCTTTAATTCTCCTCAAGAGCTAGAATCTCATGTTTATGTCATTACACCACCCTATAGCAGACTTTCTTGTGCTAGAATCTCAAGTTTGTGTCATCATACCCTCCTACAGTAGACATGCTTATGCACCTTGACTCCTAGTCCCCTATCATTCTATGAGCAAACTGACACCTTAGGGTTATCTTTGCTTATTTTCAAATGGCCACCTGCATCATCAAATAGGTAATTAATACCATCAATAGGAGCATAAAAATTGCAATCAACAAGAGGACTACAAGCAAGCTTACTGAGTGAGATTCTTCCTCCCACCTTCAATTGCTTCTCTTTACACGCTTGGCTCTTGGGGCGTGTATTGTCCTACAACATAGCCTTAGCAAGTATGGTGTCCTTTTGCAAAACTTGCTATGCCTTTGATTTCTAAGTGGATGTCTATAATAGGACTTGTGATTTTGGACGCTCCTTGCCACCACCATTAGGTGGTGGTTGCTTAACCTTATCCATGGCACAAGGTTTGGCTTTCTCTTTTTGTCATACAAGGGGCAAGTTACCTTTCTATTTCAACTTTTCAATTTTTGTCTCCTGCTCATGAGCCTTCTTGGAGCAAACTCGAGCAAAATAACCATTAGCCTTGCAATAGTAGTAATCATCAAGGAAATTGAGAAGCACACCTCCAACATCACTTCGAATCCTTGGGGATCAATGGCATCAAGCACCTCAGGAGGCTCATTCCTACAATCCCATAGTATGCATGCTTTTTCCTATGCTTTGAGCTTCCATGAAGGGAAAGGCCACTAATGGGACATAGAATACCTTTCAAAGGTCTTTGAGCCAACTTCTCCACCTTGTTGCCCAATCAAACGAGTAGCTCAATTCAAGATATCCACATGAGTCACTCATGCTGAAGTACCCCTTCATCCAAGAAGGAAGAGCACAATAGCAATGTGTAAACAAGGTTACCCTAAAACTTGACAATAGAAGGAAGGACCCAATCATATTGCACCCTCAAGAAGTAGAAACCTTTTCCAAAAAGCTTAGGATAGCTAGGCTAGTATAAGGTCACCATGACTTTTCACACTTTTGCATTGCAACAATATGTCAAACCATCGAACCATTACCACATGCATAGAAATCCTTATTCACTTCTTTCAAGAAATTTTGTTTATGCAATCAATACTTGCAAATACTCATCAGTACTACTACTCTTTTCCATTGTGCCAAAAGGTGATATATAGAGAGAAGGTTGCAAAATAGACCAACCACAACAAAGCAAGCCTTGCTCTAATTGGTTGTTGGTTGAAAAGGTAAGAGAAGACTAGTGAAGTGATTTTTAATTGAGGGTATTCCTAACCTACTTCTAAGGGTCGAACTATTACTAGCTCCTCTACCCTAAATTGTACAAGAGTGGCTCTCCCTTTGAAGGTGGCCTCAAACCACCAGTCAAACTCATCCTTTAAGGGAGGACAACAAACAAATAAAAATGCATCCCAAAAGTGACCATATCAACATACCTTTGTCTGACATACTCTAGTGCAAAGGATATTGTGGCTTTGTGGATCCTTTTGCCAACTTTGACCAACAACACCTTCCTAGCCTCATTGTACTACCTTTGATCGAAAATCAATTGCTTCTTAGTAGCTTGCAAGTCAATATCAAATCTTGGCCACTTGTGAGTGTGGGTAGCCCATGCACATTGCATCAAACATCAAATTAGAAGCTCTCTCTAATTCATTGTTGCATCTTCACCTCTAACATGGGTCAATACTACTTACATGTAAAGGATATGGTGGCTATGGTGGGGCTTTGTGATAACTTTTACAAACCTCAACCAACAACACCTTCCTAGCTAGCTTGCATGTCAACACTAAAGGCATTGGCCACTTGCAAGTAAGCCAACACACATCATATCAAACATCAAATCAGAAGCTCTCTTTTGCTCATTCTCGCATCTCTAGAAAAATACCTCCAAGATTGCTCACTATTACTTGCAAGCAAATTGACTATTAATGATGCTCCATTCATCCACATCAACTCTCAACCAAGGTCGTTGATACCTTGGCCACTTGCAAGTAAGCCCACACACATCAAATCAAAGGCTCTCTTCTGCCCATTCTTGCATCTCTCCAAAATACCTCCTAGATGGCTCACTACTGCTTGCAAGCAAAGTCACTATATTAATGATAGTTAATATACTCCACTCGTCCACATTGACTCTCAACCGAGGTCTTTTAAATTGTGGTGGACCTTAGAATGGGTGGATGGCTATGCAAGATACAAATATAGATATTGACATAGATATGGATAGACATAAATATAGATATAGATATTTAGCACCTACTCATCCAATATTCTCTAACATTTCAATCGAATTTCTCCCTTTTCAAGAAAATTACATTTTGCAATGGCCTTAACCTTTAGTATTCTCTGACATTTCAATCGAATTTCTCCCTTTTCAAGAAAATTACATTTTGCAATGGCCTTCCTTTAGTAAAACGAACAAAAGTGTACTTTAGCGTGCCCTACAACATTGCCATTTTGTTTCTAAGAAGAGCTCCTAGCTCTAAGGGCGCTCTCAACATTTTGCTTCTCTACATTTTGCTTTTGAGGGAAAGAAAGTTTAGATAAAATAGTGAACTTTAAGCCTCTTACCAAGTCTGAAAGCGCTGTCAAGCGATGCTAACAAAACAAATCAGAGGGAAAGGAGATAATGACAAGCATTGTAAACTAGCATATGTCGGCTATAGCCTATGCACTGTCAAGCAATGCTCACAAAACAAATTAGAGGGAATCAAGGACATGCTCATAGTTTTCTGTCCTAGCTACAGTAGGATATGATTTTCTGAATTTCGGGAGTCCCGAGGTACATGAACCATTAACAAATGTGATCTTAACAGATGGACACACTCCAGGCATCGCCTCGTAACTTCATAGATCTCTCTCTCTAGTGACTGATTCAAACAACTAGTGTTTTGATTTCAAAAAATGACTTGTATACATGCAATGTACAGACACACAATGGAGTGTGCGTATCAACCCATTTACAGAGGACTTCCCCCAAGGTAAGGGTAGGTGCACTTTATTATCAGCTACCATATGAATAAAAGAATCACTGAAAAACAGATCAACAAATCCAAAACCTTTCAGAGGGCAAGGTTACTGCGGATTGAGTTCCAATCAAGTTGCCATGGCCTTCTGGTGGTGGGAGGAGCAAACGCTAGTTCAAACATCTCTTTAGAAGCAGTTCTGCCTGGTTCCCAGAAACCCACAACTCTAGCAATTAGTATGGCACTCTCTTGAATGTGCAGTAGATCCCTGGTATCCGTCCACACCTTGTATGCCACTTGGAGCTTCCTTTGCTTGGACTCCAGAGCAACACCCCACTGCTGGTAAACCTCCTCTCTCTCCTCTGCTGTCAATCTTGTCCTCATCCTCTTGGCTAGCTGCTCTCTCTCTCTTTTCAAAGCTCTACAGCTGCATACAGTCTTAAACCATCAAACGCTTTCAAAGCTCTACAGCTGGAATCAATACAACTTCCACCTAAACCATCGAACAAAAGTTTTCTATGTTTCCCGTCTGAATTGCAACTTCAATTAGCTTTCAAGTTTATTTAGGCCTTAAAACAATCGAAATATCATTCACCATTAGCCAATGTTATAAGACAGTAGCAATGCTATCTATCAATCAGACCACCAGCCAGCAATTCTATGGACCCTATCCGAACACCATTCATTGACAGCCAATATCATAAGACAGCACAGCAGCAATGCAATGAACCTATCAATCATACCACTAGTCAGCAATGTTATGGACCATTTAAAGCTAGCATAGTTCACCCAGCTCACCGACCAAGTGCATATACAGTCAAAGTGGCAACATCGATGCTCGCATAGTTCATCCGGCTCACCGATCAAATACAAATACAGTCAAAGTGGCAACCAACATTTGTACGGATTTGGAGATCTTTCAAGGAAGGAAAGTCCGAACCCATTTTACACAAATGATTAGAAAGTTTTAACATACCATCCATAGAGATAGAGATTGGTTACGGATTTGCATTTACCTCGCTGCAAGGCTGGTCGCTGATTCCTCTTCCTCAACTCCACCCTCAGGATTCAGTAAGCTTGTTTCAGCAAAATGCTCCTGCAACCATGTTAGCCTTCGAAGCTCCACTTCCATGTACACCTCATCAGCAGGATCTCCCTTGAACAGTAAATAGAACTGAGACCGATGAATAATGGAAACTTGACAGATATCCCAAAGCTCTATTATTTGCATTCTTTGCTTATGGAACAAAGACAGCCAGCTCTCCTGGGATCGTGGTATGCATGATGATGTCACTTCGTCTTCTTCAACGTCACTTCCATTCGCCTCCAGTTCCAACACCTAGTGGCAACAATGGCAAAGGTTTAATCGTCCGTCCCCATACGCACTTAAAATAATTCCCCTAAAGATATCAGAATGAACAGCCCAATACGAAATCAAATTGGTCAATAACATTATTTTCTATGTCATGGCGTATCAGTTGAATTTGCTCTAACAATGGACCACAGCACACGTAAACAAACATAACTCACCTGACAAACTAGCAGCTGTTTCTGGTACTGCAACTTAGCCACCCTTTCCTTTAATTCTGTGACATAGGCTCTTATGCTTCTGATATTTTCTTCCGCTGCTGTCTTGAACATGCTCTGCATCTTTTTTATGTCTAATGAGTTGTTTCTTTGGTGCATAGGTGTGCTTGTTTTGGAAGCCACGTCTGTTGTTTCCAAATCTACTTTCTTCTTATACATGGCCTGGTTTTGACTTCCTGGGGCTAAGGAAGATCGGTGATCCCTAGTGCTTGGAGGGTTATTCTCATTGTTATCAAACAGAAGGCTTTGTTTAGCACGTGGAGACCGTGGAGAATCCAAAGCCAAAGTTCGTTTGGTATTGCTGTGTCCTGTAGACAAAGGTGTAGTGGATTTTTTCCTACCAGAAGTTGGTGTCCTAGCTTTTACTGGAGAGGATTCTTCTGATGGCCCTTTGGAGTTTATAACTAGATTATCAATAGACTTCTGTACACTTTCAAGCTGCTCTTCCAAAGTAGCAATGGTGGTGTCAGCAACACTTTTGTCTGCATCTCCAATAGCCTGAAGCCTGCCTATTTCCTTTCTGAGGGAGGTGCTAAGGCTCCCAGCAACAAAGCTGCTAACTGGTACTGACCCTTCTGCTCCTGTTTTGCTTGCTTTCAGAGCATGCAAGTTCTTAATTTCTGCCTGAAGCTTTGCTATTGTTGCCGCAGCTTCTTGATTCATTCCAGCTTGAGCTAGCCGTAAGCATTCAACCTCTTTCTGTAAAGCTTCCAAGGCTCTATTTGCATCTTCCCCTAGCTCATCCTGCAGGTGTTCGAGTTTTCTTATCTCTTGAACAAGCATTAGTGAAGCAGTGGTGGATTGACGCATAGATTGCCTGCTCGCAGATGGGCTCTTATGCCTTGCATTGGACAGGCAATCTCCATCTTTTGACAGGGTCATGCTCTTGGCAGTTCTTTCTGGAGTGTAGGGAGATAACTCAAGTGAATACGGGGATGATGCTTGATCCTGTGATGAAGGCAACAACATTCAAGAGTCAATGTTCGCTTGTGTTTGTGAGCCAAGAACTAGTATTAACAATCTGACATAGAAAATTTGTCAGTACTACCATGTGTTTTACTGCTTCATCGTGTGCAATTTTTCTTATAAGCTCATCTAGCCTGGCCTGTGCAAGATCTCGCTGCACATGCAACTCTTGCATCGCGGATCGAAGCTGCACAGCAAAAGAGAGGTTTGTCTACGTGAACATACAAAGGAAAATTGAACTTCCTTGCAGCCCCAAGTATTCACAACATTAACCTGCTGGATCTCAGCATCTTTCTCATGTAACAAGGCTTCAGCATTTGGGACACACGGAAGTATGATCTCAGGAACCTTAAGTTCAGCTTCCAACCGAGCCACCTCCCTTTGAAGTTGCTTCACCAGCGCCTTGTCCGAAACCACCTGGGTATAACAACAAATACAGCATTTTGAGACGTCGGCAATTCAAAACCATTATAGTTCAGACCATAGATTAGGGTTCCAGCCTGGTCAGTACCACATTGATATGGGCAGTATTAGTGACCTCCTTGGCCTGGGTGGCAAAAAACAGTGTATTTCTTGATTGTTCTACATGACTTCTGGCGGGACTCATTGTGCAGATTATTGCTGTTCGAGCGTTTCCTCCAAGAGAGTTTTGCAGGATTCGGGTGAGCTTTGAATCTCGGTAAGGAAGGTGTCCACTCTTTGTTCTACCCTGCCCACTGTACAACTAACTGTTAGATGCCTTTTCAATAATCCATCAAAATATCAATGATGCTACTAGATGGAATCTCACACGTTACCTAAGTTTTCTGATTATTGTGGTTAAAGTAAGCAGACTTCGATTTATGTGACAACCTTCTTTCAGTCTGGTCCCTTCTGAAAGTGTTTGTGAGGCACGTTCACTTCCTGCTAAATCCACAAAATTCTGTGCTAAACCAAGAACATGTTAAGTTTAGGTTGTAGGAATCAAATCATCCTCCTTGAGCTGAAAACAGGGTGACAAGAGTTGCCTACCAGTGTTGCAACCAGGGAATTCACAAGGCGACCGTCCATGGCATTTCGAGGAAAACTCTCCACTGTCTGTAAATGAGAGAATTTTATGCAATTAATTGTTCAAGGTGAAGATCGTCAGAAGAATTGCTAATGCAGTGGGAAGGGCACTGACCAATCTGATGATTTGATGGGATCTTGAGCTCGTGTCATTCAACATAGTTTCCCCCACCTGCCGCTGGGCTGTAACACAAATCACACAAGCATTACTGGTTAGACCAGGAGTTAGCACAAGTATTAAAGAGTTCATTGACTAATAACTTCATTTTACCCTCAATAAGTTTCAGAATTTTCTTCAGATGGTTGCTGTCCTTGACGGTCTCTTCCACAAGCCTTTCTACAATTGTTCCTTTCTGCATTAGAACCATCGAGTGTTCATCATAAGCTAATATTGTCTGTCCTCAATAGACTACACTTTTCAAATATTTGCACAGCCGTTCGAAGATGGCATCAGCTTGAAATTATCCACACCTCTGGGTCATCCATAAGTCGAAGAGGACCACTTTCAGCGTTTAGCAAATCTCTCACTACCTCATTGTAGATCTCTAGTGCAGAGACCTTCAGCACAAAATCCCGTTCACTGTGCTGAACACCACAGCAGACCCCGTACTCCCGTTAGTAGGGCATATATGTGTGCATACAAAATCATTAGCACGTTCAACAAAAGTAAAAGAACTAAAAAGGTATGCCGTTTGCCTGGTCGATGTAGCAGTAAATGTCATGAACCGCATTTTCTGTTATCCCATTCATTGTGAAGGTCTTTCCACTGCTAGTTTGTCCATAGGCAAAAATTGTAGCTGCAAGTGATGAACAGAGGGAGTCTCTTTCAGGAGTCATGTACAAGATGATATGAGACCATGCCATGAAGTTTCAGGCATCCTGTGGTGCTTACCATTAAGGCCTGTGAGAGCAGAAAGGGCAACATCTTTAGCACCTTCCTCATAGACATGTTCAGTGGCAGAGTCTGGACCAAACACGCGATCTGCAGATGAAAGATTTCAATCAAGTTTCGTATCTCAACCAATAATTCAATAAGAATCCATGTTTCTATCGATGCTTCTGATTTTCCAAAACAATACTAAGCTCGTTCAGTCACGAAGATTGCCTCAAGCGGAAAGAAATTGCAGTATGCAGGAGCCACAGGCGATAGGTTACAGAAGTGAATTGCTACATGTGAGATGTGGTGAAAGCAAGTTCATACCAAAAGTGTAGGACTTTAGTTGAGGGGAACGATCAGGATAAAGCTGCTGCTTGGAGATGATGGTTTTGGAGTCCACACAGTCCCAAGCAGACAAGTCCTGCTGCGCAATCTCACGGGAGCTGAGCGGCCGGACACGGACAGTCACAAGTATCTTCTCTCTCCGTCTCTGATGAAGAGCAGAAGGGGATGGAGATTGGATGGCGTGGTCACCTGCACTACTTTTGGATGCTGCAGCCGGGGTGTGCATGATGGCTGCAAGGAACGGAATCCTAGCACATGAAGGGAATGGTCCCGAAGATCGCTCTTGCTGATGGCCTCTTGTTTCTCTTTTGCTCTCCCTCTGGTTCTGCTTCCTCTTGTCTGATTCTTATTCCTCTTATCTCGGCTATGGGGGAAGCTTTGATGGAAGCCTTCTCCTGAAGGATTGGGAGGGAGAAGGCCTCCTCTCGTCCTTTTCCCCTCTCTCTCCCTGATTCTCCCTCCTCTTGTCTCGGCTATGGCGGAAATTCTGATGGACGTCTGTCTGGTGAACGATAGCAAGCACAGGAGTGTCCTGATGGATGGTGTGATTCTCCCTCTCTCTCTCTCTCTCTCTCTCTCTCTCTCTCTCTCTGTGTGCCAAGCGGAAGTTCGCACGATGGCGTGACCTCTATTCGAAATGCTATTTTCAAACGTTTCCTTCTAACGGCTACAGCCTACGAGTCAAACTGACGAAAGAGAAGATGTCTTGTAAGTTTGCAATTTTGCAGGCGCACGCACACGAGTCTATTGCTCCCATCACTCGGCCACATTAGGGGGGGGATTTTCCTTTCTTTTTACACATCTATTATCTATTAAACTTATAATAATTGACTAATGACTAATATATCTAAATTGATACCGAACTTAGGTGCCACTTATACAACGATCCCAAATCTTATCAAATGCTGCCACACGACAACAATCCCCATTCTACCTTCTTCAACCAAAAGTTTGTAGAAGGTCTCTCTTCGCGAGAGTCAATGACACACGCTGCAAGTTGTACCTCTTCCTAGAGACGTAGATCCCTCTTGCTATTTGATTCTTATCCCCTAATTGGTCCTTCTCTTTCTTCACTATTGCAACAAAGACTTGCAAGTGTAAGAAGCTAGGAATACATGTGTTAGTGAGAGAGAGTTACTAATAATACCTTGTCACACTGATATAGGTATAAAATATGCGACATGTAATTTTTGGCATCTTTTATCATAATACATTTATTGTCTATCATCTCACCTGCTTGTACTCAACTTTCATGGCTTCTCTCTCTTATTTTCTATCTTTTTAGTATTTCTCTCTCCTCATCACTCTTTCTCTCTCCTCTTTTCTCTCTCGTTTGCCCTTCTTACTCCCGCCTCTCAACCCTCTCATTGATAAGTGGTATCAAAGCATTGGTCTTTAATCCATTTGGTATAATCTTTTCTTGGATTCCCTTCTCAGTCTTGTTACTTCTTGGTTGCTTAAGAACAAGTTGTACGTTGGAAAAAACGGACAAGTGTAGTGACCAAGGAGACCAAGGACAACTAGTCAGAGTTAACTGGAGTACTTGAAGGCAAATTTGGAGGCATCTTGGACAAAATAGCAAGTCATGCATCAATAACACGCTACTTTGGAGGTAAAATTGTTAAAGATAGGGTAAATAGAGTTAGTCTTGGTTAGAACTTTAGTTACTGTTTTAGACATACTTTCTTTTTCTTTCTTTTCAAGCTTTTGGCTGAAGCTCTCATGGTGGACAGTAAAGATTCTGAAAGCATGGGCAATGAATCTTTATCTCTTGGTGACCATTTCAACAACCAAACTTAGAGGCACGACACATAGGAGACACCCAGATCAACATCCAAAATTTGTGTTGTATTTTGCGTTGAATTCCCTACTTATTTTCTCCAACTGATACAGTCAATAATCTCTCCCCTTTTGCTTGCCTACTGCTTGGATAAGTTTGCTATGTCATTCCCAACAAGAATACACACTTCTTAACCTCTAAACTTCATTCTCTTGGTTGAAATCCCTAATATATAGCAGTGCAACCATAGCCACAAGCCTAGAAGCTTCAATTTCTTCAATATTTGGCATTTCTCGATCTTCAAGGCTTCTCTACCATCATTTTGGAGCATGGTAGACTTCAAGTTTGAAGGCATTTCTAAGATTTCAACATATTGAGCCTCTTGAAGCTCATATTAGAGATTTATTTTGGGGCTTTTCTTCAAGAAACTCGAGTCTTCAACATTTAAGTGTTCAAGCATTCTTCATAGATTCAATCTTATTCAAGCATGTATGGGCCAATTTTATGGATCCTTAGAGCTTCATGAGAATTCATAGTGGATTATGGAAGCTTCTTCAAATATTGGACTGAAGCTTGCATCAATCATCTTCTTCAAGCTTGATCAAGGTATTTCAGTTACTTAATCTCTAAAGTCTCTCAATATCCACTTCCTTTTAAGCTTTTTCACTTGTTGATGGCACATTATTGGTCAACTAATTCTTTGAATTGATCAATAGATCAGATATTAATGCTCTTCTCATTGATCATAACATATTTCATTGAATTTGAACATTCATTTTAGTCCTAGTTCATCATGGGTAGCATTTACAATGTCTTGATGCATAATCGTGATTTGGTTGAATGATTTTATTTGCCCAATATTGAAATATTGTAAAGGGTAAGTACTAGAAATCACTAAGTCGCTGAATTGCATTGGTAAGACCCTTAACCAACACTTATTTCTTCATTCCAATCTTTCATTGATCAACCATACATATCATTGAAAGCTGAAAGAAATTTCTAGTTATGCATTTCATCCTTGATTGATTAATTAAAATGCTACTGCCATATTAATATTCTCACCAAGGAAAAAGATGGATGCCAAGGGAGATAGTGGGATAATAAAGAGGTTACCCTCCCCTACTATTAAAGATCCCAAAGTGGTGCAACCAACCAACTGGGGGGAAACTTTGCTCACCTCTTAGTGATTCGAAGTCTATGTAGGGAGCTTGACATGTCGTTATATACCTCACCGTAGGTACCATGAGTGAATTTCTTGAAGTCATAAAGATCTTAGTTGGATAGCATTGTTTGGGACTCCATTGATCAGCCAAATGGATTATACAGGTTAAATTACAAGTTTGCTATAAGAGGAATTTCAGCCATTATACTCCCTAGAGCAGGGTCAAGTGCATTCATTGGAGATAAAGCATTTGGGCCTTCATTTGGCTAAATTTCAAGTCATTTATAAGTGTTACAGGTCATTCTAGGTCTTACACAGGATATTACACTCAAACACTAAATTGGGATCACTCTTGGAAGGCTTTTTACTTGGTTACAAGTGTTACAAAGTAATTGAGAGAATTTATAAGACCTTTATAGGATATTGCGGGTTGTATTCAACTCCCATAGGTCATACACAGGGTATCATAGGTTTGGAAAACCTTATCGTTGACTTAGGAGAGGTGGATACACTAAAACATTGTTTTTACAAGGTGCATGAATGTTCTTGACAGTAGCAAGAGAATATTCTCAAAATATTTTGTTTTGAACTTGAGTATTATAGCTTATCCTAAAGATGTTGCACATATCAAATGCAAGGCTTGCATGTAGTGAGCAAGAGAAGCTATCCCTCACTCTCTTTTACCCATAAAAATGAAAGCATGACTCATAAAACTCAAAATAGACTTAAAAAAGACTAAAGCCAAATTGAGCAACACCCTAATGGGTGCAATCTCCCCCCATACATGGAGTGGGCATCTTCTCCGTGATGTATTTATAATTTAAAAATGAAACTTGCTTTGCCCAAAGATAGGCCCTTTACAATCACTCTTTTCATAAAAGAGTTTGAGTTCACTGAATAGATGGTTGCAATCAGTTGCACAACTCACAACTCTTGAGAGTCATAAAATAATTCTAAAATATCTTTAATATATCTTCTAAAGTCTCAAATATTTACAAAGAGGATGTGCACTCACCTTAGAATAAATGGCAGTGTATCTATTTAAATAATTCAATGAATAAGTCTATGGAATAAATTGCACTTACTGCATGTATCCAATTCATCTTGCTTTGCACATCAACTGCCAAAAATTTTAAAAATCATGTTAGAAAAATAATTAATTGAATAAATGCAACTAGCCATAATAAATAAAATAATCATTCAAATTTTATTAAATAATTAAATCACGTAGACATTAGCACTTGAGATATAAATATTGTGACATCATCCACATATGACTTTACCCGCATTTACACTTGCAAGTCTCACACCCAAAAAGGAAAAGTGTCCCCAACGACCTTCCGCCAAGACAAAAAGTAATTCACTCTTAGGAATGTGCCCCATGCTAATGGAAAACCATTCAAGGTACTCAGTCTGTCAACATGCACACAATAGAGAACCATTGAAGGAACTCGTCCCCTCATGTAGGTGCCACCTGGTAACATATCCCCTAGGGTGGGATAGCAATTGCCCTCAATTGTTATTGGCTAGATGTGGAGGCAATAAATGTGGAGAGAAAACTAAAGCACGTGCAATAATCCATTGACCTTCCTCAATAGGATGGTTTTGAAAATTTTACAAGATAGAGAGAATAAGTATTTCTAGTCTGGGTATTCATATAATCAGTATCAATAATAAATTCAAGAATTAAAAGCTCATGATCATCTTCAAGCAACAATGGAGAATCATACACAAGATAGGTAGGCAATGATCCTTTCAATGGATGGAGAAGACTAATATGAATGGTGTTATGAATTTTTCAATGTGCAAACATTTCTAATCTAAAAGCATTAGCATTGATACAATGAATAATTTTAGATGGTCCATAAAATCTAGGTGCAAGTTTAAAATTAAGATTCTTCTCAACACTATGCAATCTACATTTCTCAATTTGCAACCACTTCTTTAAAAAGCATAGCTCGGTGTTCCTTATTAGCTTACTTAGCATAGGATTGTTGGGCCTTAGTAACCAATTGCTTAATTTGTTAAAAAATAGCGGATATAAGTATGTACCCAATCATCACAACTTAAATGAAAGATTGGTGTTGGCATTTTATGAAGAATTCATTGGCAAATCAATAATAAAATCCATTGAGATTTGTTCCCAAGGTGAGTTAGAAATAGCTGAAGGCATTAACAAACCATATTGCTTACCATGAGGTCTTTTAATTATTTGGCAAACAAGACATTTGGAAACAAAGGAAAAAACATCTTGATTCATGTGAGGCTAATTTGCAAATTACAAAGAGTAGAAATGATGCCATGATGACCCATATAAAGTGGATCATTAACTTCTTCGAGAACAAAATGGCGAAAAGGGTGAGTAACACACAAATATTTCTCATAAAATAGGAATCTCTCAATGGATAGAAGAAATATTAACAAGAATCCATTGATTTTGAGGCAAATTCAACCAAGTATCATGAAAATCAGAGTCATGCAAATAAGTATTTTTCATAGCAACTAATGAAGATATAAAAAACATAGAAGTATTATTTACAGAGACGGTCTACAACTTAATGCATCAAGCTTTAATATTTTCTTTACCAAGTTGATACTAGATTAAAGGATGGAAAGGCTGAATGAAAGATGCCCATTGAATATACCTATCCAAAATTTGTGGCGGTTGAGAAAGAAGGTGTTTGATACTTTGTTGATCTATCTTAATCATAAATTTTGACCCCATTAAATAATATTTTTATATTTGTAATGCTTGTACTACAGCTAAAAGTTCCTTATCAGATGTATTATACTTAAGTTCAAAGGGTTTCAATTTACAGCTAAAGCATGCAATTGGATGGTCATCTTGCATCAATATGGTAGTAATGCTAGAACCACTAGCATCAATAATGATTAGAAAGAATGGTCTACTGAAATCAAGGAGTTGTAAAATAGGTGCATGAGTTAATTCATGCTTTAGTAAATCAAAGAATCATTGTTGGTTATTGCCCCAATGAATTACAAAACCTTTCTTTAATAACAAAGTTAATGGTGGCAAAACAAGTAATGAAAAGTTTCTAACAAATTTACAATAAAATTTTTCTAAGCCTAAAAATGAGCAGACTTCATGTGCATTTTTGGATTAGGCTATGTATTAATAGTCTCAATTTTATGTGGATGAACTTGTATTCCTTTAGCAGACACAATATGACCTAAATAATCAATTTCTGTTTAAAAGAAAGTACTCTTTTCTAGGTTAGCAAAAAGATGATTTTGTTTTAGTAAACTAACGACTAAAGATAAACGATTTTCATATTCTCTTTTAGTTTTACTAAAAGCAAGGATATCATCGAAAAAGATAATAACACAATGTTGAAAATTTAGAAATATTCAATTCATTGTCCTATTGAAAGTGGTAAGTGCATTAGTAAGGCCGAAGGGCATTACTAAAAATTCATAGTGGCCAAATTGGGTCCTAAAGGCAGTTTTATAAATGTCAAGTGTAGCCATGCAGACTTGATGATAGCCAAACTTAAGGTCAATTTTACTAAACATAGTAGCACCTTGCAATTTGTCTAACAGGTCATCTACACAAGAAATTGGATGTTGATTTTTAATAGTAATTTTATTTAGAGCTCTGTAATCTATGCACATACAATAGGTTTGATTATTTTTCTTTACTAAAAGAACGGGAGCTCCAAAAGGTGAACTGCTAGGTTAGATTAATTTTCTATTCAATAGTTCTTCAACTTATTTTTGGATTTTTTTTTGTTCTACCTGATTATGGCAATAGGGAGGAGCTTTACAAGGAGGTTGACTACCATGTAGAAGGTCGATTTGATGATCCTTGGGCCATGATGGAGAAAATTGAAGATGCAAGTCAAAAGAAAAATAATTAAAATTTTTATTAATAAAAAATTATTGTCTTATGGTTGACTTAGACTTGGCAGGATTGACTTCATTAACCGATACGAGAAAAGATTTAGATTGTTTTTGAATGGCATGCTTCGCCGAGTGTGACAAATTAATGGGTATAGCTCAGTGTCTATTATTCCTTCAAAAAAAGAAATTTACCATCAATGTTAGGATTAAATTGATACCACCAAGGCATATACCTAAAATTACATTGGTAGATTGTAATGATGCTACTATTTTTTTTTCCCCTATAAGGTCGAATGCAAATATCTAATCCATGTACTTTTTTAGTTCCATTATATTGTTGCCCTAAAATTACAACCTTAATTTTATAAGTGAATGGAATAGTTTTACGTTGCAATTTTTTGATTACCTTTTTCGAAACAAAGTCATTTGTACTGCCATCATCATGCAAGACAATCATTTCATTATTATGGATTTTACATCTCATTTTCAACAAAGCATGGATAGAATTTTTACCAACAAGATTGCCAACATTGTTAGAATTTTCTTCCATGAGCGTGGCTTCATCAAAATCAAGCATTGCTTCAAAATCTTCAATTGCTTTGTCAACTGCAAGATAATTCAAATATGTAGTAGACTTTTTCAAATCACGAGTGTTGCTTATAAAACAATGACTTGCAATGTGGCCAGAGTGATTGCATTTATAACAAATTACATTCTTGGAATTGGTATTTGAGACACTTGGATTAACATTTTTAGGTTTAGATGACTTAGGCAAAATAGAGAGTAGAAATCTTGGGATTAGAATTTGAAGTAGGTTGGCTTACATTGTTATAAAAATTTATAATCTAAAGTCAACGACTAGAACGATTCTTTCCAAATTGAAAGTTGAAAGCACAAAAATAATTAAAACTGGAGTTCATGTTACACATATTATTTCTCATGGAAGCTGGAAGTTGTCGACCGATATTTAGTTTGTTTCTTTTCAGCGTCATGCACCAAAGAGATAGCCTCGTCTAATGTGTCGGGTTTAAACATATTGATTTCAACTTGGAAAAAGAAACAAGGCCCGACATATACTTCCTTTTAAAAGTCAATTCGGCTACAGGCTTGGCCATTTGAAGTTGCAGCATAGTGCTCTAGAATCTTTTGGTGTATTGAGAAATGGTCTCTCGCTCCTCTTGCTACATAAAGACATCCCATTGTTATTGACCGCAAAGCTCGCATTGGATAAGAAGAAAATTAGTGAGAACCTTCTTACAAAATGCATTCCATGTAAGAGGACAGTCAGTGCTCTTGCGTGTGACATTCCACACCATAAAGAAGCTTTATTGATAAAATAATATGAAGCACACTCGATTTTATCATTTTTAGCATAACTTTCATTATCAAAATATAAGTCGAATCAACTTAGCTAGGAGAGAACCTTATGACTATCTTTAATACCATCGTAAGTATTAAATTTAAAGTTATATTTGATTATCTTCGCCTCTTTGCTGATGGATTGTGCTTCAAGGGTGGCATTGATGGTGTGGACCATAGCATCGTTAGTAGAGAAAATTTGGCATATAGGATGCTTGAGAGATCACAACTCTTGCTCCAGTTGGGCTCGATGTCACCACTCTTCTTCTAGTTGCATGGCCAATAAATCCACGCATTGCTCCATGGTTAGTTCAGGGAACTGGTGATGTGGAATCAAAATTTGTAGTGTTGAACCATCCTTCATAAGAAATGGTGATTACTTATATCTTGGTGAAAAGATCCGAATAATAAAGACACTTTGTAGTTGTTGAAAGATATGACAAATGATGTATGCTCCAGGTAGAGATGTCCTAAATCCCATATGCATAGTGAAGAGAGTAGAACGGCCCAACTACTATAAAGCATTGTACTTAACTATCACTTTCAAGATGAGTAGTGCAATATCATGATGCTTTATACTTTCAGTTAGTGTCATTTTCATTATCAGTCTCTTACACAAGATTGTGTTTATGAGTCCAAGCTTCCATCTTGGAACCTAATTCACTTGTGTAGTCACTATGAACCTAGTCTGAAGGTCTTTCAACCTCCATAACTGCCATGCTCTAGATCCATGTTTTCAATATGGTATCAGAGCCCAATTGAGCATGGATCAGCTCTCCTCTCTCTCCTCTCAACTTTGCTCAACCTCAGGACAGCTCAGTTTGAAAACATGACTTCAGTTTCTCACTTGAACTCACACTTACTGTTTGGCAACCATAGCCAGACTAGACCTGCAACACTTGGAGCTCTTGGATCTCCTCAACCAAAGCCTATCTCAGCTAACCCCCTCTCTTCTAGAAATTTGTTCCCTTGCTGAGGTGTAGAGGTGCAACCACCAAGACCCATGGACCACTTATTGTTTCAAGCATTCCAAGCCGAGCATTAATGGCTACCTCTCACAGAGCCAACGTGCTATCTCTCTCTACAAGTGTAGTGAGCTTACCTCCATGTCTGATCGAGTTGTCTCCTCTCCCGAGCACTCCAATAGCTCCACGATCCAAGTGCAAGATTCAAACAAGCTCAATCCTCAAGCTCCAGGCTCCAAGATCCATTGCCACGAGCAAGACAAGATAAGAGAAGAGAAGAGAAGAAGAGAGGAGAAGATGGAGAGCTTCTCCGCCACGGTCCCTCATCCTCACACACTCACTCCCTCGCACTCTCATACTCCCTCGCTCAAGCAAGCAAGAAGAAGAGGAGGAGGAGGAGAGCTACTTTTGGCCACACACAAGAATGGGCTTTCATTTACTTTTTGAACTTTATATACAAAACCCTAAATCCCTTTTGGGCGGTCATCCCCTCATCCCCTTTTTCTTACATGGTCGGCTATGGCCTAGGCCCTTTTTCCCATTGTCCTCCTTTCTTTCTAGCTTAGTCCTACCTGAAAAGGAGTGACGGATCGAAGGTTGGACTCGAGAGATATGGTAGAAGAGCAAGAGCAAGAAAGGGAGAGACTAGAAATGGGAACTCCAACCGTCACAATGTGTAACCGGGCCTTCCTTTATTCAATCTGTCATTAAAAGAATAAATAATAAAGTGACGGTGACGGGCGCGCCCACCACCTGCAGTGTGCAGTGGCGGTGACTGTCAGTGTAGTAATACACGGGCGGCTAGGCAGAGGCACCTTTACCCCCAACAACCTCCCACTTAAAGGCGAATCTACCCCAGTGAGGAGTGAAAAGAAAAAGAAAAAAGATAGTACAACATGTACACATGTACAACAGGATGAGGAAAGATGTCATCTCATCCCAAGCCCATCAACCTCCTGAGGAAGGCAAAGCGCTCTGTAGAGAGGCTTTTCGTGAACAGATCTGCAGGATTTTGGTCAGTCGAGATCTTGACAAGATCAACAGACTTGTCCTCAACGACCCCACGTATGAAGTGATACCTCACCTCAATGTGTTTCGTCTTCGCATGAAAGAGGATTCTTGGCTAACTGAATAGCACTTATAGAATCTGAATGCAGTGTAGGGATAACATCAATACCAAGGTCAACAACTAAATGACCCAATTAAATGGCCTCCTTGCAAGCCTTAGTGGCTGCAACATATTTGGCCTCTGTAGTAGAAAGGGCCGTGCATTTCTGCACCTTGGACATCCAAGAAACAGCACCTCCAGCATAGGTGAATACATAGCCGGAAGTGGACTTCCTACTATCTGCATGTCCTGCATAATCAGAGTCAGTGTACCCCACAACTCCTGTATCCTGGCTGCCATAGCATATGCACATATCTGCAGTGCCCTTCAGGTACCTCATGATACCCTTCACGACATCCCAATGCTTCTTGCCAGGTGCAGCCATATAGCGTGCCACAATACCAACTGCAAAGGCAATATCTGGACGAGTGGCTATCATGGCATACATAAGATTGCCCACTGTGGATGTATAGGGAATCTTGGCCATCTCAGCCCTCTGCTCATCTATTTGTGGACAATCAGCCTATGATACCTTCACATAAGAAGGCAATGGACTGTCGATAGGCTTTACGTCCTGCATGTAGAAGCGCTCAAGGACTTTATGAATGTACTCCCTTTGTGACAAGTAGAGGAGTCCTTGATGCCTGTCGCGTCTAATGCACATACCAAGTATGTGAGTGGCCTGTCCCAGATTTTTCATCTCAAAGCTCTTCTTGAGCTGAGCCTTAAGAGCATCTAGCTCATCATGAGCTTTTCCTGCTATCAGCATATCATCCACATAGAGTACCAAAATCAATAAAGAACCATCATGGGCTTTCTTCATGTAAAGACACTGATCCATAGCACTTCAGCTGTAGCCCTGTGATGACTGCATAAAGGCATCAAACTTATGATACCACTCCCTAGGTGTATGCTTCAAGCCATAAAGACTTTTCTTTAATTTGCACACTAGGTGCTGCTTGCCAGGTTCTGCAAAGCCCTTAGGCTACTCCATATAAATCTCATCATGCAAGTCCCCATGTAAGAAAGCCGTCTTGACATCCATCTGGTATAAATCCAAGTCAAGCTGAGCAACCAAAGCCAAGACTAAGCGCAGGGTGGTCATCTTAACCACAGGAGAAAAGACCTCATCAAAATCCACACCATGCTCCTACTTAAAATCCTTTGCTACCAATCTAGCCTTGTATGCCGGCTTGGGGTGTCCATGGGGTACTTTTTAGCTTCTACACCCACTTGCATGGCAAAGCCTTCTTGCCCATAGGCAAGGAAACCAAATCCCAAGTATCATTCTTATGCAGGGAGTCTATCTCAGACTACATAGCCCTCTCCCAGGAGTGACTGTCACCCCTGCGCATAGCGTCATCATATGTGAAAGGCTCTCCTGCATCTGTAACCAGAACATAATGCATCGAGGACTGAAATCTATCAAGTGGACGCCTGTCTCTAGTAGACCGTCTCATGGCAAGCTCTACTGCCTGCCCAGCTGCCTGTCCAACACCCTAACCATGAGAATCTGCTGCAGCTGTAGGCTGTCCAACTGGCTGTGCGGGAGCTCTCGGCTCCTCCTGAAATGTGACCTTGCGGATCTCAACAACTCTCTCAGGTTGCCTATGCATTTTGTCTTCATGGAAGACTACATCATGACTGCGGATGACTTTTCGCGCCTGCGGATCCCAGAGACGGTAACCCATCTCGCATGCATCCCCATAACCAAGGAAAATGCATTTGACACTCTCGGGATCCAGCTTACTTCTCTTGTCCTTGGGCACATGGCAAAATGCCTCACATCCAAAGACATGGAGATGCGCATAAGAGGGAGGTTTTCCAGTCCATACCTCCTCTGCAACCTGGAAATCCAAACCACTAGAGGGTGATCTGTTTATGACATGCACAGTTGTACTAACTGCCTCAGTCCAAAAGCTCTGTGGTAGGCTTGCATGGCTAAGCATACTGCGTACATGCTCATGGATGGTTCTATTCATCCGCTCAGCCAAACCATTTTGGGGGGGGGTGTAGGGGGTGGTCAACTGATGCTTAATACCCCTCTCATCACATAACTGCTCAAAAGCACGTGAGACATACTCACCCCCATTATCTATCCTTAGGCATTTTAGCCTATACCCAGATTGGTTCTCAACCAATGCAAGCCATCTCTGAAACACATCCAAGACATCGGATTTCAGCTTAATGGGATAAGCCCAAACTTTTCGTGAAAAATCATATATGAACGTAACAAAATACTTTGCACCACCCATAGACTAACAAGGCATGGGCCCACAGACATCCGAATGTACCAATGCCAAGGGCTCACTCATGAGTGGCCTACCAGACTTCTTATGCGTAGACCTAGTCTGCCTACCATAAAGACAATGCTCACATGAATCAAAACATGCATAATCAAGGGGCAGTAAGTACTGTAAACTAGAAAGCATTTTCATTCCCTTCAAAGACATATGGCCCAAACAGGCATGCCAAAGAGATACATGTGGGATAGAACCCCCAAAAAAAATATGATCAAGGGAAGAAGCTAATACAATCAAGGGGTAGAGACTGCCAGCCTTGGCACCTCTCACAATCACAAGTCTGTTACGAGTGATCTTCCATGCAGAGTCTCTAAAACATACATGATATCATGCATCATCAAGCTGTCCAGCTAACATGAGACTGCGTGTCAAAGCAGGTACACAACGTACATCCTGCATAACAAAACTGTTGCCAGAAGGAAACTACAGCCTAACATCACCAATGCCCACAATATCAAGAGAGTTGTCATCACCCAAGCGCACAGAACCCGAAATAGTACGGTATGAATGAAACCACTCTTGGTAAGGTGTCACATGAAAGGATGCACCTGAGTCTAAGAGCCAACACTGTGCATACATAAAGTGTATCTTTGTCATCTGCGAAGCACTAGAAGAAGCTGCTAGGATATAATCATCATCATCAACATTCTCAGGTTGCACAACATTGATCTCTTCAATTTTAACTCTGGATTTTGCAGGTACTATGCTGCGATCAGAAGACTTATCCTACACTTTGTCTTTCCCCTTATCTTTGCGCCTTTCATTGCACAATTCATGGCATTGTGGCCTAATATGGCCCTTTTTCCCACAATGGTGACAAGTAACATCTGCATTCCTGCCATGGGATTTGCTACGTGACTTTCCACACAAGACTTGGACTGAGATTTATGAGAATCCCGTCCACGGCCACTACCACTGCCATGCTTTCCATATCCATCATTCTTGCCTCTAACTGTCATAGCATGAGACACACGAGAGGCATCCAAATTCTTACAGTTAACCTCTTCCTGCAGAAGAGCACTCTCAACATCAGATAATTTCAAGGTAGCAGTAGAGGCACATAATGCAGTGTGGAATACATCCCATGACTCATTAAGAGTACCAAGTAAGAAAAGAGGAGTGACATCCTCTGCAAAAGTGATGTCCTGCAAAGTCAAGTTCTTGAGTATAGCATGGAACTGGCTCAAGTGAGCAGACATAGTCACGTTCTCCTTCATGAGCAGATCCATAAGCTGCTTTAGCCAATACATCTGACTCGATGGACTTTTCTTGTCATAGAGATTTTTTTATCTTTTCCCACAACTGCCATGCACTCTGTTCTTCCTCAAAGACATTATAGTGAACCTGTTCTGTGAGAGACAATACAATAGTGGACTTGCATAACTCATCAAGCTCAAGCCATTCCTCATCTAGCATAGTTGCAGGCGAATGCCCGCTTAACCTCAAAGGTTTAATCTGCGATTTCTGCACCAACACTTGCCAAATTTGGCTTCCAATAAGAGTAATTCGTACCATCAAGCTTAGTGATGTTGAAAATAGCATGATCAGTGGACGAACTTGCCATAATGCAGGCTAGAAGACTATAGACAATTCAAAACTGCTTGCTCTTTACTACAGAAAATGACCAAAAAATCACCAAAATCGAGGAAAAATGGTGAAGAAAGTGGAACCAAAGCTACTGCCCACCACCAAGTACTAGTGAAAGTACATCATTTCAGAGTGTTTTAGCATGAAAAATCCATGTCAGTCCATACATATATGCTTGCTGTAATAAATTTCAGATTTCAGTAAAAGAGAGCTAACAGTGGCAAAATCGGATCCCAAGGCAATTAGATACTGCCAAGACCAAAGCTGGCATCATGCGAGCATAGCATAAGCATATGACGGTCGATAAGCATGAATCCAACACCCAAGTATTTCATACAAACATCTGCCAATGAGTAGGCACACCCCCCAGGCAACAGGGCTAAGTGTTACTGCCACTACCAAAACTTGACACAAGTAGGTGTCAGTTCACAAAGATATGGATCCAAAACTAAGACTTAGCTCATAAGCATACAGTGAACCAAGACATATGATGTATCATCCCAAAAGGTAAGAAGTCCCAAAGTCTCAAGTGTCTATAACAGCTCAATAGCATGTAACGGCTCAATGCATAAAAGTACCACCTGCTCAATGTCTGATAAGTATTCAAGAATGCTCCCATTGGCACAAAATCCATATGTATGAGCTCAAGAGCTCAAGCCAAGGCAAGACACAGTGCCAATGATATAAGTCTAAGACAATACATCAATAGTACATCCTAAACATGTAGGCGGTAGAGCATCCGTATGTAGCATCCATAAGTATATAAGACATCAAGTACATCCCAAGATACAGCTTTTGCAAGCCAATAAATAGCCCAATAAGCTCCGAGAATCCAAGATAAGCCAAGACCGAGCTCCAGTAGCAATAGGCTCCAAACAATGTAACTAGCATGTAGTAATGGCATAGGCTAAGCTTGTCAAGACCGGTCAGACATAAGCAACATACATGCCATAATTACATCCAATACGGAGCATCCAAATGCTTTGCAAAGCAATCTCAAGCTCAACCAATGATCCTGAATCAAAACCAAGCTCTATGTCGAGCCCCAAGTGTCAATACATCACCATATATGCCCGAAACATAGCCCGAAAAGCATAGGCATAAGTATACATGAGTAAAATGACTTCATCCCAACCGTGTATAGCAGTGATTTATTGTTCAAAATTAAGAATTTCAACACCAAAATCAGCTCCAAATGGTTTCCAAACAATAGGCATACATTCCCCTAACATCACGGCATCAAACGGGACCAACCGGGCATCGAATGACAATGCCAAACAAGCTATAGCATCAAATGTTAGTGTAACATTGTCATAGACTACCTGTGGACTATTATGACAGTCCCAAAACAATGTTAAATCAGTCCAAATGCTATGCCAACACATCAACCATCAAAACCAAACATCAAAGTATGTTCATATGCCAATGGAGGGGGAGAGCTATTGTTATGACTATCAATGCTGAAGACACATATGGGAGGGCTGCATAATTCCGCCTACTATAAATGCTGGTCTTGGGGCTGCAAAAAATGGTGGCCAAGCTTTGGAGGGGCCCGGTTAAAGCCAAGGAAGGCCTCAAACAAGCTCCAGTAAGTCTTGTTCAAAGGCAAGTGAGATATAAAGCAAGGAAGCCTCAATGGTGGCTGCCCCAATCTTGTTTACAGCCTGTAAGACCTGAGAACTAAAGTAAAACCTAAAGAAAATGATCAAATACCTCTGATGTAATGCCCTGAAGGTGCCCAACAATGCCGAAAGGTGCTTGGGAAGCCGGGGAGTGAGGGGAGCTTGAAGGAGTCGGATGTGGCTACCGGGAAGGAGACCCAATGCAAGTAGGGAGTCGATGGGATGCTGACAATGCCATGAACCAAGTTCAAGAGTCGAAAAGCAAAGCTCTGATACCAGTTGAAAGGGAGCAATGGATCGAAGGTTGGACTCGAGAGCTATGGCAGGAGAGCAAGAGCAAGAAAGGGAGAGACTAGAAATGGGAACTCCAACAGTCACAATGTGTGACCGGGCCTTCCTTTATTCAAACTATCACTAAAAGAATAAAGAATAAAGTGACGGTGACAGGCGCCCGCCACCTGCAGTGTGCAGTGGTGGTGATTGTTAGTATAGTAATACATGGGTGGCTAGGCAGAGGCAACTTTACTCCCAACACTACCGTCCGTTCATCATTACAAATTGCACAAGAGGGAGCCTGCCACTCTTTTACAGAGGTTTTGGCTGCACCTTTATATTTAAAGGTTGCCTTCTTGCTTTTGGCTTCTTGTGGCTTCTATGGTTGTGTCTTGTACTCCTGATGGGCCCACTCTCTTGTAGAGCGCCTTTTCCTTTTTTTTGCCTTGCACTTTTCCTCTTGATGCCTTGTTTTTTGCTTTCTTCACTTGTAACAAACGTTACCCCCTCCTAGTTGAGTGTCGGTCCCATGGCACTATTGGACGGTGAGTCAGATGGTGTTGCGGGGTAGCCAAGTGGCTTTTTGAGTTTGTATACAAGCCGAGTTGGAAGGTGTGTTGGAGGGATTTATGGAGCTAGAAGGCCCTTGAATTGGATATGAGCCCTGGTGTTGGAGGGATTTATGGGCCTATTGGAGGGATTTATGGAACTGAAAGGCCCTTGCATTGGATATGATCCTTGGTGTTGGAGGGATTTATGGAACTGGAAGGCCCTTGCATTGGATATGATCCCTTATGTTGGAGGGATTTATAGAACTGAAAGGCCCTTGAGTTTGGAATGAGCCCCAGGGTGTTGGAGGGATTTATGGACTTGTTGGAGGGATTTATGGAATTGAAAGGCCCTTGAGTTTGGAATGAGCCCTGGCGCTGGAGGGATTTATGGACTTGAAATTGAAGATAAAGTTGGACGAATCCCTGCATAGAGAGATGTTGATGGGCAGGTCCATCTTTAAAATTGAATATGATGTTAGATGGATCCATCTCCTGGCCCTCCGCGGTTGCCTTGTCTTGCACTGTTCCAAATGAGCTTCTTCATTTACTTTTTGATTGGGGCTGCTCCAATGTGTCCCTACTTTGTTTCGCCTGCATGGTGACATTGTCGCATGAGATGGGGAGTGCATTGCATGGATGATGAGGTCTCTGGAGCTGGTGGTTGGGGCCTCTGTTTGTACTTGAAAAGAAAAGAATGTGCACTATCTAGGGGTGTGCTCCATTAGCATGTGATGCATTGTGCTCATGCTAGTGGGATTGGTAGCAAGCCTCGGCGTTGTCCCTCACTTGAGAACTTAGTTTGTGCATAAGGAAGGTGCAGTGCGTGTAGCTTAGGGTGGCACGTCTCTAACCATAGGCGAGTGTTACCTCCCTAGGTGTGTCCTGCCCTTGATGCGCCCTATGCTTGAAGTGGGGAATCAAAATGAGGCTAGGGTGTTAGGGACAGAGCGGCCGACGGAAGCCACTAGACACACCTAACTTGAGGACCCCTAGGTGTAGTGACTATGATTGATGTGTAACTTGCGGTGGCTGCATGTGATATCTCTTTTTTTTCCTCTCTTTTTTCTCTTTTTTTTTCTATTTTTCTATTTTTTTCATTTTTTTAAAATGATAAAGTTACGTAGTCGTGACAAAAATTTAATCTTTGTCATTAGAGTGAGGTGGAGAAGGGGGCTTAATAGATTTTTTAAGAAACTGGTAGCTTTGGAGATACCCCTTGAGGTTTAGGTGGACTTGAAGGGCGGTGGTGGAGAGGAATGTATGATTGTAGTGGTGAAGCAGCTATCACTCATGTCCTCTAGAAGGGCTAAGAAAAATGAAGGTAATAGAGCAGCTCGCATCATTAGTCGGTGAGCCATCGCGCAACTATCTATAGCGCTCCTATAGCGTTAGGATCAAAATGGAGTATTGGGAGACCACGCTCCTGTGAGGTGGGGTCTTGCCTAAGGAGTATCCTAAGCAGTCTAAGGTATTTACAAGTAGTAATTAAGGCAGGGTCAAGGCATGATGAGAATTCGTTAGTGAATTGGATTAGAGTATCATACAAGTTCTCTTATGTGAAGACAAGGGCCTCTTCATATGTAGTACAGTGAGGATTATGGATTATAGGGAAGTTGTAGCGGTCGTGGACATTGGAGACAAAATCCACTTCCACCCTTTGAGGGTAAGGCATAAAGGTTGGATCATTCCGCTTGAAGGGTTGAGTGTTGCAAAAGGCCATCCAAGTGTCTAGGTTAGAGCCGCAGACCCTTCTTCTCCATTTAGGTTGACATTCATAGATGGCCACCGACATTGGCACTTCAAAAACCTTATTTTGCCAAAATTCAGCGTCTTCAATGGCCCATAAGATGGGATTGTGCTCTCTCTCCTCTAGTCATTTTTGTCTGAGCCTACTTTCGATGTTAATCACTTCCTCCACCACCTTGATGGGCAAGACTCTACACAAACTGGTGGGGAATTGGAAGTTAAAGTCAAAGGGGCTCCTGGATGTTTCTTGCCTCTCCCAGATTACAAGGCTGGCGTGGAAGCTCATTGGGGCATCATCCTCGCATGGTGGGATAGGTGCCTAGGACGCCCTCACTCCCTTGGCATTCCATTTTCTCCTTGTGTCCACCATTTATTTCCTTCTTTTCCTCAGTGCTGCCTTTCTTTTTGCGAAGGTATCTACATGTTGCTGCTCTTCAGACCACGGGGAAGGAGGCGGTGGGACCAACTCCTCTTCGTGTGATCCCATTCCAAAGTTCACATCCACCTCCCTCTCCTAGCTTGGCCCTTGCCGATCTTCTTCGATGAACCCGAGTGCGTCCACTTCCTTCAAGGTAAGGCCTGCCAATAGGAGATAATGGCATTGCTATTCTAGGCTTGGGCCAACTCCACTAGGTTGTGGCGGCATTTGTATTCCTACTTTTAGTGCTCTACGAGAGCCAATCCTAGTTTCTTTTTTACTGTTTCTATGGACTCTCCTTCCTTTTCCTGGGTGACGTCCAATAGGGTATCCACAAAGGTGCACTGTTGGGTTTGAAAGCTCACTTGGCTGGCTGTCACTTTGCTTTCAGCAAGTATCTTTTCTTTTTTGGCTTGAGCAAGACGGCATGCCAAGGCTTTGACTCTTTTCTCGTTCTGGCTAGCCCATTCTTCTACCCTCTTATTCATCTCTTCCAAGCCCTCACCTTGCCTTTGTGACAGGGCCACTATCAACGGCTCTTGGCTTTTCCATTTTTGTAAAAGTTCCTCTTTTTCTTCTGTTAGGCACTAAATCTCATTTTCTAGTATTGCTTGTTCCTCCCTTTGTCTTTGCATTCCATGCTATGCTTCTTCTCTCTCTTTTTTCTGCTCTTCTTGCTCTTGTGCTCTCTCTGATTCCAGCACGGTGAGCTCTTCCATGCTCTCTTGGAGTTTTCTCATTTGTGTTTCAAGCTTTGCCTATTGTAGAACTAGGAGTTTGTACTCCCTTTGCATTCCAAATAACTCCTGGTTCTCTTCTTCCAATCTTTTTCACCACTATTCTTCTTCATCTTTCTTGGCCCTCAATTTTGCTTTTAACACGTGGATTTCTTTTTGTTGCAAGGCCACTCAACGGGTCTTTTCTAGCTGGAAGGCATTTGACATTTCCCTTTCCGTTTCCAACTTTGCCATTGCTGCTCTCTTCTCCTCCTTTGCCCTTTCCAATTGAGCAGAGCTCCTTGACATGCTCGTCCTGGTTAGTGAGTTGTGGCTCCATGGTAGTAGTATTTGTTCTTGGTCACTTGGGTCCTTGTTGAGATTCAACCTGTGCAGTTGCTGGTCTTTTTACTTCTGTCGTTTGGGTTCCCACACTAGAGGTGGGTGTTGAGGTATGTGCCTTATCGACTAAGAACTACACCCATGCCTTGAGGTTGCTAGCATCCACTGTGGTTGAGGTGCCTGGCGTTGCCAGGATGGTTGGGGTATTTGGCAAGAGAGTAGGCGAGGTTAGGTGGAGTGCGGCCTTGCCCTTTTCTTCTGGGACGGGTGGAGGTAAGTCTTCTAATGCTTGGCCATTGTGCCCTACCTTGGTGGGCTCATTGCTACTAGTTCCTCTTGCCTACACTGTTGCTCTATGGACATGCGCATAGCTTGCGCCGCCAAGTCCTCCTCTTCTTTTCTTCTCAACTCCTCCTCTTGTTCAGCAGTTTTTCTTTTGCTCTCTTCCTTGGCTCTTTTTGACGTAGCCTTAGCTTTTAGTAGGTCAGCTTCCTCCTTTCTCTTCCTCTTGCTTCTTCTCTATTGTCTTCTTTCTAGGGGTCTTCGCTTTCTTCTTGCTGGATCACACTTCTTGCTCTCCCGCTTCTTCACTCACCGTCCTCTCACTTGATTGTTCTTGGTCGTGATGAGGAGGTGACCTCTCAAGCATTTCGTCAGATCCCTCTTCTCCATCTTGCACCTCTTTTATCGCCTCTTGGATAAGGGCGGTCAAGATTTCTCCATACCCTATGAATAAGGCCTTGGATGAGGGCTTCTCTTGTTAATTCCCTTTGATGCTAGGGATTCTCCACCCGCCGGTCTGCTTCTAAGGTCTAGTGTCCTGGCTGATTGATCTATGGTTTTCCTGACATAGCCGTTCCAATCCACTTCATGCAGTGATTGAGCCGTGTCAAGAATCGCATGGTGGGGGGACTTGCTCAAGATGCTGCGCCGAATCAAGAGACAAGAAGAGAGATGGAGGCCAAAACGTTTTCTTGCTGGTTTTCTTCTTCTTCTTCCACACACTTTGCAATGTACACAAAGTATAGATAAGATACAACATAAAGGAAAGTGGCCTACTAAGTCAAACAATGCATAACTGACTACACTAGTCGATTGGCGCTATAACTATGCCAGTTGTAAATAGGTGTAACAACCTGAATATAATAAGTAATGAGTCAGTGGCCATGTGAGAGTCATAATGACCACCGACATGTTAAGTGTAGACGTGTGGACCCATCTGACCAGGCGGTCCATCATCAATGTCCGCATGTGTTGAGCTTGTCATCTCAACACTCCCCCTCAAGCTCAACTGCATCTCTGCAACTCCAAGTAAGCTTCGAAACTTTTGAAGCTTCTCTGTACCCAATGCCTTCGTGAAGATGTCAGCTATCTGATCCTGTGTGCTGACATACACCAAGTCAATCTCACCTGCTAGTACCTTCTCTCTCACAAAG
Source organism: Lygodium microphyllum (assembly GCF_053477565.2). Lineage (NCBI taxonomy): Eukaryota > Viridiplantae > Streptophyta > Polypodiopsida > Schizaeales > Lygodiaceae > Lygodium > Lygodium microphyllum. The sequence continues at coordinate 102,106,862 of NC_141155.1, forward strand.
TGGTAGTGTACCTCAATATGTTTTGTCCTGGCATGGAATACAGGGTTCCTAGCCAACTGTATACTGCTCATGTTGTCAACATAGCTCCTACGATGAATTTCAAAGTGTCGATGTGCACATGAAACGTGAGTGTCCAATCTGGGGCTTGTAGAATCGGTGTTGTGGTCAGAGCCTTTTTCATCTCCTTATATGCACGTTGGAATTCCTTGGTCCATTCGAATATGATCAATAGCTTGTATAGAGGTCTAGCAATCAATGTATAGTTCAACACGAACTGTCGATAATATCATGTGTGTCCCAAGAAGCAATGAACACCCTTGAAATCAGTTAGGGATGGAAGATCGACAATGACCTTGATCTTTGAGAAATATGTGGCAATGCCATTCTTTGACACCATGTGTCCTAGGATACATCCATGCTTCACCCAAAACTGGCACTTCAAGGGGTTCAAGGAGAGATGGTATAGTTGACATCATTCAAAGACCGCTCGGAGGCTGTCTAAGTATTCTTGCTAAGTAGAGTGAAAACACAAGTTGTCTACAAAGACCTCTAACTCCTTCCTCAGTATGTCTTTGAATATTGTACACATGAGTCATTGGAAGGTGGCTGGCATGTTAGTTAACCCAAAAGTATGACTATGTAGACAAAGATGCCCCATTCTATGGCAAATGCGATTTTATGCCTATCGTTAGGACGTACTTGTACCTGATTGTATCCAGAGAAGCTGTCCAAGAAACTGTAGGCCTCTTTGCCAACCACTCTCTTGAGCATATGCTCGGTGTCTAGCAGTGGGTAGTTATCTCTCTTTGTAGCTGTGTTTACCTTATTGTAATTGACACACACTCTAATCTTTCCATTCTTCCTTAATACAACGACTATGTTGAAACCTAGTCCACTTCTGCCCTCGTGTCTATGATCGCCTTTCTTGTGACATCCCCCAGAGCTAGGACTGGCAGGACTGCATGCATTTCTGTGCCTTCCCAAAAATCATTGATGTGCAAGGATTTAGGCATGGAGTGTAGTGTTAGACTCGGTATTTGAGTTTCTACATCGTGCTTAGGCATGTCTATGGTAATTGGCTCATTTGGTTCTTCAACCCATTGTTTCAGCTCTAGCCATAGCGTTGGATGTTGCCTAAGCAGGTCGCCTAAGCTTAGAGTTACAACGGTGGTCACCAGTGTATTGAGAAGGTTGCTAGTCACTTGCCCCTCTCCTAAATCTATGGTTCTTGGCCAATGGCCTTGATTGGTTTGTTGGGTCGAAGCATTTACTTTGTCTAGGTGGCCCTGCTTGTGGTGTCATTACATCCCATGATTTTTGTCATGGGAGCGAGATTGGCATGCTTATGCTTGAGAGATCATCGATTTTGACTTCTAGTATGGGCTCAACGTCCTTTAGGTGCTTCTCGACCTCCTTCACCCACTCCTTCATCTTCTTGATGGCTTTGAATTGGCACTTTGGATTGGGGTACTCCCTGACCTTAGCACTTCCCTTTTCAGCTGTCTGTGGGGCTGGTACTCCCTGACCTTAGCACTTCCCTTTTCAGCTGTCTGTGGGGCTGATGCTTCTTCCTCTGCATCAGTGACTTTCCTTCCAACTGGAAGTGTTGTGGCGCTTTTAATTTTGAGGGTGACCTTAACGTCTGGTCTTTTCTTCCTTCATCTTTGGCTCTTCTTCCCAACCAAGGTTGTTAGGCCCTGGCCATGATATGTTGGCCTGCTTTGTCTGCATGTAAGTGGTCATGATATGCAATGGGATAGGTATGGCCTCCCCATCAAGTGTCTCGACATTGAACAACCCCAATGGAACTAATGGCTTGTTTGTCGATGGCCTCTTTCTAAGGCAATTGACAAAGAGGTGAGTGATTCCACACTCGACACATCTCAGGTCAGGCCTTATCTCTATTTGTTTGCTCCCTCTTGGGGTAGTGTCAAGAAATGTGTCCTGGGTGGCTACAAGTCCGCTAGATCCTTGAGTCTGTGCCCCTAGGCCTTTGCCTCTCTCCCCACCTAATGCCATCACAGGTACTGCTCCATAGTCCATAAGGATTTTGTTGCCTTCCTCATTGTATGACACGTATGGGCTTACATAAGGCTCGTCAACATAGTGGACTAGAGTATCACTCAATGGGTGGGTCACATAGGGTCCAAGTAGTCTAAGGATACATGTAGGATTTATTTCCATCCTAGGGATGGGTGGCTTAGCATCAATAGGTGTCGGGAGAGCCAGTGGGGCTCCCCTTCCAAGGAAGTTCGGTGGCCTATTCTCAAGGTAGGGTTGACTGTAAGGCTACGAGTACGCGAGTATCTGAGGTAGTCTAAACCTACCACAATTAGCGCAAGGTCGTGACCTAGGGTCTTGGCACTCAGTTGGCAAGTGGTTCCCACCTGTTGAGTGTTGAAATGACTTGTTTTTTGGCTGATTTTTGTTGTTTTTGAGAGCTGAATGGTTGATTTTATGGGATGATTGATTGATTTGGAAGTGGTTTGAGAGTGTTTTGGATGATATTGATTGTGTTTTGGAAGTTCATGATGTTTGTTGATGGTTCTGTGATGTTCTGATAGGTTCTGATTGGTTCTGTATACCTTCTGTTTTGTTCTGTTTTGGTCTGTTTTGTTCTGATTGTCTTCTGTAAGGAGGGATGGAGTATTGATTGATGAAGAATGAGATATTGAGAAAGTTTATTGAATGGTTTGTGAGAGTTTGAAATGGTTTGAGAGTAAGTTATGAGGTTTTGATAACCTTCTGTAACCTTCTGTAGGTCTTCTGTAGAGCTTCTGTTTCTGTTCTGTTTCTATTCTGTTCTGTACTGTAGCCGTTCTGGTACTGTTCTGTAGACTGTTCTGTATGCTTCTGTAAGTGTTCTATGGAATGTATGTGTGACTTTGGGAAAGTTTTCTAGCCTTGTAAAGAGGTGAATACAAGTGCAAAAGAGCTGAAAGAAGATGAAGAAGTAGCTGCTGAAGACTCAAGAGAAGACTAGAGTGAAGTGACAGTAGTGAGTTGTGAAGAGACACTGTAGTGGCTCTGGTGACCCTTCATATCAGACATACCTCTTGGGAGGGGTATCCACGACCTAAGAGTGATTATTGAGGGTAATTTTGAGAGATTGTAGTGAGGATATGATGTATTATTGATGGAGAGAGATAGAGAGAGTCAGAGATAGCCAATTCTACTCAAACAGAGTGATTGTATATGAGAGATTGAGAGAGAAGACTATGAAGATATTGAAGATGAATACCATGTGATGTATTTCCATTTCAAGATGGTGTATTCCTTTGCTTTCTTTGTTCTATTGATGGATTTTGTGAAGATGTTGAAGAATATGGCTGATTTTATTAAAATCCGTGGGAGATCTACATGATGCTGCATGAAGATTTGTTGTGCCTGGTGTTCTTTTCTTCATTGTGATCATATGAAACATGATAAACAAGCTTGTTGATGTTACAAGATAGATTTTCTTGCAAGAGAATTCCCTTTTCCTTGGTGTTCCTCTCGGGGCTCCATGTTTTTGGTGCGCAGCCGGGGAAACTTGCCATCAACAAGCACCGGAAGAGGCTGAAAATGAAGGAAATGGCATTGCCAAGAAGAGAAGAATTCAATGGATGCTTGTAAAGTTCCTTCTTCCACTGAAGAGTTGGAATTCCTCATAATCAAAGCCACTTTCCACAAGAAGTTCATCCCACAATGGCAGAAACACATCACCATCATGATGTATGCTTTATGTGGTGGACAGTTTCCTCTTCCTGTTGAAGCAGCAGAAACTTGCATCTTGGTGGCAAACTGTTTGGGAACAAACTGAAGAGCAGAAACAGAGAGAATGACCATCCATGGAAGATTTGGCATTCATTGAAAAGTTTCCAGACAACATCAAGTGGGAGATTGTGACGAAGCTTCAGGAGTCTTGGTCTGTAGAGGTTCACAAAGACAAGAAGGAAAAGAGTTGGAATTTGTTCGTGGACGCTCAACAGCAAGATACATGGGATGCTTGGTGTACTGATAATCTTCTGTTTGTTCAATTAGCAACCCAATGGAAGCTGGTAGACAGAGTGTTTTTCACAACATACACTGTTGAAACCATCAGAAGTTGGCATTACTATGATGATGGCACCACCACAATGCTCAGACGTATGCATTTTGACACCTTCAGAACCGAATACCTTCCTCTGTGCAGTGGCATGAAAGCAGAATTCAGGGACGTTGAAAAGAAACAAGTAGAAGAAATGTTGGCAAGAGAGTCCTCCAGAGACTGAAGCCTTCTGTTAACCCTCTGTGGAGCACTAACAACATAGTGGAGCCAACCCCCTAATGAATGACGCAATAAAAAGGCAAGCGTTAGAACGAGTCCAGAGGTACGTGAGAAGAGAGAAAGCAAAAATCAAGGCTGAGAACGAGCTAGCAGTAGAAGCTGCCTTTGACGCCCTTGCGGAACTCTTTACAGAAGTCCCAATGGCACATCAAGCCCTTCCTCCTCCTGCTGGAGGTCCACTTCCAAGCCAGATCCGTCCTGGAAATATTGATGATAGGCCAGCGAATGTAGTCCCATTGCCAGTTTTTAAGGGAGAGTACAATGAAGACCCCGATCTTCATGTAGCAGAGTTTATGGTAGCGTGTGTGGCTAACAATGCCAGAATCCCTGAGCATTGGTTAGCAATATTCCCCGCCACTTTCAAGGGCGCGGCGTTTCAGTGGTATGAGAGACAAGCAGCAGGAACTTTTGGCACATGGGACGACCTGAAGTTGGCCTTCCTCACTAAATTCAGGCGTGAAGGTTTTGAAGAGCGGATGAGAGAGGAATTTATGAACCTAAGTCAGTCCTCTGGAGAAAGAGTGGAAGCCTATGTCTCACGAATGGAATCCATCCTGAAGAGATGGACTAACCATAATCTAGATGATGGCATTCAGAAGGGGGTGTTTCTTAGAGGATTACAACCAGAAGTCCGTAAGTTTGTGGAGCTGCAAAGACCAGCCACACTGCAAGCTGCAACGAAAGGTGCAAGACTGTACGATGAAGTGGAAGCTTGATTAGCAATGAATACAGAAAGAGGAGTCCTACCTTCTCTGATGCCAGGAATGATGTACCCACCTAATGCAGTCCCTGGGACTGTTCCCTACCCCTACCAACAGATGCCCTCGGTATCACAGTACAGTGCACCAAATCCACAGTGGCCACAATCCATGCCTCAAATGGTGGTTCAACCACAATAACCATGGTCCCAACCAATTTCCTCAATGACAAATCAGCAGCAACAGTGGAACCCTACCAACTGGAGCCAACAGCCAACAGTTCAAATAGGAGCTCTGAATCAGAACCAGAACAGAGACCCCTCTGTACCAGCCCAACCAGTTTATGCAGTGATTACAGAAACTCCTCAAAACCCTCCTGCCAGTACGTCAGGAGGAGAAAGCTTGAAGGATTATTTATCTAACTCAGTTGCAAACATAAAAAAGGAGTTGATGGATGTGATTACAGAGCAACTACAGACGTTGAAAGTGAATACCGCTAGCATATCCAACGTTACAAGAGCAGGAAGAGATGTGATGCGGTCAAATACTTGGTGTGGTAAGTGTCATCAAGCAGGCCATTTAGCCACTGAATGTACACGAAAACCAACTATTCCTGGGGCCTTCTGTTCCTACTGTTTGCGGAAGAACCGTACAGAGGACATTTGCTCTCTGAAGGAGATGCATGATAGGAGAAGGAAGGAAGAAGACGCAAGATTCAACTTGCTGGAATCCAAAATGACAACACAAGATATTGGACCCAAGCCTAGAGAGTTTGGTCCTAATTTCGGACCCAGAAGATTTCCCTCTCAAAGTTACAGAGGAAGACAGTCTGGCGATGGTCAGAGATCAGAAGTGGAGTGTTACAGATGCGGAGAAAAGGGACACATCTCACCAAATTGTCCAAATCCCAGAAGGTCAGTGGATTACAAGCCCTTATGCAGTCGATGCAAGGGAGAAGGCCACACTGCAAAAGACTGTCCAAGCCCAGTCCCAGTGAAAAACAGTGCTACTGACAGTCCGGCCAAGGCCCAAGAGCCTACCTCCAATTTGGTGGAATTGGAAGTTGCTGCCATCATGCGTGCAAAGCAGAAGGAACCACCTGTCCAGAAAGAGAATAACCCTCCTGCCAGAATAGTGAAGTTCAGTCTTCCACCAGAAGAACAGAACAGAACAGAGCCTAACAGTGCCGTACAGAGCCCTACAGTGCCACAGAGAGTTACAGAGACAGGACCAGAGGTCTAGGATACAGAAGAGGAGGAAGTGCCACAAGTGGCAGAAGAAGTTCCTGTAATTCCTCTGATGGAAGAAAGAGGGAAAATGAAAATGGGTGTTGCCCCATTCCCTAATCGGTTAGAGAAGCCAGTGGATCCTATTAAGGAATACGATCTAGTTAGAGATCTAGATACCTTTAAACCAAACCTCACATTCCGACAATTATTGATGTTGTCTCCCATTTGCCGGAAAAGGTTCAAAAGTATACTGACAAGAAGACGTGGCTTAAGGATTGCTCCCTCAACAGCAACAAAGCCCAACAAGGCTCCAGAGCCTGTAAAAGAAGTGGATGTGGCTAATGCTTTCCTAGATCCAGGTACTCCAGAGACTGGCGTGTGGATAGAAGGCTGTTTCATTGCAAATGCACTAATTGATGGAGGTTCATCAGTGAACATTATGACGGATGTCACAATGAAGGATCTAGGCTTACAAGGTGTGCAACCCACCCAATGGCTCATCAGACTGGCAGATCAGAGTAGGATCAAGCCTTTGGGCATTCTCCCATATGTGAAGACTACAGTGGCTGGAAAAGATTATTGGCTGACCTATTTGGTGGTGAAGCCAAACTCTTATGGTACATCCTATCCCCTGTTACTGGGCAGACCATGGCTTTTTGAAGCCCAAGCAAGGACGGATTGGTTCAAAGGAACCTTGACTTTGGGTAGAGGACCCAACAAAGTGGTGCTGAAACTGTATGGTTCTCAAAAAGGACATGGATCCACCTCCTTGGAATTATCTTCTGACTCCCCTAATGAGGCTACAGATGGAACGTCAGCAGACGAAGATGCTGTCAAACAGATCCTTCCCAAGAAAACAGTGGCACATTCCTTAATAGTGGATACTATAAGCCGACTTCCAAAAGATGCGAAGCCATTATCAATGGGTGAATACTTCCTGCCTGAATCGGGAATGACTTCTGAAATCACTTCCGATAGTGAGATAGAAGCATGGATGTACTGCTCTCCCTGTCATATGGCCATAGCAGAGCCCGAGACAGAGGCAAGAGAGGAAACAGAGAATCTCTTCTTCTGTTACAGAGCTCCTACAGAAGCAGAAGCAGAAGCAGAAGCAGAAGCAGAGACAGAGACAGAAGAGGATGGATATGATATGGACGAAGAGAATTATGAAAGTGAAATGGAAGAGTCTATCCCACTTGAAGAGGATACATTTGAGGAAGAAGTTCCAGAAGCATCAAAAGCCGACGAGCTCATGCTATGGGACATAATGGTGATGGTACCATTTGGTCTGGTAAATGGATCTTCTCATATGCAAAACCTTTATAAGAAATGGATTAAGAAGAACAAGCCGTCTTTCAAGAGTGGCTCCTGCCGTCCTAACCCATCCTTGCCGAAGAAAGATGATGATGATGCACCGTGCCAACAAACACCAATCCAACTAACCCAACAGGCATCACAGGGTTCCTGTTATGTGACATTCCTGGATGTATCATCAGAAGATGAATCTTCAAGCCAAGAGGTAATTACTCTTGAAACCAAACCTGAAACGGCTCTTATCCCATTTCAACATCTTAAGGAGCAACCTAAGTCTCCACCAAAAGAAGAAGTTGGTTCTAGTGGGACATCAGAAGAGGACACCACTCCCTTGAAGGAGTTGGATCTGTATCCAGAAGCAGTCCGCGGGACCTTTATCCGTGAAGTAGAAGGTGAAAGGCAGTTAACCTTTGTGGATGCTGAAGGCACTGAACGCCACTTGAAGGTGGGTAGCAGTCTCCCAGAAGAGGAGTCGTCAACTTTATACAACTTGTTGAAAGAAAATTTGGACGTGTTTGCATGGTCCTACAAAGACCTAAAGGGGATTGATCCCACAATATGTCAACATCATATTGACTTGGAGCCTGATGCCAAGCCAGTACGGCAACGACAGAGGCGAATGAACCCGAATTATTCCACATTGGTGAAAGCGGAGCTGCTGAAGCTTCTGGAAGCCGAGTTCATCTATCCAGTGGCAAATAGTGAATGGGTTTCACCCATCGTGGTTGTACCCAAGAAGAATGGCAAATTGCGAATATGTGTGGATTTTCGAAAGCTTAATTCCAAGATGAAGAAGGATCATTTTCCTATCCCTTTCACAGACCAATTGTTGGACACAGTGGCAGGACATGAGCTTTATTCTCTTTTGGATGGATTCAGCGGATACAACCAAGTCCAAATCGCAGAAGAAGACCAATCCAAAACAACCTTCACCACAGAATGGGGGACCTATGCTTACCGAGTGATGCCATTTGGGCTCTGCAATGCCCCTGCTACTTTCCAACGAGTCATGATGGCTGCATTTCAGAATCATCTGCATGACTTTATCGAGGTATATTTGGATGACTTCTGTGTCTATAGTTTGATCAGTGAACACTGGGGACATTTGGAACAATGCTTTGATCGATGCCGGGAGTATGGGATTTCCCTCAACCCCGACAAATGCATCTTTGGGGTCTCTTCTGGAGTTCTGTTGGGCCACATTGTCTCTCCACAAGGGATATCAACAGACCCTGCAAAGATTGAAAAGATCGTAGCTCTGACAGCACCCACCAACCTCAAACAGTTGAGGGGATTCCTAGGCCATGTGGGTTACTACAGAAGGTTTATAGCCCATTTTGCGACAAAGGCAACCTCCTTGCACAAGCTCCTGAGGAAAGATGCAGAGTTCACTTGGACAGAAGAATGTGACAAAGCCTTCCACACTCTGAAGCAGTGTCTAATTGAGGTACCCATTCTGCAACCTCCTGATTGGACGAAAGAGTTCCATGTACACACGGATGCATCCATTGAAGGTTTAGGTGCTGTCCTCTGCCAAAAGGGCTCCTCGAAGCTGGATCAACCGATCTATTACGCAAGCCGAAAAGTCACTGATAGGGAACGGAACTATACAGTGACAGAGCTGGAGTGCTTGGCAATGGTGTTTGCCCTGGAGAAGCTCCGCCATTACCTCCTATCTACCCACTTTAAATTTTATGTGGATCATGAGGCCCTATCCTTCTTGATGAACAAAGCAGATGTGAAAGGACGAATGATGAGATCGCTCCTTTTATTCCAGGAGTTCGACTTTGAGGTGATTACTAAGCCTGGCCATTCCCATGTTCTGGCTGATCATCTGTCGTGTATCCCACAAACTGCAGACGAGGAGCAAGATGATCCAGACCTCCCTGATGCTTCCCTATTCTTGGTAGAAACTGTAACTCCCTGGTATGCAGACATTGCCAATCTGCTGGCAACCCAACAGTACCCTCCTGGTATTTCTAGTCGGGAAAGGAAGAAGCTCATGCTGGAATCAGCCCCATACACCCTGCTAGGTGGTGCACTGTACAAGAAAGGCAAAGATGAAGTACTCAGAAGATGTGTTGCAGGAGATGAGATTGGGATTGTTCTGAAGGCTTGCCACGACGAGCCATGTGGAGGTCACTTTGCAGGAGAAGCTACAGCCAGGAAGGCTCTGCTAGCAGGTTATTGGTGGCCTACCATTCATAAGGATGCCTATGATTACTGTAAAAGATGTGATGCTTGTCAAAGAATGGGGAAACCCACGAAGACAAGTGCCATGCCATTGCAACCTATACTTCTGTTGAAGCCGTTTGAGAAGTGGGGCATTGACTTCGTAGGTCCAATCGATCCTCCTACCAGAAGGAAACAGAACAGATACATCCTCGTATGTACGGATTATGTTACAAAGTGGTGTGAAGCTAAAGCCCTAAAGCGGGACGATGGTAACAGCGTGGCCCTGTTCATGTACGAGAATATCATCACCCGTTTTGGCAGTCCCTTAGAGCTGGTAAGTGACAGAGGCATTCATTTCCTCAACAAAGTCATGGAAGAGTTGACAGAGTTGTATAAGATCCGCCATCACAAGTCCACTCCTTATTACCCCAGAGCCAACGGCCAAGTCGAAGTCACCAATCGCATCCTCTGCTCGATTCTGACAAGAACAATTGCCGCACATCGTCGTGATTGGGATGATCGACTTACAGAGGCCCTCTGGGCGTACAGAACCTCCCATAAAGCAGCAACGGGACAGACACCCTTCCAGCTGGTGTATGGTACAGAAGCTGTTTTTCCGGTTGAACTGGAATTACCCTCTTTGAGAGTGGCTATCAAAGAGCGTTTGGGGGACGATGATTCATTGCAATGCCGTCTCCTGCACCTGGAATGTTTGGACGAAATTCGTAGGATGGCTCTACAGTGCATGGAAGCCACGCAAGCTCGACGCAAGGCTTACCATGATAGCTTCATCAAGCACAAGGAGTTCAAAGAAGGTGATTTGGTCCTAGCCTATGATTCACGCTTTGGCAAGTTTCCTGGCAAGCTTCAACAGCGGTGGATGGGCCCCTATAAGGTACTTGCCGTCAACCCGAATGGTTCTGTCCAAGTGCAGACCGTTGATGCCTCTGATGATCCCTTTCTGATCAATGGATATCGCCTGAAGAAGTATTTCCCTCCTTGGGGATCTTGACAATTACGGACACTTGATCCTTTCCCTCGTTGGCGCGGCACTGTACTTATTATGATGCTACTTCTGATAGCCGTTCTTCAATCACTCCTGATGAAGTGGGCGCAACCCTCTGTCCCCTTAAACCCCCCTTCCAGCCTTGATCTCTTATCCTCTATTTTCCACCAGCGACAGTGGCGAGGTGGGTTCTGACAAATGGTCTTTCTACCATGCCCTTGCTCAATATTTTTTTAAAAAAAAGAGAGAAAAAAAAAACAAATCTGTTATGAGAGAAAAGGAAGCAATTCCCTGTCATAGCAGGCCTCGTTCCAAGAAAAGGTGGTAAACACCCTTGGGCGAGAGGCTGGCTGTGGAAAAGGTGGTAACACCCAACAGTCCAGCAAGTGGATTCATTAATTGATATCCCTAGGATCCACTTCCGAAGCTGCCTCCCTTGGTACGCCGTGTCCTGGGTCTCTTTGCAAAGTGACTACCTGTCCTCCAGCAGACGACATGTTCCTATCCAATACAATAATCGATTTGATGGCTACCTCCCTGGGTACGCCTCTTCAACAACTGATGACGCGATCTTCATCGACAACCCCTTGAGTGATGTGAGCTTTCATCCTAACCAGATGGGGAAGTGAGTACGGTTGCCCTCTGTATCTATCAACAGAGAGTGAGACAGAGGGTGGGGCGAGAGACCAGTCTTTTCCCTTCAAATCGAATGAGAGGTGAGAAGTGTGAATGAAGTGTTGCACGCACGGGATGGGCCTCTCAATGCACAAAGCACAATTTGTTTCTGTGCACTACACCATAAGGCTCCCTTGCCTTCCTTCTTGCACCGTATGCCGGCATAGGGCGGGATGCACTGTTGCACCATCAACTGCGCACAAGGCATACACCCTTTGCACAAGCGACTGTGAGGATTACATCAATGGGTTTCAGGAAAAGGCTGCCCTCCTGTATCTATCCACAGAGTGTGAGACAGAGGGTGGGATGAGTGTGACTGGAGTTTCTTCAATCAATTACCCAGAGGTGAGATTGAGGGACGTTACGACACTTGGAGTCGGGTATGTTCCACTTTCCCTGTGCACCCACGGGATGGGTCTTTACCATCATCACAAGACATATCACCCTGTTCTGTACACTGCACTGTAAGGCTCCCTTGCCTTCCTCCTTGCACTTATGCCAGACGGGTTAGACGCACTAATGCACCATCAACTGTGCACCCTGGCATACTCCCTTTGCACCATTTCCCCCTTGTTGATTCCTCAACCGGGTATGAGATATGGGTTTTAATCATTCTTCCGCGAGTGATATTAGTCATGGGGCGAGTGACTGTTCTTTCATTCCAATTGAGTGATTGTGAGTTGAGTGTAGTATCCCTCATCATCGACGAATTTCCTGCGATTCCTTCCATCAGCTACCTCCCTGGGTGCTGCCGCGTGGTCCCTGCCATGACGAACGTGCGCTGTAAAGATGCCTTGGTCCCTCCAGCGCCGACAACCACACTGGACGTGCCATCGATACTCAACCTTGATTCTTGACGAAACGGGCCAAGTTTTTCTAACCCTACACTTTGGTTTCTTCGTGCCGGTCATGTTTTAAGTGTGGGGAAGTTAGTGGATCGTCTGTGGCGTGGTCCTAGGTTCCTGTTGCTCGGTTAACCCTATCCGTTAAGGTCGTAAGTGTGGGGACGCGTCCCTGCGCGTCTACATTGTATATCTTCTGTATCTGCCTTAACCTGTTCATGCATGTATGCCATGACTTGCTTTTACCCTCTTGGGATCCCTTCCCACCCACCCGGTTATGTTCCACCCACCCTTGGGGCTGTTTCCTTCCAGTTTTTCTTCATTCCTTGATTTTGAGGTCCTGCCATGTGAATGCACCCTACATTCACCAAAATCCAAAATCCAACCTTATAGCCCTGTTCCTCCCATTGAACTGACCATTTTTTATTTTTACCTACCCCTGTTCCGGTGCACGGTTTTTGCGTTATTAATTTTTGAAGCATTTTGCGCAAATTAGCCGGTTTTCCATGTGAACGCGTTTTTCTTGCTTCGAAACTAGGATCTGACATCCTAGCCCTAACAACCACTTTTCCCCTGACATTTTTCCTTTTTACCCCGAGTCATTTTGATACACGGTTTGTCCGTTATTAATTTTCCGGTTTTTTAAGACTTTTTCATGCGTATTTTTGACATTTTTCCATGTGAACCTGCCCTATTTGTATCGGAATTCCAATTTGATTTGATAGCCGTGTCCCCTGTGTCTTCCCCTACCTTTTTCCTTTTTCCTCCACCCTTTTTCAACTTTCAGATTTTTACTTATTAATTTTTAAATGAGTTTTCGGGCGTATTTTTGGAGTTTTTCACATGTGAACCCCTCCTATTTCCACCGAAACTGCGCTTTAACATGATAACCCTGTGCCACTCCTTCCTGCAGACATTTTTCCTTCTTACTGCATGACATTCCGATGAACGGTTTGTCCGATATTAATTTACGATCCCATTTTCGGGTTTATTTTTTGGGTTTTTCCCATGCGAACGCGTCTTATCTCTGTCGGAATTATGTTTTGATGTGATAGGATTGTCGAGCACATCTTTCTGCACAGTTTTCCTTTTTTTTGCACCTCATTCCGCTGCACGGATTTTTTGATATTAATTTTTAATTATGCTTTTTGGTTCATTTTTTGTGTTTTTTGCACGTGACCGCCCTTTACCCCTCCCGGAGCCTCTGTCATATATTTTTCTTGTTTTCCCCCTGTCGTCCTGCCCACTTTTTGTTTTTACGCTATTTCGTTTTGATGTCCGGATTGGGAGTTATTAATTTTTCTTTATTTTTACGTTTTTTCTCGCGCCCGTTTTGCGCGTGAACGCGCCCTTTTTCGATTTTACGAGTCTCCACGTGCCCCGGTCGTGTCCGCGTAACCCGTCCCGTCTTCCCAACGTCATTTCAATCCCGTCACGGTAAATTTTTTTACCCCGCCCCGCGCACGTGCGCGGGACGGGGGTACGCGCCCTTGTCCCTACCCACCCCTTACCCATGGGTCCCCCACCCCTTCCCCCCACCTGCCCAACCCATGGCCCCCCCATGGGTCCCCCACCCCTTCCCCCCAACTGCCCACCCCTTCCCCCCAACCGCCCTTCTTTCTCTCTCTCTCTCTCTCTCTCTCTCTCTCCCTTTCTTTCTCTCTCTCTCTCTCCCTTTCTTTCTCTCTCTCTCTCTGTGCGTTTCTCCCTCTCTCTCTCTCTCTCTCTCTCTCTCTCTCTCTCTCTCTCTCTCTCCCTACCCCCCGCCATCCTTCTGCCGCGCCCCCGCCCTTCTTCTCCCCTTCTCCCGCCAGCGCGCCCCTGCCCTTCTTCTCCCCTCCCCCCGCCGTCCTTCTGCCGCGCCCCCGCCCTTCTTTTCTCCCTACCCCCCGCCGTCCTTCTGCCACGCCCCTGCCCTTCTTCTCCCCTCCCCCCGCCGTCCTTCTGCCGCGCCCCTGCCCTTCTTCTCCCCTTCTCCCGCCAGTGCGCCCCCGCCCTTCTTTTCTCCCTACCCCCCGCCGTCCTTCTGCCGCGCCCCTGCCCTTCTTCTCCCCTCCCCCCGCCGTCCTTCTGCCGCGCCCCTGCCCTTCTTCTCCCCTTCTCCCGCTAGCGCGCCCCCGTCCTGCTCCTCCCCCAGCCCGATCCTCCCCCGCTGTTCTGCCCTCCCCCGCCGCCGTCTGTCCCCCGACCCCCCGTCTTTCTCCCCTCCTCCCGCCGTCCTCCGTCTCCTCCCTCCTTCCCCAGCCCCCAGCCAGCCGACCTCCCTCTCCTCCTTCCCCTTCCCCCAGCGCTTCTTCCCTCTCCCTCCTCCGCCGCCGCGCCGTGGAGCTGTCGCCGCCGCCGCGTTCGTCGCCGCTGCCGCTGGGTCACCACCTCCTCTCACCACCACCACCACCTCCTCCTCTCTAACCCCTCTCTAACCCTAGGTTAGTCAAACTAACCCTAATTTAGTCAAACTAACCCTAATTTACTTAAACTAACCCTAATTCACTTAAACTAACCCTCATTAACTTAAACTAACCTTAATTAACTTAACCTAACCCCCCTAGGTTAACCTAACTCCCCTAGTCACCCTAATCTAACCCCCACCCCTAACCCTAACTTAACCCTAGCTAGGTTAGTTTTAATTAACCATCGTTAACCTAGTTGACTAACCCCTACCTAGTTAACTTAACCTAGTTGACTAACCTAACTTAGTTGACTAACCTAGCCTAGTTGACTAACCTAAGAAACCTTGACTAACCTGACTTGACTTGGGCAGACTAACATGACTTACCCCCACTAACCAGACTTAACTGACTTATGCCTAATTGACTTATCTGATTAATGTGATTTAATTAATCACTACATTAATTTTTCCATTAAAAATTTCAGAAAAATTTCTAAAAATTCCTTTTTCCTTTTGCCAATTTTTGGGAATTTGTCCGTTGGAAATTGCCTACCCTAAAATTTCAAAAAATTAAATATTTCCTCATTTAATCCCCTAAATTGCCAATCAATGTAGAAAATTCATTTACAAATAGTAAAAAATTCTCAAAAAATTCTAAAAAAATTCCCCTCACCTCCCTTGCTCATTTTCTATTTATTCAACCATTAATAATCACAACTTTACAAAAAACAAAAACCATAAAAAATAAAATATAATAAAATAAAATAAAAATAAACAACCAACCCAAACCAAATCCACACATCCGCTAAGGTGTTGTTTGTTGTTTCATTAGTGATCTTTACTTTTCCTTTCCTGGATTCCCTTCTTTTGGTGGACTCTTCCGTGCGCATTTCTGCATTACATACACACCCCTTCCAGGTATTTATTTTATGTGCTTTATTTATTTTCATTTTCCCCCTTAATCACAAATTAATTGTTAAAATGAACCCTTTAATTCACCCACAGTTTCCACGCGCATTCGCGCTAAACACACATACTTTTTACTTAAAATAAACCAGTCGTTCACTTAGCACGCGCTACGTGCGCTACAGGGGCACTTTAATTTTTTTAATTCAAATGAACCAGCCGTCACATGAGCACGCGCTGGCAAAAAAGCGCTCCACATCACTTTAATTTGTAATCAATGAATTGCATTTAGAGACCCAGTCGGGAATCGAAGTCCGGGAATCGAATAACTGCACCGTTTTAACCTAATAATTGGTAATTTAATTTATAATAAGGAACCGCCGTTTTCTTGTTAAGGTTTATCACCTAATAAAAATTCACTAATTTTTAATAATTGATTAAAATCAACCCTTCATTAAATTGATTCCCCCCTCACTACACTTAATTTCCCTTTTTAATGAACCATTTCGTGGGATGGGTATGCGCAGTCCTGAGAGTTTTATCACAGATGTAGTATTGATATGTGTCGGATATGGTATGGTTTTGGTTTACTGTCTTTGTTACGGTTACGGGTACGGTATACAGTTTTTTTTTTCTTTTATTGCCTGATACGGGGTTCAGGGTGTTTGTCTGATGCATCGCATGAAGCTTTCGGTCGCATTTGTCTCAAGGTCATGTCAAATTTTTTCTAGGATGTGGTTTGCTTGGGGTTAGTAGGTCGAGTCACGTTTTATTGGTAATTCTCTTATCCTTGGTTTTTGTCAGTTGCTTTGCAGGCATTCTCCTTGATTGTCTGTGTTTGTGGTGTGTGTGTAACCATCTGAATGGCGCCTTCTCATGCTCCTCCCCCTATCCAGTACGTCCCATTAGTTAGTAGGGATTACTCTTCCCTACTTACTTTTGAGCCTCTTACGAAGGCGGGACTTGCTGCTTTTGTGGCCACTCCTTTTCCATTGCTTCCAGAAGATCCGTCGTTATGTGATGAGTTCCTGGCCTCTTATAGCAAGAAGACAGGCGTAGTCCAAGGCCTGTCTATGACATTGACATCTCGAGGCTTAGGGAAGGCTCTATCTTTACCCTTCAAAGGAGAACCTTTTGTGACCACTCGTCAGCTCTTCTCTAATGAGGAGATTCTCAAGCTGTTGCAGAAGCAGACAAGGGAAGTCCTTGATGTTAAGAAGGTGATAAACTCTTCAGGAGTTTCCTTTTCTATGATCACTGATCCCGTATGGAAGACGATCTATCAGTTCCTTCAGGACAGGTTTATGCCTGCCAAAACGCCATCCCACTATTTGTCCAAAGAGCTTTTCACAGCTTCTAGGATGGTGCTGAAAGGAGTTGCTATTGATTGGAGCACTTACCTCCTTACTAAAATGGATCAGCATTTTGTTAAAGTCACCAAGGGTAATGTTACCAATGTCACATATGGATCATATTTGTCTGCCTTCTTGACCTATTCAGGTTTACAGAAGACCGTGCCTCCACCTCCTCCATCAAATCCAGTTCCTCCTCCTCCACCTTCAGAAGAGTCAGCACCCATTGCCATAGAGGATGATGATTCTCCGCCTCCCCTGGTCATACAGCGCAAACGCTTGAAAAGGGTAGCGGATAAAGCCCCTTTCGTACTTCCCTCAGTGCCTATCCCTGCTACTTCTGGCAGTGAACTCCCTGGGTATCTCACTTGTAATAACCTGTTCAGAGCACATCGCGAAGGATCCTTGGAGATCTCAGTTGCTTCCCTGAACAGTCTCGTCTCAGGAGATGCCATTCCTTTCCTCTGCAAGGATATTCAAAGTTCCATTGAGTTGTCAGTGACAGCCTGTGTTCAACAGCTGTACGCATCTTTCTATGAAGAGCTCATGCAGTCCAAAGACCAGTTGCATAAGGCAACATCTGAGTTAGCTTCTGCTAAGGATACCCTAGCAGATTTATTTAAGCAAATGGAACAGCAAACCCAACTGGTTGCCATCCAAAGCGATGAGATTTCTTCATTGAAGACCTAGTTATTCGAGGCTCAATCACAAGTTACTAGCCTTTCAGACGAGAAGGAGAGGATGTCCAGCGAAGCGAAGGAATTTCAAGCTATCTTAGATGACAAGCTTTCATCTTTACAGATGGCTAATGACACAGTGGCCAACCAAGCCTCCCAAATCCAGCAGTTGCAAGATCAGCTTGCAAAGTCCCGCTCTGTTCCTCCAAGCCCTCCTGTTCCATTAATTTCTTCTCTTTCACAGCAGGACTTGGCTGCCCTACAGAGACAGGCTACTTTGTGCCCTCTGTTCCAAGATAAAGTGGAAAGATTGCAGTCCAGAATGGACTTGTTATGGTCTACCTTTGAGCAGTTTCAGGAATATGTCTTACCAGACCATTCTTTCTTTGTCCACTACCACTTACAGAAGTTGGTTTTCTATATGAAGCTTTCCACGATGGATTTACCTTTTCCAGAGGATGGCTGGAGTGGGGCTTGGTCTGCTGAGTTGTTGACAGAGGTAGTCAGAATGGTCTTTAAAGATTCTGTCACACCAGACACCATGTTGATGTCATACATGTATCTCCGAGGAGATTTGTTAATTCCAGATGAGATAGATATGGCATGGTATGTGGGGGATGTGGTCTTACAGGCTGTTTTATATGTCAATCATTTGGAGTTGCGCATAGCTGATATGTTCCAAAGTTATTCCTCCAAAGTGGCTGATTGTCATGATAATTCGTGGCATCCCATGATTGATTCGGTGGTCCTAAATCAAAGACAAAACACAGCTCCTACCTTTTCCCAGAGTACTAACCAACTGAGGATGGATGTCTTAACCTATCTTTCCAAACATAATCCATTTGATGCTACCTTCTTTGATGCCTATCATAGACGATCTCTCTTAGGACCTTCTGTTCCTACCCTCCTCTATTATCAACAAATGGCTCACCGCTATGCTATATATATTTCCCTTTGTCAGTCTAATTCCACAATTATTTTACCCCTTCTTTTCCAACCTTCATCTTTCCCTCAAATTCCTATTTTCACTTATTGTTCCTTTATTGAGGATAGGGTATTTTCCCCTTCTCCACCCTGTCCTTCACCCCTCATTAATGTACCCTCCACATTTCCTATTTATCAGTTAACACCGTTCCTTAGTGATTCCTTACAAATTTCTGCCACTCCTTCTTTAACCTTTTCTTCTTTTTATGATTTTTCCTATCCTTCCCTACATCCACTTTCCCTTATTCCACTACCCTCTCCTAACACTTCCATATCTCAACCACCTCAGTTGGTTAGTGACTGTGACGGTTTTGATAATCAGATTTCCAGAAGAAGGGGATGGAGTTCAGATGATTGCCTTACAGGACCGCAGATTAATTGGCCAGTAATTCCAAGAGAATGGACAGCTTCCAGTCAAGCTTATCAAAACTATGTTCATTTTGCCCAACAGTATTCACAGTCTGCAGATCCCTCAGTGAGATTAACTGCTCACTTTGCTTGGTACCTGGCGTATATGCATAGGCACTCTCATAATGATTCAAAGCCTATTCCAAAGTTGTGCATGAATGTCAATGTTAGCATTGATTCCCAACAACTGGAGATATTGTATTTTCATGCCCTTTGTTTGCCTAGCAGATACTTGGTCTTGTTGGAAAGGATATGCTGTCTCCAATTTTTTCAAAATCCTCCCAAAAACTTTGTAGATGAATCCTTATCTATGGATCGATTTCGACAACATCAATCTTTTAAGAGGGATCATCTTAATTGATACCTTTCCAATGTATAATGGAAGCTTTTAATGAACAACTCTCTTTTTGAAGGAGTCATTCAGATGGTTGTGTTGTGTATTAGTGTTTGTGTTGTGAGTTCATTTATGTCAAACGAACGTGGTGGTTTCTTATTGGATTTCGTGTACGAGCTATGTTTTGGAGATTTGACGAGATGGGGTCGTGGATGGAGAGTTGAAGCAGATGCAGATGAAGAAGAAGCAAACTCTTATATCCTTTACAAATTTGTGGTGATTTTTAGTTTGATCAGAGGTGTTAATGTATAAAGAGTTTTCCTTTCTTTATATTTTTATATCCGAAACAGGTTATAAGTTGGGGTCGTGGTGGATGGATTTTTGAAGATCAAAGTTGAGCTTTTCCCTGAACTTGTATTCCCTTTTTCCTGGGTCGCGAGGACACTTCCTTATTAAGTGTGGGGATATGTTGAGTGTTGAAATGACTTGTTTTTTGGCTGATTTTTGTTGTTTTTGAGAGCTGAATGGTTGATTTTATGGAATGATTGATTGATTTGGAAGTGGTTTGAGAATGTTTTGGATGATATTGATTGTGCTTTGGAAGTTCATGATGTTTGTTGATGGTTCTGTGATGTTCTGATAGGTTCTGATTGGTTCTGTATACCTTCTGTTTTGTTCTGTTTTGGTCTGTTTTGTTCTGATTGTCTTCTGTAAGGAGGGATGGAGTATTGATTGATGAAGAATGAGATATTGAGAAAGTTTATTGAATGGTTTGTGAGAGTTTAAAATGGTTTGAGAGTAAGTTATGAGGTTTTGATAACCTTCTGTAACCTTCTGTAGGTCTTCTGTAGAGCTTCTGTTTCTGTTCTGTTTCTATTCTGTTCTGTACTGTAGCCGTTCTGGTACTGTTCTGTATGCTTCTGTAAGTGTTCTATGGAATGTATGTGTGACTTTGGGAAAGTTTTCTAGCCTTGTAAAGAGGTGAATACAAGTGCAAAAGAGCTGAAAGAAGTGGAAGAAGTAGCTGTTGAAGACTCAAGAGAAGACTAGAGTGAAGTGACAGTAGTGAGTTGTGAAGAGACACTGTAGTGGCTCTGGTGACCCTTCATATCAGACATACCTCTTGGGAGGGGTATCCACGACCTAAGAGTGATTATTGAGGGTAATTTTGAGAGATTGTAGTGAGGATATGATGTATTATTGATGGAGAGAGATAGAGAGAGTCAGAGATAGCCAATTCTACTCAAACAGAGTGATTGTATATGAGAGATTGAGAGAGAAGACTATGAAGATATTGAAGATGAATACCATGTGATGTATTTCCATTTCAAGATGGTGTATTCCTTTGCTTTCTTTGTTCTATTGATGGATTTTGTGAAGATGTTGAAGAATATGGCTGATTTTATTAAAATCCGTGGGAGATCTACATGATGCTGCATGAAGATTTGTTGTGCCTGGTGTTCTTTTCTTCATTGTGATCATATGAAACATGATAAACAAGCTTGTTGATGTTACAAGATAGATTTTCTTGTAAGAGAATTCCCTTTTCCTTGGTGTTCCTCTCGGGGCTCCACCACCACAATGCACACATTGGACATGTGGGCATGTTGTTTGTCTCATCATCTCCTGTATTTTGGTTATGTCCATCCTAATCACTGCTAGCTCATGTCTCGAGTCAGTGCCCTTCCCTTTGTCTTGCATGCTTGGGCCTGCTCTCTCACTTGGCGTTGAGGTCCTCTCGGAACTCCTGGTACTAGACTCATCTTGATTTGAGCACTTGGAGCTTCTTTCCTTGAGCTGGTCATCCACTCTAATAGCTTCCTCAAAGACCCTTGCCAGTGCGTCTCGTTGCAAGCTCGAGTTGCCGGCTAAGGCTTTGTAGAGCTCTTCACTTTGTATTCCACTAATGAATACCGTAGATACCGCTCTTTTGGTTGGTCTCTTGCCCATTGGGATTCTCTTGAAGAGGCTCCTCACTTTGGGTTACGTAATCTTGAATATCCTCTTTCTCTCTCTACTTGACATTCATGAGTCGCACTAGCAGGTTGTTAGAGTACCCAGGTTTGGAAAATCTCTTGATGAAGAGATTTTTCAAGTTATTGAAATCGGTACACTCTACAACATCCAAACTCATGTATCAAGTCTGGCTCTTGTCACCTAAGCATAGTTTGAAAGCTTGAGAGTGTTGAACAGGATCGATAAGGCCGTTCGCCTCGTAGACTTGCTCGAATTGTTCCATAAAACTATATAGATTTTGTCATTTGCTTGGTATTTGTCCAATTGCTTTGCCACCACAAGGATTTTCGATTGGCTCATAGAGGCTTGGTTAACTCCTACCCCTACTAGCAGTGATGTTGCTAATGTTACAATGCTTTGCTTTACTATCCTGTTATCTAACAATCGCTTTGTCAGAAGCTCGCTCAATGTGAGGTCTCCCTCTAGCACTCTCTCGCTATCCAATTTATTTCTGCCTGCTAGGGCTAGCACTCTCTGGATCTCTCGCTGTAATGAAGTATTCAACCAGGAAAGGAAATGTAACTAAAACTGAAATAGACATAAAATAACAAAGAACTATTGCACCAAAACATCTTGCTATGTATTAATGATGAGAGTTCCAGAAATACATGATAGCCATGGATGATGCTTCATCTAGCAAGAAGAAAGCTAACATCAAGAAAGTGAATAGTAAATTTTTGTGAATGAGCCAAAAGATGTCTTCTCTTAGCCTCTTGCCTTCTTTATCTTAACTCCTCCTTTCCAAAGTTAAGGGTACATTTACATAGGTAAGGGTTGAATTTACAAGGGTTGGAAATTACAAGGTATGGAATTAGCATGATTCCAAAGTACAAAAATATCAAGGTATTTTCGTTCATGACAAACCATCCCGTCCTAAGATGGTTTTGTCCTTAAAACCAAAGATAAATGGACCAAATCCAAACTAATGATGATAGTAATAATGTCCATTTAACTCCGATATGATAGGAAAGAATTGTCCATATAAGAGAGAACTTTATGTATACCAAACTCTAAGTAAATTGATTGCTGTCCAAACATGACTGATTTACAAAAACTGTCATCACTTTTGATAGAGTGGTCCAAATGACACATATGAATTATACAATCCCTAGTATCACCTCATAATGTCAAAATCAATTTTTGATAAAGTCAAGATAGTTTTATTACCAACAATAATATCTCACATCAAGTTGTCCCTGCACAGTCTGTCATGTATCATACTACAATAACCAAGGGAAATCATTCACATAAGTGGAGGGTTGCCAAGAAGATTCCTCTATAGGTAAGCTCTTCCACTTAATGAGGTACTTAGTAAGAGTACGATTTTTGAGCACTTTTTCTCTCTTTCCAATAATAATTTCACGTTCATATGTGACAAATCCTTCTTCATCCATTGGCAACTCTTCCAATACCTGCACATTAGGTCCAACATACTTCTTAAGCTGTGAAACATGGAATACATCATGTATTCTAGTGGAAGAAGGTAGTTGGAGCTTATAAGCAAGCTCTCCAACTTTTTCCACTACCAAATATGGTCCATAAAATCTATGAGCAAGCTTATTGTTCCCACCCTTCAATGAAGCATAGTGCATCTTGGGCACTTTAAGAAACACCCAATCTCCAACTTTTAAGTCCAAATGTCTTCTCTTCTCATTGGCATAGGCTTTCATTACTTCTTGTGCTTTCCTTAAGCTGTCCTTGCATTGTCTCATGAGCATCTCCATCCTTTCCAACTCTTCCTTCACTTGGGGGTTGATTTCTTCATGAAACAAAATTGATGGTATTTGGACTTTGTACCCATAAAGTGCTTCAAATGGAGATATACCTATGCTCATGTGATGCATGTTGTCATAGCAAAATCCAAGAAGGTCGATCCAACGATCCCATAAAGCTTGTGTGTCATGACAATAATGCCTAAGGTACGCTTCCACCTAGTGATTGACTCTCTCCGTTTGCCCATCGGTTTTTGGGGGTGATAGGCTCTACTAGGAGTGAGAAAAGTACCCATAGAAGAGAATAGACTTCTTCAAAAGTTGCCCATGAGTTTTGTATCTCTATCTGATATTATGCAAGACTTCTAGTTCTCCTTCTTGTCTTCGTCCACTTTGTCTTCATCTCCGATGTCGCACTGAATTGTCTGTCGATCAATTTCCTCGTTGACATCTTTCGCCTGTCGCTCCAGATACTTCGTCGTCATCTCAGTCCGTTTCCACACTAGCTTAGTTCTGCAACGTCTTCGACTTTCCTCTCTACAACTTTGCAAACTATCGTCGGCTTGTCCTTTATCACGCATTGACGATTTGGTTTCCTCTCCCTTCGTCGTAGCTGCAACTTGGTCCACCAGCTTCTTGGCTCCTCTTTCTTTTGTTAGCCATCTTCATCAACTTTGTCTTCCGTGGTCGCCTCGTCATGGTTGTTGAAACCATCGCAATGTTTCGTTCCTCCCCTTTGCACGTTATTGATCATCATCAACCTTTGTTTTTGTCTTCGACTTCAGAGCTCTCCTGCGTCTCTCTCCTTTCTCATCTGACCACCCCCTCCTCCTTATATACTCAGTGCCGCCCTCGAAATCTCATCTTAACAGCTCACAAAATCTTGATGCTTTTGTAAGCGTTAAAAAGCTTCATGACATTAGTGATTATGTTTTTTGCCCGGTGTTCTTCATTGACAGCTTCGTCCCATCAAAAAGCTTCAAAAAATCTTTATTCTTTTTACATCAATGATGATGTCTTGCCGTATACTATTTTGAGCGCTCCCACATCACATTATCGTAATGCCGTCAACCCTCCATAATGTCGTCTTTGTATCTCTATCACTCATTAATATTGAGTTTATTTTCCAAACACCTTGCTTAATCACAGAACATGTCAGCTTCATAATGCTTCGTAGGCAAGCTAAATATGCATGCCTATAGCATTATACAAAATTCAAACCTTGAATTAACACTACAAGAGAAAGGCCCTATAGACGCGCACTGCACATGTTTGCTTTCTCTGTCTGTTTGTCTCTCTCTTCTCTCTCTTCACATGCTAGATCTTGTCATCCATGGAGGTTTTTTTGCACGTTTTTTAACCAAGTTTGAAAAGAAATGGTCCGACTGTGCGCGTCTGTCAGTGCATCCAGATGACAGTGTAGACGCAGGTATAGACACGGAAATAGACGCGCTGACAGACGCACAGAGATATAGACGCAGCATGTAATATATTTTATCTGCACAGGGTAATATGATTTTTCTTGTGTAGATGTGGAATCCTAGATCCTCTAGCACCCCATTCAACAAGGAGCAATTCATGGGGGAGATGACCAATTATCTTGGTCGCCCTCCCACTACAGAGGAGGTTTTCAGTGTGATGTTTGGGACACCTATCACATCTTTGCCTACACAGGGATCAGTTGAGGTACATGGATCGGTCGAAGCACGTGCATCTATAGAAGCACGTGTATCGAGTGAGGTAGAGGGTAGTGCCCGTCAAGGGAGGAGGGAGAGTTGTGTGGAAGGATGAGGAGGTCGAGGGCTTTGTGGGGGTTGCCTAGGTGGTGGCTCTCGATCACCCTCACTGGAAAATGAGAGAGGTGAGCCTCCACAAATGTACTACTCTTACTTGAGGAGTGTTGTGTATGCCACATACAAAGATTGCATGATTCCCTTCAAGCACCAAAAAAATGGTTTGTGGCAAGAGGTGATGCGGGCAGTACATAGAAGGTACCCTAATCCCAAGAATTCACGATTCTCAGATGATTGGGGACGGTCAAAGGTGAGAGACGCGCTTCATAACAAGAGGTCTCACCTTATGACGCGCGCCAAGGAGTCACTGCGGAGACAAGAGCAGGGGCACCCTGGATATGGCCAACCACCCAATTTCCACTGCAAGGAGTGGAAAGAGGCCAAGAAGAGAGCAGCGGAGAAAATGACAAGTCGCCAGCATGCAAAGGCACGACGTATCCAGATGGAAACCATGGGATCGTCGCATTATGAATCGGGTGGCAGGGAGTCATGGGAGGCTGAGTTTGTAAGTATTATTTGATTTTAAAAAAAATATAAATTTTGTTATTTGTTTCACTTCATTATGTAGTCTGTTTTAATACGTTGTATGTTCAAATTGTTTTGTAGTATCATATTGTTGGTAGAATGCCTACTCCTAGAGAGGTAGGCTACCATCAAGGTCATAACTGGGCATCCACTTGGTAGCATTTCTACGAGGATGGACTCATCACGGAGGAGCAATATAATCGCACCATGAGGATTCCACCACCAGAAGAGGTATGTTTTATTTTTTACATGAATAGTATAGATAACTCTAATTTATTGTTTGTAATGGTATTTATATACCTTAATCCTTTGTATAGGCAAACCCTGATGCAGTTGAGGATAGCGAAGGGGGGACTAGCAGTAGCGGTGGCGGCAACGGCAGCGGTGGTGGTAGCGATGATAATGCCTCTTCTGAGGAGATATAGAGGAGCCCCATGCATGCATGCCTCCCCTTGGCTTGTAATTTTCACTTTTGATATGTATTACTTTCAGCTAGTGCTTGCGACCATGACCATGCTTGAGGTCACAAGCACTAGAACTCATAATGTAAAAACGTTTCATCTATATATATGAAATTTCGTGTTCTACATACATTGTTTTGTTTTCAGTATCCAATCTTCGAAATAATCTTTCTCTGTTTTCCCTAAGCATACAATTTGATGTTGATGGGGGGGAAAAAACCAGAGAGTATGTGCAAAGCCACATGCTCTCTGGTTTTTTTTTCATACCTCTGTTTTGCGCGTCTATCAGCGTGTCTAAATTGCAAGATAAATGCGCGTCTATTCTCGTCAAAAACTCGCAAAGTAAATGCTTTTTTAGACGCGTAGATACACGCATGTATAGACGCACAATATGAATATATCCACTTTTTTATAAATATGATTATATATTTACGTAGCGCATCAATATGCACGTCTACATGGGTGTGTAACTCTCACTATAAGCGCACTTTTAGATGTGATACTGTAGACGCAGAGGTAGACACGGTAATAAATGCGCCCAACTTTTTTTTTCACAGTTCAAATATTGCATCTACAAGCGCGTCTATGGAGCCTTTTTGTTGTAGTGTAAGGTCATCAACCTGTGAAAATTCTGTATCATGGCATCATAATGAAGATCACATTTCGTGATGTTTCCACAATCATTCTCCCTTTTGAATTACTTTTCGAATATTTTGTATAAGTGTAACAATATGCGGCTCAGGTGAAAAGACAGGCCGATGGAACGACATGGTAATGACCAAGGCTATGAGTCGAGTTCTTCCAATGTTCTTGGCGAGGTTAAAGACATGATGAAGCATTATACCGACATGATTACGGAGCAGTATCGGCAAATAGCCGTTGATGTCAACTTCCTTAAAAAACAGCAAAATTTGATAGGAAGTAGATACCCAGAGGAGGGTGCACCATCGAGGTTTAGTTGCAAATGGTGTGGTGGGCAGCACTATCCAAGGAATTGCCCAAATGTTAAGTGCGACATTTGTGGAAAATCCGGCCATTTAGCAGCTACTTGCTGGAGTAAGATCAGTTCCCTCCAGCGAGGAAGTCGGCAACCAGGGCCTGTTAATCATCGTGCCCAAGGAAATGATTCCCAGTGAGAAGATGGGCCTAAACAAATACTTCAACGACCAAAGACTACAGTGGAGGAGCTACCAAGTGGTAGTGGGGTTAGTTTGATTGAGGCTGTATGCGTTAACGATACTGAAACCTCTAATCTACGAGCTGTCCTTACAAGAGGTCAAAAGGGTAGAGGAGCCGACAAGGATAAGCCCGTCGATGGAAACCCTAAACAAGGCGACAAAGGAACGCAAGTTTTGGATCCTGCCATGGAAGGGGGACCTTTGAAGCCCGTGGAAAGTAAAGCCGATAAGGAACCACCAAAGAAGAAGGTGAAAGTTAAGAAAGAGGCAATAAAGCTGGTTCAACAACCTAAAGAGCGGATGGTTTGGCGTGAAAAGCGAGCTCTATCAAACTATCATGAATTCGATTTGGCGAGCTCTCTTTGCGAAGTCAAGCCGGATGTGAATCTTTTACAGCTTATTAAGCTTTCCCCAGGAGTACGTAAGGAATTTAGAAAGATTCTACGTACTGGGTATATCGTAGAACCTTTGGGTATTGCGCGAGTTGGTGATGACTGGTTCGAGCATGCTGAGAAGCATTGCCCAAGGGTTGCAGCCTATGTCGATGGGATATTAGTAGATTATGCCATTGTCGACACGGGATCATCTGTTAACATTATGAGTTCTGAACTGATGGAAAGGTTGGGTCTTGCGATCCAGAAAGATACCTCCACAATTCTCAGAATGGCAGATGATAGTTTGAGACAGCCAGAAGGCTGCATTACTAAGGTCCATGTCACTGTTGCAAGTGTAGAATGCCTGTTGGACTTTAGGGTGATTCGGTTTGCAGGCCGTCCAAGTTACCAAGTATTACTTGGACGACCTTGGATCTTGCAAGCGGACTGCCAAGTGGATATACCCGCCGGTCGACTAATATTCGGCAGAGGTGCCCAACGTGTGGTGGTTGATGCTTATCCCGAGTCCCCGCAGAGTGAGAGAGTTCCTCTATCTTCTACAGAATTGGAGACACTAGAAGATTTATCTGCCAGTGAGACATCATCAAGTGATGAGTCCAAAGAGGGATACACCACGGAGGACATCTATCAGATCACTTTGAATGAGCCGATAGAGGGCCAAGATCGTATAAGAGATGTAGATGTTATCGAGCTAGACCTTGGTACGCCTGATGATTCGCGGCCGATCAAATTAGGTTCTATGCTCAGCTCAGCAGAAAGGGAGGACTATGTGGCCTTGATCCTGGAATTCCGTGATATCTTTGCCTGGAGTTATGATGAGTTGAGAGGCATCCCTCCTAGTCTTGCTGTTCATACAATTCCGTTGAAAGAGGGCAGTCGTCCTGTACGACAGAAAGTAAGGCATATGCCTTTTGAACTGAGGGACGGGCTGTTTGAAGAGTTACAGAAGCTTCGAAAAGCGGGTTTGATTTTTCCTATGCAACACACGGAATGGTGTTCGCCAGTTGTGATTAGAAAGAAGAAGAATAATCAAATCCGTTTATGTGTAGACTTTAGGGAGCTGAATAAGCAGACAGTTAAGGACTACTACCCGTTGCCATTTATTGACCAGATTTTGGATCAATTAGCGGATAGGGAGATATATTCGTTTATGGATTGCTTTGCAGGATACAACCAAATGGCAATTGCAGAAGAGGACAAGTTAAAAACAACTTTCATAACTGTATTTGGTACTTTTGCGGATCATGTGATGGCCTTTGGTTTATGCAATGCACCTAGTTCGTGGCAACGGACAGCAGATAAGACATTCGGTGACATATCCCCTGAAGAGTTGAAGGTGTTTATTGATGACTTAGGGGCTGCCACCGTGAGAGAAAGGCAGTTGATCATTTTAAAAAAATGCTTTGAGCGCTGTAGACAATTCTGCATCGCCTTAAACCCACGGAAGTGTGTTTTTGGAGTACCTTATGGGCTATTGTTGGGTCATGTGGTCAGTTCGGTAGGAATTGCGACAGACCTCGAGAAGGTCAAAGTTATAGTTGCCATGGGTCCACCACGCACTCCGAAAGAGGTTCATAGCTTTCTGTCTTCGGTTGGTTACTACCGTAGATTTATCAACACCTTAGCAGAAAGAACGTTGCCGCTTACAAATTTATTGTCCTTTAGCTGTTCGTTTGTATGGGGTGACCCTTGTAAGGTAGCATTCAAGGATGTGAAACAAGAGCTAGCAAGAGCGCCCGTTTTAAAAGCACCTAAAAGAGGTGAGGTGTTTTATATATTTTCGGCAGCCACCATGTATAGTATCAGCTGCTGTTTAGCCCAAATTTGGGAAGAGAAGTGGTACCACCCGATTGCTTTTGCTAGTCGGAAGCTGGGGGTATCCGAAATCAACTATACTTACATGGAGAAATTGTGTCTAACGATGGTCTTTGGGACCAAGAAATTCAGGCATTATATTCTCTATGAGAAAGTTGTGCTTTATACGAAGGCGGAGGGACTTCGATTATTGATGAATAAGCTACAGCCGCCTGATCATCTAGCAAAGTGGTTGATCACTTTGCAGGAATTTGATTATGAAATCAAGAGTAAACCACCAAGGTTGCAAGGCATCGTGGAATGCCTTGTGGACTTTGGGGAGCCGAAAGAATCTGTGGCTGAAGGTAGTGATATGGAGTTGTTATTCAAAATAGATACGGCATCTATTCCCTCCTGGTATGCTGCAATGACGCATTATTTATCAACAGGAGAGGCGGGATCCGAATGATCTAAAGCTGAGAAAAGGAAAATTAAGCAGCAAGCATTAAAGTTTGCCTTGATCGCAGGTACATTATATCGGCAAAGGGTTGATGATATCTATCGCCGGTGTGTGATGCCTGACGAGGTGCCATTCATTTTGGAAGAGTGCCATGATTCTGCTTGCGGTGGCCATTTTGCTGGACGACTCACAGCACAAAAGGCTTTAAGGACAGGTTATTGGTGGCCTGCCATCTTCCAGGATGCGTTTGTGTATGTTAAGAGATGCGATATCTGTCAACGACATGATAGTCGAGAGAATAGGAAACGACCACTCACCCCTATTATGGCGATACTTCCATTTGAGAAGTGGGGATTAGATTTTGTGGGTCCTATTACTCCGTCGTCGACTACGCAAAAGAGGTACATCATTGTCACAATTGACTACTTCACAAAGTGGTCAGAAGCACGTGCAACAAGGAAAGATGATGCCAAAGAAACTGCTAGTTTCCTTTTAGAGCAGATAATATGCCGGTTTGGTCTACCGAAAGAATTAGTGTCGGACCAGGGAACGCATTTCCTGAATAAGGTGATCAAAGGTTTGACAGAAATGTGGCAAATCAAGCATAACAAGACAACCCCATATAATCCACAAGCTAATGGGCAAGTCGAAAGCACCAACAAGCAGCTTGTGGGCATCCTGTCCAAAATTGTGTCGGAAAAGAAACGAGATTGGGATAAAAAGTTATACGTGGCAGTGTGGGCCTACAATACGACCTTCAAACGAGCCACTGGCCATACCTCGTTCAAGTTAGTATATGGGGAGGAGTGTGTCTTGCCTTTAGAGATTGAGTTGCCGACTATTGGGTTTGCCATCAATCATTCTTTGAGCAATGAAGACGCACTTTTTGAGCGCTTGACGACATTGGCACATTTAGATGAGCTTAAGTTGCAGAGCTTATTGCACCAAGAAGTGGCGAAGCGCCGAATGAAGCAGCTATACGACATCAAAGCCAAGAAATACACCTTCAAGAAAGGACAGCTTGTTCTGTATTATGACGCATGACGTGAATTATTCCCAGGCAAGCTAGAGCCCAAATGGGATGGGCCCTATAGGATCGTTAGAATAGGAAAGAATAAATCCACAGTCTTGTTAGCTAACCTTGAGGGGATAGAATTTAAAAATAAGGTTAATCTTAATAAGATTAAACCTTATTATTTCTAATTGCACTAAATCTATGATTGCCTTGCAGGTCTAGGCGAGATCGATCAAACATCTGCAAGGAAATCGTGATAGAGGTTGATGGGTCGTCTGATCCCTTATTTAGAACACCCATATTTAGAACAGAGGTATCATCAGGGAAAGCTCATTTGGTGGAGCAAAGGATACAAGGTGATTGAGCAAGAAGGCGGGACATTTATTTGGGAGATCAAGGTCTTCTGCCATCACTGCCTACAAATTTTGACGAGCATCCCTGTTGAATTCAATGACGATGGAGGGATGGAGCCTACAGTCCACCCGTTGAATATGCTGAATTTTGATTACTATAATTACGAGTAGAGTTCCGGATGGCGGGATATGTAAACCCTTTATGGACGTACACCTTGTACTTTGATGGGGCGTCCGGGGGTGCATGCAAAAAAGGAAGTGTAGGAGTTGTCATCCGAGACCCCCGACGACGCATTGTCATGAAGTTAGCTGCTTATCTCGGGGTGAATTTTACCAATAATATGGCAGAATACAAAGCCCTGATTATGGGTTTGAATATTGCAAAGAAGGGTAGTATCTGCCAGTTGTTGGTGAAAGGGGACTCTCAGTTGGTTTTAAATCAACTCAATGGGATGTACATGGTACGAAACCCCATCCTTTGTATGTACCATCATACTGCCATAGCCCTGCTAAACGAATTCGATAGAGTGTCTTTTCAGCTGATTCCACGGAATTGGAATCAGTTTGCCGATTCTTTGGCTAATTTCGCGTATGAAGAAGACCTCTTCTTTAATTGTGGCCCTTGTCTCGATATATCTATTAATGCTGAGACAGGACCCGGTTGTTTGTGGGGTATGCTTTCTGAACATGCCCTCTTTGGCAGACGATGGTTGATTTGGGTGATGCAGAGGGTAAGCGAGACTCATCTGCCTTTATTATCTTGGACCCATAGACTGATTCGACGACATGTGATGCGAACACCTCTTGCGATATACGCAGGAGGGATAGGTCATAATCTAATGCACCTAGTCTAGGGGCTACGAGCCTTTGTTCCCCTGGGAATGGTATGCTCTGATGTCTATCATGGTTGTTTCCAGGAGGATATTATGCGTAGTATTGTTTGATTTCATTAGGCTAAGAGGGCCAATTCAGTTTTGTAGTGAAGTGTTTCATTTCATTAGGCCAAGAGGGCCATTTCCCTGCCTAGTGCAGGTGCGTTTAATCGGGTTTTTGGTTTAAGTATTGTGCTGGACAGGTTTCGTGTTTGATGGATTTTGGTGGAGCTTGGAGGGAACCTTTGTCGCGGCATCGATGGAAGCTTCTTGTGGCCAATCCAAGTGATACCTCTCCTTTACGAGTACCTTTCTTTCCTGTTATATGTGTATTTGTACTTGTCGAGGGGATACATTTCTGTGGGGGACCGGCAACCAAGGCATGAAGTCCCAGGTTTAGGTTGAGTATGTTTGAGGGAGGTCGGAGTGGTCATTGCCTCTTGCAACGACATTGTTAGACATTGAAAGACCTGTTTTAGAAGGAAGTCCTAGTGGCCCTGTTCTGCCAGCCTGCTAGGCAGCCGTTCTAGGAGTTCTTGTTAGTAGTGAGGCAGTTAGAGAAGCCTGCTAGAAGATAATAAAGATGGTGCCCAGAAACTCTGTACCTTCTAAAAGATGAATATAAATACGAAGGTGTGTAAAAAGGGGTTCTAACCCCTATCAAAGAAAAGAAAAGAAATGAAAATATATAAGTAGTTGATCATTGCCTTGCGAGGGCTTGGTAGGTTCCTAGGGATGAATCAGACCCGGGGCCGATACCTTGTCTTCCTAGGGATGGCTTCTTGCCAAATCTAATGCCAAAACAAGGAAGGTTGGAGCGAAAATAAAAGTGAGCGTTAGAAAAGGATTAAGTGTCGCCTTGCGAGGGCTTGGTAGATCCTTGGGTGCCGAGACAGGTCTTGAGGCCGATGCCCTGTTCTCCTTGGGTCACTACGCTCAGCTCCCTCCTTTTTACATGCCTAAGTATGTTCAACTAATAAAAACCCTAAAAGAAGACATGGACTGAAAGAAAATACTCTTTGATCAGGCTATAGGAGTCCTCGCCTTGCAGGAGCTCCTAGTGGTGTTGTTTTTAGTTGGTAAGTAGCGCAGACTACCACTTAGGGCAACCTCTTTGATAGGTTTTTTTTAGTTTGGCTGTGTTGGAGCAGCTGGTTCGTGACTCACTTCGGATCTTCTATTAGATGATGCTAGGCCTACTCCTTGTGGATGTCATGCCTTGGTTCTGTCCAGGGGTAGGGGGAGCATTGTGCTGAGTTTTATTATAATTATTTTGTATCAGTTTGATGCTTCTTTGGTTGTTTATGTGCAGATATGTTCATGGATTCGACGGGTTGAGTCACCCTATCCCGTGGTCACCAATGAGAGCGGAATTTAGGTGACAGGAAGTGCTTAAAAAAAGCTAAAAATTATGAATATCAAGGGAAAAATATTCACCGTCAAAGGCGGCGGCTCGATCTAGGACAATTTTAAGCGCCAAAGTGCTTTAAAGGCGCCCGAGCGACACTTGTTGATTTTTCATAATTTTTCAGACAGTCGTGCGGGTTGGCAAGAGTTACTGGCCAATGCGGGATGCTAAGCCGGACGCCCAGGATTTTTCAGAGCTCGATTTTGAGACCGGACGAGGGAATAGCCACAAAGTGGTAAAGATTTGAAAAGGTGGACCAAAGTTTGGCCAAATGGGTAAGTGACCCTTGGGGCCCAAAATGAAATGCCACATGAAATGCAACAACCAAATCGTGGAGAGAGAAGAGATGAGGAAACGTGACCTGTAGGCGCCGAAAAATGCGCCCTCTTGTTGATCATGCATCATGCAGCCTGCAAGTAACCCCTATCAATCATCATTGCCCCTCATTTCCCTCTGGATGCTGACTCTATCGCCGCCCTTCGCCCGTCGAATGATGCCCTCTTTGAAGATCTCTGATTTCAGTCTTTCTCTCTCCTCCCTCTCTCTCTTCTAAAGGCAAGTTCATGTGGGAAGAAGAAGGAAGAAGAAACAATGATGGAGGCTTGTTCAGCATGGATCGGATTGCTCCACGAGCTGGAAATGGTGATTGGTGATTGTGCTGGACATGAAGTGCTGCTGATTTCCAAATCTACAGCCATGGACATGAAACCCGAAGCACGCAAATAAGCGGTAATTTAAAATTTTCAAAGGAAATTTGAGCTTTTATGGCTTTTGATTGATGAAATGTTGTTCATGTGGGATAAAAATTGTTCATGTTGCTATTTTCTATGAGTTCTTGCTAGTCATAATCAAAAAATCAGAAAAATATGCATCTTGTGGTTCAAAATAATACATTAAAACACGTAAAGCATGAAAAAACAAGGGAAAATGATGGTTTTTGGTATAAAAATGGAAAAGTAAATAGGAACATCAACTAAACTTTCATTTTTTATGCAAGAAGGAACTAAGGGCCACAGCCCATAACCTGTTTTGAATTTTTAGTAATTAAATAATGCAGGAAAATAAGGGAAAATACAAGAAAAGGGTGGAAAAACCCTAAAAATAGGGGAAAAATACATTTTGGATTCCGAAAAATAAGGATAAATAAGAGCAATGTTTGTGAATGTTTGTGGGGACTGAAGCATGAGGATTTGCCTCAGTTCAACCCCACCTTCTTGTTCTAGTGTGTCTTTTTCCGGTTTTTTCACATAAAATGATGTCAAAATACCCTATAAACCTATGCAATGATGTAATATTTAAACGGGGAAGGGTAGAGGAGTTGAAATATGTCTAAATGCCGTGTGAAGTGGTGGAAAAGTTGTTGATTTTTATGCATAGCATTTAGGACGGATAGTAATTAAAATTAAGAGCTTAGTAGCACGAGGATCACCTCGGTGCTAGGCCCATGCAACGAAGCACAAACGGTAGTTGGAAACCATTAAAAGAATGTTTTCGCACTTGTGCACGATACTGTTTTGCTAAATGTTTGAGCACTAGGCATCCACCAAATGCATTGAGCATGAAAAGAATTTAAAAGTATCAATGATTAGCTCCTGGACATGCATTGCAATTGGTTTATTAGAACGTGACCTACGATGAGAGGCAGTGAGGTACCCATGCTGTAGGTAGACGCGGGTCCCAAAGAGGAAAGAGAAGTAAGGACAATGGTACATTCCTGGACACTTTTATGTGGTACCTTGAGCGATGTTTGTGCGAAATGTCTAAATGTTGAGCGACGCATCGAGGGGCCAATCCCCAAGGTGTAGGAGAGTCGCAGAGGGTTGACGGCATTCAGCCGTAGGAGGAACCCCATGTGTATGTGATTCGAGCCTTTTGACTATGTGAAAGGGACTCCCTCTGAGGAGTAATATTGGGTTAGGATCAGTTGGACTACAACGTATTACAAACACAATGTTTAGGAAGGCAGAGATTTTGATAGACGCTCCTGGCCGCGAGGCCTAGGGGTTGTCTTGTGCGTAGTGACGAGGCCCGACTAGTGCATGAGCCAGTGCCGACCCGTTTTTAGGTCCATCAGCCTAGCCTAACTACATGTGCTCGTGCATCATGAAAATGCAAGTACACAATGGAAAATAAACTCATAATGACATTGACTTAAGAGTCCAAAATCTTGGCAGAAAATTCTGCCCTCAGGTTTGCAGTGGTAGACACGCAGTGTCACAACATCCACCCCCTCCAAACCTGCACATCCTCTGGATGGACCACAGCTACCCATCCTCATTACCACCAAGCTGAACGGTCAATGCAATCTCTTCATCTTCTGCAAAAGCATCTTCAATGCACATATCTTCATCTTCATCATCTCTTAGCTCAAGACCATCTTAATTTGCATCATCCAACTCCTCAATTGAATAAGTTGTAGCATCTCTTCTCTTGAAAAGTTTAATTCTCTTCCCAGCAAATCGAAATTCGCAAGGCTGTACCATCAAGTTTTGCTAAGGAATATGTGGCATTGTCATGGACATGCTACACTAAGCGTCCAAACCATCGTTTGGAAACCTTGCGGATGGCACTATACTAGTTGTCTAGACTGTTGTCATAGATCAACACCCAATCTCCCTCTTTAATCTTTTTAGGCCTCAATCTGTGTCTGCTTCTATTGAAGTGGTCTTTGTTGCGAATTCTGGCCTCTTTAAGTTTTTAAATTACTCTTTTAATATATTTGGGTCTTCTCTCCAACTGACGAATATGAAGAGCCAAAATATATTCTCTAGACATCTCTTTTTATTGCCATGGTAAAGTACTCCTGGCAAATTATTCTAGTGGACTGTAAGCCATGTAAGTGTACAAGTCTTTGTAGGCATGACTGGCTTCTCTCCATACATCAACTGAGCTGGCATGTATCTTGTGGTCACACTATGAGTAGTGCGATTGGCCAATAAGGCGTAAGGCAATAACCTAGGCCACTCTCGAACCCATCCTCCGCATGCTTGGCCAAGGCTTTCGCAATCGGCGGATGGCCTCTTTCGCTCTTTCCATTGCCTTCTGGATTATATGCTGAAGTCAAACCAAGTTTAATGCCAAGGCGAGAGAAAAACTCTCTAGCCTCATCACCATCCAACTCACCTCTATCTACAGTAACTTTCTCAATACATCCATATCTACAAAAAACATCCTCCAATAGAAACTTAGAAACCACTGAAGTAGAATTTGTTCGTAATGCTCTTCCTTCCACTTGATTTGTGAGATCTTATCGTGCCAAAACAAAGTAGCGCATCTACCATAAACCAACAGGCATAGTTATCAAATCAAGAACCCACTTGTAATGAATACATAGCGGGTAGGTAGGATGAAGCTCATCTATATGCCTCACTGAAGGAAACAATTCATAATCAAGGCATGTCTAAACAAACTGTGAGATATATTTATACATCCCTTTCCACCAATAGCACTCTTTGATCTTCTCATAGGTCGCCCAAACAACTCGATGTCCAGCCCAAGGACTTTCATGGAATTCTTTGATGATACACACCTGTGAATTTCTATCACAAACAACTCTCAATGGCTATCCTCCTCGCTTTCGTGGATGCTTCCAAAGTAGCCCACTTCGCAAGAAGAAACCATAATCTTTTCTTCTAATATTCTTGAAGTCCACATTAGTCCATCCA
Organism: Lygodium microphyllum; assembly: GCF_053477565.2. NCBI lineage: Eukaryota > Viridiplantae > Streptophyta > Polypodiopsida > Schizaeales > Lygodiaceae > Lygodium > Lygodium microphyllum. The sequence continues at coordinate 102,143,807 of NC_141155.1, forward strand.
TCCTATCTAGATATAATAATCAAATAACGACCAATATGCAAATACTCTCCTGAATACAAAGACTCATCAAAGCTTTCCAAAGCAGTCGCATGACAAACATGATCACCATGCATGGCTGCAAGATCATCCCCATCATCAACATCATCAATACAAGAAAATTCCATATCATCATACCTTGCTCGTGAAGTGGAGGTAGGAGAAGACATCGTTAGAGGTGTTTGCATACCATTTTGTAAGTGAACCTTCCATCTTCGCCTCTTCGTCAATGTGGAAACAACATCAACAGCATCTTGCCAATCCGTCTTCAATGCTACATATACGGTCTTCAAGAAGCTTTTCCAACTCGTCCGAAAGTGCATGATTAGCTGATTTGACAAGTTAATGATAAAGTACACTTTATGCAAGTGATTTTTAAGATCATATACTCCATTGCTTGCTAGTCAAACATGTTGGCTTTAAGAGAAAGCATAATAGCTATCTTAGAGAAGACTCGTATATGCAGTTGTTTAAGCTTATAAAGGGGCTAAAACTAGAGCCCAAACTTGGGGAAGGGACAACCCTTACTTTTACTTAGACTCAATTATGTACAAAGATGTGAAAATCCATCTCAAGTTGTTGAAATGGCTTGAGGACCTCAACTTGATAAGACTTTATAAAAGTACGATACTCTTTGAAATGATAAGGCAAAATATATAGATGGAAAATTTGTAATGAGAAATAAATGGGTGTATGACCAATATACAAAGGTTATTTCTCTCGATAGGTTAACCCTTATCGAGAGTGTAAAGTCTATGAGCTTTCAAAGTATCCCAATCTTCCAAAATCTTATCAATCCATAAAAACGAAGGCCAAACCACCTCATTTTGTGAAAACGAAGTTATAAAGATAATTAGAATCGCCAACTGGTGCAAATTGATGAAACATACAAGGAATTCCATGAGAATAAGTTTCTTCTCAAGCAGATACCAATACATAAGTTTAGTGGTGAAGGACCCAAGGTGGAGCAAGATGCAGAAGCGTGGATTAAGGCTTTGGATGACTATTTCCTAGCCGCGCTGAAACTATTGCTACAAATTAGTCCATGACTGCTCCTCTTTGTCTTATTGGCAAAGCTAAGCTTTGGTGAAAATAGTTTTGAGGAGATAAAGGGTTAACAGAAGCTTTTTAAACTTGGGAGGAGATCAAAGAAGGTGTGAAAGGATGTTATCTTCCCCCATCTTTTGAATCAATTAAGATGAATGAATTCTACAACTTACGACACTTAAGCCTAACCTTGGAAGGATACTATTCTAAGTTTGTGAGTCTGCACAAATATGCACTCTCAATGACAACGTCTCAATAGATTGCAAGGTTCTGCCAAGGATTAAATCCACCTTTGGACACTCGCCTTGAATCAATGAGACCAATGACTCTTGAAGATGCTCTTATATGAGCAAAACCTATGTCCAAGGAAATCACTCGAAATGGCCAAAGGAGCTGTCTAATAAATAACTATGGAAGGGCCTACCCAAACCGTGGTGTCGACATGGGCAATGCTAAAGGGAATGGTAGAGCTAATGCAATCACCCAATGACCAAATAGGATAGGAATTAGACACTGCTACTAGTGTAAAAGAATTGGAAACCTAAGGGAAAATTTTCCTAACCATTCTCAAAATCCTAGCCCAAACCAGGTTGGTGGAAGAGGCCAAGGGAACAACAACAATAGCCTAGGTCATGGACGTGGAAGAACAGATGGTGCTCGGGTAAATACCATGATTGGACAACCCAAGGAATGCACGTTAGGTGAAGAAATTGAAAGAGGATCCATTCATGCTTCCATGGAATGGAAAGGAGCGCGGACCACCAATGTTTAGTAATTCAATCTCTAGCTACTTATAAGGATACGTAGTTTATAATCTTAATTGATTGTGGTAGCATGCATTCCTTTCTTGCACCCAAGACAATTAAAAGGTTGCATCTAGAATCCAGGGGGACAAGGAAAATGATAGCAGAATTGACTAGTGAAAAGGAAATTGCCTCAATCAAAATTGTAGGGAAACTTCAATTTGAGTTAGATACCCATATAACTGAAGCAAAATTTTGAATCCTACCACTAGGATGCTATGATTGCATTCTAGGAATAGATTGGCTCAAGAATAACAAAGCCCAGATTCTATGTGCTAAAGAGGAAATAATCTTTTAAGACTTGGAAAGAGAAACCGTAAAGGCATATGGGAAAGCTAGAAGAACTAGAGTACAACTAGCCAAGGTAAGTCAATTCATGAATGGATTGAAGAAAGGTCAAAACCAATCTACATGATCTATTTGAATAAGGTCGAAAAGACTAATAAAGACACTCTACCTTCCTGAATCAATGACTTTGAGGATGTCTTTCCAGAAGAACTGATTCAACTTCCTCCAAATTCTGAGGTTGACCATGAAATAAAATTGATTCCTAAAGTCGAGCCAGTGTCAAAATGACCGTACAAAATGTCTATTCATGAAGCTATTGAGCTTAAGGAACAACTGAGGCAACTGATAGGGCAAGGATTTATCTGCCCAAGTAACTCACCTTGGGGAGCACCTATCCTCTTCTAAAAAAACAAGGACGGAACACTTAGACTATGCATTGACTTCAGATGACTAAATCAAGTTATGGTAAAAAACAAGTAACCCATACCTAGGATAGATGAACTTTTAGATCACCTACATGGAGACAAGGTTTTTTCCAAGATTGATCTAAGATCCGTATAATATCAAATTCTAATCAAGGAACAAGATATCCCAAAGACTGCCTTTAGCATTAGGTATGGTCATTATGAATTTTTAGTCACGCTATTCAAATTGACTAATGTTCCATCTACATTCAATCGTCTAATGCAAGACATCTTTCGACCATATCTAGATGATTTTGTGCTAGTATTCTTTGACAATATACTAGTATACTCCAAATCAATAGAGGAACATGAAGGTCACATAAAGATTGCCCTAGTAACACTCTGTGAAAATTAGCTCTATGCCAAGATAAATGCGTATTTCTCATTGACAGGATTGAATATCTTGGATACATTGTTTCCACTAATGGAATCTTTGTAGACCCTACCAAAGTGAAAGATATCCTAGAATGGCCAATACCTAAGACAGTAAAAGAAATCTAAGGATTTTTGGGACTAATAGGATGGCACCGAATCTTCATCAAGGATTATTCCTCATTGTTGCACCCTTGACAAATCTTTTGAAAAAAAATACAATAACCATTTGGACCAATGAGCATCAAGAAAGATTTGATAAGCTTAAAGTGTAACCACTGGACCAGTGGCCTATACTTCTAGAAAATTGAAACCCTATGAGTCCAACTATACCACTCATGACTTTGAGTTACTCGCAGTAATCTATGCCTTGAAACTATGGAGACACTATCTATTGGGAAGGGAATTCACTTTAGCAACATATCATAAAAGTCTTAAGTAGATCTTCACCCAAGCTGACAGATGGATAGAGATACTGCAAGAATTTGATTTTAAAATAAAATATTATCTGGGGAAGGACAATATTGTTGCAAATGCTTTAAGCCGAAAAGCCTTTCTTTAATAGAGTTGTAGAAGTTTGAAGCTTAAAAACCGTATCCATACGTGATAATCCTATACTTGAGCTTGTACACCAAGCTATTTCTCAGGATAAGGAATATGAAGGGCTCATGGCTAAGGTACTCAATGAGAAAGCTCTAACAAAGAAAGTTCTAAGATTAAGGATTATCATGCTAGCAATGGTTGTCATCTAACATTAGGTAATTAGGTACCTAATTAGGTACATGGATTGCCAAAGAGCATAATCAATAACCAAGACTCCACGTTCACCTCCAAGTCTTGGACTTGCCTATTCCAAGAAATTGGAACGCAGCTATGCTTCAGTACTACTTATCATTTTAAAACTAATGGCCAAATTGAGAGGGTGAATCAGACCATTGAAGATATTATACAGTCTTATTGTGGCAAAGAACCAAAATGGTGGATTGAACATTTACATTTGGTGGAGTTTTCTTATAACATTGCCTTTCAACAAACAATCAAGATGTTGCCATTCCAAGCCTTGTATGGGCAAGAATGTTGTACACCTCTAAACTTCCCAGATCCCACTCTCAAGGTAGAGGCTTCTAAGGCTATGCTTGAAGAGATGGACCAACAAATCCAATTGATCCGACATGACATCAAAGCTGCTTAGGATTGGCAAAAGTCCTATGCATATCTTGAAAGATCCATAAGAACATTCAAAGAAGGTGACATGGTGTTTCCAAGGGTATTGCCTGAAAAGAGCTCATTATTCTTGGGGAAATGAAAAAATCTTAGTCCAAGTTACTGTGGACTATATGAAGTAATCAAAGTAATGGAAAGGCAAGCCTACAAGCTTAAATTGCCACCCCGTTTCAAGATTCACAATGTATTTCATGTAAGCCTACTGAAACCTTATGTATCAAACCCCGATCATGTGCTTAATGATGAACAAATAGTCACGACTGCCCAAGGAATTCTGTAGATGCAACTCGAGAAGTACTAGATACAAGGGAGAAATCTCTAAGAAGTCGAATCCTAAGAGAACACCTAGTACAATGGAAGGAATATCCTGAAGAGGATGCCATCGATGAGGTAACCCTTATAAAAGAATACCCCCAGTTTCTCTTGAGATGATGACGTCTCGATTTCTCTAAGGAGGGAAGAATGTAATATCCCCATTACTTAGTTTATTTTAGTGTGCATATACATTTCAACGAAAATTGAATTATGTTACACATTCTTAAAAAACTAACTTTAATTATAAAACTGACTCTCATTATGAAGATAATTGTTATTATTAATGAGGTATTATATGCTAGTTCGTGGAAGGAAGACTTGGGAGACCCTCACAAGACTAGCTTATTAAGACTATGTTTGTAGTATAGAACAACAAAAAGAAGTAGCCTAGTGAATAGTCACTTGGCAGTAAAGTGCACTTGGGTGACGATATTAAGTCTAGATGGGTGACCTCCTAGGAAGATTTTCCTACAAGTTAGTGGGAGCTTCTCACGTGCAGCCAACAGCGCCATACAAAGCCTTCGTAGCCCATTGCCAAGTATGCCAAGGCCAAGATGCCAAGGTCTATGCCTTGGTCACCACCTTGGTTGTCAGCCTTGGAGTGACGCCACCCGACGACGAGACATGCAGTGCTCGGCTATATATTTATTAAATTGCTATCCTCACGTTACGAAAATGGAGCTCCTCCTTGACATCATCAATGACGTTGTCAAAAACGATAAAAGAAAACGTTCCCTCTTTATCATCGATGACATCATTAAAAATGCTAAAAAGTAAACATCCTCCTTTTACCCCCCTGTTACTATAGAAACAAGGGTAGAGTGTCACATCAAATATACACACATCGACCCCTGTAGAAGTCTCTTTGCTGTTGATGTAATGAAGCTCTGCTACAATAAGTTGAATCTCTCCCTCTCTCTCCACACCTATGTGAAAGCACTGCTTGAATCCATCAGCTTCTTCCATGGCTTCCAAGAGATGTCAAGATGTTGAGCGAGGTCACTTTCAGAGAATCTCTCCCTCTCTCTCCACACCTATGTGGAAGCGCTGCTCGAATCCATCAGCTTCTTCCATGGCTCCCAAGAGACGTCGAGATGTTGAGCGAGGTCACACTCATAGAACTCCCCAACGTGAAGAAGTAGTGGATGCTGAAACGCAAGCGAAAGTTAACCTCAAATCCATTCAATCCAAAAGACAGGTTATTTCACAGCAAACCGAGGTTGCCGCCATAAATCATAATCATGATGGATGGCCGAACAGAGATAATCAGGTTAGTACATAAGAAAAGGATCACGATTAGTTAGAACTTACTTAATTTTGCAAAAGCATGTTAGTATTATCAAATACTTTTTAGGAAGGAACATGGAAATTGATGAAAGGGATAGATTCTATGCATCGCATACATTGGCAACTGTGTTAAAAATGTTTTATGGTTATGACTACTTTTGGATTTGTGAATGAAGAGTTATGGCTCTTATGATTCCGCGCTTGCACAGTTACATGAGTTGTGGATTGTAGTGGTTCGAGACATTGGGATCCCCAACACAATGCTCCCTAACACTCTACGGAGTGTGGAAAAATTCACCTACAGGTGGGGTGTTTTTTATTTTTTGATCATTTAAGCACCTGAAAGGGCAAAGGGCCAAGTGGTAAGTGCCCATGTTATGTAGAATGGCTCCGGAGACTCAGGGAAGCTTAGAGGGGATCTGAGCTAGTAAATTCCCTATTGACCGCAGATGGAGTGCGATCACATACATCCCCAATCCTGAGGGATTGAAAGGTCCTATCCTAGGATGGACGATGTCTTTCTGCGAAAAGATCGTTTTGTACCACTCTGTGGAGTGATGGTGAAATAAAGTATCAGATTTCCAAATTGTTTGTTACGTGCTAAAGATTGACTTTAGTGAAACCAGTTTAATGGAGTAGTAAAAGGAAGTTGATTTTATATGTCCAAACAGTGTGGTAGTATGCTTTGATAATTAGAAAACTAAGCAAACCCCATCGAGGAAAGTGGGAGGCTTCGATCCTGACGATTGGATGCCTATGGTTGGGTGGACCCGATAAGTCGTGTAACTTAACATTAGATAAAGCTGATTAAATCGTGACCCTCCCAATATCGGTAGGATTAGTTACTAGGTTTAACACCGTTTTAGGGGGGTCGAAGCTAAGATTTTACCTTATGGGTAGGGGGATCGAGTTACACTCTCACCCTCTCTCACTCTCTTTCAACCAAGTGCGGTGTTAACCTCACTCCTACCTTTTATTGATTACAAAGTGGTCTTTCTCTAGTGGACATTAGATTGCTATTAGGGGTGACTTGTCTGTGCTTCCTCTGTGAAGTAGAACTGAGATTCCCATGTTCAACTTAGTCCAAGGATTCCCATGGGGAGACGGGATGGTGATGTGCATGGATATGAATTTCAGTCAACTACTAAGAGGATTCCTCCGAGTCTGTTGGAGGAGGCACCTCACAGTGAAGTCCCACCGGTATCTAGAAACCACAACCAAAGCTATGTACCAAACAATCAAGTGGGTCTCCAAGCTTAGACCATAGCCTCACAAAAGTCAATCATTTGGAACTCACAGTTTTCATGTCTCACACTCTAGACCTAAATGGAGGAGTTGGCACTCCTATGATGCACAATTGACTAGGCTGCATTGGGTACCAGAAGCCCTATTGTGTGCCTAAGGCTACTATGAAAGTAACACCTTAGTGTGGCTGCCTAAACTCACAAGTGGCATGTATGTCCCCCCATGCTCATGCTCCAAAAAATAAGGCCCAAAAACATAAATCAAAACATGGTAGGAGAGAAACCAAAAGGAAGGGTGCTCAATCCATGAGTGCTCCAATGGTCTATCGACCAAAAGCTCAACCTAGTCTTAATAACAAACCACTCATTAATGAGATCCCACCTAATAATTTTGATGTGATTACCATTGCAAAATTTGACAAGAAAGTGACAACTGAACTCTAAACCCAATCAATAGCTCAAACCACGCTCGTTAAACCTAATGAGAACCCCAAAGTGGAAACACCACATACCAACTTGTCTAATCCAACTAAACCAAAGCCACCAATAGACTTGAAGCCGTCACAGTAACGATGATCCATGCTTGAAATGGCTTCCAACATGTCCATGGACATGGGATGACTTAGTAATGTGCTTTTGATTATTGGACTCAACTTTCACATTGTTTGCTAGAAGTTACAAACGCTTGGACCTAGGCCTACTTGATGAATACATAGCAGATGAGGTACATTCCTTGCCATGTTCTTGGGAAGAATATGAATTCATCTTCATTAAGACCTTCACCATTGCAGAAGGGATGATTGCCAATGAAATCTCACGAGAACATGCCTTAAGACAATGATTAATCACATCCTTCAAGAAAAGCAAGATCCCATGCCACCACAATAACTTTTTGAGTTCCAATGATTAGTTGTGAATCTCAGTCCGATCTCTTATGTAAGTGTATACTTTGTGCATTTCATGGGCTCAAGAGAAGGATTAACAAATCATGACCAATGGGGAGCAACGATGTGCCATCAAGACTTCCAAGTATGACCAGACATATGTGGCTCCAACTTCATTTACGGTATTAGCCATGACAAGAAATTAGCCATTAGAGGACAATATCATGCTACATCCATACTTGGATAGGATTGTAACGTAGGAGGAACTCCACATTGGAAGTTGAATCAACTCGCGTGACCTCTTGATTGACATATTGACTAATATCACATAATTGGGCATTTGTCCCATAGGATATCGATTGTCTTGTGATATTAGACTATAACCCAAAGTTTTACGACTAGCTCTTGAAACAATAAGGCACACCAAGGACTCATTGAAGGCTCTTCAACCTTTACTTTCACAATCCTAGAAATGATTTTTATCATTTCCAAGGGGAAGGGGATAAAGTGGAAGGTGAATGAAAAACTGAAGTAAGAATTAAACTTCAAAAGAAAAGGATGAATGGAATTTTCTTCTTCTTTTAGTAAATATGTTCCATGCAGTTCTTGCATGAAATGTATGGATTGATCTATGTGAAAGTTCTCATTTTGTGATCTATATATTTCATCATATGATACTACTTTTCCTAATCACTTTACCTTCCATGCAAGAAATATATTTTAAGGAGAACTTATTTTGGGTTGTTGTGTAGTGACATGAATCCAAATGGTAGGGCATGATAAAAGCAACAATCTCCCATTCTCAGAGGAGGAACATAGAAAATATAGCTTAGCCATGGAGATGCATGCATTTAACCAACTGAAATACCATAGCATCCACAACCTAGGGGAGTTGGTGAGATCGCAAGAGGCAACCATGTGGATAATAGAATAATGCAATCTTGCCAAGTACCTAGAGAAGGTGGGGTAGGACATATGCACTGAGTTCCTGAAGACCTTTAATGCCCAAAGAATAGTGGCATAGTAATTAATCAAATAGGGAGATGCTACTAGAAGGGTGAAAGTTTAACTTAGCTCGAAAATCATGGAGAAGGCCTTGGGGCTAGTGGACAAGCTGACGTAAAAGAGGCTGAAGAGAGATGTCTATGGGATGTTGGGAATGGACAAAAAGAAAGTCTACACAGACAACAAAATAAGCACGGTTAATATTGCTGAGCCCACCATCAGACTGTAAGCGAAGATGATGCACATCCTCTTCTCAAGTCAAAGGTATAAAGCCCTCGAGTGCCCTTGCTAGAAAGCCTTGCAACAAATGCACTGGATGAGGTGAATTGGAATGCCTATGTCCAAAAAACAATCCAGGCATCGACAAAAGTGCTAGCAATAGTGTCAAAGGTAGAAGGGGGATACTCTTCGGCTGTAACAGTGGAGTCAAGAGGAAAAAACCAGTGTCCAAGGCATCAACCATAGGGTTCATAGGGGTGTTGATGTCCATAATCTAGGAAGCCTTGGGGGAGATGGAAAGAGAAGAAGTAGTAGAGGAAACCCCTGAACAATCACCAATCTAAGAGGAACATTGCTCCCCCACTCCAATTAGCCCTCTTGCTTCATTCTCAACAGGGAATGAGGGGGAGGAAGAATTCAACAGAGATCAACAGAAGAAGGCAAAGCAAGCTCCTAAATAGAAAGAAGCCCACTACCCCACTCGACAGAGCAAGGAACCTCAAGTGAAAGGATAGTCATCGAGACGAACAGAAGGGCTCAGATTCATCAAGCCAAGGAGAAAGAAGAAGGATCAAGTTGAAAATCCCTTTTAGGAAAACCAAATCCACCACAAAAGAATACAAAAAATTGCAGAGGGTGGAAGAGGAATCTAGGAAACTTGAAGAGGAGCACAAGAAGAGATAAGAGGAAGAGGAAGAAAGACTGAGACAAGAGGAGGAGGAGCAAATATATTTAGCAATTAGAAGATCGGTGGAGCAACCCTCCCAATCTCAGGAGTTAGCTATGTGATGAGCCCCACACAAGAGGATATGCCAAGCACAAGTGCTGTTGTAGAAGAGGCGAGACAAAGACCAATGTGGCACAAGGCAAGAGAAAGGCCCCTCTACATGCAATCCCACCAGTCATGGCCACCCCAACACAAGGAACCACAGAAGGAATAGTTAATGAAAGCAATGTCATAGCTTGGGTGCAGTATTTTGTAAGTAAAGTAGAAGAACTTGTGCTTGCACTAGTGAAGGAGCCCCACTTAACATTGTCTTTTCATGTCGAAAACATGACTTTGATTTTCATAAGGGATAAGAATGGCAAAACATTTTATGTTAATTCTATTTGAGTTGAGGTAGAAGTTGAATGGTAAAGCATAAATATACATTTTGTGCTTACTTGTATTTCACATTTTCAATTAGTAGGGTTTAGGATTGATTTAAGTGTCTTAGATTTCTTGAAGAAATGTTGATAATAATTATTAAAATTTATTAAGGATATTCAATCATGTATCAAGAGGTAAATCTATTGATATATATCATAACTTGATAAATATTATGTTCTCTAATGACATGTTTCACTATCATTACTTGAGTACTATCTACATGAACTAAAAGGCCACATTTGATGCTGAATCGCACCAAGGACTAAAAAGGCACCTTGCCTTGAAGTATCCACTACTTCAGTGCCCTTGGTAATGTGTAACACAGAAGAGTATGAGGAGTTGGTAAAAGAACTACAAAGCCAACTTGATAAGGTGACTGAAGAAAAAAAAGGCTACACTTGTTGTAGAGCTAGAAGAAGAAAAGAATGCCTTTCCAACCTACACGTAAGAAAAAATGAGGGTGATGACCATAATGAACAAGGAAATTATTGCATTAAAAGAGGCCTTAAATACACGGCAAGGTGAAGAAAGCCTTAATGGCATGTATGATGAAGAAAGGGAGAACTATATGGCTCTAGAGGAAATGTGTACCTTCAACTCCAAGGAAAATATATGCCTAGATTTGGAAAATGAGGAGTTGAAGAGGCAAAGAGAGGAGGCAAGAAAAGAGCTACATATGGCAAAAATGCAAAACGATGAAAAGGCCAGAAAGAAGTTAGAGAAGTTAGTGGAGTTGCATAACCAACTCCAAGCAGCTCTCCATGAGCAAGCAATCCTAAAGGAACAAGTAGAGTGTCGAAACCAAGCAAAAGGAAAAATGAATATACTATGGTGAGCAAGAGTAGGTAATCACCACCCTAGCCCAATACCAGAACCAAGGTTTGGAACAGATGAAAGAGAAGGTGGAAGAATGGGCAGCCAAGAATAAGGATAGAATTAAAGACTTGGCTTATCGACTGGCCCATTCAAAGAGTGAATGTGTTATGGCTCAGAAAGCAAAACTGTAGCAGTGGAGATGGGATTGTTGGAGCAACAAAAAGCTTGCTTAAGCACATTGCTAAATGTAACCCAATCAAGAGAGGAAGAGACAATTGAGGAAGTTAAAAGGAAATTAGAGCTGGTAAGGAGAGCGCTTAAGCATAAACTCCATGCTAAGGCGCCCAAACCTAGCACCAGCTCAGGAGTGGAGGAGCAAAGATCCCATTTGATCACAATTGGATTAACCATACAAGAACTTGAATTGCTAGGATTACCGATACTGAGAGTGTGACATATCCCAAGCCATAGGGCTAGATATTTGGTTACTTGGGGGTTATTTGGTGAGGTTTATCTATCATCTCCTGGAACATTTATCAAAAGAGTGGACTTTGTTTCGAATGTGTTTTATGTTCACGATGCATCTTGGGGCCAATCCTTGAGGTGTAGAAGAGCTGTAGTGGAGCCGCAGTGATCAACTGAGGGGTGCTCCCTGTGTGTGTGTGCTACGTGGTGTATAACACCATCATGTTTAGGGACTCCTTTTGAAGAGTGGGGAAGGAATCATTCATTGGACTACAAAATTGAGCAAACGCAAAGTCTTAGACACTCTTGGTCGCAAGACTATGTTGGGTGGTTTTAGGTGAATGGTAGAGGCCTTGGCTAGTGCCTTAGAGCCAATGTTGGGATCGTTTTAGGTCTTGACAAGAATGATTCTCTACCTAAGTTGTGCATCAAAAATATAGAAAATGTCTGAAGAGGAAGAAGCTTAGGGATAGTTTGATCATCCTAAAAGACAAGAATGGAGAATATGTCCCTAGCCACAAGAAGATTTGGGAGATATATGCCAATCATTTCAAAGTCTTATATGGGTACGAAGGTAGCTATGACTCAAAAGCAATAGTTAGTCTATTGTACCTTGTGCAAAAGGTAATCACATAAGAAGAGAATAAAGGGCTTTCAAAGGAGCTCTTAGAGGATGAATTCACAACAACATTAGAGAGGATACCAATGGAAAAATCCATGGGATTTGATGGCATGACTATGGAGTTGCTTAGACAAAATTGGCATGAAATGAAGAGGATGGTGATGCAAATTCTAGATAATCACTAGCATGTAGTAACCTTCTTGCGTCTAAAGAGATAATCACACTAATTCCCAAGTAGAGATAATGCACCAAATTGGGACATTCATGCCCCATTTCTCAAATGAGCTTAATTTACAAATTGTGCAAAGGCACATTGATGCACAACAATATGGATTCCAAAAAGGGAGAAGTATACTTGACAATGTCTTGAATGTCCTTGTGGCCATAGAATGGGCCCATGGTTTAAACTAGAAAATGGTGACGCTTAAGTTGGATGTCAAAAAAGCTCTCAATAAGGTGGATTGGAGAAATGTGGAGGAAGCAATGCTCAAAAGGGGGTTCAATCAAGAAATATTGAGCATGCCATGGATGCTAGGGGTGGAAGTTGAACCCAATACCTTAATGAATGGTACCATAAGGGATCCCTTTGACATTAGATGTGCTTTGTAATAGGGTTGTTGCTTAGCCCATTGCTATTGCAATGGCAACTTAATTGTTGTTTTGCACATTAGATATGCTAACTAACAATGTTAGCTTGGAGGGAATCAAATACATTAGCAACAATCTATTAGCTCAACATGGGTTTGCAAATGATATAGCAATGATGTTACATGCTAGAAATTGGAAACAATAATTCTATATGAAACAAACTCTAGACTTTATCATTAATATCATGAATTCCTCTCATTAGTGTTACTTAAAGCCACCTACTTAACCTTGGGTGGAAAGATGTAGTAGTTGCAAAGGGGGAGTTGTTAAGACATCTTGGCTTTCCAAGGTTGTAATAGAAGGTTCTACAGTAGCTTGGGTGATGGATAGAGTCACAAAAAGGTATGTAGAGCTGGAAATCCATAGCATGGCTATTGTACATTAAGTTTAAAATACTTAAAGTTGTCCATATTGCTAGCATTGAGATTCTATTTGCCATTAATTGTTTTGACTTTGGTAGGACAAAGGAATCAGGATCCATTGGTAAAATTTAATGGGGAAAGGAACGAAAGGATAAATGTATTTTATTGTGCCAATTGCACTAGAGCACTTACTTAAAAGAGGGATTAGGATGAAGGGGGACTTCAACTTATGGACATAATAGAGGAAGCAATTGAGTAGAGCCAAGCTCCTAAAAAGATGTAGGAAGCAGGACACCCTTAGGCATTAATGGTGGCAGGCATCTTATTTGATAGAAACAAGGGATTTGGCAAAAGTTGGCAAAGGTTGGGAGCTTAATAGTAAGGAGTTAACCATGTCACATGCCACAAGTGTTAATGATGTCAAGATTAGATGGCATAATCAAGAGCCTCATAAAGGATTGATGTAGCATTTTTGGAGAGACCGAGTGGATATTAGAAGGCACATGGCTACATGTGGAGGATAATGCATTTTGAGCATGGTTTTGTAATCCTCCATGAGCTCTAAATTGGAGGAGGGGGAAATTCTTGGTCAAGCATGACTTTCATAAAGTGGGATATTGGCTAGCGAAGAATGGGAAAGTCAATTTCTGATTAATGTCAGCAATAGTCAAGTATCAAGCTCATTTAAAATTCGCATAGAATGTGGTGGCTACATACCCAAGTAGGTTGAAGGATCTGTATACTTGCTTGAACCTTTGTAGCTCTTGCTCTCTTCTTGCTTCTACCTTTTGCTCCACCCTTCACACCTAACCTAAATGCATTTGATCTAGATGATGATGAACACCTAACATCCTTTGCCTAGCTATAACTTAGGATAATAAACGAGAGTTCAAGCTAGATGCACAAAGAGCTTGTGGGGAGTAGCTATTAAAAGGAAAGCAATCAATGACTACTTGAATTTAGATATCTTCAAACTCATCAAAGGAGGTGAGTGGGCCAACCTAATGAAGGTTAGTAGAGACCGGAAACTGAATCTCTCTAACAACACCCTTTTATGAGCTTGCAAGAATCTTTGGTCAAGTTTCCATTAAAGCACAAGGCCTTTGCTTGGAAAGTCATGATGGGAGTGTTTTTCATAGCGAGAAAGTTGAGAAGGAGGGGGTCTTGTGATGAAGTTGACAAAAATGAGTGGGTCTCTCTGATGGAAAGTGTTATTGTGGAGAATATGAATACTTGTTGCACCTCTTTTGGAATCTCTGTGTAAGCTAGCTTTCAATCTCTGTCTTCCCTTGGAAGCCCCTCTCTCTGTGTGTCGGGTTCTGAGATATATGTTTGGAACTGCCGTCACCCATATGCTGCCCTCCGTGCATGTGTATCCTCGAAGCTTCCTGCAAAAGTCCTGTCTATTATTTTCCTCTGCCTGTTTCCTTTGTGTAGCTACAACTCGGAAGGCTCCCTGTAGGCTGTCAAGCAGTCGCCCTTCCACGTGGCCCCCTCCACCCCGAACTTGTCTGGCCACCCTTGAGGCTTGAACCTTTTCCTTTGGCGCCAAAACACATGGTCATTATGTTCTCTCTTTGCTGACTTTGTCGGACTTCTTTGTGGGTTCCAGAATGATGAATCCACATTCCACTCACATAAATTACTTTGTTGAAAATTAAAAGCTTATCCCAAGTGGTGGGTTACTCCAAGTCTTTAGAGAAAACTTTTATGTTTGACATATACAATACAAAATCATTGGCATACAAGCATCACACTAAGTTTGATTAGGGTAAAGGGGCCCATAAAGTTGCAGTCCCCCAATAGTATGTCATTTTTTTGAGACAAGTGGGACCCGAAAGTGTCTCAAGCATGACCAAAGGTACCCTTCTATTGTTCACATTCTTTGCATTGAGGTCTTATTGGATAAGAAAGGAGAAAGGATTTACTGTGTTGGGAGGGGGCAAAAAGGGGGGGAGGGGGTGTCATGTTAAGCCTACTTCTGGCAAATTAGGGTTTCTCTCTCTCTCTCTCTCTCTCTCTCTCTCTCTCTCTCTCGTGCTTGTCTAATGCTCCCTACTATTGCTTACATTGTCCAATCATAGCTATAGGAGCATCTCACTTATGTGTCATGCTCATAGTTCTTCATAATGGTGTTTGCCACGTTAAAAAAATGATTTACATATCTTGGTCAATTGTGCAAATGTCACATATGCACCCAAAAGAATTGAATGTATAACATGTTGGTGAAATGGTCACGATCTTTCTAACCCTCCAATTGGATTTTCCTAAAGCATTCCATTATCTATTCAACTTATTATGACCATTTGGATGGTGTAAGAATGCAATTCTCCCTTTTTCAAAATGGTCTACCGGCTGTCCGCCTTGGTTTGTAAATGGGCCTAACTTTCTCCTCACCCGCCTATCTTCTTGCATGTCTGGTTGTAGTTTGCTTGCCTGCAATGCTCACAGAAAACCATCCTTTAGTGTATTTTTTCCAGGCAAGATTCTCAAAAAACTGGTTGAAATTGAAGGTCTTCTTGATGAAAACCGGCTATCTTTTAAGCATTTTAGTTATAAAACTGAAATTAGCCTAGTCCTTTTTTCCATTGGATGGGTAAAAAGGTTTTCATGAGCATTGCTTGCGTGTTCAATGTGTTGTGCCCACTTGCATGCACATTTGGCTTGAAATCGTAGAGTGGCACATGGTGCAAAAGAGAAAAAGAACACGAAAATATCTCAATTGGCACTCTTTGCACCACATGCCACTGTTGTCAATCAACTCAATTGCCCAATGAAAATAATGTCACTATGCATAGGCAACAGAGCTTCAAGCCTGCACACACACACACACACACACACACACACACACATCTCTCTCTCTCTCTCTCTCTCTCTCTCTCTCTCTCTCTCTCTCTCTCTCTCTCTCTCTCTCTCTCTCTCTCTCTCTCTCTTCCTGCATGCCAACAAAACCTTCAGCATGCCAGTGAAATCTCCCCTGACCTCAGCCCCACCACTAATACAAAGATCAGTATCTACATTTCCGCTACCTATGACACAGGAACACATGATCAACAACACTCATCCGACCCCTTTGCATCTGGCTCTCGATGCCAATCCACCATGGCTACTCAACTGCCAAAGAGAGAGAGAGAGAGAGAGAGAGAGAGAGAGAGAGCACAGACATTAGTGCCCATCTTTCACACCCGTCACCATGGATGCCTCTAGGTCAACCACCATAAGTAGTTGTGCTCACGAGCCTCGCTCCTTGTCAGCTTGACTCGGATAGACGTACTTGGCCCAGTTGTCTGCGCCAGAGAGTGTCGCGTGCGGCTGAAGATAGATATCAGTATGGGTTCCGCTTTTAGGGGGACATGTCGGTAACTCCTGGTTCGTTGTCGGTTACGCAACCTTTTGGTCTTTTTTTAAATTTAATTGACACGACATAAGTTATCTTCATCAAAGCTTTACGCGGGAGTGTGGTGTAGAGCAACTCAGTGTGGAGTCGAGGGTACAGGGTTCAATCCTAGGGGTTGATCCTCTGAGCGAGTGTAACGTCCCTCTCAGGGGTCTTTTAATTTGTGGGCCCCACGGTCACCCAATCACCGGGTAAACCCGTCAAAAACCGTGGGGCCCTTGCTGATATATATCTAGAGCCGTCGCGTGCAGCTTAATATACTCTACCACGAGGCCAGAGAAGTTGCTTCCGTCTCACACTTCAGCTGTGTATGTGACACAAACCATGCTCGCCAGGGGCGATGAGTCCTGCGAGTGGAAGATATCACAATGCTGAAAGTGCCACCGCCTCCTAGGGTCCAGAAGAGGTTTTGTTTTGATATCTATTGGCTATGTGTAGCTCTTCGTCGGTAGTCACCAGTTGATTGAGTGCATATTAAAAGATGTGTCAAATGAGTTCTAGCTGTGGATGCACAATCTATTTGTGACAGGGCCGGCATTAGCACAACGACTTACTCAAAGATATTCAAAGGTGTGAAGGCTGGGTTTGGTCGTGTGCTGAAGAGAAATAGAATCATGCCTCTTCCTCAAACTATAAAGTTAATAGAGGCCCGACGGCAACTTAATACAAAGGTTTTGGAGTTGATAGGAGATCCCATACATGTTCAATGTGTGGAAACACTAAAGGTTGGGACAAAAAATGCATATGAGGTGAAGTTCACCGAACTCAATAATTACTATTTAGATTTGAACAAGGTGTAGTCGGCAATGGTAATGTACTACAATATGTCTGTTGAGGAATGTAATGGTACATTGCAGTTTGTTATAAATTTAGATGAAAGTGAAGTCGTCAAAGGAGTAATGCTTGAAAGAGTTAGTGTAACTCTGATGAATATAGCTTTACAATTCGACAAGAACAACCTAGGGAACTTTAGTGTTCAATTTGACCACCATGTGTGGTGGCTCGCTGCATTTGAAGTTCCCAAGGAAACATTTGAGGTGTTGCACCTATTCTTTATGCACACAAGCATTCCAACCATCATCGATCGTCAGGGACATGGTGAGATGCTCTCGGTTGAAGGGTATGGTCAATACTTGGTTGAATGACATCTTGCAGTAGACTTGAAAACTTTAAAATGCATGTGTGTAATCTCCAATGGTGCAAATACAAAGAATCCATGCCTATATTGCTTGACAGAGAGGGTGGAAGGAAAGAACAGAAAGAAGAACTGGCAAAAGGTGACAAGTGCTGCATCGACGCGCAATAGAGAAGATCCCACTTGGAAGCCCATATTCAACATTCCCTTGGATCGTATTCACATTTGTTCATTGCATGCTTTTTTCAGAATCATGGAGAAACTTGTATATGAATACATTTGCTTTACTTATAGAATGCAACCAAAAAAAGAAGCCATTGCAATGTGTGGGAATGTGGAGCGAGTGCTATAAAAAATTGGGCTACACAAGCATCAAGTGATGATTGAAAAAGATGAGAAGAGATCAGGAAAATCTGGTAACTTACCAAAAAATCCTTGCTTTGGAGGAGCAAAGGCTAGGAAGTTTCTTTCAATACCCATCAATGAGGAAGGGAATGTCATGGTTCGTAGGCCGCAGGACTACGATGGGTGGAAAAAGTTACGTTTTGCAGTTTCTGATCGAAGTAATGGAGGAAAAACAAGATTGGCCAAAGCTAAGGTTTGGATAAGTCTTAAAAAATTGCTCCCTTACTTCGCAAGATGGTGTTTAACAATGAAGATAAGCAAGAATTTATCAATGCTATGCATAGCTTCTACGAAATCATGGTGGAAGCATGGGGCAAAAGCTCTATCACACATTACATGGTGCGTACTAAATTAATATTTTAAAACTGTATGAATCGTATAAACCATTGAGCATAGTTTTACTCATGTGTGATATGTGTCTTTGTAGCATATCCTTGAGGCACATGGGCCATACTTTGTAGAAAAGGGAAGCATCAGAATTTGGTCCACACAAGGGATGGAAAATTCACATTGGATAGCGCATGGTGCATACCAAAGAAAAACTAATCATGGTGGAGGGGTGAATGGTAGCAATCCAATGATCCAATTGATATCTTGGTGGTATAGGATTATAGTAGCGGATGAAGCTAAACTCTTGCAAAAGAGAGCAAATGAAAGTACTGATGAATCAGCTCTGCAGACATGATGGAATCACGTTGTGTCACTAAAAGAGTGCGTTATGAAGCCTCAAGTGCCAAAGAAAACCATGCCAATTGGCTAGAAACAAGGCAACAAATGGGTTCAAAAAGAGCTAAGATAGTAAGATGAACAATGTGAGTCAGTGTGAATGCAATTCATAGTTTAAGAGAGAGAGTGTGTGTGAATTTATGTGAATGAGTCTCACAGTTTAGGGTTATATAAAAGAGGGTTTCACTTTCTATCTTATTCATTGAGTTCTCACATCTCTTGTGCAGGAAAGATGGCTAGGTCTAAGGTAGTTGCAAATAAGCTTCCGCTTAGAGCCCCATATCGTGTTCAACCCCTTGGAGCATCTACTAGCTCAGATGCACCCCCTTCTCAACCTAATCTACCTTCCTCAAGTCGCCCTCACAAGGTTCCTCCTCAGCATCCCCACAAGAAATGCAAGTGAAAGCCAGGTACAAAAGTCTTGAGAGAAATTAGAAGGTATCAACGCTCTTTTAATCTCATCATTCTGAAGGCGAGCTTCTCGACACTTGTTCGCAAGATTGTGCAAGACCTCTACCACACAGAAAGCAGGAGGTGGTTTTTGGCACAAGGTCAGGATAGACCTGATCGCTTCACAAAAGAATGACTTCATACTCTATAGTGTGCTGTAGAGGCCTTTTTAGTTGACTTGATGATGATTGATGCTCAATATTGTGCAATACATGCGATGCGCATCACTGTAACTCCCAAGGACTTCCAACTTGTAAGAAATCTTCAAGCAGTGAAGGATGCATTCGTTCGAATGAAATTAACACAGTTTGCAATGCTATCTTTTTTGGCATAGTGTTATCCTCGTGCATTGGATATATGACTATGTCCTAGTGCAAAACTATTGTATGCACCCTTAAAATATGAATTAAAAACTTACACTTGTCCTTCGCTCTCAACTTTGATTGTGCATTTTCGCTGTTTTTTCAGTTTTTGTTAGCATTGTCAATTTCAATAGGAATAACATGCAAAAATTTGCCATTTCTTGTTGTAGAAATGGCAAATTTTACACTTGTTCTTCGCTCTCAACTTTGACTGTGCATCTTCACTGTATTTTCAATTCTTACTTACAGTTTTTGTTAGCAATGTCGATTTCAATAGGAATAACATGCAAAAATTTGCCATTTCTTGTTGTAGACTTTACTCCTAATGCCTCTGTATAGTTTATGTGGTGCAAAGTTTCTAAGGGCCAGTAGTTGCGATGTTGATTTCTCAATTATCAATCCATCCATAATTTTGGTGTGGGATAATTTTTAACTGTTGGCAAGAAAGTGGCTCCAGACGCCAGACTTTGGACCAGGGGTCTGCAAAGTCACTTTTTTTAAAAGAAAAAATTGGGCTCTTGGCCATCTAACGAGTGCGCGTGTGAAGTTTCGTCATATTCCGATACAAGGTTATGGATTTACGATCACACAATGATGGACAGTGCGTATGAAGCTACATTAACCCAGTTTTGGGGTTTAAATGGGTTAAAAGTTCATTCTTCTTCTCATTTTCACATCTTGATTTCTATGCGTCCTCCATTTTCACATCCCCAATCTCTATCTCTTCTCCATCTTGCTCTTCTTGAGCTTGTGTGGCACAGACCAAGCAAGCATGTCGTCATTTTGGCCTCGGGAAGACATCACGCTAAGACCCGCCACCTGGAGCACAAGGTGGAGCCTCCTCTAGTGCAGCAACAGGTGCTCCCCGTAGAGCACAAGGACCACCACAGAAGAAGAGAATATGAAAACCGGGCACTGTCGCCCTTCGAGAGATAAGAAGAATCTAACGCAGATACGAGCTTCTCATCCCGAAAAGTTTTTTTCATAAAGTTGTTTGAGAAGTAATGCAAGACTTGGAGCTGAAAGGGATGGGAAGATTTTAGGCACGAGTGCGGGATGGCCCACCAACAGGAAGGTGGATTGCTGCAGCTATGGAGGCCCTACAAATTGCTACAGAGGGGTTTCTCATCGACTTGTTTGATGATACACATCTTGCAACCATCCATGCAAAGCGTGTTACAATCATAGATAAAGATATGAACTTTATCATTTGGCTTTAACACGGCACGGGGACCCTGCCATAGTTTACTAGATTAATGATACAAGGTTTGTAATGAGTGTTACAGCGCCATAACATCTTGGAAGCCCAAAAAATTTTGTATACTCCGCCACATTGGAATATTTATTTATATATACATAATATCTCATGCGATGTGTACTGAATTCAAATAATTGAGTAAAGTTATTTTATTTTGTTTCTTGAAACGCATGACTCTTAATTTTTGTTTAATGTATGAACGCATCAAAAGTAGTAATACGTATGGATACAAGTTACATTATTCCTTATGCACAATCACAAGTACAGTACTACGCGTTGAATTATGTTAATGTATGCTGATGTGTCATTCACGTACCACATATTATCATCACACTTACACAATCGCAAGTGTCGTACTACGCATTGAATTATGTTAACGTATGTGAATGCGTCATTCACATACCACACATTATTGTCACACTTATACGAACCACACATTTATTTAATAAATATTTGTAGGGACAATGTAAAGTATCTTATATTCATCAAGAAAAATACATGTGATGGTTGTTAGTGATAGTAGATACAAAAAGCCAATAGCCAACAATAACTCTCAATTGTTCCTTGGCTTTTTCATCGGTGGAGAGGAGGGGCCAGCTTCTGATGGAAATATAAGTTCCTTCTTTGCTTAAAAAATGATGCGCTCCCCAGGCTTTAGCTCTTTCTCCAAGAGAAGCAGATCTGACGCTTTAGCGAGGTCGTCTAATGTCGCAAGCACACACATTGCTCCACCCTGCATTTGATCAAACAAATAAAGAAGCTTTGACTGCTTGCTTAGCACCACCTCTCCAAGCTAGATGTCACAGGTATCGCTCGAAAAGGTCCAAACTTGGTCAAAGCTCGAATTTTCATGATTATTTCTTGCCCTCCTGGTGAGTACTTCTTGTGGAAGACCACAAAATTTGCAACAAGGTTATTGATATACTCCTTAAGAGCTGAATCCTTGCATTGATCCGCACGTCGAGCTCCTCCTTGGCTTGATGCAAACTCATTTATATATAGTATGTCTTGAATGACAAAGTCAAATCAAAAAATATATTTAGCGACTAACCTAGAGTTATCAAAAAGTGATGAAACTTGATGGTAGGGTGTGTCGGGTTCCCCGGAGTCCACCGGTGAAATCTTGGCAAAAAATGATGCTTGCAGTTGCCTTGTCCGAAGTCTAGCATTTAGGGCCACTTTCTGCTCGGAGTCCACCAGTGAAATCTTGGCAAAAAATGATGCCTATAGCTGCCCTGTCTGGCGTTTGGGGCACCCCACACGCCAGACTTCGGACAAGGCAGCTATAGGCATCATTTTTGGCCAATATTTCACGCCCCAGATGCCAGACTTTGGATAGGGCAACTATATGCATCATTTTTTGCCAAGATTTCACCGGTGGACTCCACGGGACCCGACGCACCCTACCATCAAATTTCATTGCATAAAATTATATGGTAGTTAGAAATTTCACCTTCTCCAGATCATCTTGTATATTTATTTCCTCGTGTGTCAGGGAGGCACCTCTTTGGGCAGAGGGATCTACAAACTCCTTGGTAGGAAGCTGGGGCCTTAGTCCAAATAAATCATGCTGTAGTGCTTCAAATTCAGCATTGGGCACAAGGTAATCTTCTTCAACCGAGGTAATATGCTCCTGTGCTGCTATGATCGCACTCACAGTATCTAAGCTTATGCCATCATATCTTCCAATCTCTGCCATTGTTGGATGCACATCCATGTAATAATAATTGATTAGGTCTTCCATTGAATCCTTGACTAGGATAGAAAACAAATCTTCTTCCTTCATTTCCAAGTATTGCAGTACATTTGATAGAAGTAAGTATTGTACACCATCTACTTCAATGGGTGTCAAGTAGGCAAGGTTGGGTTTGTCGACTTGTGGCTATTCTGAAGAAGATGGCACCATGAGAACCAACCCTTGCTCTATCACCACTCGATGTTCCTCTTTAACATTTATGAGATCTTCAATCGGTTCTTCTCCCGTATATGTGATAGAAACAACTTGTTGAGTTGTATCTTCATCGCTCTCCTCCTCTAGGGGTGTATCCAATGCAAGGACATAAATTGCCAATGTGCAATCACACTCCACGAGATCCAAAGGTGATGTACCTGGTGCACTTTCCATGGGAACAGTGCATACTCTATGCGAAGGATCCACATGGGCCAGACACCTATTCACCACTTTTTTGTGATTCTTCCCTACCTAAAATACCATGAGCTATTCTAGAGGCACCCAAGTCATGTCGGATCCCTGGATGGAGTATGTGCATATAGCAATGGTGCTCACAAAGTCTTCCAAAACCTGAAGGGGGAGATCCAGTGATGAGAGCACACTTTCAAGGTTGAAGTTCTTAGAGAAAACTTGGAATATCTCGTTACCCTGGTTGGCAAAGATAGTCTTGTGGATCCAGTCATCAAAGTGTGCGCGAGCATCCATCGTAGCAGGTAGGAGGGATGTGGTGGATATAAAGAGATGAAGAGAGAAAGTGTGAAATGAAACAATGAAACAAGAACTAAACTAGTTCTACTTTAAAAATCTTAAGTTTTAAACCATTAAGGGTTGTTCACATATGATATTTAGTTATGGCTTTACTCTTTGTAAAGTTTACATGCATATGTAAATGTGTTGATGTGAAAAGTGTATAACAAGTGTATGATTTTGTATAAATACCATAATTTTTAAATATTACAAGTTTGTAAGCGACAATATTCTATTGGCAAAAAAAATCCAAAAATTTACAAGTGTTGGATATTACAACTTGTGGTGTTGGGATTTTTAGGGAGACTCTACAATTTCTAAAATATGTGAAGCCACACACTTTCCGTTGGTAATAGTATCATCAGCTCGGCTTTGAATTTTCCTACCATCTAGTTTAAAATAGAAGCTAATAGGTGGATTCTGCATTAACATTGTAATTTCCTAGCGCATTATACTCAAGGGCCAATCATCCTCCATTTGCAACACTTGGGGCTCGCGGCCCTCATAAATGACAGTAACATCCACAACTATACTTTCACACATGTCTTGATCAAGGCATAACCATTTACCCTTGAGCATCCTCCATCTACGATACTTGAATACTACGCATAAAGTTTGTTGTGCGACAAAGTACTTGTAATTAGAAAGGAAAGTTAGCCGATTCATCCCAAAGTAAGATAATAGTCAACTAAGAGAGAAAATTTTTACCTGAAAGCCATGTCCCTTGTTGTGACTTGACACTCCACTGTGTCAGGACTGTGAGTTATTTTTTATGTCCAAGTTTTTCCTAGAATCCTTGTTACATAATCCTCTGATGTATTTTTTATGATGTACATGCTTTTGGTACGCCTCAAACCCTTACATTCCTTGAATATGTGTGCAAAAATTGCAATCGGTATGAACCAGCTTAGATGTATATTCTTTGAGCCAATGCTTGGTTTCATAGAATTCAATATATCTGCTGAAATTTTTGTACTACACATGTGCAAAATGTCACTACTACACAATAGCCATTCTATGCTATTGAGATTTGATATGTCCATAGACTCAAGGGTTCCATATTCTCGACTTCCCTTGGGTAATATGTACTTGGAGTCATAGAAAAAAACAAGGTCCTTTGCGAGTTGCTTAGTTGTACGCCCCTCAAAGAGCAATCTACCAATTTCGAGGTGGTGGTAACACTTAAAATAACCAGTGAAACTCTCAACATTTTGCCACTCACAGCAATCCGAAGGGTATACTTCTGTAAATACAAGACAAGTTGTTACATAGGTATCATGAAAGTTCTCATTCTCAAAGAGTTGCAAATACTTACTGTTTGCAATGTTTCGTTGAAAGGGCACAGTGGGCGCAATGTGTATTGTTTTTGCATGAATACATGTTGTACAAACGCCTCTGTTACAAGGTGAGAATCAACATTCCTTTGTCTGAGAGCTAAAATTTTACCCTTCCAGTGCTTTGATACATCTGCAATTGCAGATGCTTTCACCTTGAAAGCTCCCTTCATACTTGGATGCATGTGTACCCAAGACGAGCAATGATACGTATTAGTGATCCAATTCCCTTCTTCATCTTTTCTATTACGTACTTTTATCAAGAGAATGCTTGTTCTTCTCTCAGGCATTATAACCTATGCATTAGATGTAAAGAAGTATGTATTAACCCCTAAATAATAAGCATTTTAAGTCTGTCCAGTAATCACCAATATGCCATACAAATCAACATAGCATTAAGAGAGGTTTACACTTTTGTAATCAGACATAAACATCGATATCGAAACACATGTGAATATATACATCAACACAAAGTATACATTTAATTTCAAGACATCACTTTAATCATACCATTTACATGAAATATAATGAAAAGAATAGCACAAGAATACTCAGAGAATTTTGCCAAAATAAATTTTATTATAATGAAGAGGAGTCTGATTTGACTCAATACATTGTATGAAATATGGGTATTATAGAGTAGTTGTTACAAGGATAGCAGCCACATGGCATGCAAATCTTAATATGCACATTGGATTAACACCTGAGATATTCTAAGACTCAACACATTGTGTGTTATATGGATGATATGATACAAGAGTTTCATGGATCATTGCCAATTGGCATGGAGATCCAAATGGACACATAGGCCCAATAAAGCAGAGGATTTTTGAACCATCGACTTCTAGCATATCCATATCATCCAACATAAATGAATTACTCATCACGTCAAAATAGTTGATGGAGAATTATATGCTTCACCTAAACCTTGTACAATACCTGCATGTACAAAAAAACACCTACATGAATCCCTTTTAACAAAAATACTTGCATGAATCCCTTTTAGCAAAAAAATCTAAATAACTACATGAATAGAAGCAATACAAAACATGGCCAATTTACCTATTAGCTGATTTGCTGAAGATAAGATTGAATCATTGCTAATCAAAACCCCTTGCAAATGATGGACATAAGAAAACATCAATCCCATCAAATATACAAGTCACTAATTAAATGAATAAATTTTGGCACCACAAAATATGGTAGATTTACCTATAAATTGAGCTACAGAATCTCTGTTCTACCTTGTGTTAAGTACTGCAACAACAATTGATCCTTAAGTTAGAACTAGCATTAAACCCTATTGTAAAGATAGTAGAAAAGGGATAATGCAGAGAGGAAGAAAGAGAGAGTTTGTGTGAGTACGTGGGAGAGAGAAAGAAATGAGCACCTATCCAATCTTGCCCAAATTTATCTTTGCAAAAGACAATTTTGCAAGAGTTAGTATTTGCATGAAGGTATACTGAAAAAACAGTAGAAAAGAGAAAACATAGACAGAGAAAGAGAGAGGGAGAGAGAGATAAGCACTTATGCAATGTCACCCACAATGATCTCTGCAATAAAACAAAAGCAAGGGTTAGAACTAAGATTGTGTTGTGTTGAAAAGATATCAGAAAAAAAAAACCAAACAGAGAGAGAGATTAACACGTGTGCCTCTTGCTCCAAATAAACTCTGCAAGAAAACAACAATTAGAACCAACATCAAATTCTATTAAAAACAAAACATAAAAGAAAAACAACACATAGAGAGAGGGGAGAAAGAAAGGAGAGAGAGATAAGCACCTCTGTCTCCTGCTCTAAACAACCTCTGCAATAAAACAACAATAACAGTAAGAAACGACATCAAACCCTATTGAAAGAACAGCAAACAAGAGAAAATGCAAAGAGAGATGGGCACCTGTATTTTGCCCAAAATCTGGAGCTGCGTGGAGAAGAAAGTGCAGAGGTAAGCAAAACGCTCAAAACCCTAATTACTCTTAGCAAGGAGCTTCAATGGAGATGAAAATTCACAAGTATAGAGAAGAGAGGGAAAATGGTCTGTTGCTCAACTTTTGGGTCAAACTGATTTTGTGATAGGGAAAAAAACCAAAATTGAAAATTCTCCAAAAAAAGGGGAAAAATATGAGGTGAGAGAAACTCAAATTTTGTGTACCATTCATTCTCCCTTTTTTTAATCCCCCACTACCCCTTTTTTTTAATAGAAAATCCAAGATTTGGAGAGAGAAGATTCACCCTCCATGGATGTCAACATCTAGCCTTCCTATTGGACAATCCAAAAGGCCCACATCTTAAACTATATTATTTTTAAGGGCCCATTTGTGAGTTCATTTTTTTCCTAATGCACTCCTAGGCTCACTTTAGTGAATCTGCCTGCTGCTACTACCTCTGATGATGAGCAGCCTCTTCAGCTTTTTATGACCATTGCAATTCTCTCTTTTGGTGAACATGCAATGTGGTATTTGGATATTGGCACTACCCACAATATGACTGGAAACTCATTATGGCTTCATGATTTTAAACCCCTTGAACACCATATGGATGTATGCCTTGGTGATGATGGCATGTATAATGCAGTAGGCATGGGCATGATCAAATTGAAATTGCCTACTAGAGATCTCACTCAAATAAAGAGGGTCTTCTATATACCAGGCTTCGTGAAGAACCTCCTGTCAGTTAGAGAGCTTACGACTAATGGCTCCTCTATTGAATTCATTCATAATTACTACCTAATTACTGCCTAATTAAGGCACATACCATCACTAGTCATGCAATTCGAGTGTTGTGTCCTAAAAAAGGATGGCTTTATCCTCTTGGCATCAATATTGTTTCTCCTATCAAGGAGATGTACACCTCTATTGCTTCTGAGGCTCTTCCCATTACAACATTACGGTGGCACTACCGGTTTGGGATCCCTCATGTACAGGCTATGAAGACTCTGCAGCATCATAATACAGTTGAAGGCTTAGATATTCCAATGACATCCATCAATATTTGCAAAGCTTGTATTTATGGAAATTTGACAAGAAACAAGTTCTCTAAATCTTTTTCAAAGACTACAAGTCTTCTTGAGTTGGTTCACTTCGACCTTTGTGGTCCGATGCCCACCTCTTCACTCTTGGGCCATAGTTATTTCCTTACCTTCATCGACGACTTTTCCAAGTACATAGTGGCTTATTTTTTGAAGAATAAGTCAAAGGTTTTACCCACTTTTGGCATTACATGAAAATGGTGGAGTAGCAAAGAACTCATAAGCTTTGCGCCATTCGGACGGATAATGGTGGTGGTGAGTATGTCTGTAATGAGTTTTGAGATTATTCTTTGATGACTGAAGGGATTCTTTATCAACACATAGTTCCTTATATGCCTTAGCAAAATGGTGTTGCTAAGCGAAAGAATCAAACTCTCATGAATGCAGCTCGAGCTATGATTCTAGTTGTCGATGTCCCACTCACCTATTGGGAGGAGATCGTTGCTACAACATGCTACCTCCAAAACTGCCTTCCTAGTCGCACTCTTTCCAACGTGACACCCTATCTCAGTGTTGACATGGCTCTAAGCCTAATCTCTCTAACTTACTCTCTTAGTTGGGATGTTTTATTTTGGAAAGATCGACTTCTCATTTCATCTTCGCAAAGACAATCACTCTCCTCCTATCTCCTCTCCAACACTCTCCAGTTCTATCCCCTCTAATGGGACCTGAAATGAGCCGGCACTAGGTATAGCACTAGCCGGACCTCATGCTCATGACACACAAACACCCTCACGGCCTCGCGAACCAGGAGCGTTCAATTTAAAGGCTGAAGGACAAACTGCCCTAAAGCTTAATTCCTGCATTTATAGTTTATATTCCAACATTTCCCTTAAACTCCTCAGAGGTAGACCCCAAAGTACTTAGGCATAATGCCTTGTCACACACACATAGGAGGCACTCCACCGACTACTAGTCGGAGCCCCACTGCAGCTCTCCTATATCTCAAGGATTGGCCCTTTGATGCACTGCTAAACATATAACACATACGAGCACAAACTCCTCTCAAGGTACCAATATTTTATGTTCCAGGATGTACCATTCCTCACAACAATTTCCCTTTAGGACCCAATGACTAACCTACAGCTTAGGACGTCCTCTCACGCTCATCGTTGGTCACAACCTAAGGAAGACAGGTGCCATGCATCCAGGAGGTTTTTCTGATACCTTTTAATTATTATGCTTAATGCAAATTTTGTATGGCTATGTGCTCAGACAAAAGAACAATCAGCATCGTGCATGGTGCATAAAGCATTCTTTCCATGAATTTCACTAGATCATGCTGCGTTGAAAGGAGGCACCGAGCCATGTGCTCATGCTACCATCCTCTTTATTTAAACCATTTTCTATTTGCCAAGTGCAATGCATAAATCAAATCTTTTCTTATCTTTCAATGTTTCAGTCCCTTTTCATCCAACTCTTAGCATTTTGCATCATTGATCAGTTAGATAAGGTTTCTATGCATTTTTCCCTTTTAAAAGAACGATAAATACACACAAAACATAGAAATGGGAAAAAATCGAGGCCAATCTCGTGCTTTGCCATTGTTATACATTGCATAAACTTAGATATAATTTTCCCTAATTTTCCTCAGTCCATTTCCTAATTTTCCCTAATTTTAAACCCATTTTTTTCATTTTTGGGTATTTTTTTCTATTTTTCTTTAATAAAAAATGACTGAAAATAAAAATTGATTGTGGGTTGTGGCCCTTAGGTTCATTGACAGAAAAAACTCAGATTTAGTTGGTGTGACATATCATATTTCTCATTTATATAGCAAAAAACCCAATTTTACCCTTAAAACGCGTGTTTTTCATGTATTTTAACACTAATTCCGGCCATGTAGCCTTATATTTTCTAATTTTTTGAGCATAAACTGATCAAACTCATGGCAAACAATGTCATAAAGAACTTTCATCCCATATGAACAAGATTTCATAAAGAAAATAGCATAAAAAGATCATTCTTCTTCATAAAAATAGCATTACCGCTTATTTTTAGGTCTCAGTTTCTTGGTCTTGATTACGGGACTGATTTCTAGCATGCATTTAATGCTCAGCATCTTCAAGAACAGTACTCTTCATGTCTTCATCCATTTGGAAGCAATCTGGTCTCATCCGGACAAGCTTTCCTCCACCATTCTTCATTGTCTTCTTCCACACAAGAACAGCCCCTTAAGGGAGAGAGAGGGAGGAGAGAGAAAGAATAAAATCAGAGATCCCCATCTAGGCCACCATTGGACAGGCCAGAGGCGGCGATAGAGTCAGCATCCAGGAGGGAATCAAGGCCCATAATCATTGGGGGGGTTGCTCACAGCCAGCATTCTTAATCATCCACAAAATGGGCGCAAATTTCAGCCGTTGATAGGCGCCATCTCCCCACGTTTTCTTTCTCTCTTTGTTGCCCACGATTCATGCTACATTCAAATGTTACACCCCCCCCCCCTCCCCCCCCACAAAGGTCATGACCACTTGTGCCAAACTTTGGTCCACCCCTTCAAATCTTGCCCATTTGTTGGCCATTTCCCCGTCCGGTGTGTCCAAATAGAGTACTGTAAATTTCTGCGCGTCCGGCTTGACATCCCGCATTGGCCGGCAACTCCTGACAACCCGCACGGCAGTCTGAAAATTTATCAAAAATCAACAAGTGTCGCTCAGGCGCCTTTAAGCACTTTGATGCTTAAAATCGTCCCAGCTGGAGCCGCTGCCTTCGACGTTGAATATTTTTCCCTTGATATTCGTAATTTTTAGCTATTTTTAAGCACTTCTCAGCATCAAAAAGCTGCTCTGATTGGCGACCACGGGATAGGGCGACTCAGCCCGTCGAATCCCATAGTAGATATGCACAAAACAACCAAAGGAAGCATCAAGCTGATACAAAATAGATACATATTAAAACACAGCACAACGCTCACCCTACCCCCTGACAAAACCAAGGCATGACATCGATGACAAGGAGTAGGCCTAGCAGAATTTGAGAAAAGGTCCGAAGCTAGTCACTAACCAACTACTCCAACACGGCCAAACTAAAAAGAACTATCAAAGAGCTTGCCCTAAGTGGTGGTCTGAACTACCTACCTAACTAAGGACAACACAACCAGGAACTCCTACTAGACAGGACTCCTATAGCCTGATCAAGAAGTATTTTCTTTTTAGCACATTTCTACTTTTAGGGTTTTTATTTTCCATACTCGGGCGTGTAAAAAGGAGGGAGCTGAGCGTAATGACCCAAGGAGAACAAGGCATTGGCCTCAGGACCTATCTCGGTACCCAAGAACCTACCAAGCCCTCGCAAGGCGACACTTAATCCTTTTCTGACGCTCACTTTTATTTTTGCTCCAACCTTCCTTGATTTTTTCTTTTCCAGCAAGATGCCACCCCTAGGAAGACAAGGCATTGGCCCTGGGTCTGACTCATCCCCAGGAACCTACCAGGCCTTCGCAAGGCGATGATCAACTGCTTATAAATTTTTGTTTCTTTTCTTTTCTATGATAGGGGTCAGAACCCCTGTTTACACACCTTTGTATATTTTTATTGTCTTTGAGATATTCAAGGTTTCTTTCCTCTTTATCATCATCAATTTTCCTCTATAGGCTTCTCTAACTGCCTCACAACTGAGCAAGAACTCCTAGAACGGCTGCCTAACAGGCTAGCAGAACAGGGTCACTAGGACCCCCTTCTAAAACAGGTCTTTTGATGCCTAGTAATGTCTTTACAGGAGGCAACGACTACTCAAACCTCCCTCAGACATACTTAACCTAGACCTGGGACTTCATGCCTTGGACACCGGTCACCAACAAGAAAAGAAAAATCCCTTACAAGCACACAACCACATATAGCACAACAACCACAGTACTCATAAAGGAGAGATATCACCTGGATAGGGCCACGAGAATCTTCCACGCAACAAAAGGCTCCTTCCAAGCTCTTCTTCGAACCTGTCTAGCACAAAACTAAAACAAGAAACCATTAACCGCACCTGCTCTAAATAGACAACTGGCCCTCTTGGCCTAATGAAATAAAGTACTTCACTATAAAACTTATCGGCCCTCTTGGCCTAACGAAATCAAACAGAATAGCACCTACACATCCCTCCCTGAAAGAATCTAGATATACAATAATAGGCCCCTTCCCAAGGAGGAAAACACAGGGCTCGTAGCCCTAAACTAAATGCATAAGGTTATGACCCATCCCTCCTGCATATATAGCTAGAGGTGTACGCATAATATGCTGTCTAATCAACCTATGGGTCCAAGATAACAACGGTAGATTGGTCTCGGCTACTCTTTGCATCACCCATATCAACCATCGTCTGCCATATATTGCATGCTCTGATAACAGACCCCACAAGCGACCGGGTCCTGTTTCATCATTGATCACAATATCCAAACTAGGACCACAATTGAGGAAGAGGTCTTCCTCATAAGCAAGATTTGCCAATGAATTCGCAAAAACTGATTCCAGTAACGTGGAATCAGCTGAAAAGACACTCTCTCAAAATCTTCAAGTAGGGTTATCGTAGTTCGATGATACATACAAAGAATGGGATTCCACACTGTGTATGTCCCATTTAACTGATTCAGGATCAACTGGGAATCCCCTTTTACTAACAACCGACGAATACAACCTTGTTTGGCAATATGCAATCCCATAATCAAGGCTTTATACTCCGCCATATTGTTAGTGAATCCTACCCCGAGATAAGCAGCTAATTTCATCGTAACTCTACGTCGGGGATCTCGGATTACTACTCCAACACTCCCTTTTTTATTAGGGCCCCTTGATGCTCCGTCAAAATATAATGTGTACATACACAATGGGTTTACACAACTGGCCATCACGAACTCCTCTATTCGTAATTATGGTAATTAAAGTTTAGCATGTTAAGAGGATGAACTGACGGCTCTATCCCATCTTCTTCATTGAACTCAACAGGGATATTTGTCAACAGTCGTAAGCAGTGATGGCAAAAGACTTTGATCTCCCACACAAAAGTTCCGTCTTCTTGCTCAATCACATTGTATCCTTTGCTCCACCAGATACGTTTCCCTTGATGGTATCTCTGCTCCAGATATGGGTGCTCCAAATAAGGGATTAACCGCCCCATCAACCGGCTTTAAGCTCTTTTGCAAGTCTCAAATCATCCCCAGCATGGACCTGCAATGCATTTCTTTTGTATTAGCATACTTAGAAATAATAAGGTTTAATATTATTAAGATTAGCCTTATTTTTAAACCCTACTCCCTGTAGATCAGCTAATAGGGCCGTAGACCTATTTTTCCCTAACCTAACAATCTTGTAGGGGCCATCCCATTTAGGTTCCAGCTTCCCTGGAAGCAACTCCCTACACGCATCATAATAGAGGACTAATTGCCCTTTTTTAAAGGTATATTTCTTCGCCCTAAGGTCATGCAACTACTTCATCCGATGCTTGGCTACCTCTTGGTGTAATAAGCTCTGCAACTTCAACTCATCCAGGTGGGCTAAGGTTGTGAAACGTTCAAAAAGGGAATCCTCATCTCCCAAAGAATGGTTAACTGCAAACCGTATAGTTGGCAACTCAATCTTGAGGGGTAGCACACAGTCTTCCCCATAAACCAATTTGAATGGAGTATGGCCGGTAGGTCGCTTGAACGTCGTATTGTACGCCCATACTGCCACATACAACTTCCTGTCCCAGTCTCGTTTCTTCTCAGAGACTATCTTAGACAAGATACCCACAAGCTGTTTATTAGTACTTTCCACCTGGCCATTTGCTTGCGGATTATAAGGAGTCGTTTTATTATGCTTGATTTGCCAAGCCTCAGTCAAGATTTTAATCACCTTATTCAAAAAATGGGTTCTACGATCCGACACTAATTCTTTCGGTGGACCAAAATGACACATAATCTGCTCTAAAAGGAAACTTGCAATCTCTTTTGCGTTGTCCTACCTCGTTGCCCGCGCTTCTAACCATTTTGTAAAATAATCAATTGCTACTATAATATACCTCTTCTGGGTAGTAGACGACGGGGTGATAGGACCCACAAAATCAATGCCCCACTTCTCAAATGGAAGAATAGCCATGATAGGCGTAAGTGGACGTTTCCTATTCTCTCTACTGTCATACCTTTGATAGGTATCACATCTCTTTACATACTCAAAGGAATCTTGGAAGATGGACGGCCACCAATATCCAGCTCGTAAAGCTTTCTGCGCTGTCAACCGTCCCGTGAAGTGCCCTCCACATGCAGAGTCCTGACACTCCTCCAAGATAAAAGGAACCTCGTCAGGCATCACACATCAGCGATATATATCATCAACACCCTGCCGATATAGTGTCCCTGCGATTAATGAAAACTTCAATGCCTGTTGTTTGATTTTCCTCTTTTTAGACTTTGATAAACCAGCTCCTGTCTCTCCTATTAATAGATAATGCGTAATAGCAACATACCAAGATGGGATAGAAGCTGTATCAATTTTAAACATTTCCTCAATATCACTTCCTTCAGCCAAAGTCTCTTTCGGCTCCCCGAAATCCACAAGGCATTCCACAATACCCTGCAACCTCTGTGGCTTACTCTTAATCTCATAATCGAACTCCTGCAAAGTGATTAACCACTTTGCCAAACGATCAGGCGGATGCAGCTTATTCATAAGCAATCTAAGCCCTTCCGCCTTTGTATAGAATACCACTTTTTCATAGAGGATGTAGTGCCTGAATTTCTTAGTCCCAAAGACCATTGCAAGACACAACTTCTCCATGTAGGTATAATTGATATGTGAAATGCCCAATTTTCGACTGGCAAAAGCTATCAGATAATACCACTTTTCCTCCCAGATTTGGGCTAAACAGCAGCTTATACTATGCATGGTGGTTGCTGAAAATATATAGAGCATCTCGCCTCTTTTAGGTGCTTTTAAAATGGGCGCTTTTACTAGCTCCTGTTTCACATACTCGAAAGCTACCTTACAAGGGTCGCTCCACTCAAATGAACAGCTAAAGGATAATAAATTCATTAATGGCAACGTTCTTTCTGCCAAGGCATTTATAAACCTGCGATAGTACCCTATCGACGACAGAAAGCTATGCACCTCTTTCGGAGTGCGTGGTGGACTCATAGTGATTATAACCTTGATCTTTTTAGGGTCAGTGGCTATCCCTACTGAACTGACCACATGGCCCAGCAATAGCCCATAAGGCACTCCAAAGACACACTTCCGTGGGTTAAGAGCGATACAAAATTGTCTGCACCGCTCAAAGCATTTTCTTAAAATAATCAACATCCTTTCCCTTACATTGGTTGCCCCCAGGTCATCAATAAATACTTTCAGCTCATCTGGGGAGATGTCACCAAAGGTCTTGTCTGCTATTCGTTGCCATGATCCAGGTGCATTGCACAAATTAAAGGCCATCACATGGTATGCAAAAGTACCAAAGATAATAATAAAAGTCGTTTTCAACTTGTCCTCCTCTGCAATTGCCATCTGGTTGTATCCCGCAAAGCAATCCATGAACAAATATATTTCCCTACCTGCTAATTGATCCAAAATCTAGTCAATAAACGGCAACGGGTAGTAATCTTTAACCATCTGCTTATTCAGCTCTCTAAAATCCACACATAATCGGATCTGGTTGTTTTTCTTCTTCCTGATAACAATTGGTGAACACCATTCTGTGTGTTGTACAGGGAAGATTAACCCAGCTTTCCTTAACTTTTGCAACTCCTCAAACAACCCGTCCCTCAATTCAAAAGGCATACGCCTTACCTTCTGATGCGCAGGACGATTGCCTTCTTTTACAGGAATAGTATGAACTGCCAGGCTGGGAGGGATGCCTCTCAGCTCATCATAACTCCAAGCAAAGATATATGGAATTCTTGAATCAAGGACACATAGTCCTCCCTTTCTGCTGAACTAAGCATGGAACCTAATTTAATTGGCCGCGAATCATTCGGCGTGCCAAGGTCTAACTTAATCACATCCGCATCTCTTATCCTATCTTGCGGTTCTATCGACTCATTTAGAGTTATCTAATAGATATCCTCTGTAGTGGACCCCTCTTTAGATTCATCGCTGGATGATGTCTCACTACCAGATGGATCGTCTACTGTCTCTAATTCAGTAGAAGATAAAGGAGCTATCTCACTTTGAGGGGACTCAGGATAAGCATCGGCTAGCACCTCTACCTAGAACCACTCGACTGGCGGGTATATCGACTTGATAGTCTGTTCGTAAGATCTAAGGCCTACCTAGCAAAACTCGATAGCTAGGACGTCCTGCAAATCTGATCACCCTAAAGTCCAAGAAACATTCTACACTCGCAACTGTAACATGGACCTTAGTAATACAACCTTCTGGTTGTCTTAGACTATCATTAGCCATTCTATGAAGGGTGGAGCTATCTTTTTGGATACCTAGACCCAGCCTCTCCATCAACTCTGAACTCATGATATTGAGACGGAGGATCCAGTGTCTACAATGGCATGTTCCACTGATATTCCATCCACATAAGCTGGAACCATAGGGTAGTTCTTTTCAGCATGGTCAAACCAATCTTCCCCTACTCGTGCTATGCCCAGAGATTCCTTAATATACCCGATACGCAGGATCTTCTTAAATTCCCTGCGTACTCCTGGAGATAATTTGATCAATTGCAAGAGGTTCACATCTGGTTTAGCTTTGCAAAGAGAACTCGCTAAATCAAAGTCATGATAAGTAGCCAAAGCTCTCTTTTCTCGCCAAACCATCCTCTCTTTTGGTCTTTGGACCGGTTTGGGTGCTTCTTTCTTAGCTCTTGCCTTCTTTCTTGGCACTTCTTCATCCTTCTTAGGGTCGCCTTTCCTGTCAACCAGCTTTAGCGGTCCCCCTTCTATACTAGGATTCTGGACTTGCGTCCCCTTATCCCCTTGTTTAGGGTTTGCCACAACGGGTTTTGTATTATCTTTGTCAACCTCTTTAGCCTTTTGGCCCCTTGTCACGGCTCTTGAGTTAGAGGTTTCAACATCATTGACTCGTACAGCCTCGATAAGGCTGACTCTGTTGCCCTGTGGCAAGTCTTCTATAGTTGTTATTCCCCTCTGTAATATTTATCTTGGTGTGTCATTCTGCTGCAAGTTATTTCCTTGCGCTCTATGATTCACTGGGCCCGGCTGTTTACTCCCTTGTTGGAGGGAACTAATCTTACTCCAACAGGTAGCAGCTAAATGGCCCGACTTCCCACAAATGTCACATTTCACATTTGGACAGTTTCTGGGGAAGTGCTGTCCACCACACCATTTACAACTGAATCTAGAGGGTCCACCCTCTTTAGGGCGTCGACTCCCTATCAAATTTTGTTGCTTCTTCAAGAAATTAACGTCGATAGCTATTTGTTGATATTGTTCGGAAATCATGTCGGTATAATGCTTCATCATATCCTTGACTTCACCAAGGACATTAGATGCACTCGACTCGTAGCCTCGGTCAACCCGTCATTCCATTGGCCTAACAATCTGATTTGGCATTGGCTGTTGACCCACAGGAACAACGTTAGAATTTGAAACTTGGCCTCCAACATTTGGTGGAGCCAACTGACTTGCCATAGGCATAGTCACACTGGGAGGATTTGGTAGTAAAGGTACATTCGAAACCACACTCCCTCTCCCAATAGGGTTAGTCATAGGCATCCCTTGACTTCCATTTGTCAATGATGGATTGCCGCCAGGTACTAAACCCCCATTAACATTCATTCGAGAGGATTAGGCCGTTTGTAATCGTGCTTCTACTCCCTCTGCCCGCATAATAGCGGTGTCTATATCTGCCAAGGCCACATTGCTCAATTGTACTTAGATATTAAAATCCAACCCATGCAAAAAGTATTGCAATTGGGCAGCCGCAGGGGCATATTCCGCTCGAAAAGCTGCATAGAATTGATCAATGGTGGTTATGGTTCAAGACTCTATGCTGTGATACCATACCATAGACGTTCCTTTTAACGTCATATTGAAGAATATCATGAGATGTCCCTCGTCTTGGATGCGATAATTGAACATCAATCTTTGAAATTCACAAATGTGAAATTCTGCATCCTCTTCCGCTAACCCATTAAAAATGGGCAAGGGAACTCCTAAGGCTGGTAAATCCAGTGTCCCTGCAGGAATTGCAATAGGCTATGCCACGGTGACAGTCGGATTAACAACAAGAGCTTGAACGGGTGGATTCACCCCCCCACTTAAAGTGGGTAGACTTGGTGGAAGAGAGAAAGAACTTACGCTTCCTCCTACACCTATCAGACTATGTAGAGTAGTTGGGTTACTAAGATCAGTGCTTTGTATATGTACTGGGCTACTCCTTTGAGGAGAATAACGGCTTACGATCTCTAACCGCCATCTAGCCCTCTCAGCGCGTTCTGCTTTCTGGATTTCGGCTTGACGGTCCTTGTTAGAGGACATAAACCAACTTCCTTTTGGTCCCTAGAAACCCTAGATTTGAAAACCACCACTTATAGGTGGCTCGCGACAGACGCACCACTGATGGGACCTGAAATGGGCCGGCACTGGCTATAGCACTAGCCAGACCTCATGCTCATGACACACAAACACCCTCACGGCCTTGCGGACCAGGAGCGTCAATCTAAAGGCTGAAGGACAAACTGCCCTAAAGCTTAATTCCTGCGTTTATAGTTTATAGTCCAACATTTCCCTTAAACTCCTTAGAGGTAGACCCCAAAGTACTTAGGCATAACGCCTCGTCACACACACATAGGAGGCACTCCACCGACTACTAGTCGGAGCCCCACTGCAGCTCTCCTACATCTCGGGGATTGGCCCTTTGATGCACTGCTAAACATATAACACATACGAGCACAAACTCCTCTCAGGGTACCAATATTTTATGTTCCAGGATGTACCATTCCTCACAACAATTTCCCTTAGGACCCAATGACTAACCTACAGCTTAGGACGTCCTCTCATGCTCATCATTGGTCACAACCTAAGGAAGACAGGTGCCATGCATCCAGGAGGTTTTTCTGATACCTTTTAATTATTATGCTTAATGAAAATTGTGTATGGCTATGTGCTCAGACAAAAGAAAAATCAGCATCGTGCATGGTGCATAAAGCATTCTTTCCATGAATTTCACTAGTGCGTGCTGCGTTGAAAGGAGGCACCGAGCCATGTGCTCATGCTACCACCCTCTTTATTTAAACCGTTTTCTATTTGCCAAGTGCAATGCATAAATAAAATCTTTTCTTGTCTTTCAATGTTTCAGCCCCTTTTCATCCAACTCTTAGCATTTTGCATCATTGATCAGTTAGATAAGGTTTCTATGCATTTTTCCCTTTTAAAAGAACGATAAATACAGACAAAACATAGAAACGGGAAAAAATCAAGGCCAACCTCGTGCTTTGCCATTTTTATACATTGCACAAACATAGATATAATTTTCCCTAATTTTCCTCAGCCCATTTCCTAATTTTTCCTAATTTTAAACCCATTTTTTCTATTTTTGGGTATTTTTTTCTATTTTTCTTTAATAAAAAATGACTGAAAATGAAAATTGATTGTGGGTTGTGGCCCTTAGGTTCATTGACAGAAAAAAATCAAATTTAGTTGTTGTGACATATCATATTTCTCATTTATATAGCAAAAAACCCAATTTTACCCTTAAAACGCGTGTTTTTCATGTATTTTAACACTAATTCCGGCCATGTAGCCTTATATTTTCTGATTTTTTGAGCATAAACTGATCAAACTCATGGAAAAAAATGTCATAAAGAACTTTCATCCCATATGAACAAGATTTCATAAAGCAAATAGCATAACAATATCATTTTTCTTCATAAAAATAGCATTACCGCTTATTTTCAGGTCTCAGTTTCTTGGTCTTGATTACGGGACTGATTTCCAGCATGCATTTAATGCTTAGCATCTTCAAGAACAACACTCTTCATGTCTTCATCCATTCGGAAGCAATCCGGTCTCATCCGGACAAGCTTTCCTCCACAATTCTTCATTGTCTTCTTCCACACAAGAACAACCCCTTAAGGGAGAGAGAGGGAGGAGAGAGAAAAAATAAAATCAGAGATCTCCATCCAAGCCACCATTGGACAAGCGAGAGGCGGCGATAGAGTCAGCACCCAGGAGGGAATCAAGGCCCATAATCATTGGGAGGGGGTTGCTCACAGCCAGCATTCTTGATCATCCACAAAATGGGCGCAAATTTCGGCCGTTGATAGGCACCATCTCCCCACATTTTCTTTCTCTCTTTGTTGCCCACGATTCATGCTACATTCAAATGTTACATCCGCCCCCCCCCCCCCCCCCCCCCCCCCCCCCCCCCCCACCAAAGGTCATGACCACTTGCCAAACTTTGGTCCACCCCTTCAAATCTTGCCCATTTGTTGGCCATTTCCCCGTCCGGTGTCCAAATCGAGTGCTGTAAATTTCTGCGCGTCTGGTTTGACATCCCCCATTGTCCGGAAACTCCTGACAACCCGCATGGCAGTCTGAAAAATTATCAAAAATCAACAAGTGTCGCTCGGGCGCCTTTAAAGCACTTTGACGCTTAAAATCATCCCAGCTGGAGCCGCCGCCTTCGACGTTGAATATTTTTCCCTTGATATTCGTAATTTTAAGCTATTTTTAACCACTTCTCAACATCAAAACTCCGCTCTCACCCTCTGATGGCACCTTCAACTAGAATGGTGGACCCTGTCCAAATCACCACCCGATTGGTGTAATTTCTAATTTGGGGGTCTTTTACCTCAGGCAGTTGCAGCTCCCAATGTTGCTGAGTCTACATTGGTATCTACTCCTCTTCGACCTGCACCCCCACCCTCTACTAGGCATGTGATTCCTCACACCAAGCTACCTTCACGGTCCTTTAGTCCCATTTACATGCATTTACATTACTCACATGTAGGTCGTGAGACTGCTCATATCTCCAAGGCATTAATCTAGCTCCTTCCCATACCTCTCCATGTTCCTCTCCTTGTGGACCCTTTCCTTTGGCTCCTTCAACCATGTGTGTGGCACACCCAGACCTCATGTCTGAACACCCACTCCCTCTTCAACATCGCCTTCTTTCACCTCTCTTGCATGCGATGCTAAGTCCTCTTCTCATGGCGCCTTGTCTATCTCTTCCCTTGATCATGAAAGCTTGCCTCCACCGCCATCCTCTTGTTTTCAAAGCCTGGATGAATCCAATCTATCTCAGTTTCATTCTTTTCGTGTTACACCCTCTGCTAACTATGCTGCAACCCCCACTGAGACGGTGTTATACCTGTGAATGAAGCCCTAGATTCCACTGAATTTGATGCATGTTGGGTAGCTATGGAATCTGAGATGTGGTCCTTGCATGCCAATAACACTTGGGTCTTCCTCTAGGATGTTGTGCCATTACTTGCAAATGGGTTCTTCATAATAAGTATGCTGCAAATGGCTTAGTGGCTCACTACAAAGCTCGCTTGTTGGGTGGCCCGTGGATTTTCACAAGAATACGGGATTGATTGTGTTGGGAATAACGGCCTCGATCCTTTTAAATGTGTTCGAGAGTAAAGACACCCTTAGCACTTGTACTTACACATATATATCTATCTAAAAACCTAAAGGTACACACTCATCATTGTACCTGAAAATGTGCTCACTCTCTACTCTACTCTCTCTCACTCTGTCTCTCACTACGCATAACAACATTCTGTCTCAATCTCCGTGCCTAACTGGTCCCTACAAAAACTGGTATCAGAGCCGATTAAGCCGTTCACACTCCTCGGAGTTCGTGCAGGTCAACAGGTCACGTCTCTGTCAGGCAACAGTTTCAGGGTGTAGGCGCATGACAAAAACGTCATCTCTAAAGACAGACAATAGGTTGTCAATTGCAAAAGGTGGTCGTGGATACTGGAGACCAGGTAATAGGCCAGCTGATTGGGCAGTGTCGGGGCAGCAGTCAACGACCAGTCCATGCAGGTCCAACGCGTAACGGGGCAGCAGTCGAGCAGGCTGTAGACGTGGTAGCGTGGTGCTGACGACAGACAAGGCACGAACCAGTGGGGCTCACGGGCTCACGGACGACGACCATCAAGTGAATTCAGTGGAGCACACGATGGGACATGGTGTCGGACTGCAAGGACGACAGGCAACAAGTCAACGCACCACTTTCATGTTGTTTTTTCTTCATCTTATTTTCCCCCTACCGGGTGTTCACACCTATAAGCATAGTGTGGAAATCTGTGCAGGTTTAGGCCTAAAAATTTGGGGCTTTTTCGAAATTTGGGGATCTCAGCGCAGAATTGGACAATCTGACTCAGAAATTGCAAAGTTGGTGCACATTTGCCTAGAAATTTTGGGGCTTTTCACATTTTAGTGAAATTCTTTCAATTTCATTGAAATTAATGCATGCATGACTTGGAAATTTTGGGGATTTTCCCAGATTTGATGCGAGCAAGATGTAACAATGATATCTATCTTGAAAATTGCAGGAATTTGTGGCATTTTGTCCCCAAGATTTGG
Organism: Lygodium microphyllum; assembly: GCF_053477565.2. NCBI lineage: Eukaryota > Viridiplantae > Streptophyta > Polypodiopsida > Schizaeales > Lygodiaceae > Lygodium > Lygodium microphyllum. The sequence continues at coordinate 102,186,102 of NC_141155.1, forward strand.
GCTTTTAATGTACATGCATAAATTGGGTTGAAATTAACCCAATTTCTCGACATTGAGGCACATTGGACCCCGTGAAATTTGGGGCTTTTGCAGTTTGGAAAAAATCTGTGCTACATTTGGGCATTTTATATGTACATACAAGTTGAATTCCGCGCAATTGCTTTATTTTGGCAAAACTGGCCTGTCGTATGCATGACAGAGGAAATGTAGATGTATGTTTGATGCTTTGAGCACAAAATTTTGAGGCTTTTGACCGTTTGTGTCAAATTTTATGCCGGTGGATACACGTACAATAGAAATTGTAGCTGAAATTTTGGGATTTCTCATGTAATGTGATGCATATGCCCTTGGAACAACTGTAATCAGTTGGATAATGCTATAGCACATGGTTTGGTGCTCCTAAAAATTTAATTATAGATCTGAAATCTATACTTCTGCGTGGTCATTTATTACTGATTGATACTTGTTTGTACCTTGGTCACTTGGGTGACAGTTTGGGCCTGCATTTGCTGGTTCTTTTTTGTCACATTTGGGCTGAAAATCATGGCTAGCAACTGTGACATCAGTAATCTGATGCACATAAAGAAGCTTGAAGGTGCACATAATTTTGCAGTTTGGCAAAAATAGTGCTACAATATCCTATTACAAAAGAAGCAGGCAAAGCCGATCAAAACCAAAGGGGCAAAGCGTGCGGACATGGATCGGGGCGATTGGGATGAGTTGAATGAACTTGCATGCTCAACCATAGAGCTATCGATTTCTGATGCCTTGCTCTTCAACATTGAAGGTTTGGATTATGCATATGCTATATGGACTAGACTGGAAGAATTGTATGCACATAATAGTGCTACAAGAAAAGTGTATTGGCTGAAAAAGCTTATGGATTTGCGTATGAAAGAAGGTATAGCAATGTCTACTGACTTGAGTGAGTTTAACTCCATTTTCAGCGAAGCTAGTTACCTTGAAGTTCATGATTGATGAGGAATTTAAGGCTACTTTCTTGCTTTGCACTCTACTAGAGAGTTGGGATACATTTAGTACTACTATGAGCAATTCTAATGTAATCCTTTTGTATGCTGATGTAAAGAGTGCTCTACTTATGGAAGAGATGAATCGACAGAACAATGCATCCAGCAAGTTTTCCAGTGCTTTGCATACTAGGGGTAGATCACAATAGAAGGGCAAATATGATGGCAAGGGATGCAGTAAATCACATGGTGTTGAATGCCATCATTGTGGCAAGAAGGATCACTTTAAACGTGATTGCTACAAATGGAACAAAGAGAAAGGAAAAGGCAAGAAGACAGATGATAGCAAGGAAGAGAAGAAGGACAGTCAACCTAAGAATAACACTGTGAAAATTGAAGAGGTGAGTGTAGTCACTCATGACAGTGACAGTGGGAGTGATGTACTCTTTGTCTCTTCACACTTTGGTGCACATGCTTTACTTGCAGATACAGATGATGACATGCATACCTGGATTCTTGATTCAGGTGCTTCATTTCATGTCACCCCTTATCGTGAATGGTTTTCTGCCTATACAGGGCGTCGACATGGTGTTGTCCATATTGGGGACAACTATGCATGTGAGATTGCAGGCATTGGCAATGTGCAGTTACAGTTTTAGCATGATCTTTACACTTCAGCATGTACGACATGTACCTCAGCTCAAGAAGAGCTTGATTAGCACAGGGTAGCTAGATGATGGTGTTTTTCATACCACCTTCGGTGATGGAAAATGGAAGATCTGTAAGGGATCTAGGGTTATTGCCAAAGGTTGCAAGAGTAATACTTTGTATCCACTTCATGTATCTAGTGTGCGTGACCATGTTGTTGCCATGACCGAGCAGACAAGCGTTTCTTTGTGGCATGGCCGGTTGGGACACATGAGTCAAATAGGAATAAAAGTGCTTTCTCATTTGGGTTACTTGCCTTGTCTTCATTATGCTGATTTTGAGCATTGTGATCATTGTATTTATGGCAAACATGCATAGATATCTCACAAAAAGTCTCTTTCTTTGAAATCTTCTCCTCTAGAGTTAGTACATTCGGATGTATGTCAAATGCCAGGATTATCTTTAGGAGGAAAGAAATATTTTGTCACCTTTGTCGATGATGCTACATGGAAGGTATGGGTTTATCCTATTCATAGCAAGGATGAAGTGCTTGAAAAGTTTAAAAATTTCTTGGCATTGACTGAAAATCAGACAGATAAGACACTTAAGTGTCTTCACTCTAACAATGGTGGGGAATATGTGTCCAAGGCCTTTCAAGCATTTTGTGATAGTAAAGGGATAAAGAGGGAGCTCCAGTCCCTGATAATCTGCCCCAAAATGGAGTTGCAGAGTGTATGAATCAAACCATATAGGATAAGGCCCGTACAATGCTATCTCATCCTGCATTACCCCATGGTTTTTGAGCAAAGGCTGTTATGACAACCATTCACTTAATTAATCTATCACCAAACAAGTCTTTGGGGGGGGGGGGGGGAGGTTCCCCTAGAAGCATGGTCAGGCAAGCCACCTTCATATGCTCATCTGAAAGTGTTTGGCTGTGAGGCTTTTGTGCACATTCATAAAGAAAAACACAGCAAACTTGAGCCAAAATCTTGTAAATGCATTTTCCTAGGATATGGTGACGAGGGTGAAATGGGGTATAAATTGTGGGATCCCAAGAAAAAGAAAGTAGTACATAACAATGATGTTATCTTCCGGGAAGATTGCATGCACAAACAACCCGAAAAGATTGAGGAGGTCCATAGGGTTGTATTCCAAGAAGAAATACATTTTGGACAACAAAATGTGCCCACTATACAATAGAAAATACCTACTGTAAATGAACTTGTAAATACTGGAAATGATGTTGGAAATGATCAACCAGCTATTGCCCATGAAAATGAGTCATTACATATGCAGGAACAGCCATGACACCAAGCTATTAATGCTGATTTACAGGCTGAAAAGCTAGGACGCAATGTTGAAAATGAAAATTTGCAGGAACAGCCAGCAAACAATGACCATTGGGTTAGGAAATCATCTAAGGCTACTAGACAACCTGATAGGTTTGTTCCTGGTGTAATTAATGTGGCTGAATATATCATGCTGACAAACTGTGGTGAACCGTCTTGCTTCAAGGAAGTAATGGATAGACATGGCAGCAAGAAATGGTATAAAGTCATGCTGTCAGAGATGGAATCTCTTGAAAAAAATGGTACTTGGAACTTGGTGCAGTTACCTAAAGGGCAGAAAACCCTTCCATGCAAATGGATTTACAAGATGAAGGTCACTTTTGGTTCCTCACCAAAGTACAAAGCAAGATTGGTTGCAAAGGGGTACAAGAAGGAGCATGGAATTGACTTTGATGAGATTTTCTCTCCTGTAGTCAAGATGACTACATTGAGAACCATTTTGGGCTTGGTTGCAGTTGAGGATATGGAGCTCATACAGATGGATGTAAAGATTGTGTTTTTACATGGTGATCTGCATGAGGATATATATATGCAGTAGCCTGAAGGGTTTGTTGAACAAGGGAAAGAGAAGATGGTATGTAAACTCAAAAGGAGTTTGTATGGGCTGAAACAAGCACCAAGAGAATGATATCATAAGTTTGATACATTCATGCAGTCCCAAGGCTTTCATAGAAGTCAAGTGGATCATTGCTTGTATACCAAGAAGGCAACAGATGGCAGCCTAATTATCTTGGTTCACTACAAGGATATCAGGCCATAGCGACGATAAATAGCGGCGTCACTGTTTGTGTTGCTATTAGTGTCGTAAATGCGACTCTAATAGCGACACAAATAGCGACGCTCCACAAATAAAAAAAATGTGGGCTGAAACCCAAACGCGTTTCATTTCGCACATTCACAAAAGTTTTCGAGAGGGAGAGTGAGAGAGAGAGCGACTGTTTTGCTTAAAGGGAGAGAAAGAGAGAAAGAAGGCTTCTCATCGTTGCCGCTGCCATCGTTTGTGAAGAAGAGGAGGAGGTGTACGGAGGGTGAAGAGGAGCCACCGTCGTGAAGAGGAATCGCCAAACCCTTCTTCGAATCTTTAGGGTGAGTCCATTCTCTCTCTCTTTTACTTGTTTAGGGTTTAATTTGTGTATATTGAGAGAGGGAGAGGAAATGAGAGAGAAAGAGAGGGAGAGGGAGAGGGAGGGGAAGGGGGAGGAAATGAGAGAGGGAGAGGGAGGGAGAGAAAAAGAAAGAGAAAGAGAGGGGGAGGGAGAGGGAGAGGGAGAGGGGGAGGGGGAGGGAGAGGGAGGAAATGGGAGAGGGAGGGGGAGGAAATGAGAGAGGGAGGGAGAGTGCATTCTCTCTCTCTTTTACTTTTTTTTATATAATTTGTGTATATTGAGAGAGGGAGAAGAAATGAGAGAGAAAGAGAGGGAGAGGGAGAGGGAGAGGGAGGGAGAGAGAGAGAAAGAGAGGGAGAGGGAGGGAGAGAGAGAAAGAGAGGGAGAGGGAGAGGGAGAGGGAGGAAATGGGAGAGGGAGGGGGATGAAATGAGAGAGGGAGAGGGAGGGAGAGTGCATTCTCTCTCTCTTTTCCTTTTTTTAAAATAATTTGTGTATATTGAGAGAGGGAGAGGAAATGAGAGAGAAAGAGAGGGAGAGGATGAGGGAGAGGGAGAGGGAGGGGGAGGAAATGAGAGAGGGAGAGGGAGGGAGAGAGAGGGAGGGAGAGGGAGAGGCAGAGGGAGGGAGACATTAAACATAATAGGGAGACATTAAACATAATAGGAAAATGAGAGAGGGAGAGGGAGAGGGAGAGGAAGAGGGAGAGGGAGGGAGAAGAAATGAGAGAGGGAGAGGAGAGAGAAAAAAATGAGAGAATGAGAGGAGAGAGAAAAAGAGAGAAAACATATTAAACATAATAGGAAAAGAGAGAAAGAGAGGGTGAGGGTGAGGGAGGGAGAGGAAATAAGAGAGGGAGAGGAAGAGAGAAAAGAAAATGAGAGAGGGAGAGGAGAGAGAAAAAGAAATGAGAGAGAGAGGAGAGAGAAATCATTAAACCTAATAGGGAAAGAGAGAAAGTGAGGGTCAGGGTGAGGGAGGAAGAGGGAGAGGAAATGAGAGAGAGAGAGAGAAAGATAGAAAAGGAAATGAGAGAGGGAGAGGAGAGAGGAAACGAGAGAGGGAGAGAAGGAGAAAAAAAGGAAATGAGAGAGGAAGAGGAGAGAGAAAAAATGAGAGAGAGAGGGGAGAGAAAAAGAGAAAAAAATAATTAAACCTAATAGAGAAAGAGAGGAAGAGAGGGTGAGGATGAGGGTGAGGAAGGGAGAGGAAATGAGAGAGGGAGAGGAGAGATAAAAAATGAGAAAGAGAGGAGAGAGAAAAAGAGAGAAAAATCATTAAACTTAATAGGGAAAGAGAGAAAGAGAGGGTGAGGGTGAGAGAGGGAGAGAAAATGAGAGAGGGAGAGAAAGAGAGAAAAGTAAATAAGACCTTACAATAAGCTCATCCTAAGCTCATAGGGATTAGGCCGATCCTCAACAAACCTAAAGGATATATGGCTAGAGAGCCCTAGCATACTTGTGCCTCCTAGCATAATGTTCTTCTTGCAAAGAGACCTCTCATACATGGGGCTTGTCCTAGCTTCCACCACACAAGTATACAACGAAGGCAATCAGCTTATCAGTATGAAAAACATTAATTTTTCATAACGTAAATCCAAAAATAACTTTGGATATTCCATAAAAATCAATCTCTTCTTAAAATGACAAATACAAAAACTAAAACAGCATCATTTATATGCTTTGCAAAACTAAAACATCATCACCACAAGATCTCTTAGGAAACTCATCCTCAACTATCAATTTTAATTAATAAATATAATATAAAATCACTTGCAAGGAAGGACACTCTTTTATCATTAACCCTCTTTCTTCCTTAGAATAGTCTTAGGAACAAATTTCTGCTCTAACAAGCATATATTTGAGCATAATAACTATTTTAAGGTTTATTTCACGAGTAGTAGTAGTATATATACAACCATCAAGATAGAGATCATGCTTTGGTATCTGTGGAGATCCCAATCTCATGCCCTCATAGAGATTGTAGTGTGCAATAGTGTGGAGAGAACGTGGGTGAGTTGTAAATGGTAAAGGATAATTCTATCGATGATGGAGAGAAGATGAGGTGAATCACTAATTCTATTCTTAGTGACTGCAACCTACCCATAATATGGCATCCATGACCGATTGAAATCAATAAGACTTTGAAATCCTACCTCGAGTATTATAACTATTGTTTTGTGGTGGATTTTCTTGCCATAATTCAATGCCAATTTGTGCTTGTGTTTTCCACGGTTTGTTGACTATGGGTGTCAAATGCTCTAGTCGGATCTCTCTCTCTTTCTCCTCTCTCAACTCTTGTCTCTCTCCTTTATCTCTATATAAGTAGTCGTAGTCGTGGTCATGGTCGTGGTCGTGGTCATGGTCATAGCCGTAGTCATACTTGTGGTTGTAGTCATGGTCATCGTGGTCATGGTCGTGGTCGTGGTCGTGGTCATGTCGTGGTCGTGGTTGTGGTCACGGTCGCGATCGCGGTCGTGGTCATGGTCATGGTCATGGTCGTCGTAGTCGTGGTTGTGGTCGTGGTCGTGGTCGTGGTCATAGTCATAGTCGTAGTCGTAGTCGTGTCGTGGTCGTGGTCGTGGTCGTGATCATAGTCGTAGTTGTCGTCGCAGTTGTGGTCGTAGTAGTCGTGGTCGTGGTGGTTGTGGTCGTGGTCATGGTCATAGTTATAGTCATGGTTGTAGTCGTCGTAGTCGTGGTCGTGGTCGTGGTCGTCGTGGTCGTAGTCATGGTCATAGTCGTAGTCGTAGTCATGGTCGTACTCGTAGTCGAAGTCGTAGTCGTGGTCGTCGTGGTTGTGGGGGTCATGGTCGTGGTCGTGGTCATAGTCGTGGTCGTATTCATAGTCGTGGTCATGGTCGTGGTCATAGTCGTAGTCGTGGTTGTAGTCATAGTTGTGGTCGTAGTCATAGTTGTGGTCATGGTGGTCGTGGTCGTGGTTGTGGTCGTGGTTGTAGTTGTGGTCGTGGTCGTAGTCGTAATGTAGAAAAAGAGAGAGAGATGGAAGGAGAGGATAACAATTTAAGAAAGAAAAAAAAAGAGAGATGGAAGGCGAGGAAAATAATTTAAGAAAGAAAAAAAGAATGATAACAAAAACAAATTGTTTGTTGTAACCTAGACAAAATGGAAAACAATGAAGGTCCTATTGTTCAAGATCGCGAGGCGTATCTTAATCAGCGTGTCCCATGTCCTTGCTCTCAATGCAAGCTGGCAATTAGATGAAAACGTTGATTGTCGATAGAACACGTACGACGATTTGGCGAGTTTCAATATGAGATCATTGATCAGGCGATTGCGGATTTTTAGCAAACAGTAAGAAAAGTTAATATCAATCATGCATTGTACTCGCAAGCTAATTAAATATCATATACAATAAGATTAGGTCTGGTTGGTAAATTTTCTATCCAGGGAGGTGACGTCTCATCCCAAGGAGGAGTGCACCCTTTGCGACCAATTAGAAGAGTTCGTGGGCATACGATGGATGGACTGTATGAGCCAATCCACCACTTGCAAGGCTAATCTATACCGTCAATGCCAGAGGAGACAGGCAGCCTTCCAGACCTATCTACAATCTTGGAGCCTGAGATGGAGGCAATGATCGATGCATTGATTCCCATGGATGTCGAGACTTCTGATCTGCTTAGAGAGGAAGCATCCATACCATTATATGATGGGTGCCGAGTATCTCACCTGAAGACACTGCTTGCACTCTTAAGTGTGCAAGCAAAATGCAGGTGGAGCGATGCGAGTGTGACCGAGTTGTTCATGTACCTTATACATACGCTTTGTTGATTTTTTTTCAACACTATTATTAAAAACATTTGTGCTTTTTCAAGGTGTTTTATGATTTTTTTAAAGGTTATTGAAATATCATATATTATCACCTGCAAATACCATGACTGAGTCTCGTGATGATGCATGATATATTTTACTAAAGCTTGGCATGGACTAGAACAACATCCATGCATGTATCAACGATTGAATACTGTTTCAAGGAGAATACGAGACTATGGAGACATGTCCAAAGTGTGGTGCTCACAGGTATTGACAAGACTTGCAAGGGCAAACCATCCCTCAAAAAGTTCTCAGACACTTTTTGCTTATCCCCCACATAAACCACATGTTTCGTACTTCTGACATGGTGAGCTTGACAACATGGCATGCGCAGAATAGGTCCACGGATGGAGTTCAACGAATATCAGTGGATTCACGCGCATGGAGCCACATTGACTCTACCTTTCTAGGCTTTGCCCGAGAGCCAATGAATCTTCAGCTCGGTCTTGCAATGGATGGTGTGAATCCATTCGGTCTGCGCTCAATTTCTTATAGTGTGTGGCCTATAGTCCTTGTCAACTACAATATCCCTCCATGGCTTTCTACGAAGAAAGGACATCTCATCCTTAGCCTACTCGTCCCCCCCCGCCGCTACAAAGTCAATATGGACGTGTATCTTCATTCATTAGTCGATGAGCTTAAGATTTTGTGGGATGAGGGGATCACCGTGCAAGATATGAGCAAGCACGATAGTCGGCGGTTTGCCAATATTCGAGCCATTGTCATGTGGATGATGCATGACTTTCCGGGATTCGGAGAGTGCTCGGGTAAATGGGATTCTATTCTCGTTGGTAATATCTATATTTTATCTTGTTCAAGCTTGTATTCACTGGGTCGTGGTGTTGGAACAGGTCTGGTTATCTCAGGTTATTATATATGTCCATTGTGCGGGCTACAGTTAGACTCCCGAAGGTCACGAACCATGAAGAAGATGGTATATTAAGGACACATCGCTTCTTGCTAGAGGATCATGAACTCAAGGAAGGTTTTCTTGGACGACCTCCAATACGTATGAATGCCGCAAGCTGGTATGAGCTAAAAATGGTCCACGTGGAGTCACATCCAAAGAGAATGCGGTGGTTCTCAATTTTCTATGAGTTGCCATATTGGACCCACTTACAAGTCAACCACTTGTTGGATCCCATGCATATTTTCAAGAATGTGGGCAACTTACTATGGGACCACATCATAGGAAAGAGAAACACTATAGGGGCATGAATGGATTTGAAGGAGGTAGGTAAGATGGAGGCGCTTTGGCCGCAGTCGAGTGCTGATGGTTGCGTGCAGCTACCTCGTGCTCCTTGGGTTTTGTCCACTAAAGAAGAGCGCATTATGAAGCAAGTAGTCAAGTGTATTCACACTCTGATGGGTATGATGCGTTCTCTCAGGTCTGCATTTTCTAAAGATGACTAATTATCAAGGCTAAAATCCCATGACTGGCATAAGATATGTCAAGTTTGTACTACGAATGGATTGTAATTGACGTGTGCATTTTGCTATTTGAAGTGTAGCCATTGTTTATAATGCTTTCTCATTTGTGGCAGTTTGTACTACTGATTGCGGTCGCAGGATATCTTACTCCAAAAATACGCGAGGCCATTTATAGGTTGTCGAATTTGGTGCAATGGATCTCACAGAAGGAGATTAAGACATCCTCTATTGAATTCGTGAGGCGGGGAGCAGTGGAGACGGTCTGTCTCTTTGAGAAATACCTGCCTACCAGCATGCTCACGATACAAATCCACCTTCTTATACATCTTGTAGATGAAGTGGAGATTGCTGGACCAGTCCATATACGATGAATGTTCTTCTTGGAGCGCTTCATGAAAATCCTGAAAGGCTTTGTGCGACAACGAGCTCGGCCAGAAGGTAGCATGGCTGAAGGTTGGTTGGTGTCTGAGGCGTTAGTGCATATTTCACAATGGCTACCAACCGTGGATCCAAACAACAAAATGCTATGGTTGCTGAAGGACGAAGATAGACTGACTGGAGATGTGGTGGTTGGAAATGGGGTAGAAAAAAGAATGGATGCTACAATGAAGGAGAAGGTGAATCGCTTTTGTATGTTGCACCATGCCTCTATGGAGACGTGGCTTGCCAAGTACCAGATCGCTAGGCAAGATCGAGAGGAAGCGCGATCTGAATTCTGGTGTAGTACGCATCATCGACCGATTCGATATTCCGAGGGCATGGAGGAGATTCCGCGGTTCATGTCAACGCGATGGTTGCATGGAGTTTTGACCGCAGCGTCTCGCGAAGGGGCAGAGGTCTCAATGGAGGAGTAGGAATTCTCAAGGGGATGTAGTCCAAAGGTGATGAGGTGTTTAGGATTTGTCATATCTATATTTTATATGCGACATCTAATTTGAGTGTTTCAATGTACAGAACAAAATATATAGTGTAGCATGGTTGCATGGACGGCATTTTTGCGTGGAATGTATTGACAAAATGCGCTCCACAATGGACTGTGGTATCATGGCAAGGTTCGAGTAGTAGAGCCGGCGACGAGCAATGGATCCAAACATGGTTATAGATGAGATGGAGTATTTTGAAAACTTGCAAAGTATTGTTACGGTGGATTACTGTAGCTTCTCCATGATACTATTTGATGTGCAGTGGTTCAAAGTGGTACTTGAAGGAGCTAGAGCAACAGTTCGATGAGGTCCATCTGGATTTCTCGAAATAGATTTTGAAAAAAAAAGGACATATTTGCGTGACACCTTTCTGTTACCGGCCCATGGTGAACATGTGTATGGACTCATTTTTTTGTTAATTTTATTACGACATGGTACATGTCACAATAGTTTAAACTCTCTTGTATGTGTTTGTGGATAGGTAATTTTCTATCCAACCCCCGACAACCTCGATGGTGGTATGTTATACCTTCAGCTCCCTGAAGTGCGAGAGTATATAATCAAAGCGATGTTCTGAGTATAGAGGAAGACAATATGCAAATAGAGGGGTCGATATTGCAAGGGGTGGAGGCCACCGAAAGCTTGGAGCCAGCATTGGCTAACAATGATGGAAATACAGGAGTCCAAGAATTCTTTGAGAACGAGGTGGACTCATCCTTTTGTGGTGACATCTCTATTGACCTTCCAATGTATGCGGAGTTGTGTTAGGAGATTGACATGGGACCATAGGATACTTCATACTTGGAGCATCCACTTAGTCAATTCGTTGACTAATCGCTTATAAGGGTACATAAGATATGCATTTTAAGCGAGATCAATTTTTTAGGATTTATATTATCATGTTTTGTATGATTTAAATTGATTATTCTAACATTATTTTTTGTTTATGCAGGTGACATTTTGAGGATGAGTCGAGGGATGAGCGATGAGGAGTTGCAAGATATCTTCACACGCATGTCTTTAGACCAGATTGCGAGATTCAGAGACATGGCAGACCGGGAGCTGTCTTGGACATTGTCAAGCCGCTCTGCTAGACCTACTTCAGCGCGATCAGATGCTTCAGCTTCGAGCAGACAAGGTCGATGCTCCAGTCTTAGGCCAGAGGGAGGGAGTGCTTTAGGGTCAGGGGGATGCTGTAGAGATACGAAGGCAGTGAGCATGTAGTCGGTACGAGATATAGGTGCAACTCCTCGCTCTCGTGGCGGTTCCAAGGAGCGTGGCTCAAGCTTAGGTGGATGCTGTGGAGGCACAGACGCGGTGTCTCCGTCTCGTCGTTCATCTAGAGTTACGTCACCTACAGGATTTGTCACATTTGTGGGGATGTCTACTCCAGTTACTCCGACTTTTACTCAACCATCTGCACAGGTGGCACCCCTATGGGTGCCACTCCGATAAATATTACCCTAGTTGGTACATCGGATGCACAGGGGTCTCCTGGATATACCCAAGAGCATGGACGCAGGTGGAAGAGGGCCCATCTTAGGTATACGCCAGGGGATATGTCTATCTAGTTGATGATAGTTCAAGAGCCATCATCATGAATGATGAGGGGAGGAGGGTGATGGCTCGCATGAGAGAGTTATGCCAACAAGTATTTCGGCACAACGTCTTAGATCATTGGAAGAACATACCAGAGGGGAGAAAGGACTACATAGTAGCATCCTTGCATGAGGAGTTTCCGGTTCTAGCCTCAATAGATAGATTTTCTACGGGCTAGATGATGGACTGCATGCGTCATATATGTCACATAGACGATCAGACGCACGCAAGGCACTCAAGAGTGGGGCTACAAAGCCCAAGTGGCCAGACACGGATGACTGGCGCTGACTGAGGGAGGAGGCTACAAATTCTCAAGGACGTTGGAGTCAGCAGCGCGAGGCGGTGAGGGCACAACTCGAGGCCGAAGTGGTCCATCATCTTGGGAGTGGTGACCACAGGACATATTTGGAGGACTTTGTAAGTTTTTCTTTTGTTTTTTTTTTTTGCAATATAGTTAGTATTTTGTTTTATTTGCAGCACTCCATTACAAATCGCGATCCGACAGGCCTTGAGACTCGATATGCAGAGAGGCACGGTCTCACTTCATTGATCGGCCGATTGTATAGACGTGGCGGCCCTATAAGTTACTCATCTTTCTTGTCTGTAGTTACCATGTTTAATTAGAATGCATTATTATATGGTAGACTAATGTGTTGTTGTTTCTTTTTTTGCAGAGTCCGTTCGATGCTCCTTTGCAACGACGGGACGAGCTTTCGGATGGCGAGGATATGTAGCTCACCCTTGGATCCCTGGAGCTCACACACCTTTCTTTTTTGGTCGCTTGATCTGTGTATACATTTTCTATGTAGCAGTGATATCTTGTCATGATTGTACCAGTCGCTTTCATTATGCGATCATGTATTTATTTCATGTATCAGTGTTATGATTTCAGTATACTTTATTTTTGTTTACACGAGCATTGTACACAGTGCATAAACTATTTTGTATCGTTATTAGCATTGCAAATTTACTACTCGCATCCTTATTGGCATCGTTATTATCATCGTAGAGTATCGATATCAGCGTTGTTTTTGGCGTTGATATCAGCATCGCAAATGCGACGCTGATACCGATGCTGATACCGACTGTTCTATGGTATCACCAATAACGACACTTTTTGTGACGACGGGGGCAAATTTTTTTATTTACATTTTCATCGCTTTTAACGTCAGTATAAGGCCTATATCTTGTAGTGGTTTTGTATGTTGATGACATGCTGATTACTGGCAGGGATTCTCATGCCTTGGATTCATTAAAGCAAAGTCTTCATGGCAGCTTTGACATGAAGGATCTTGGTGATGCAAATCACATTCTTGGCATGCAAATACTCAGAGATAGATCGAAAGGCTTACTCTATCTATCTTAGTAGGAGTATATCTCCAAAGTTTTGCGACGTTTCAATATGGAGGGGGGAAATTTTTTTGGGGTTCCATTGCCTCCATATGTGAAACTTAGTGTAGAGGAAAACCCTAAATCTGATAATGAGAAGGTTGAAATGGCCAAGATACCATATGCTTCAACTGTTGGCAGTTTGATGTATGCTATTGTTGCTACATGTCCTGACATTGCCTTTGCAGTGGGAGTGGTTAGCAGATACATGGCAACCCCTGGAAGAAGCATTGGGATGCAGTGAAAGGTATTATGAGATACCTCAAAGGCACAAAGGAGTTGTGCATCTTCTTTGGAAAGAAGAAGGCATCTGTTGTTGGCTTTACAGATGCACACTATGCTGGTCATGTGGATTGCAGGAAGTCCACTTCTGAGTATGTGTTTACTTTCACATGAGGAGCAGTCTCTTGGATCTCCATGCTACAAGAGTGTGTTGCATTGTCTACTACAGAGGTAGAGTATGTGGCTGCCATTGAGGCATGCAAGGAGGCTTTATGGCTTTCACATATGGTGGGAGAGCTTGGCATCATAGAGTTACATGTTCTCCACTGTGATAGTCAGAGTGCTATCATGCTAGCACACAATCCTATCTTTCATGCAAAGACAAAGCACATACAGGTGAAGTACCACTTCATTAGAGATGTACTTGGCAGCAAAAGCATTGAGCTTGTCAAAGTGCATACAGATGATAACCCTGTAGGCCTTCTCACAAAAGGGTCTTCCAGTAGAGCGGTTTGCTCATTGTTGATAGATGATGGGAGTTGGAAAGATATACGTATTTCAGCTTTGTACATACCTAGACTTAGCTGATTATTTTCTTCTCTTAAGGAACATTGCCTTTAGGTGGGAGGTTGTTGGAAATAAAGGCCTTGTGCCTTTTAAATGTGCTCAGGTGTGAACACACCCTTAGCACTTGTACTTACTGTGCTCAGGTGTGAACACACCCTTAGCACTTGTACTTACACATATATATTTATCTAAAAACCTAAAGGTATACACTTGCCATTGTACCTGAAAACATGCTTACTCTCTACTCTGCTCTCTCTCAATCTCTATGTCTCTTGTTGCACGTGTAACGACAGTCTGTCTTGATCTCGGTGCCTGACCGGTCCCTACAGACTATACATATACATTTTCTCCTACTCTTCATCTAGCCACATTCCATACTATGTTGGCTCTTGGTGCATGCTACGACATGGAGATGCATCAAATGGATGTTCAAACACCCTTTCTAAATGGCTTTTTGGATGAATAGATTTTTATGGAGTAGCCCCTTTACTTTTCTCATCCTCAACATCCCACGCAGGTTTGCCTTCTCAAGCGTTCCATCTATGGTTTGAAGGAGTCACCTCATCTATGGAACTCTTGCTTCAACGACTTTAAGCAGAAATGTGGATTCACCCATTTGGTCTCTTATGTCTTTGTACACTAGAAGAAAGAGAGGTGTTAGAGATGCAATAAAAAATGATGGCCAAAGTGTTGCTTATGCGAAGCCCTTTTTTTAAATTTTAATTTTTGGTGGGCATCACTTAAGTGATGTTCGAAGTGTCATATAAGCGACACAATTTTACGTTGCAAATGCAGTCGCTTAAGTGACACCTAATTGCGATGCGTTAAGCGACATTTGCAATATGGATGGTGTTGATTAAGCGACGGCATGGCTTAAGTGACGCTCTATAAATTTTAATTTCTTGGCTCCCAACCTGAGAGAGAGAGAGAGAGAGAGAGAGTTCTCGCCTTGGCCTCTTCCCCCTCCCCCCCACACACACTCACACACATACCCTCCCACACACTCTTCCCCCTGCCTCCCCCCTACCACCCCACACACTCACACATTCCCACCTACACACTCTTCCCCCTGCCTCCCCCCTACCACCCCACACACACACACATACACATTGAGAGAGAGAGAGAGAGAGAGAGAGAGAGAGAGAGAGAGAGAGAGAGAGAGAGAGAGAGAGAGAGAGAGAGAGAGAGAGAGAGAGAGAGAGAGAGATTCTTGCTCCGGCCACACCCCGTGTTCGATGAGCGTCTCCTCGAATATGTCGCGTCGGTCACCCAACAAGCACCTCAAAGACATTCCAGGTAAGCATCTTCTCATATATATGCATACATAGCACAAATACTCATACATGTACTCATATATACACATTGATGCAAATATTCATTTTTTCATTTACATTATGTCACTTACACACATGTGTAGTGAAAAATTTTAAACATATACCCACCTGGCTCCTTGTATAACAATATATACTTTGGATATGACTATTTCAAATTGATACATTATAATATAATGATTGTGGATTCTTATATACTTATATTGTCAAATGAGCCCCAAGTGTCATATGATAACCATAAAAAATACGATAGTGTCAAATTAGTCCCAAGTGTGACTTAGACAAAACATGAGAGTCATACCTTTTGACAATGAGCATCTCCAAGAGCATACACATCGAGTATGCATCCCAAACATAGGCATAGACATATCACAAGTTTTCATCCATAGTCAACACTTGCATACACAAATGCAGGGCTATATAATAATCTAGATGCATTCGCTCCTATACAATGTTTTACTATAGATGTAGCAATAACCTACTATGTAGAAATTCAGAAATCTGATATAACCAATAAGTCCCAAGAATCTTAAGACCTTGGGTTAGACTACTTGATCATATAGTTCTATGACATGCAAAAACAATGCTTTTGATCCAAAAAAATACAAAAACAAGACTAATTCTCTATTTTTTCTTTATGAATATCAACCAAAACCTAGCTCCTCAAGCTCTTGGAAAAGCTTAAGAGCAATCCTTGAACTCAGATTTGTACTCCCAACTCTTCTAGCCATGAAATCTATGCACACATAATTTTGAAAGTGAATTTTCAAACACTCGAGCATGCATGCATCCAAACGTGTGATGCACTCTATGGTATTGAACTCAATGCCCAACTCACTCAAGCTTCACTAGCCACAAAAAACTCTATGCATATGTCCTATCCAAGAACATTGCAACAAACTATGGTTGAACACCCTAGGACCTATCACCTAATACCAATTGAAGAGAGAGAGAGAGAGAGAGTTTGTGTGAATCAATAGATACATACATACATACATATGTGTGTGTATGTACATATATATATATATATATATATATATATATATAGACACACACACACACACACATCATAGTTGTCAGCATATGGTGTCGCACGGAATACATGCGAGAGTTCGTGAAAGTCGCTCGCCGTAGGGACACTTTGTGAGATGGGAGTAGTAAACGCAACATAATTATCTAGAAGAAGTTTAGATACAAGATGAATGTAAAATGATACTCATTGATTAAAGATATAGACAAGATACAAGTTCAAAAGACTCTTGGTCAAGGGAAGTTAAAGGATATGATCAAAAGACATATGAAAAGCTCTAGATGGAACTTCTAATGACAAGTTGTTTATTGATATGAAACCAGGCAGCAAATAAGATGAGGCCGATGTAGAGAAATTTGTTATGTCTCTTTTAAGCAAGCAAAAGATCACTGGCCAATTGGAAGACAAGGCTGTTATCTCGAACTGAGAGAGAAAAGAAGGTGTACGGTGATTGATAAAGAGAACTTTGAGAAGGGCGAGGAGTTCAACGCTCAAACTCAAACCACTTTCATAGAATTTTGATGATGAATACTTTGAAGAGGCGAGGAGCTTAAAGCTCAAACTCAAGCCATCCTCGTATGCGACTTGATGATGAAAACTTCAAAGTAGACGAGGGGCTCAATGCTCCACCTCAAGCCACTCTCTTCAAATTTGATGGCCTTCCTCCATGAGAGCACAAGTTATTCATGCTTTCCTAAAAGGATAAAACTTTTTGAGTTTGAGCTTTTCTCTAAGGCTGAAAAAGCCTAAGTCGTTAAGGCCAAAACAAAAGCCTTTAGACTTTAATAGCTTTAAAAATATTAAACATATCGTTTTGCCCGCTTTCATCGTTCAAGTGCTTTCTTCGTCGTCTCACAGCAAAACGCTGAATCAGACCACCATCCTAGCCGCCATATCTGCATATTCTGCGCCATAGTCGCCATCTTGCGATTCCATCGTCTCCTATAGGCTGCACGTCGTGCTCGCTGCAATAGTTTTACAAATTCTCTTGGCTCTTTGGCCAGGTCGCATGCCATGTCCACCTCCTCTAGTTATTGCTATTGTCCTAACTGAAAAGCTAATCTCACGGGCGATTCGGTCAGCTTCCTCGGTGGTCTCTATCTGCCCTTCACTGCACAGATCTTGACGAGATTGCTTTTATGATTGAGATTCCTTTCTAATTGTACTTTTTAGCCTGACACTCCCATTTATATACATGGTGACGCCGCTCAAGAACAGCTGGCTAATCAGTAAGGAGTTCGAGTCCAGAACTGACGATGTTTTGTCGCAAGCCTCCCAACTCGATAGCATGTCACACTTTCAATGCCATGGCACAATCCTTCATTGCAAGTGCAGAGCAAATTACTGGAATCGTTGAAGGTGCTCCAGATGATGACGGAATGAAGGCTCTCTATCTCTTGCCTATCTGCATAACCCCGCAATACTAGTGGCCGCGTGATCCGCTTTCTTTTTTTCGTTTTTGAACACCTTTCATCTCTCTCCTTCGGCTCCTTTAAAATTGTCGACGACTAGCCCCACAATAACAATATATATATATATATATATGTCTCAATAAGCTTCAATCTTTCGATATGCCCCTAAAGTTAGAACTCCATAACCCTATCAAATTATTCTCCCTCTCCATAAAAGATTGTAACCAGCTACTCTCGGGTCCTTCATCTCCCATCGGAGTGCCTTCATTAATCGACATAATGAATAATTTCTAGGATTACCAACTCGCCTTGCATAACGCTTTGAAATTAGATACTCAAATCAGCATCCCATGGTTAATGATTTCTTCAATTCCAATGTATAAGCCTTCTCTGTTCACAAGCTGAACACATAAATTGATCCTTCTCCTTCCTTTAGAACTTTCATGGCACAAGCCATTAAACATCCAAATTGTTGCCATTGATCGTAACGTCAAAACTCCATTCCCATTTTTATTTACTAACACCAAACTTACAAAAACAGTTCCATCATAGGATTCTTTCTCTCTTAGCCTTCACTAAGAGCTCTTTTCTTTTAGCTGCATTGCCTCCATCTCGAGCCTCTTTTGCCAAATCAATTGCAGCATCCAAGGTCAAAGATATATTCCGATGACCCCAAAAGAATATGTATCCCTACTATCTAAAACTGTTGATGTAGGATTTTTCCCTTGACTTGAACATGAGGTTCCACCAGTGCTAGAACATTGCATTCTTTTTGTACCTTCAAAAAACTTTTTGTTTCCTTCAGATATACATGCTTTAGTGTTGTACAATGTGTCCTAGCAAGAAAATATGCTTTGAAATAGAACTTCGTACTCAATCATTCATGATTTGAAGAGGACATGCAAAATCAAATCCATGCTATGCAACCAATCAAACAATGATCCACGCTAAAATTATGAATGCATTAAAGAAAATGTGCCTAGCCTATCTACATGTGCTCATGTGTCATGCAGAATGCAAACAAAAAGACACACACAATGAAAAACAAATTCCTAATGATGCTAACTAATGTGTTCAAATTCTTGGTGAAAAACTTTGCCCTCACGTTCGCAATGGTGGATGCGTAGGGTCACGACAACGGTGAGTACGGTACGCCTACTAAACACCTAGGATTTTGGCATACAGTCCTAAAAATACGGTCACTTTTAAAAACACGTAAAATCATAATCTAAGAGGATGGGAAAATAGCCTTGATCAAGGCAAGTCCTTTGGCACATGAAACATAATTAAAATTGCATTACATGAGTGAATAAAACCATGAGTACATAATGGAAGGCGGACAATGGTCATGCATCCTACATCCTCTCTTATTAGCAATGTTCATGTAGTGGTAGAGTTTAGACTTCTTTTCAGAATTTGTCTACCTAGTTATAAGAACACCTAATGGCTCTCCTGTAAAGAAGCATTCAAAAGTTTAATACCCAACATTGATATTTTTGAATATCCTTTGGTATCAAATATTCATCCAGATGTTAGGACTTTTTCTTCAAGTGTATTTCTCAGTTAAGGTTCTTTCTACCATGCTAGCTTTGGCACCCTATGAGTATACTCTTTCAAATGCAAGTATTTCTAGATCTCTCCATCTCAAAAATCATAACCGAATGGCACATATGCTTTAACAAAAGATCCCTGCACAAACATATCTGCCTTGTCACTGATGGATGTCACTTAAGTGGCATTGATTCTAAAACACATAGTAACCAACCTGACTTGTTTTCCCCACCTATGGTTTATAGGTATATCTATATTAAGATATTTTAAGTTGTGCTACCTCCAAATTTTGTTCCATGTATATAGTATGGCTAGTTTGGTTAATTGGATTGTCTTTGCCAGCATCGTTTTATTCTTGGTTGCATTGACAAAAGGCCACTCTCCTTGCAAAAAAAAAATCAAGTTAATGCAGGAGATGCTACATGGTGGTACAATCATGCGCAAAAAGGACCATAGCATCTGCATATGGCAAAAGTAGATCATTTGGTTTCTCAATTATGGATCAAAAATACTCTATTCCTATGCTACTGAGTTTATTAATTCAGCCATTGATCTATGCAAAGACTAGAAATTACATGACAAGGAACATCCTTGCTTAACCCCTAGTGAAAGAATCAGACACTTGAGTTCCTCTCATTAAATGATAACTCACTTCTTCATACAATATTGCTATCGCCACTCTATAATATTCTGATATTCTCAACAGCTCAATCCTTTCCCAATACAATCAGACATTGAGTCCCTCTCTTTGAACCAGATACTTTAGTCCAACTCTTCTAATGATAACTCGCTTACTCGTACACTCTTGCTATTGCCAAAATATAATCTTTTGGTATTCTCAACTATTCCATCCTTTCCTAGTAAAATCCAAATGATAATCCTTAATGCAAGCTAGGACATCCTTAGCATATGCCAGTGTTCCATCAAGTCACATATCTACCTAAGGATTCATTCAAGTCGTATATATGACTAGGGTTGACTTACTAGGCCTGAACTCTACTTTCATATCAATGCCATAAACCAAATGACAAAAAGAAGAGTCTGGAGCATACCTCCATAAAACCGTTGCTCATCAAAAGGCCGGTAGCTTTCTCACATCTGATTCCACCCAGTACAAAACATGGCCACTTTTTAAGGGAGCTTATTGGGGGGGGGGGGGGGGGGTAGGTACTGAGTCTTCATTAGCCGCATGAGAAGCATCATTTTCCTTCACGAGATGATATTCTATCCAAATAGGAAACTCTTTAAAGGAATCGATTTTAGGGCCCATAGCTCCTTTGAACTTTCCTATCTGGATCTCGTACAAGCTCCTAACGTCTACAACCTCCTATAGTTGTATTGATTTTGTAGCAAAAATAAAAAATAAAAAATTTGGTGAGCCCACCGTACCATTCTATACGGCGTTCCATATAGAATTCCGTACACCGCCACTGCCCATTCCCACGATAGTGGATGGCGTATGCCTACAACTATGATGTGTGTGTGTGTGTGTGTGTGTGTGTGTGTGTGTGTGTGCACAAAGATACATACATACATACATACACACACAACATATTGTCTCATAAAAAATGATAGCCGATTATCAACAAGAAACCTCAAAATAGTAAGTAGTAAGAAAATGTCATATCAACATCTTCAATAAGTAGGATACATGGGTATAAGGGGAGAGGTAAAGAGCGAGGCTTGCTCATAAGGAGAAAATTAGATCACCCCATAAACTTTTGCATAGGTTATTGAAGAATATTATCCATCTCCTCCATTGTTAGTGGCTTTTGTTTGTCTTGTGTTCTCCCAAATCCATGTTCTCTAAAGACCACAAATTATCAGAGCTAAAATCCCATGATTGGCATAAGATATGTCAGGTTTGTACTACAAATGGATTGTAAGTGGCCTGCGTATTTTGCTATTTGGAGTGTAGTTGTTGTTCATAATGATTTTACATTTGTGGGAGTTTATACTACCGATCGTGATCTCAAGATGCCTCACTCCAGAAATGTGCAGGGCGATTTACAGGTTGTCAAATTTAGTGCAATGGATCTCACAGAAGGAGATCAAGATATCCTCTATTGAATTCGCCAGGCGATGAGCAATGGAGACGGTCTGTCTCTTTGAGAAGTACTTGCCCACGAGCATGCTCACAATACAAACCCAACTACTAGTGTATCTTGTAGATGAAGTGGAGATTGCAGATCTGTCCATATGCGATGGATGCTCTTCTTGGAGTGCTTCATGAAAATCTTGATTAAAGGCTTTGTGCGACAACGAGCTCGGTGCTAGAAGTTAGCATGGCTAAAGGTTGGTTGGTGTCCGAGGAGTTAGTGCATATCTCACAATGGCTATCAACGGTGGATTCAGACAACAGTATGCTATGATCATTGATAAAGGATGATGATAGATTGACCAGAGATGTGGTGGTTGGAAATGGGATAGAAAAAAGGATGGATGCTGAAATGGAGGAGAAAGTGAATCGTTTTTGTATATTGCACCATGCCTCCATGGAAACGTGGCTCGCTTAGGAATGAGCAAGCCAAGAAAGATAGGGAAGAAGTGCGATTCGAATTTCAATGTAGTATGTGCCACTGACCGATTCGATATCCCGAGTGCATGGAGAAGATACCACGGTTTATGTCTATGTGATGGTTGCATGGAGCTTTGATCACAGCCTCTCATGAAGGGGTGGAGATCTCTACTGAGGTGTGGGAATCCTTGAGGGGATGTAGTCCAAAGGTGAGCACATGTTTTATAAGCTGTCGTATCTAGATTTTATATATGATAACTAATTAACTATTTCAATGTATAGTACAAAATATACAATGCAATGTGGTCGCACGGACGACAGTTCCGCATGGAGTCTATTGACAAAATGTGCTCCACAACGGATTGTGGTGTCATGGCAAGGTTTGAGCAAGAGAGCCGATGGCAAGCCACGGACCTAAACACCATTATAGAAGAGATGGAGTATTTTGGAAACTTGCAAAGTATTATCACAGTGGATTACCGTAGCTTCTTCATGATCCTATTTGATGTGTAGTGGTTCAAAGTGGTCTTGGAAGAAGTTAGGACCACTGTTCAATGAGGTCCATCTGGATTTCTTGAAATAGATTCTGAAAAAAGATGAATAGATTTGCGCAACACGTTTATATTGCTGGCCCACTATGAACATGTGCATGAACTCATGTTTTTTAAACTTTTATTGCAATGTGGTATATGTCACAAATGTTAAATCTCCCTTGTATGTGATTTTGAATAGGTAATTTTCTATCCAAACCCCCGACAACCTCGATGGTAGTATGTTGTACCTTCAGCTCTCCGAAGTGCGAGAGTATATGATGAAAGCAATGTTCCCAGCATAGATGAGAACAGTATACAGATAGAGGGGTCGATATTGCAATGGGTGGAGACCACCCCGCCCAAAGCTTGGAGCATGTAGAGAAGGTAGAATCGGGTAACAATGATGGAAAGACATGATGCCAAGAATTCTTTGATAATGAGGTGGACTCATTCTTTTGTATTGACCTTACAATGTATGCGAAGTTGTGTTAGGAGATTGACATGGGACATAGGCTATGTCATACTTGGAGCATCCACCTACTCAATTCGTTGATGAATTGCTTGTAGGCGTACTCTCGAATATGCATTTTAAGTAAGATCATTTTTTAAAGAGTTACATTATCGTGCTTTGCTTGAATGTGATGCCAGGAGGCATATTTCACGGTGGATTCCGTGCCACGGTGATGGGTCGGCAACACGAAGGTATCGCACAAATCCGTCCATTTTTTTCCGGAATCTATTTCAAGAAAACCAGATGGACCTCGTCGAACTGTTGCTCCAGATCCTCCAAGTACCACTTTGAACCACTACACATCGAATTGTATCATGGAGAAGCTATGGTAATCCATCGTAAGAATACTTTGCAAGTTTCCAAAATACTCCATCTCATCCACAACCGTGTTTGGATCCATTGCTGGTCGCCGGCTCTCTTGCTCGAACCTTGCCATGACACCACAATCCATTGTGGAGCGCATTTTGTCAATACGCTCCCGAAAATGCCATCTGTGCAACCACGTTGCACTATATATTTTGTACTGTACATTGAAACACTCAAATTAGATGTCTTATATAAAATTTAGATACGAAGATTCTAAACCCCTCATCACCTTTGGACTACATCCCCTCAAGAATTCCCACTCCTCCATTGAGACCTCTGTCCCTTTGTGAGACGCTGCGGTCCAAGCTCCATGCAACCATCGCGTTGCCATAAACCGCGGCATCTCCTCCATGCCTTCTGGATATCCAATCGATCGATGACGTGTACTACGTCGGAATTTAGCTTGCGCTTCCTCTTGATCTTGCCTAGCGATCTGGTACTTGGCGAGCCACGTCTCCATAGAGGCATGGTGCAACATACAAAAGCGATTCACATTCTCTACCATTGAGGCATCCATTCTTTTTTCTACCTCATTTCCAACCACCACATCTCCAGCCACCACATCTCCAGTCAGTCTATCATCGTCCTTTAGCGACCATAGCATTTCATTGTCTGGTTCCACCGTTGGTAGCCATTGTGAAATATGAACTAGCGCCTCAGACACCAACCAACCTTCGGCCATGCTACCTTCTGGCCAAGCTCGTTGTCACACAAAGCCTTTCAGGGTTTTCATGAAGCGCTCTAAGAAGAACATCCATCGCGTATGGACAGGTCCAGCAATCTCCACTTCATCTACAAGATGCACAAGAAGGTGGATTTGTATCGTGAGCATGCTGGTGAGCAGGTATTTCTCAAAGAGACAGACCGTCTCCACTGCTCCCCACCTTGCGGATTCAATAGAGGACGTCTTTATCTCCTTCTGTGAGATCCATTGCACCAAAGTTGACAACCTGTAAATGGCCCCGCGTATTTTTGGAGTAAGATATCCTGCAATCGCGATCGGTAGTACAAACTGCCACAAATGAGAAAGCATTATGAATAATGGCTACATTCCAAATAGCAAAAGGCCCACACTAATTACAATCCATTCGTAGTACAAATCTGACATATCTTATGCTAGTCATGGGATTTTAGCCCTGATAATTAGTCTCGTCTTTAGAAAATGTGGACCTGAGAGAACGCATCATACCCATCGGAGTGCGGATAGACTTGATTACTTGCTTCACAATGCGCTCTTCTTTAGTGGACAAAACCCAAGGAGCGCGAGGAAGCTGCACGTGACCATCAGCACCCTACTGCAGCCAAAGTGCCTCCATCTTACCTACCTCCTTCAAATCCATTCGTGCCCCTATAGTGTCTCTCTTTCCTGTGATGTGGTCCCATAACAAGCTGCCCACATTCTTGAAAATATGCATGGGATCCAACAAGTGGTTGACCTATAAGTGGGTCCAATATGGCAACTCGTAAAAAATAAGAACCACCGCATTCCATTTGGATGTGACTCTGCGTGGACCATTTTCAGCTCATACCAGCTTGTGGTGTTCATACGTGTTGGAGGTCGTCCAAGGAAACCTTCCCTGAGTTCATGATCCTCCGGCAAGAAAGCAGTGTGTCCTTGATATACCATCTTCTTCATGGTTTGTGATCTTCGGGAGTCTAACTGTGGCCCACACAATGGACATGCATGATAACCTGAGGTAACCAGACGTGTTCCAACACCATGACCTAGTGAATACTTGATTGAACGAGATAAAATGTAGATATTACTAGCGAGAATGGAGGCTTGCTCACCTGAGCACTCTCCCAATCCCGAAAAGTCATGCATCGTCCACATGAGAATGGCTCGAATATTGGTTGACCGCCGACCATCGTGCCTGCTCATATCTTGCGCGGTGACCCCCTCCTCCCACAAAATCTTAAGCTCATCGACTAATGGACGAAGATACACATCCATATTTTTTACTTTGTAGCGGTCGGGGACGACCAAGCTAAGGATGAGATGTCCTTTCTTCGTAGAAAGCCATGGAGGGATATTGTAGTTGACAAGGACTATAGGCCACACATTGTAAAAAGTTGAGCGCAGATTGAATGGGTTCACGCCATCCATTGCAAGACCGAGCTGAAGATTCCTTGGCTCTCGGGCAAAGCCTGGGAAGGTAGAGTCAATGTGGCTCCATGCGCGCGAATCCGCTGATGTTCATTGAACTCCATCCGTGGACCTATTCTGTACATGCCATGTTGTCAAGCTCACCATGTCGGACATAGGAAACATGTGGTTTATGCAGGGAATAAGCGAAAAGTGTCTGAGAACTTTTTGAGGGATAGTTTGCCCTTGCAAGTTCTGTCGATACATGTGAGCACCACACTTTGGACATGTCTCCATAATCTCGTATTCTCCTCGAAACAGTATGCAATCGTTGATACATGCATGGATGTTATTGTAGTCAATTCCAAGCTTCCGTAAAACATGTCGTGCATCATCACAAGACTCAGGAATGGTATTTATAGGTGGTAATATATGATATTTCAATAACCTTTAAAAAAATCATAAAACACCTTGAAAAAGCACAAATTTTTGTAATAATAGTCCCGAAAAAAAAATCAATGAAGCGTATGTACAATGTACTTGAACAACTGGGTCATACTCGTATTGCTCCACCCGTATTTTGCTTGCACACTTAAGAGTGCAAGCAATGTCTTCAGCCGAGATACTCGGCACCCATCATATAATGGTATGGATGCTTCCTCTCTAAGCGGATTAGAAGTCTCGATATCCATGGGAATCAATGCATCGATCATTGCCTCCATCTCACGCTCCAAGATTGTAGGTAGGTCTGGAAGGTTGCATGTCTCCTCTGGCATTGACGGTATAGATTGGCCTTGTGAGTGGTGGATTGGCTCCTGCACTCCATCCATCGCACGCCCACGTACTCTTCTAATTGGCTGCAAAGGGTGCACTCCCCCTTGGGACGATACATCACCTCCTTGGATAGAAAATTTGCCAGCAAGACCCAATCTTATTGTATATGGTATTCAATCAGCTTGCGAGTACAATGCATGATTGATATTAACTTCAAATTACCATTTGTTGAAAATCCGCAATCGCCTGATCAATGATCTCAGATTGAAACTCGCCAAATCATCGTACGTGTTCTATAGACAATCGACGTTTTCATCTAATTGCCAACTTGCATTGAGAGCAAGGACATGGGACACGCTGATTAAGATACGCCTCGCAATCTTGAACAACAGGACCTTCTTCATTTTCCATTTTGTCTACGTTACAATAAACAATTTGTTTTTGTTATCATTCTTTTCTTTTCTTAGATTGTTATCCTCTCCTTCCATCTCTCTCTTTTTCTATGATCTAGCATATAGTATCATAGAACACTAGTATTTAGTACCTAGTACTCAGTACCTAGCGCATAATATTTCGTTTTCTCTCTTCCTCTCCCTCTCTCATTTCCTCTCCGTCCCTCGCCCTCACCCTCTCTTTCTCTCTTTCCCTATTAGGTTTAATGATATTTCTCTTTTTCTCTCTCCTCTCTCTCTCTCATTTCCCTTTCTCTCTCTACTCTCCCTCTCATTCCTCTCCCTCCCTCTCTCTTTTTCTCTCTCCTCTCACTCTCATTCCTCTCCTTTCCTTGCCCTCTCTCATTCCATTTTCTCTCTCCTCTCCCTCTCTCATTTCCTTTTCTCTCTCCTCTCCCTCTCTTTTTTTCTCTCTCCTCTCTCTCTCTCATTCCTCTCCCTCCCTTGCCCTCTCTCATTCCTTTTTCTCTCTCCTCTCCCTCTCTCATTTCCTTTTTCTCTCTCCTCTCCCTCTCTCATTTCCTCTCCCTCCCTCGCCCTCACCCTCTCTTTCTCTCTTTTCCTATTAGGTATAATAATATCTCTCTTTTTCTCTCTCCTCTCTCTCTCTCTCTCATTTCCTTTTCTCTCTCTACTCTCCCTCTCATTCCTCTCTCTCTCTCATTCCATTTTCTCTCTCCTCTCCCTCTCTCATTTCCTTTTCTCTCTCCTCTCCCTCTCATTCCTCTCCCTCCCTCTCTCTTTCTCTCTCATTCCTTTTTCTCTCCCTTCTCTCTCTCTCATTTCCTTTTTCTCTCTCCTCTCCCTCTCTCATTTCCTCTCCCTCCCTCGCCCTCACCCTCTCTTTCTCTCTTTCCCTATTAGGTTTAATGGTTTTTCTCTCTTTTTCTCTCTCCTCTCTCTCTCTCTCATTTTTTCTCTCTCCTCTCCCTCTCTCATTTTGTTTTCTCTCTTCCTCTCCCTCTCTCATTTCATTTTCTCTCTTCC
This sequence comes from Lygodium microphyllum, assembly GCF_053477565.2. Classification (NCBI taxonomy): domain Eukaryota; kingdom Viridiplantae; phylum Streptophyta; class Polypodiopsida; order Schizaeales; family Lygodiaceae; genus Lygodium; species Lygodium microphyllum. The sequence goes on from NC_141155.1 coordinate 102,213,694, forward strand.
TGTCCCTCTCTCATTTCCTCTCCCTCTCTCGCCCTCACCCTCTCTTTCTATCTCTCTTTCCCTATTAGGTTTAATGATTTTTCTCTCTTTTTCTCTCTCCTCTCTCTCTCTCTCATTTTTTCTTCTCTCTCCTCTCCCTCTCTCATTTACCTTTCTCTCTTTCTCTCCCTCTTTCATTTCCTGTCCCTTCTTCACCCTGACCCTCTCTTTTTCTCTTTCTCTATTATTTTTAATAATTTTTTTCTCTTTTTCTCTCTCCTGTCCCTCTCTCATTTTTTTCTCTCTTCCTCTCCCTCTCTCATTTCCTCTCCCTCCCTTGCCCTCACCCTGACCCATACCCTCTCTTGCTCTATTTGCCTATTATGTTTAACATCTTATCTCTTTTTTCTCTCTCCTCTCATTCTCTCTTTTTTCTCTCTCCTCTCCCTCTCTCATTTCCTTTTGCTCTCTTCCTCTCCTTCTCTCATTTTTTCTCCCTCCCTCTCCCTCTCTCATTTCTCTATTATGTTTTTGTCTCTCCCCCCTCTCCCTCTCCCTCTCTCATTCCCTCTCCCTCTCCCTCTCCCTCATTTCTTCTCCCTCTCTCACTACATACAAATTATACAAAAAATAAATAAATAAGAGAGAGAACACACTCTCCCTCTCTCCCTCTCTCTTCCTCTCTTTCTGTCTCTCATTTCCTCCCCCTCCCTCTCCCTCTCTTTAATTTCACTCTCTTTCTCCCTCTCCCTCTCCCTCATTTCTTTTCCCTCTCACATTATATACAAATTATACAAAAATCAAATAAACAAGAGAGAGAATACACTCTCCCTCTCTCTCTTTCTCTCATTTTATCCCCCTCCCTCTTCCATTTCCTCCCTCTCACTCTCCCTTCCTCCCCCATTTCCTCCCTCTCCTCTCTTTCTCTCTCATTTCCTCTCCCTCTCTCAATATATATACACAAATTATAAAAGCAAAAGGGAGAGGGAGAGAGAGAATACACTCTCCCTCCCTCTCCCTCTCTCATTTCCTCCCCATCCCTCTCCCTCTCCCTCTCTTTCTCTTTCTCTCCCTCTCTCGTTTCCTCCCCCCTCCCCCTCCCTCTCCCTCTCTTTCTCTTTTTCTTTCTCTTTTTCTTTCTCTTTCTCTCTCCCTCCCTCTCCCTCTCTCTTGTTCTCTCATTTCATCCCCCTCCCTCTTCCATTTCCTCCCTCTCCCTCCCTCCCCCTCCCTCTCCCTCTCCCTCTCTTTATCTCTCATTTCCTCTCCCTCTCTCAATATATATACACAAATTATAAAAGCAAAAGGGAGAGGGAGAGAGAGAATGCACTCTCCCTCCCTCTCCCTCTCTCATTTCCACCTCTCTCTCCCTCTCCCTCTCCCTCTCCCTCTCTTTCTCTTTCTCTCCCTCTCTCATTTCCTCCCCCTCCCTCTCCCTCTCTTTCTCTTTCTCTTTCTCTTTCTCTTTCTCTCTCTTCCTCTTTCTCTTTCTCTCCCTCCCTCTCCCTCTCCCTCTCCCTCTCCCTCTCTTTCTCTCTCATTTCCTCTCCTAAACAAGCAAAAGAGAAAGAGAATTAAACCCTAAACAAGCAAAAGAAGGAGAGAATGGACTCACTGATGAGATATGGCGAGGGTTTGGCGGCTCCTCTTCACAATGAAGGCTCCTCCTCTCCTTCGCGAATGGCGGTGGCGGCAAGCCTTCTTCCTCTCCCTCTCTCACGACAATCGCTCTGTCGCTCTCCCTCTCAAAACGATCAACGAAAATGCGCGAAATGAACCCCCGCTCGGTTTCGATTTGTTTTTTAACCCTGTGGGGCATCGCTATTTGCATCGCATTTTGCGACGCAAATAGCGATGCCGCTACCTGCGTCGCTACCCACCGTCGCTATAGGTTTAAATCCTTGTATTGAACCCAGAGAGGGCCCACAGAGAGAGAGAGAGAGAGAGAGAGAGAGAGAGAGAGAGAGAGAGAGAGAGAGAGAGAGAGAGAGAGAGAGAGAGAGAGAGAGAGAGAGAGATGAGGAAAGAATCAGCCAAGAGCAATCATGAGCTACCTTTCCACTACCATTGTGCCACTTTCGTATTTCCATCTTTCCAGCCTTGAGCTGAGTAATCAATATGAAAGGTGGAAATGTAAATTTAAATTTGGTCCGGTATGGAAAAGTCTACATGTTTGTGGGAGCTATTTGGTGCTTTAGTGCCTCCCAAACTTACAACTCAAATCTCTCTCTCTTCCCTCCTATTCTTCTTCTTTCTCTCTCTCTCCCTAAATGTTCAACTTACCAACCAACCTACTAACTAAGTAACTAATTAAGATAACTAACCTACTCTTTCTCATTATAAAATTTATAAAATTCATAGTAGAGAACGTGCATTAGAGAGAGAGAGAAAAAGGAGAGAGAGAGAGAGAGAGAGAGAGAGAGAAGAGAGAGAGAGAGAGAGAAGAAGAAGAAGAAGAAGAAGAAGAACTTAGAAACTAATAACTAACCTACCAAAAAAACCAACTAATCTATTAATAAAATTGATCTTACATAAAGAAAACTCTCTCTCTAAACTAATTAAAAAAACTAACAAATAGAACAAAATAAACATTACATGGAAGAGGGGGAGAGAGAGAGATCACCAACTTCTGTCGAAAACTGCCCAAAAGAGCAATCCTCACAAGCTTCGAGTGAATACCGTGGCCCCACTACAGCTCTCCTATACCTCGAGGATTGGCCCCTTGATGTGCCACTAGCACAAATAACACATACGTCACAAACTCCACTCTTATTTTAAACCGTTCTAGGAGATAGATATTTCCTCACTTACCAGTTTCCCAAGAAACCCTAACGCCTAAACCTACAGCTTAAGTGTCTCACAACTTAGTGTAGGTCATATGTATACGAAACCAATTGCAATGCATCTAGGAATTATCATGTGATATGCGCAATGCAACTCTGAATGCCATAGTGCTCAAACATTTTATGATTTATAAATCAATGTTGTGAAGTGCAACAAACGTTTCTTTCCATGATTTCAGCCTACGCGTCATGCTTCGTTTTGCTAAGGGTCAGCACCGAGCATCCTCATGATGCTTGACCCCTTTTAATTTCATAGAGGCTAAATGTATGCCCATAGAGGTTGGATAGAGACTTGCCCATAAGTGGCTTTATGAGAAAAGATGTATGCTCTAGAAGCTCTATAAGAGATGTCCAAAATCCCATAAGCACAAAGTGTTAGATATGATCAATGCCCCACCCTCATTAGGTGCTACCAATGATCCATGGTGCTCAAAGTTGTAAGGCCCCCATTATGAGGAGAAGCCAAATGTGAGCCCGGACATTGGTTGAGTCCTGACTTGTATATCAGATGAGGTCTATGTGACCGGATGGCAAAAAGGTGACTGTTGTGGGTCTAATCTTTGGGTTAGACGGAGTGGTTAAGCTGGTAGCAACTCGAGGCACATTGCATTGAGTTGCGTGGTAAGGGAGTTAAAAGGGGCCCCTATTGTGGGGTTCGGGGGCCGCGGAAGCGGCCCCTGGCTGGGGGGCCCCTATTGTGGGGTTCGCTGGCCCCCCTGGCGGGGGTCCGGGGGCAGCGCCCCCGGCCCGATGGTAAAGGGAATATTCCCTGGAATATTCCCTGGCCGACTAGTGGAGGCTCATATGGTAGGTCGGTCAGCAGGCCGACCTAACGACCTTCGCGGGCTATAAAAGCTAAACCCCTTCGCAGCCATCTTACACTCATCTTTCACCCAGTCAGAGTTGTTGTTCCAGCTAGCCTTAAGCTCTTCACCTATCTTCTGTCTAGATCGCCATCTAAGCTTCACACAGTGGAAGCGCACGGGTGGACAGAGCCATCTTTGTATCAGTTGTTTGGAGTTAAAGAATTTTACTGATTCTCCTCTTATCTGTTGTGTACTCTCTATCTCTTTCTCAGATTCTGTTCGCTGCGCCGTGTAATATTTTACATGGTATCAGAGCCCAGGGGGCTCTAGAGATCGGAGAGAGTGAAAGAGGCAAAGGCTTCAACAGCAAAGAGAAACGATGTCGACTCCGGGAAGCAGTTCTGGCGCATCAGGAAGCGGTGCAGGAGGTGGTGCTGCTGTACCGGCTATTCAAACACTGAGGATTCGTCCACCAACCTTCAGCGAAGGCAAGTTAGATGGTACAAACTACACCTTGTGGAAGTTCAAAATTACTACTATCCTTGATTCTTATGAGCTTCTGGAGACTGTGCTGGGGACTGACGCAGAACCACAGCCTACCCCCGACCCATCAAATCCTAGTGTGATGATTCCTCCGAATGCAGATCTTCTACGAGCTTGGAAACGAAGGAATGCAGATGCATTGTGTGCCTTAGTTACAAGCTGTTCTGACAGTGTTTTGACTCTGATTCAGCATACAACCAAAGCGTCAGAGGCTTGGAATGTACTAAGGAGTCAGTATGAAACACGAAACCAAACAAGGATTCAAAACTTGGAGAATCAACTAGCAGCGGAGAAGTTTGCTGAAGGAGAGACGGTTGAAGCATTCATCACTCGGATTAAGAATCTGCGCGACCAGATGGCTGGCGCTGGGATACAAAAGACTAGCGAAGAGCTAGCTCGGAGGTGTCTTCGGATTTGTCCACAAAAGTTTGATGGACTAGTAACTGCCCTTAATACTCAGGTGAGACCTCAAGCTTTGACTTTTGAGGAGTTTTGTGCATTATTAATGGAGGAGGAGTTGAGGCTGAAAGCCCGAGAAGGAAGCAACAATGGAGATGCTGCATTCTCTGCCAATGCAAAAGGCAAAGGTGTTTCCTCCACCAAAAATGATGGTGACAAAAAGAAGAAGGGCGGCAAGAAGAAGTTTCAAGGAGAGTGCTTCTACTGTAAGAAGAAAGGACATGCAATTGCAGATTGTCGTGTCAAGAAGGCAGATGAAAAGAATGGTACCCTTAAAAGTAAAGGGAAAGAGACAGCCAATACGGCTGAAGCAGAGTTGGAATTATTCATGGCGACCATTGAGGAAGTGTGCTCTTCGGCGCAAGAAGAATCTACCACTGACTCTTGGGTGTTGGATAGTGGGGCCTCCCGTCACATGACCAACAAGAAAGGTCTATACAGTTCTATGCAGCCTCTACAAGAATCCATCACTGTGACGGTTGGAAATGATGCTAAATGCCCTGCTGCGGGCACAGGTACTATTTCTTTTGTTGCTGCAAATGGTGAAGTCAAAAAGCTTTCAAATGTGTTGTATGTTCCCGAAATCAGAAGAAATCTCTTATCAGTTGCTGCCATAACTGATCTTGGTCATGAAGTAAGGTTCAAGAATACAGGTGCAGAAATTATTGATAGTGCTGGCACAATTGTTGGCAAAGGAGAAAGGAGGAACAACCTGTATGAGCTAAGTGCTCTTACAGCCACCGCTGGAGTGGGCACAAGTAAGCTTTGGCATGAAAGGTTTGGACACATCGGATTTGCAGTATTGAAGGAGATGCAAAAGCAAGGTATGGTTGCTCACCTACCTACAATAGCTGAATTGAAGGAACCATGTGAAGCTTGTATGATGGGCAAGCAACAGAGAAAGGCATTTCCACAAGAAAGCAAGAATAGAGCACATGCTCCTCTAGAGTTGGTGCATGCTGACTTGTGTGGTAAGATGCCTACACAGGCCTTGGGGGGATCTTCTTATTTTATGTTGATTGTCGATGACTACAGTAGGAAGATGTGGGTGTACTTCCTTCGTGATAAGGCTCAAGCTTTTGGTAAGTTTAAAGAATGGCTAATACTTGTTGAGAATGAAACAGGGAAAAGTGTGAAGAAATTTAGAACAGATGGTGGTGGTGAGTTCAACTCAAAGGAGTTTGAAGGCTTTTGCAAGAGCAAAGGGATCAAGCGTCAATTGACGACGCCTCACACACCTCAGCAGAATGGTGTTGTGGAACGCAGGAATCGTACCATTGTGGAGATGGCAAGATGCATGCTAAAGGGCAAGGGATTGCCTAACCATTTTTGGGCTGAAGCTGTTAATACTGCAGTCTACATTCTAAATCGGAGCTACACAAAGGCTCTCAAGGGAAAAACACCTCATGAGGCTTACACTGGTAAGAAACCATCTGTTTCACATTTCAGAATTTTTGGATGTGAATGTTATGCACATGTTCCAGATGAGAAGAGAAACAAGTTACAACCAAAAAGCAGAAAATGTATCTTCTTGGGTTATAGTGATGAGCAGAAGGCTTACAAGTTATATGACCAAGAGGCAAAGAAGATCATCACGAGCCGTGATGTGGTGTTCAAGGAGGAGCCGCATACAGTGGAGGAGGAGAAGGCAAGGTCTTCCACTTTATCATCAAGCGAAGAAGTAGTCCACTATGAACCTGTCCCGAGAGCTATCCCTATCCTTAAGGAGGAGGAAGCATCATCTTCAGATGATGAGGAAAAAGTTCACCAACCTGACATCACCCCACCGGAAAAGCCATTGCCGCGCTGGGTGAAGCAGCTCTATGACCACAATAATCCTATGCCTGCATCTGTTGAGGAGAAGGCAGACGGACCAAGGAGGTCTCAGAGAATAGAGGAGCAAAGGAGGGATTCTGCTCACATAGTCAACATGGCCTTGATGGTTGAGATTATGAGAGAAGTAAAGGAGCCAACTGACTTAGAAGAAGCACTTGCAGATCCATCATGGAAGGCTGCTATGCAGGCGGAGTATGACAGCATAATGAAGAATGACACTTGGGAGCTAGTGGATCGGCCAGCAAAGCGGAAGATTATTGGCACCAAGTGGATCTGGAAGGTAAAGTACAAGGCTGATGGTACCTTAGAAAAGTACAAAGCTAGACTGGTTGCCCAAGGATTTTCACAAGTTGAAGGGTTTGATTTTCAAGAGTCATTTGCCCCAACTGCCAGAATGACCACTATTCGCACGGTACTTGCAGTGGCTGCCCACAAGAAGTGGCCAGTGTACCAAATGGATGTTAAGTCAGCGTTCTTAAATGGTGACCTCAAGGAGGAGGTGTACGTGGCTCAGCCACCAGGGTTTGAGGCCCCCCATTCTGAGAACAAAGTGTGTAAACTGAAGAAGGCATTGTATGGGCTGAAACAAGCCCCCAGAGCATGGTACCAACGGATAGATAGGTTCTTTTTAAACCTAAACTTCAAAAGATGTGCCTCAGATGCTAACTTGTATGTTTACAGGGATGGTAAAAAGTCTGCAGTGATTGTCCTATATGTGGACGACCTTCTTATTACAGGTGACTATGAAGATATGATCAACCAAACTCGAAAGGCTTTGAGTTTTGAGTTTGAAATGACAGACTTGGGCTTGCTGCACTATTGTTTGGGGATTGAAGTCTGGCAAGAGCCAGGAAAGATCTTCATCTCTCAGAAGAAGTATGCATGGGAGATCTTGAAGGCATTTGGCATGACCGAGTGCAAGGAGATAGCTACACCTATGGAGGTGAATGTAAAGTTATCCGTTGAGGATACATCAGCACTAGCAGACATTGGGAGGTATAGGAGGTTGGTCGGCAGTCTAATCTACTTGTGTAACACCAGACCAGATATCAGTTTTGCTGTTGGTGTTTTGAGCAGGTTCTCAAACAAACCTCATGAGAGTCATTGGAAGGCTGGGATGCGGGTGCTCAGATACTTGAAGAAAACTCTTGACTATGGTATCACATACAGTTTCGGAACTTCTCTTGTGGGGAACTGTGACTCAGATTGGGCAGGAGACATTGATTCCAGGAAGTCAGTTTCTGGTTATTGTTTCTCTTTGGGTTCAGGAATTTTCTCTTGGATTAGTAAGAAGCAACCAACAGTGGCATTGTCTTCTACCGAAGCAGAGTACAAGGCAGCTTGTTTTGCTGCATGTGAGGCCGTATGGTTGAGAAGGATTCTATGGCATATGGGAGTGCAGGATGAAGAACCAACTGTGCTGAGATGTGACAATCAGAGTTGCATCGCCATTGCCAAAAATCCAGTGTTTCATGCACGCACCAAACATATAGAGATCCAGTATCACTATGTGCGTGATTTGATGGAGGATGGGATAGTGGAATTGGTCTACTGTCCAACAGAGGAGAATGGAGCAGATATCTTCACCAAAGCACTTACGAAGGATCTGCTTCAAGTTCATCTTCAGAGACTCGGCATTGGGCCGAGGAGATAGTTCACCTATGGGTGGACATTGAGGGGGGGTGTTAGATATGATCAATGCCCCACCCTCATTAGGTGCTACCAATGATCCATGGTGCTCAAAGTTGTAAGGCCCCCATTATGAGGAGAAGCCAAATGTGAGCCCGGACATTGGTTGAGTCCTGACTTGTATATCAGATGAGGTCTATGTGACCGGATGGCAAAAAGGTGACTGTTGTGGGTCTAATCTTTGGGTTAGACGGAGTGGTTAAGCTGGTAGCAACTCGAGGCACATTGCATTGAGTTGCGTGGTAAGGGAGTTAAAAGGGGCCCCTATTGTGGGGTTCGGGGGCCGCGGAAGCGGCCCCTGGCTGGGGGGCCCCTATTGTGGGGTTCGCTGGCCCCCCTGGCGGGGGTCCGGGGGCAGCGCCCCCGGCCCGATGGTAAAGGGAATATTCCCTGGAATATTCCCTGGCCGACTAGTGGAGGCTCATATGGTAGGTCGGTCAGCAGGCCGACCTAACGACCTTCGCGGGCTATAAAAGCTAAACCCCTTCGCAGCCATCTTACACTCATCTTTCACCCAGTCAGAGTTGTTGTTCCAGCTAGCCTTAAGCTCTTCACCTATCTTCTGTCTAGATCGCCATCTAAGCTTCACACAGTGGAAGCGCACGGGTGGACAGAGCCATCTTTGTATCAGTTGTTTGGAGTTAAAGAATTTTACTGATTCTCCTCTTATCTGTTGTGTACTCTCTATCTCTTTCTCAGATTCTGTTCGCTGCGCCGTGTAATATTTTACACAAAGAACAAAAGTGGTACTATCCAAAAGCTATATAAGCATGTACTTGACACTCTTTTCAATGTAATGGAACTATCAGCTTGAGTTACTCAAGACTGTCTTTATGAGTCCAAGCTAGTCTATCTTGGAACCTAATCACTTGAGTTACAATCTCTCATTGTAATGGAACTATCAGTTTGAGTTACTCAAGACTGTCTTTCACTACAAGGATTGTAACGTATAGCGACGGCGGGTAGCGACGCAGGTAGCGGCATCGCTATTTTCGTCGCTATTTGTGTCGCATTTGCGATGCCCCACAGGGAAAAAAACAGGCCGAAACCCGAGCGGGGGTTCATTTCACGCATTTTCGTCGAACGTTTCAAGATGGAGAGCGAGAGAGAGCAACCGTCTTGCATAGGGAGAGAGAGGGAGAGAAAGAAGCCTTGCCGCCTTTCGCGAAGGAGAGGAGGAGCCTTCATCGCGAAGAGGAGTTGCCAAACCCTCGCCATATCTCATCGGTGAGTCCATTCTCTCCTTCTTTTGCTTGTTTAGGGTTTAATTCTCTCCTTCTTTTGCTTGTTTGGGAGAGGAAATGAGAGAGAAAGAGAGGGAGAGGGAGAGGGAGGGAGAGAAAGAGAAAGAGAGAGGGAGAGAGAGAGGGAGAGGGAGAGGGAGAGGGAGGGGAGAGAAAATGAGAGAGGGAGAGAAAGAGAAAGAGAGGGAGAGGGATGGGGAGGAAATGAGAGAGGGAGAGGGAGGGAGAGTGCATTCTCTCTCTCCCTCTCTCTTTTGATTTTATAATTTGTGTATATATATTGAGAGAGGGAGAGGAAATGAGAGAGAAAGAAAGGGAGAGGGAGAGGGAGGGGGAGGGGGAGGGAAGGAGAGGGAGAGGGAGGAAATGGAAGAGGGAGGGGGATGAAATGAGAGAACGAGAGGGAGGGAGAGTGTATTCTCTCTCTTTTTTATTTATTTTTTGTATAATTTGTATATAATGAGAGAGAGAGAAGAAATGAGGGAGAGGGAGAGGGAGAAAGAGAGTGAAATTAAAGAGAGGGAGAGGTAGGAAATGGGAGAGGGAGGGGGAGGAAATGAGAGAAGGAGAGGGAGGAAGAGAGAGAGGCAATGAGAGAGGGAGAGAGAAAGAGAAAGAGAAAGAGAGGGAGAGGTAGGGGGGAGGAAATGAGAGAGGGAGAGAAAGAGAGGGAGAGGGAGAGGGATGGGGAGGAAATGAGAGAGGGAGGGATGGAGAGTGCATTCTCTCTCTCTTTTACTTTTGCTTATATGATTTGTGTATATATATTGAGAGAGGGAGAGGAAATGAGAGAGAAAGAGAGGGAGAGGGAGAGGGAGGAAATGGGAGAGGGAGGGGGAGGGAGGGAGAGAGAGAGAAAGAGAGGGAGAGGGAGGAAATGGGAGAGGGAGGGGGAGGGAGGGAGAGAGAGAGAAAGAGAGGGAGAGGGAAAGGGAGCAAGAGGGAGAGGAAGAGGGAGGAAATGGAAGAGGGAGGGGGATGAAATGAGAGAACAAGAGGAAGGGAGAGTGTATTCTCTCTCTTTTTTATTTATTTTTTGTATAATTTGTATGTAATGAGAGAGGGAGAAGAAATGAGGGAGAGGGAGAGGGAAATTAAAGAGAGGGAGAGGGAGGGGAAGAGGGAGAGGAAATGAGAGAGGGAGAGGGAGAGGGGGGAGAGACGAAAACATAATAGGGAAATGAGAGAGGGACAGGGAGGGAGAAGAAATGAGAGAAGGAGAGGAAGAGAGCAAAAGAAAATGAGAGAGGGAGTGGAGAGAGAAAAAAAGAGAGAATGAGAGGAGAGAGAAAAAGAGATAAGATGTTAAAAGGGAGAGGAGAGAGAAAAAATGAGAGAGGGAGAGGAGAGAGAAAAAGAGAAAAAATTATTAAATCTAATAGAGAAAGAGAAAAAAAGAGGGTCAGGGTGAGGAAGGGATAGGATATGAGAGAGGGAGAGAGAGAGAAAGGTAAATGAGAGAGGGAGAGGAGAGAGAAAAAAAATGAGAGAGAGAGGAGAGAGAAAAAGAGAAAAATCATTAAACCTAATAGGGAAAGAGAGATAGAAAGAGAGGGTGAGGGCGAGGGAGGGAGTGGAGAGAGAAAAATTGAGAGAGAGAGAGAGGAGAGAGAAAAAGAGAGAAAAACCATTAAACCTAATAGGGAAAGAGAGAAAGAGAGGGTGAGGGCGAGGTAGGGAGAGAAAATGAGAGAGGGAGAGGAAGAGAGAAAACGAAATATTATGTGCTAGGTATTGAGTACTAGGTACTAAATACTAGTGTTCTATGATACTATATGCTAGGTCATAGAAAAAGAGAGAGATGGAAGGAGAGGATAACAATCTAAAAAAAGAAAAGAATGATAACAAAAACAAATTGTTTGTTGTAACGTAGACAAAATGGAAAACGAAGAAGATCCTGTTGTTCAAGATCGCGAGGCGTATCTTAATCAGCATGTCCCATGTCCTTGATCTCAATGCAAGCTGGCAATTAGACGAAAACGCCGATTGTTTATAGAACACGTACGGCGATTCAGTGAGTTTCAATCTGAGATCATTGATCAAGCGATTGTGGATTTTCAGCAAACGGTAATTTGAAGTTAATATCAATCATGCATTGTACTCGTGGCAAGCTAATTAAATACCATATACAATAAGATTAGGTCTCGTTGGCAAGTTTTCTATCCAGGGAGGTGATGTCTCGTCCCAAGGGGGAGTGCACCCTTTGCAGCCTATTAGAAGAGTATGTGGACGTGCGATGGATGGAGTGCAGGAGCCAATCCACCACTCGCAAGGCCAATCTATACCGTCTATGCCAGAGGAGACATGCAACCTTTCAGACCTACCTACAATCTTGGAGCCTGAGATGGAGGCAATGATCGATGCATTGATTTCCATGGATGTCAAGACTTCTGATCCACTTAGAGAGGAAGCATCCATACCATTATATGATGGGTGCCGAGTATGTCAGCTAAAGACATTGCTTGCACTCTTAAGTGTGCAAGCAAAATACGGGTGGAGTGATACGAGTGTGACCGAGTTGTTCAGGTACCTTGTATATACGCTTCATTGAAAAAAAAATTCGGCACTATTATTACAAATATTTGTGCTTTTTCAAGGTGTTTTATGATTTTTTTAAAGGTTATTGAAATATCATATATTACCACCTGCAAATACCATGCCCGAGTCTCGTGATGATGCACGATATGTTTTACGGAAGCTTGGCATAGACTACAATAACATCCATGCATGTATCAACAATTGCATACTGTTTCGAGGAGAATACAAGACTATGGAGACATGTCCAAAGTGTGGTGCTCACAGGTATCGATAGGACTTGCAAGGGCAAACCATCCCTCAAAAAGTTCTTAGACACTTTCTGCTTATCCCCCGCATAAACCACATGTTTCGTACGTCCGGCATGGTGAGCTTGACAACATGGCATGCACAGAATAGGTCCACGGATGGAGTTCAACGAATATCAGTGGATTCACGCGCATGGAGCCACATTGACTCTACCTTCCTAGGCTTTGCCGGAGAGCCAAGGAATCTTTGGCTCGGTCTTGCAATGGATGGCATGAACCCATTCAGTCTGCGCTCAACTTCTTACAATGTGTGGTCTATAGTCCTTGTCAACTACAATATCCCTCCATGGCTTTCTACGAAAAAAGGACATCTCATCCTTAGCTTGCTCATCCCCGGCCGCTACAAAGTTAAAAATATGGACGTGTCTTCATCCATTAGTCGATGAGCTTAAGGTTTTGTGGGAGGAGGGGGTCATCGTGCAAGATATGAGCAGGCGCGATGGTCGGTGGTCAGCCAATATTCGAGCCATTCTCATATGGACCATGCATAACTTTCCAAGATTCGGAGAGTGCTCAGGTGAGCAGGCCTCCGTTCTCGCTGGTAATATCTATATTTTATCTCGTTCAAGCAAGTATTCACTAGGTCGTGGTGTTGGAATAGGTCTGGTTACCTCACGTTATCATGCATGTCCATTGTGCGGGCCACAGTTAGACTCCCGAAGGTCACGAACCATGAAGAAGATGGTATCTCAAGGACACGCTACTTTCTTGCCAGAGGATCATGAACTCAGGGAAGGTTTCCTTGGATGACCTCCAACACGTATGAACGCCGCAAGCTGGTACGAGCTGAAAATGGTCCACGTGGAACCACATCCAAATGGAATGCGGCGGTTCCCAGTTTTCTACGAGTTGCCATATTGGACCCACTTACAGGTCAACCACTTGTTGGATCCTATGCATATTTTCAAGAATGTGGGTAGCTTGTTATGGGACCACATCAGAGGAAAGAGAGACACTATAGGGGCACAAATGGATTTGAAGGAGGTAGGTAAGATAGAGGTGCTTTGGCCGCACTCGAGTGCTGATAGTCGCGTGTAGCTTCCTCGTGCTCCTTGGGTTTTGTCCACTAAAGAAGAGTGCATTGTGAAGCAAGTAATCAAGTCTATCCGCACTCTGATGGGTATGATGCGTTCTCTCAGGTCCGCATTTTCTAAAGACAACCAATTATCATGGCTAAAATCCCATGACTGGCATAAGATATGTCAGATTTGTACTATGAATGGATTGTAATTAGTGTGGGCATTTTGCTATTTGGAATGTAGCCATTATTCATAATGCTTTCTCATTTGTGGCAGTTTGTACTACCGATCGTGATTGCAGGATATCTTACTCTAGAAATACGCAGGGCCATTTACAGGTTATCAACTTTGGTGCAATGGATCTCACAGAAGCAGATTAAGGTGTCCTCTATTGAATCTGCGAGGTGGGAAGTAGTGGAGACGGTCTGTCTCTTTGAGAAATACCTGCCCACCAGCATGCTCACGATACAAATCCACCTTCTTGTGCATCTTGTAGATGAAGTGGAGATTGCTGGACCTGTCCATACGCGATGGATGTTCTTCTTGGAGCGCTTCATGAAAACCTTGAAAGGCTTTGTGTGACAACGAGCTTGGCCAGAAGGTTGGTTAGTGTCTGAGGCGCTAGTGCATATTTCACAATGGCTACCAACGGTGGAACCAGACAATGAAATGCTATGGTCGCTGAAGGACGATAATAGACTGACTGGAGATGTGGTGGTTGGAAATGGGGTAGAAAAAAGAATGGATGCCTCAATGGAAGAGAAGGTGAATTGCTTTTGTATGTTGCACCATGCCTCTATGGAGACGTGGCTCGCCAAGTACCAGATCGCTAGGCAAGATCGAGAGGAAGCGCGAGTTGAATTCCGACATAGTACGCGTCATCGACCAATTCGATATCCCAAAGGCATGGAGGAGATGCTGCAGTTTATGTCAACGCGATGGTTGCATGGAGCTTTGACCGTAGCGTCTCGTGAAGGGACAGAGGTTTCAATGGAGGACTGGGAATTCTCAAGGGGATATAGTCCAAAGGTGATGAGGGGTTTAGAATCTGTCATATCTGAATTTTATATGCGACATCTAATTTGAGTGTTTCAATGTACAGTACAAAATATATAGTGCAGCATGCTTCCGCGGACGGCATTTTCGCATGGAGCGTATTGACAAAATGCACTCCACAATGGACTGTGGTATCATGGCAAGGTTCGAGCAAGAGAGCTGGCGACGAGCAACAAATCCAAACACGGTTGTGGATGAGATGGAGTATTTTGGGAACTTGCAAAGTATTGTTACGGTGGATTACCGTAGCTTCTCCATGATACTATTTGATGTGCAATGGTTCAAAGTGGTACTTGAAGGAGCTGGAGCAACAATTCGACGAGGTCCATCTGGATTTCTCAAAATAGATTCTGAAAAAAATGGATGCATTTGCACGACACCTTTGTGTTGCCGGCCCATTGTGAACAGGTGCATGGACTCATTTGCTTGCTATTTGTATTACGACATGGTTTATGTCACAATGGTTTGAACTCTCTTGTACGTGTTTGTGAATAGGTAATCTTCTATCCAAACCTTCGACAACCTCGATGGTGGTATGTTATACCTTCAACTCCCCGAAGTGCGAGAGTATATGATCAAAGCAATATTCCGAGCATAGATGAAGATAATATGCAAATAGAGGGATCGATATTGCAAGGGGTGGAGGCCGTCGAAAGCTTGGAGCCAACATCAGCTAACAATGATGGAAATATAGGAGTCCAAGAATTCTTTGAAAACAAGGTGGACTCATTCTTTTGTGGTGACATGTCTATCGACCTTCTAGTGTATGCGGAGTTGTGTTAGGAGATTAACATGGGACCATATGATACTTCATACTTGGAGCATCCACTTACTCAATTCGTTGACCAATCGCTTATAAGGGTACATAAGATATGCATTTTAAGTGAGATTTGTTTTAAATGATTTATATTACTGTGCTTTGTATGATTTAAATTGATTATTCTAACATCATTTTTTATCTGTGTAGGTGACATTTTCAGGATGAGTCGAGGGATGAGCGATGAGGAGTTACAGGACATCTTCACATGCATGTCTCCAGACCAGATCGTAAGATTCAGAGAGATGGTAGACCAAGAGCTGTCTCGGTCTTCGTCAGGGCGCTCTGCTAGATCTGCTTCAGCGCAATCAAATGCTTCGGCTTCGAGCAAACGAGCTCGACGCTTACGACTTGGGCCAGAGGGAGGGAGTGCATTGGGATCAAGGGGATGCTGTAGAGATACAGAGACAATGAGCCCGCGGTCGACAAGGGATAGAGGTGCGACTCCTCGCTCTCATGGCCCTTCCAGGGAGCGTGGCTCAAGCTCAAGTGGATGCTGTGGAGACAGGACGCGGTGTCTCTGTCTCATCGTTCATCTGGAGCTGTGCCACCTCAGGGATTTGTCACACCTGTGGGGACGTCTACTCTAGTTACTCTGGCTTTTGCTCAGCCGTCAACAGGTGGCACCCCTGTGGGTGCCACTCCGAGAGATATTACCCTGGTCGGTATACCGGATGCACAGGGGTCTCCTGGATATGCCCAGGAGCGTGGATGCAGATGGGAGAGGACCCATCTTAGGCAGACTCCAAGGGGTTATGGATATCTAGTGGATAATAGGTTAGGAGCCATCATCATGAATGATGAAAGGAGGAGGGTGATGGCTCGCATGAGAGAGTTGTGGCAGACTCCAGGGGGTTATGGATATCTAGTCGATAGTAGGTTAGGAGCCATCATCATGAATGATGAGAGGAGGAGGGTGATGGCTCGCATGAGAGAGTTGTGCCAACAAGTTTTTCGGCACAACGTCTTGGATCATTGGAAGAACATACCGGAGGGGAGCAAGAACTATATAGTAGCATCCTTGCACGAGGAGTTTCCGGTGCCAGCCTCAGTAGATAGATTCTATACGGGTTGGATGATGGATTGCATGCATGCATACATGTCACATAGATGATCTGACACACGTAAGGCAATCAAGAGTGGGGCTGCAAAGCCCGAGTGGTTAGATGCAGACGACTGGCACCGACTAAGGGAGGAGGCTACAGATTCTCCAGGACGTTGGAGTCAGCAGCGCGAGGCGGTGAGGACACGACTCGAGGCCGGAGTGGTCCATCATCTTGGGAGTGGCGGCCACATGACATATTTGGAGGACTTTGTAAGTTTTTGTTTTGTTTTGCTTGTTTATTTTTTTGAAATATTCTTTGTACTGACAATCATGTTTCTAACAGTTAGCATTTTGTTTTCTTTGTAGCACTCCATTACAAATCGCAATCCAACTGACCTTGAGACTCAATATGCAGAGAGGCATGGTCTCACTGAATTGATCAACCAATTGTATAGATGCAGTGGCCCTGTAAGTCACTCATCTTTCTTGTCCGTAGTTACCATAAGATATTTGAATGCATTATTGTATGGTGGACTGATGTGTTGTTTCTTTTTCTGTAGAGTCTATTCGATGCTCCTTTGCAGCGGGACGAGCTTACTAGGGACGAGGATATGTAGCTCGCCCTTGGATCCCTGGAGCTCACACACCTTTATTTTTGAGTCACCTGATCTATGTAGATATTTTCTATGTATTAGTGATATCCTGTCATGATTGTACCAATCGCTTATTATGCGATCATGTATTTATTTCACGTATTAGTTTTATGATTTCAGTATACATTGTTTTTGTTTGCAAGCGCATTGTACACAATAGTGCAGAAACTATTTTGTATGGCTCTCATAAAGCACACAGTGCTATATGTGGCAGGGTAGCTTGTTGCCCTGCCACAAAAATTTTTTTTCCATGTTACCGTCGCTATTAGCATCGTAAATTTTACTGCTCGCGTCGTTATTTATGTCGCAAACCGTCGCTATCAGTGTCAGTACCATGAGATACCGACGCTGATAGCGATGGTGATACCGACTGTTCTATGGCATCACCAATAATGAAGCTTTTTGCGACGACGGGGGAAAATTTTGTTATTTGCATTTTTGTCGCTTTAAACATCGGTATGAGGCCTATATCTTGTAGTGTTTATGAGTCTAAGCTAATCTATCTTGGAACTTAATTCACTTGAGTTACAATCTCTCATTCTGATAATGTATCATGTGTTTGCTTTGCGTCCATCATAGCTAACTAGCTCCAGATCCGTGTTTGTCAACATGATATCAGAGCCATGGCTGAGCTAGATAGCTCTAGATTCCTAACATTCCCTTCTTCCTTGCATATTCTAAACCCTTTCCATCTCGTTCTTCTCCTTGTGCATGCTTGTCTCTATTTCAATTTTTCAAGCAACATCTAGTGTTGTGTACGAGGTGAAGACGCTCAAGAAAGAAGGTGCTACTCAAGAAGCTCAATTTAGAGTTCACATTAGAGGTATTAAGGTTCATTTCCCATTCCAAAAGCTGTCATTTTCTTTGTGAGAGGGATGAAGGCTACTAGCAGCCCATAGGCCCATAGGCAAATCTACAAGAAGAATTTGGAAGCTATGAAGAAGAAGAAGAAGAAGAAGCTGATTCCATGTTCTTAAGGAGGCTCGCGGGCCCTCTCCTAGGGAAGGTCAAAGAGACCACTAGCCTTGTCAGCCTGCCCATTGTTCCTAATGCCCACGAGGTCCTCATCAGCATGTACAATGAAACCCTAAAAGCCGTGGAGCCTATCCTTGAGTCTAACCATTGCCACAAAGCCATGGAGAAATTCACCAAATTCAAGCTTCAAGTTTGTTAGGAAGAAGAGGATTCGAAGAAGATCGAAGAGAGGATCGATGGCAGCCAAGTCAAAGAGCTCGTCATCTTGGCCGAGGATGAGGTCAAGCTCATAGAGAAAATGAAAGAATGGAAACCATGGGAAGTTCTTGAAGGTTACATGCTAGAGGTTGACATAGATGAGACTCCTATTCCAAGTCGCCAACGACGAGATCTGCACACGAGTGTGAAGAAGTCGCCAACAGATTGCAGCAACATCATATTTTTCAGCCTCTCTTATCCTTCTAAATCCCTTAAGATCTTTTTTTTTAAAATTAACCTTATGATTAAATCACACCTATTCACACCCTCTCCAAACCTTATTAATAGTAAGGTGATCTACCATTTCTTTATATATTTCCCGAGGGGTCCACTAGGGTTTAATGTATGGTACCATGTGAGTGTAAGGGAGGGGGTTATTTAAGGGAAGGAAGGTACACTTTATAAGGTAAGGTCCCATAAATAGGGGGTAGATAAGGGGTATTTTCATATATTTCTTGCACGCAGGTGACGTCTTCTTATTATATTAGTGAATCCCCCATGCTATATTTGCCATCAAGTGTCTTTTGACACTAGCATTGTGTGCTTTCTCAATTTCTCTGAAGCATTTTGTAACTGGGATTAGACACTACCATTAAGCGAAAAGCCAATTGGTAACACCTTCCCGCACTTAAAAAATGATTTGTCTGCACCATGTGCAAATGATCAATGCCATGTATATCAAAGAAATCCTAAGACAAGGCCATGTACCCATCAATGTGTTCATTTGTAAAAGCATAAAGCAAAAAAGAGAAGTACCATGCATCAACAAAGGGATAGGAGCATAATAGAAGTCAAGGAGCATGAAAAAGACAAAGAATAAATCCGACGAATGCCAAAGAAGCATAGTTTCCGCTGCTACAAACCAATAAAATGTTCTGAAAAAATGTTCCATAGAGGACCTCAAATTCCCTAAGTGGATTTGCTTCCCATAATGAATGTAACAAACCCTACCAAGATCTAAAGTTTCAAGCCTTAGCTTGACTAGGCTACCAAAATAGTCAGTCTCCTAGTCTAGGTAGAGACTCATCATTTGAGGGGGGGTGTTGAGAATATCAAATGACACTTAACACGAATGCCCATAGAGACTGAATGTATGCCCATAGAGGCTAGATAGAGACTTTCCCATAAGTGGCTTTATGAGAAAAGATGTATGCTCTAGAAGCTCTATGAGAGATGTCCAAAATCCCATAAGCACAAAGAACAAAAGTGTTACTATCCAAAAGCTATATAAGCATGTACTTGACACTCATTTCAAGTTAATGGAACTATCAATTTGAGTTACTCAAGACTATCTTTATGATTCCAATCTAATCTATCTTGGAATCTAATTCACTTGAGTTACAATCTCTCATTCTGATAATGTATCGTGTGTTTGATTTGCATCCACCATAGCTAACTAGCTCTAGATCCGTGTTTGTCAACATCCTACACCTCAGGGATTGGCCCCTCGATGTGTTGCTAACACAAATAGCACGTGTGTCACAAACTCCACCTTGCTTTCAAACGTTCAAGGAGATATAGGTATTTTCTCACTAAATAGTCCCCAAGGAAATCGATCATCTAAACCTATAGCTTAGGATATCTCACATACTCAGCATAGGTCATATGCATGAATATGATTGCAATGCATCCAATAATGATACCATGAGTTGTGTGCAATGAAATTGTGTATGAACCATAGTGCTCAATCATTTTATCATTTAGAGATCAGCATTGTGAGTTACAAAGACATTTCTTTCAATGATTATAATTTAGACGTAATGATGTGTTATTGAGGGTCAACACCAAGCATTCTCGTGTAGTCAAGCGCCTAGCAAAGTGCCCTCCACATGCAGAGTCATGGCACTCATCTAAGATAAATGGAACCTCATCAGGCAGCACAACATGTCAGTGGTAAACATCATCAATCCCCTTCCAATATAGTGTTTGTGCAATCAAG
Organism: Lygodium microphyllum; assembly: GCF_053477565.2. Classification (NCBI taxonomy): domain Eukaryota; kingdom Viridiplantae; phylum Streptophyta; class Polypodiopsida; order Schizaeales; family Lygodiaceae; genus Lygodium; species Lygodium microphyllum. The sequence continues at coordinate 102,233,698 of NC_141155.1, forward strand.
GCAAATTTCAAAGCCTGCTATGTAATTTTCCTCTTCTCTGATTTTGATAAAGCGGCTCTAGTCTCTCCAGTGGATAAATAGTGTGTTATAGCAACATACCAGAATGGAATGTAAGTTGTATCAATTTTAACAATCTCTCAATATCACTAACTTTAGTCAAGATTTCCTTTGGTTCCCCAAAATCCACAAGACATTCAACGATGCCTTGCAACTTCGGTGGCTTACTCCTAATTTCGTAATCAAACTCTTGTAAAGTAATCAACCATTTTGCTAGGCAATCAGGCAGTTGTAACTTGTTTAGCAACAATCTAAGTCCTTCTGCCTTCATATAAAATACTACCTTTTCATAGAGAATATAGTGCATGAACTTTTTGGTCGCAATTTGGTGCACAAATCAGATATCGTATGCATACATAGCGAGCGTCGGAAGGTCCCCAAGAACAAAGAACTTTACTTTTTGCTCAAAATCCAAGAGAATAGACTTGCACGACATGAAGCAAGAAGACCAATTGGGTACAATCGTCCCCCATCCCTTGTGTGAGCGCTCCACAAAGCATGTATTTAATATATTATTCATCTCCAATCTCAAAAGTAGCCCAAATTTACAATTAGCATGCTTTAGCTTTTGTGTTTGCTTTTGTCCAAATAAAGAATAAAGCGGTTGGGCATCCCAAGAGTTGGGTTGTACCCAAATACAATGACCAATAATGAATATTTAAATCGTGCACCCATGCACATACAAAATAATAAGTATATGTCAAGTGCTTTAATAAATAAGCGCGTCAAAATAAATATTGGCGCCATGCCCAAGATGAGCACCCATTAAAAATGATAATTTCTTTTAAATAACTTGAATACACGCTATCGCCCAGTTCTTCCCAGTGCCACCGCTACCTGCTCTACACATCAACTGAAGCATTTATAATTGTTAGAAAATAATAAAATTAAACCGACAAAAGTGAATACCTAGTAGTCTTCAGCTAAAAAGTAAATAAATAGGTTGGAACTCTGTCCAAACCTTAATGTAATACGAGTGCATACTCTAAACTCATAAACATCCATTAATTTAAATATGTATTTTGCGGAATCGCCCGCTATGGAATCACCCACTTGCACATTAAATTAATATGACGCCCGAAAAGGACAAGCGTCCCCATGGACTTTTCGCACAAGGAAACCACCTTGTATATGAGCCTCAGAAAATAAATATAATTTTACGGAATCCACCACTAAACCTCACAAAATCCACCGTTGAATATGCCTCCTAGCATCACAAACACCGTCCCAATACACAATTTCTCCATGTAGGTGTAATTAGGTTCAGATATCCCCAATTTATGACTAGCAAATGCTATTTGATGATACCATTTCTCCTCCCAAATCTCGGATAAACAACAGCTAATGCTAATCATTGTGATTGTTGAAAATATATTAAAAACTTCACCCCTTTTGGGTGCTTTCAAGACTAGGGATTTTACCAATTCCTGCTTCACATCCTCGAAGGATACTTGAGAAGGATCACTCCAAACAAATAGAAAGTTAAAAGATAATATATTCGTTAATGGCAACATTCTTTTTGCTAGTGCATTAGTAAATCATCCCCAACAATAATATCCAATTAATGACAAAAAGCTATGCATTTCTTTAGGAGTACGTGGCGGACTCATAGCGACAATAACCTTTATCCTTTCAAGATCTGTCACAATACCAATTGAACTAACTACATGACCCAATAGTAGTCCAAAGGGCACTCCAAAGATGCACTTTCTTGGGTTAAGAGAAATGCAAAATTACTTGCAATGCTCAAAACACTTCCTTAAAATAATCAACATTCTTTTTCTTATGGTGATTAGCTCTAGATCATTGATAAACATTTTCAGCTCCTTGGGGGAAATATCATCAAAAGTCTTATCGACTATACATTGCTAAGAACCTAGCACATTTCATAATCCAAATGTCATCACATGATATGCAAAGGTACCAAATACAGTAATAAATGTCATTTTTAGATTATCTTCCTCTGCAATAGCCATTTGGTTATATCCAACAAAACAATCCATAAATGAATAGACATCACTACCCACTAACTAATCTAGAATCTAATCAATGAATGTCAGCATATAGTAAGCTTTAATCATTTGTTTATCGAGTTCCCTAAAATTTACGCAAAGTCAGATTTGATTATTCTTTTTTTTCCTGATAATCACTAGCAAACACCACTTCGTGTGTTGTACATGAAATATCAAGCCAGCCTTATGCAATTTTTGTAACTCCTCAAATAGTCTATCCCTTAGCGCAAAAGGCATACGTCTCACTTTCTGTCGCATAGGACGGATACCTTCCTTCAAGGAATAGTATGCATAGCCAAATTGGGAGGAATACCCCTTAGCTCATCATCATAACTCCAAGCAAAGATGTCGCAGAATTCTTGGATCAAGGACACATAGTCTCTCCTCTATTCTAGACAAAGCATAGCCCCTAATTTAATAGGTCATGGATCATTCAACGTTCCAAGATCTAGCTCAATCACATCCATGTCTCTTGTTTTATCTTGAGCTTCAATCGGCTCATTTAGAGTCACCTAGTATATATCCTATGTAATGGATCCCTCTTTGATTCATCACTTGATGAAGTCTCACTGCCAGCTGATTCCTCTAATACATCTAATTTTGATGACGATAAAGGATCTCTCTCACTTTGAGGAGACTCAGGATATGCATCTACTATCACACAACTGGCACCTCTTCCAAAAGTCAAAGGACCATCAGGTATATCCACTTGATAGTCAAATCACAAGATCCATGGCCTTCTAACAATACTTGATAGCTTGGCCGCCATCCTGCATATCGAATAACCCTAAAGGCTACAATGCATTACACATTTGCAACAACCACATGGACTTTGGTAATGCAACCTTGATGTTGTCATCAGTCATTCAAAAATTTGTGGAGGTATCCTTTCGGATTTCTAATCCCAGCCTTTCTATCAATTCTAAACTCATGATGTTGATGGAGGACCCGTGTCTACAATAGCATGATCCACTAATATTCCATCAATATACTCTACTACCCGTGGGCAATTCTTTTCAACATGCTCAAACCAATCCTCTCCCACATGAGCTATTGCCAAGGGCTCAATGATATATACCCAGTGTAAAGAATATTTTTAAATTCTTTATGCACTCATGGAGATAACTTGATCAATTACAGGAGGTTCACATCAGGATTTACGTCGCAAAGAGAACTTGCTAAATTAAACTCATGATAATTAGCAATGGTTATCTTCTCCTGCCAGACCATTCTCTCCTTTGGCCTTTGAACTAGATTTGGCACCTCCTTCTTGGTTTTTACCTTCTTCTTTGGCAACTCGTTTTGAGGGTCAGCTTTGCCATTAGCAACTTTTAGAGGACCGCCTTCTACATTAGGGTTAAGGACTTTCATCCCTTTATCATCCTATTTGGCATTTACCTCAACCCATTTTACATTATCCCTATCACCTTCTTTAGCCTTTTTCGCTCTTGTAATGGCTCACAAATTAGAAGCTTCAATGTTGTTGACACTCACAGCTTCAATAAGGTTGACACCACTACCACTAGGCAGCTCTTCTACAGTAGCTTTCCCTCTTTGCAATATTTTCTTTGGTCCATCATCTTGCTGGAGATTATTCCCTTATGCTCGATGATTGATTCGACCCGGTTGCCTACTCCCTTGCTGGAGAGAAATAATCATACTCCAACAGGTACTAGCTAGATGGCCAGACTTCCCAGATATGTCACATTTAACATTAGGGAAATTTCTAGGGGAATTTTGGCCACCACACCACTTACAGTTGAATCTTGAGGGGCACCCTCTTTAGGGTGTTGACTCCCTATCAAATTCTACTATTTTTTAAGAAAATTCACATCAACAGCTATTTGCCTATATTGTTTGGTGATCATGTTGATATAGTGCTTCATCATATCCTTAACTTCACTAAGGACATTCGATGCACTAGACTCATAGACATAATCATCTACTTGATGTTCCATCTCGGCCTAACCACTTGACTAGGGGTTGGCTACTACTGATTAATTGGAACCACATTAGAGTTTATCATTTGACTTCCATTATTTAGTGGAACCATCTGACTAGGCACTGGCATGGTCACACTGGGAGGAGCTAGTAGCAAGGACATATTTTGTCTTATGCTTTCTCTCCCATTCTAGTTAGTCATAGATATCCCTTGACTTCCATTGGTCAATGCCAAATTATTTCCAAGAACTAGAACCGCATTAAGATTGGCTCTAGAGGCATAGGCCACTTGTAGTCAAGATTCTACTTCCTCTACTCGCCTAATAGTACTGTCTATATCTGGTAAGGTGACACTACTCAACTACACCTGAATATTGAAGTCCAAACCATGCAAAAAATATTGCAGTTGGGAAGCTGTTGGGATAGGTATAGAGGCTTGCAATTTGCGAAAGACCTCTTTTAACTTCCTGCCATATGCTCGAATATCCTCATGTGGCTCTTGACATGTCACATTTAGTACATGTAGCCAATATTGACCACCCCTTTCTTTATGACTCACGAGCAAATTCCCTTCGAAAGGCTATGTAAAATAAATCAATAATGATTATGGTTCCAGCCTCTAGACTTGATACCATACTACAGCTCTTCCCTTGAGAGATGTTAAAGAACATCATTAAATGTCCTTCATCTTGAATACAATAGTTGAACATCAACTTTTGAAACTCCTTAATGTGGAACTCCGCATCTCCACTAACCCATTAAAGATGGGTAGGGGAAACCTAAGGCTGGCAAATCCATCGTTCCAACTAGGAATTGCGATAGGCTGTGCCATAATGACAATTGGATTCGGAATAGGATTTGGTGAAGGCACTTGATGTATGTGACTTACAGGGAGAAGAGGAGCACTAGAGCTTCCTTCTCCCAATGGACTACTTTTGGGCTCTATGACCCCTAGATCCACTCCCTTGTAGGAATATTGAACTACTACATTGAGGGGAAAACCTCCTCAAGATCTTGACATGTCACCTAGCTCTTTCATCTCTTTCTTGCTTTTGGATTTCAACTAGACAGTGTTTATTAGTAAACAATGGATCAATCTCAATGTCCTTTGGCATAAACTAGCTAAATGGTCCCTAGACAACCAAGATTTGAGGACTACCACTTATAAGAAACTCTTGAAAAATGCACCACCTATTGGGACCCAAAATGGGCCTGACATTGACTCTCTAAGCACTAGTCAAGCCTCTCTACACTCAAAGAACACACCCTCTCAGCCTTTCAGTAGCGTCTAAGGGACACATTGGCCTAACTTCTATCCTAAATTTCATGTTTGTTTTGGATTGTAATCCAATGGTTAAGCCTTCCCCACACTCCTCAGAGGGAGTCCCTACACATATCAATGTAAAACACCATGTAAGCATAGACAGAGAAGGAGGCACCCCTCAGCTGAATGCCATGGCCTCAGTGCGGATCTCCTACACCTCGGAGATTGGCCCCTCGATGCGTCGATAACACAAATAGCATGTACATCACAAACTCCACTTTTGTTTTCAAATGTTCCAAGAGTTATAGATATTTTCCTCACTAAATAGCCCCCAAGGAAACCAATCCTCTAAACCTACACCTTAGGATATCTCACATACTCAGCGTAGGTCATATGGATGAATACAATTGCAATGCATCTAGTAATGATACCATGAGTTGCGTGCTATGCAATTGTGTATGAACCGTAGTGCTCAATCATTTTATGATTTAGAAATCAGCATGGTGAGGTGCAAAGATATTTATTTCAATGCTTTTAATCTACACATAATGATGTGTTGCGTTGAGAGCCAGCACCGAGCATTCTAGTGCTACTAGACCCTTTTAAACTTAAACCATAAACATCCTATATGCCATGCATAAGAAAAAGATCAAAATTTAGAATCTTATTAGCAATTAGTCACCCTCAAAACCCCTCCTTCTCTCTACCAATTAGGTTATGCATGGGCTGATAGGTGTAGGAAGCATTTTTATGTGTTTTTCTTTATAAAAGCAATAAATCTCCACTTTAACTCAAAGATAAGGCTGAACTGAGGCTCATCTCTCATGCTCTAGCCATGTCACACATCCACACACATAAAGCTTATTTTTTCTTATTTTTCGAATGTAAAAATCTTTTTTTCTATTTTTAATTATTTATTTATGCATAAGATATTATATTTTCTAATTTTCTAGTTTGAATTGATCATGTGTACTAAAATTAATTTTATATCATTTTTAATTCTACACGAACCTCATAAACACTACAAAAACCCCAAAATTGACCATTTTCCTTAGAACCACATAGTCGTAGATTTTGTGGGTTTATGTATAAATTATTAAGTGACCAAATTTTCTTTTTTTCTTTAGAATCTCTAATAGATTATAGCATTAACAACCAAAGACAATCATTTCCAAACAATTTGAACCAAAATCTATCATAAAACAGGTAGAACGATCGCTTACACATAAAAACACACTTTTTACGACTTGTATTTCAAGGTTGGGAGGGTGTTGATGCTCTCTCTTGGCCGTTGACACTCTTCCATGGACCAATCTATGATCCTTTGTGCTCTAGCACCATCACTCCATCAGCATCATTCATCAAACCCCACCCCCTTCTCTCATAGAATCAAGCATATGAACGAGCAGCAAGAGAAGAGAGGAGAGAGGAGAGAGGAGAGAGGAGAGAGGAGAGAGGAGAGAGAAACAATAAGAAATAAAAATTTCATTTTCTTGATCATATTTCACATGCTTACAATCATAATCTTGCTCTTGGCATGTAGATTAGGCTTCCATCTCTCTCTCTCTCTTGATCGGGGTGTATTGAAGAGGCACAAATCCATCCAAAAATGGGGCACAAAACAAAAAAATCCCCCTCTTCTTGGTCAAACAAGAATTTTCATGTTTTTTTTCCATTTACATTTTATTTCACGCCATTTATTAAACGTTCACTTTGAAAAAAACCACTTTCACACTACTCCACGAGGGTTTTTGGCCTGTTTGCAGGGCAAACAAACTCAGAATTGCGGTCTGATTGGATGGCTGGCTACATGACATCAAAATCTATAAACCTTGACCCTGTTTCACACTTTTTGGATCCTAAATCACATGCCTACTTTAGAGCACTAAACCTTGCGAGGATTAAATGGGGAGTCAAACGACCTTTGATCGATGAACGGAGACTTGCGTTGAATTCCTGGCGTGGGAATCCACATAGGAAAACTCTAGCTCCAACCATCCACCACCATTCAATTTTACATGAAAATTTGGTCCTTGCATTTTTTTTCTCCAAGAATGGGCTAAAACACTTCAAAAACGAGCTCCAAAATCTAGCTCTCATAGTTCTATTAGCTTTCAAGTTATAGAGGAGGTGTGGTGTGGAAAACCTCCCTTGTATGATCATTTTCGTATCTTTGGTTGTGAGGCTTTCTGCCATGTACCCAAGGACAAGCACACAAATCTGAATTCTAAGTCCATGAAATGCATGTTTATTGGCTATGGGGATATATGTGAGATGGGCTATCGCCTATGGGATCCACAGGCTCCAAAAGTCATCTATAGCCATGATGTAGTTTTCCATGAGGAAAACATGCATAAGCGACATGAACTCTTAGTCAAGATACGTAGGGCTATATTTCAAGAGGAGTTTCTTGTTCCCATATAGCTTGCAATAGCAACTAATGCTTTAGTGGCCCATGACCATCATGCTACATAGAATGTGCAGGCTCTTCATTCTACCTTTAGATGCTCTTCACTCTGTTGATTATGTGATGGTGACATATGTAGGTCAGCTGCTCACTTATGATGAGACCATGCGTTGTGGTGATATACACTCTTGGGAGAGGGCCATATAGTCTCAGCAGAGTTTGACTCTTTACAGAAAAATCATTCGTGGGATTTGGTTCCGTTGCCTGGTGGAAAGCATGCATTGCCATGCAAGTGGGTGTATAAGTTAAAGAGCACCATTGGACACCCCAAGCCTGCCCATAAGGCCAACTTGGTTGCTAAGGGTTTTAAACAAGAGCATGGTGATGACTTCGAGAAAGTCCTTTTTCTTGTAGTCAAGATGACTACCCTAAGTCTAGTACTAGCATTGGTTGCTCAATTAGATTTGGATCTTTATCAGATGGATGTTAAGACAACTTTCTTACATGGGGACTTGCATGAGGAGATTTATATGCAATAGCCTAAGGGCTTTGAGGAAAAAGGCAGGGAACACCTAGTGTGCAAATTGAGAAAGAGCCTTTATGGCCTTAAGCAGGCACCTAGGGAATGGTACCATACGTTTGATTCTTTCATGCATTCATAAGGCTATACACACAGTGATATGGATCCGTGTTTATAGACAAGAAGGCTCGTGATGGAAGACTTTTGATTTTTTCACTCTCAATGGATGACATCTTGATTGCTGGGAGAGCTCTTGATGGGTTGGATGCATTGAAAAGTTAGCTCAAGAAGAGATTTGAGATGAAAGACATGGGACATGCTTCACATATTCTTGGGATGCACGTTACGTATGATTGCTCTCAAGGGCTTCTTTACTTGTCACAAAAGGACTATATCCAAAAGGTCCTTAAGTGGTTTCATATGCAAGATGTTAAGCCTATTGCCATTCCTTTGCCTTCTCATGTGAAGGTGAGCCATGCCAATTATCCACATTCTGATGGATAGAAGGCTAAGGTGGCCAATATCCCTTATGCATCTAGAGTGGGTAGTTTGATATATGCCATGATAGCCACTTGTCCTGGCATAACTTTTATAGCAAGAGTTGTGGCAGACTACATGGCTACATATGGCAAGCAGCATTGGGATGCCATCAAGGGTATCATGAGGTACTTGAAGGGCACAGTAGATATGTGCATATGTTATGGTGGCCAGGATATAGGACTCATGGGATACATTGACTCTAATTATATAGGACATGCAAATTGTAGAAATTCCACCTCTAGCTATGTGTTTACCTTTGCTAAGGGTACTATTTCTTGTCCAATGTGAAAAAATGCACAACACTCTCTATTACAAAGGCCGAGTATGTTGGAGCCATTGAGGCTTGCAAGGAGTGTCTCTCATTAGGCCATCTCATGGTAGACCTTGATATGACTTACGTGGTTCCTACACTATATTCAAATTCTATGAGTGCTTTCCAAATTAGCCAAGAATTCGATCTTCCATGCAAAGACAAAGCACATTGAGGTGCAGTATCACTTTATAAGAGAGGTCATTGAGGACAAGTCTATTGATCTTGTCAAGATCTCAACTAACCAAAATCCTACAGATCTTCTCACAAAAAGTCTCTCAACAGAGTGTTTTGCCTTCCTTAGGAAGTTGATAGGCGTTGGATGAGATGACCTCTATTCCTCATCCCATTGTACTTTGTCACATTTTTTCCTTATTCCCTCTTCATCGAGGCACATTCATCTTTAAGTGAGAGGTTGTTGGGGGTAAAGGCACATGTGCCTAGCCGCCTGTGTATTACTACAGTAACAGTGCCCACACCTGCACGCACTGCAAGCAGTGGGCGTCCACCATCACTATCACTTCATTTTTTATTCTTTCAGTGACATTTTAATAAAGGGAAGGCCAATCACACATTGTGACTCTACTGGAGTTCCCACATCTTGAGTCTCTCTCTCTTGCTCTCTTGCTCCATTTGCCATAGCTCACACCTCTCTTACTTCCACTTGCTCATGCTTCCACTTGGGCTTCTCCCTTCACTTAGAGGGTGATCAAAACCTATGCTCAAAACACTCTAGTGGTGTACCAAGTGCAATAAACTAGGTCATCTAGTGAGCAACTACAATCTAAATCAATGATGATGCATCATATGCCATATGGCCACCACAATACAAAGCCGTGCATGTACAATGCTAGGAGTTAGATGGGACACCCTAGGGCATGTGAAGGTGTGCAAGGAGTGCATCCTACCAACTAGAAAGGTATGAGAGAAGTGTAGCTTCCCCATTAGTATATCCCGGACCCATCAACAACAATCATACCTGGCAGTTGCTTATATACAATAGGATTACTAATCTCTAGGCATGGGCCATGGAGGACATGAAAGGAACAGAGTAGGCAGAGGAGGATACTTCAGTCCCTAAAATAAACAAAGTTTCTTTTGTATGTAGGAAGGATAATGGAGATTGGAATGTTTGAAAGCCTAACAATATGATGCTTAGACATGGTAGAGTTAGGACGAGAATTCTTTGCCATATATCAATACGGTGGAGATCAAAGAGCTACCTAAGGCGAAAGTCAATGTGGTTACTCAATTAGGTAAAAAGCTAAAAGAAATAGTGGAGAAGCCCATAGGAATTCCTTGGGTAGGACAAGAGAAAGTCTGTCACTTGTGGTCGAGTGGATGGCAAAGGAATTGATAGTAATGCGAGGAATCTATAGATGATTCTTGTATTAGAGTCAAGATCAACACTAGCGAATAATGAGGCACAACCCTTTGTATAGGCAACTCCGGTTTGGAGAGACAAATGGTGTGGGACCTATCTCCATTATTATTCCATTGGGAGATCTACTAAATTTAATAGAATCAACATATTCTACTAGAACTAGAAGTGGCGGCCTTGAGTACATCGACACTAGAGAAGTCCACAACGTGTAGCAAGAGTCAACCATTGTTAGATCCTATCATCTCGATGATCTCTCTTTAGTTTTGTGATCAAGTGATCATCAGAACTAGGATGGGTAAGCTTCCAAGAAAATTGAAGATGGGATGGGAGTAGCATGTTTTCGATTTTTCATGCAACTTGATCTAATTCTACAGAAGTGATCCTCCCATGCACAACTTACATTCTCCGTAGCCCAATCCTGACATCTTGATGATTGTCAAAATCTCGATGGAATGTGATCTTGAATCCACCACTTATGGTGATCTGGCCCTTATTATAGTTTCCCATATAGTCTTTCCTCGGGGTTGTCACTATGTACAAAAATGTGTATCATGTGAGTTCAAAAAATGGGAATATAAAAAAAGATAAGCTTAAATATATACATTCATAGATGGAAATATTTAAAGATGTATAAATTTATTCACAAAAGGGGTTTTTATATTTCATATACATGATTTTTACAGAAGGGCATTGTTAATTTACGAAACTGACTTGGATCATTTTACAAAAGGATATGATGAGCTGCAATAAGTAAACATAGTACTTTTGTTTTTCAGGTTACTTTGTCAACTTTTCTAAGTCATGATCTGATGCTAGGAGGCATATTCCATGGTGGATTTCGTGCCACGGTGGATTCTATGAGGTTTTGCGGTGGATTCCATAAAATTTTATTACCGGGCTCATACACAAAGTGGATTCTTTGTGCAAGAAGTCGATGGGGATGCCTATCCTTTTTGGGTGTTTTGTTAATTTTATGTATACATGGGTGATTCCATAGCAGGTGATTCCGTAAAATACATATTTAAATTAACAAATGTTTATGAGTTTAGAGTGCACACTCGTGATAAATTAAGGTTAGGATTCATTTCTAACCAATTTATTTATATAGCTGAAGACTGCTAGGTATTCACTTTTGTCGATTTAATTGTATTATTTTACTAATAATTGTGAATGCTTCAGTTGATGTGTAGAGCTAGCAGCGGTGGCAGTGGGAAGCATTGGAGAATAGCGTGTATTCAAAATTATCGTCAATATTTTGATGGGCGCGTATCTTAGGCATGGCACCTATATTTTATCGCGCTTATTTATCAAAGCGTTTGATATTTATTTATTATTTTTGTATGCGCATGGACGCACGATTTAGATATTTGTATTGGACATTGTATTTGGGTATGCCTGACTTCTTGGGCGCCCATTAGCTTTAATTCTTTATTGGCACAAAAGCAAACTCAAAAGCTAAAGTGTGCTATTTTGTACTTTGGGCTATTATTTGAGCTTGAAGATGAATAATATATAAAATACATGCTTTGTGGAGCACTCAAACAAGGCATGGGGGGAGATTGCACCCAATTGGTCTCTTGTTCACGTCGTACAAGCTTTCTTCATTGATTTGTGTGCAAAAAGTAGAGCTCTTTTGTTCTTGGGGACCTTCTGACACTCACTATGCGCACATACGACAACCGATCTGTGCACCAGTGGTATCGGAGCAAAGCTGAGATCGAGAGCTTCCAATCGCTTACCATCTTGCACGAGGTGGATCTCCTGGAACGATTGAGCTCTACACTCAGTTTCGTCGCGAACGGTCGATACCAGCGTGTTCTTGGCGGACAAGAACCCCCTTCTGCACCATCTGATCGCGAAGGACCAGCCTCAGTAGGTGGAGGACCATGTGGATATCTCCTTCTTCAAGTCGTCTTCATACAGTAAGCCTCCATAGACAAAAAGCTTTGAAGCTTTAATTCAAAGCTTAGTAAGCTTTATAAGAACCTTATCTAAAAGCTTCAATCAACGACTTTTTAAATGGGCGGCAAGAGTATGTTCTAGGCGGCGTCAAAACGGCCGCCAACATCCTTAGATACACAAAAATCACGCAAGCATTATTAAGCTTTAAGCTCTTTAATCCTTTAAGTCTTCCAAATCTTCTAAATCCTGCAAGTCACAGAGGTCACTAAAGACTTACTCCAACAACTCTCATAGAGGCAGTTCATACGCAGAAGCACAGAATCAACCTATTGCTCTCTAGTAGACCCTGTTCACACTTGCAGACTTGTTGAACCAGTTTCAGCAAATACAGAAGGTCATACGCAGATTATACGCAGTTTCTACGTAACATTATTCTCTTGGATGACAGTTGTGACAACAAATACCGCAATCGCAAAGGACAAAGACCATAAAAGCCAAACAAAATTTATAAGCCTTGTGTACCCGCCTTTGAGCTACGCTCATTCCGCTAATAAGATTTCGAGAGTGTGAGGTCTTTTGAATTTTGCAGGATGACTGAACAAAACATGGACGATTTTATGGCTGAAGGTGATCTACCCAAACCAACGATGGAGCAAAAGTTAGATTTGATTATGATGCAGCTCGAAGAAGAACGAAGAGCCCGACAAGCTTTGCATGTTCAATTGACCAATCTGCAATGATCTACCACCGACCAAGATGGATCGTAACCCAAAGATCTTATAAGACGTACCATCGATGCGACACTTGAAGCCCAATCCATCCTCAAAGAAACAAAGATAAGTAAAAGAAACTTCAAATTTCGTACTTTCAATGGATCACGAGATGGAAAGACTATACTTGCTTTTATCAGTCAATTTGATGATTACTTCCATAAAGAAACATATGCTGAGAAAGATAAAATTAAATGTGTCACTAACCATTTAGTTGATCGAGCATCCTTATGGTGGACTGTGGTCCACAAGAGCATTGATTGTCCCACTACCTCGGAGACTTTCCAAAAGAATTTTTTGCAGAATTTCCTTCCTCCTCAGTTCCATGAAAAAACCATCAAGCAATGGGATCTTCTACAGCAAAGAGATCGCGAACCTATTTCCCAATACACTAAACGTTTCTGGAATGCTCTTCTGCAACTGCACATGCTCGAGGATGTACCTGAAGCAACTCATAAACGCAAGTTTATGTCCGGCCTACTTGGACATTACTATGCTGAAGTCAATATGTTCAAGCCAACAACACTTGAAGATGCAATTTCCTTGGCTCATGACACTGAAGATAAGATTTGAGGATGAGACAAGTGACCACAACAATGTCCAACTAATGGTAACTACGGTTCCAAACAATTCAATTCAAATTTTCGAAGATTCAATCAAAGTCGTTTTCTTCCATCTTCATTTCGTAAGTCTTGGACATGACCACCTGTTTGCCATCAAATACCAATCCAAACCCTAAGCCATCCTCACAGTCAAATCCCAACATTCCTAAACTTCCTGCCATTACCAATAATGTATCTAAAGCCAAATCTATAGTTTGTTACAAATGCCATCAACCTGGACATCTAGCAGCCAATTGTCAAACCAAAAAGCCACCTGTCCATATTAATTATCTTGGAGCAATCGAAGAAGAAGAATGTGAGGAAATGCCTGATTTTACGAAAGATGATGATGACATTGGTACTACTTCGGATACTTTGCCAGGTATGCCAACTCCCCATTCTTTGTTAACAATGAGATGTTTTGTGCATGGTAAAGAAAAGACTATTTTACATGATGATGGGAGCACACATGACTTTATTTCTGCAAAGTTAATCAAAGAATTGAATTTACAAACTGTTTCTACACATTATCGCATCAAAGCTGCATTCCTAGGAACAAGATATAATGGAACACAAGAGGTGCACAATTTAGAAATTAAAATTGGTGAATATACTGAATGAAGAAATTTCCTAGTTGTACCTTTGCAGTCTAGTGACATTATCTTAGGAATGCCTTGGTGTCATCAATACAATCCTGATATAGATTATTCTACGCATTCAATTAAAATTTATTTTCAAGGAAAACAAATCATATTGCATGGTATGCACGCTTCTAATAATTTTCCACTGCTTACTCATACTCAGGCTAAACATGCATTACGTAAAAGTAGCAAATCGTATTTAATATGGGTGAATGAAATTCAAGCTAAAGAAAAATAGATGCATCCTAGGCATACACAATTTCTTGCCCAATTTCAAGATTGTTTTGCTACTGATTTACCACCTGGACTACCACCTTCATGTCCTGAAGATCACAAAATAGATTTAATTCTTGGAACACAACCACCATGTAAAGCACCATATAGACATAGCCAAATTGAATAGAAAGAAATTCAAAATCAAATAGAAGAATTGCTTAATAGAGGATTAATTAGACCTAGTAGTTCTCCATTTGGTGCACATGTCTTATTAGTGAAGAATAATAATAATACTTATCGTATGTGCATTGATTATCATGCCCTAAATAAAATTATTGTTAAGAATAGAGATTCGATTCCTAGGGTAAATGATATTATGGATAAACTACAAGGATCTGCCATATTCAGTAAGATAGATCTTAAATCTCACTACAAGAGAAAGGCCCTATGGACGCGCAATGTACACGCGAAAAAGCGGGCACATTTATAAGCGCGTCTATTCACGCTAGTATAAAGAACACGTCTATATATCCGCGTTTATAAACGCACTAATAGATGCAAAAATAAACGCATATATTTTTCATTTCTCATAAAGTCCCTGAATATGACCAAACCTCTTAACAGCTAGTATTTGTTTGAATAGGGCATGATTGGATAGGGCATGATTGGATGTATATACGGCATAATTACACTTGGATCATAAGCTAGGACATGATATACATTACCAACTTTACTTCTTTCTGAGTATTACAAATATACATCCAATCATTCAAAGCTAATTATATATATGTGATTTTATGCCCTATATACATCCAATCATGCCCTATACAAATGTGATTAGATAGGGCATGATGATTGGATGTATATACGACATAATTATCAGAGAAGTGATTGATATATGCACATGTTGCATCTATTGTGCACTTAGCCATGGCTAAAACTTATAGATCAAAGGTTGACTTGTGCATTTGCTATATATATATATATAGAACTGATCAATACACTCACATGTCTCATTTGTTGTGCACTTAACCTAGCCATGCATACCAATTCATAGCATGAGTAGATTGATGTAAATCAGTTGGCTTGTGCATGTGCAAGCTATTCCAATCATGTCAAGGTGCACTTATAGCTCACATATAATTTTAGATAAGGTGGACCACATGTAGCCAATGTGCACATGTCCTCTTTTCATCATCTTTAGCCAGTGTGTCCACTTGTTGGTGACTAAAATAGATCACTATAAGGATACTTTGCAATACCAACAAGCCAACTACAAATCTCTTATCTATGAAATGTATAAGTAAATTAACTTGGTTAATTTGATGCGGTCAAGTTTTCCTTCCATGGACAATGTGGTCGGCTATATTCTACTTCAAGGTTATAGGAACTTATAGAAGTCAATGGAGCATCCTAAAAATGACGATACTCTAATTACTATATCAAGTCACTTCATATACATATCTTTGATTGATTGATGGATAATATGCTTTTCTCTATCTCTTTTGTATACACCTTCATTGCATTATCTCTATCTTGCTAAAAATCATTCATGCTTTATCCACCTATTGATACTTGCATGCAATTGTAAGTGGGATGGTCTAGTAAGTCACCACATATGTGCCAATTGACTTGCCAATGTGTTATCCACCACATAAATGAGATTGTATGAATAGCAATGTAGATCAAGATCTTAGCTTAAATCAATGACACCTTTTTGCACAATATAAACTGTTAGAGTTTAACTACAA
Source organism: Lygodium microphyllum (assembly GCF_053477565.2). Classification (NCBI taxonomy): domain Eukaryota; kingdom Viridiplantae; phylum Streptophyta; class Polypodiopsida; order Schizaeales; family Lygodiaceae; genus Lygodium; species Lygodium microphyllum. Next base: position 102,250,015 of record NC_141155.1, read on the forward strand.
TATATAATGCATGCAAATAAGAAAGAGGCTTGATTTGTTAGACCACTATGCACATACAATTCATATATGTCATATTCCCTAAATGCATGCATTGATACTTACAACATGGAGGCAAACATTTTGATATTGAAAGACTAGGAAAGTCATAACATGTTGATCCAAAAACAACCAAAAGCTAGCATCTAATTAGTTTAATTGTTCCTGTGCGTCTGTAAGCGCGTGTAATAGGTATTATATGTGTATATACACGCGCAATTACACACACTTATAGATGCGCCACGTAGATATTAAAAAATTTTAAAAAATTTTGTGGCTTTCTTTTCAAACCTGTGCTTTCCTGTGTTTTTTGCATGTTTTCTGCTGTTTGAGCTCGACATCACTACTCATGTCTATCTATCACTTCATGAAGACAATGAGGCAAGGAAATAAGAGTAAAAAGAGGACAGGAGGAAAGAAGAGCCAAAGAGTAGAGCCTAACAGCAAGGAAGAGAAGAAGATTTAAGCAACTTACCAAGAGAAGGGAGAAGGAGAACAAGGAGCTTGCAACCTAACTGCCACCCATTGGAACAAGCAAAGAAGGTGAGTTCTTATTCTCTCTCTCAATCTTGTTTTCTTTCTCTGTCTGTTTGTCTCTCTCTTCTCTCTCTGTACATGCTATAATCTGTCACATCTATGGAGGTTTTTTTACACGTTTTTTAACCAAGTTTGAAAAGAAATGGTCCGACTGTGCATGTCTATCAGCACGTCCAGATGACAGTGTAGACGCAGGTATAGACGCGGAAATAGACATGCTGACAGACGTACACAAAGACACAGATATAGACGCGCTAACAGACGTACACAGAGACGCGCTGACAGATGCATACAGAGAGGCAAATATAGACGCAGGATGTAATATGTTTTATCTGCACAGGGTAATATGATTTTTCTTGTGTAGATGTGGAATCGTGGATCCTCCAGCATTGATCCAAACAAGGAGCAATTCATGGGGGAGATGACCAATTATCTTGGTCGCCCTCCCACTGCAGAGGAGGTTTTCAGTGTGATGTCTAGGACACCTATCACATCTTTGCCTAGCACTGCCATACATGGATCGGCCGAAGCACGTGCATCTACAGAAGCATGTATATCGAGTGATGTGGAGGATAGTGCCCATCGAGGGAGGAGGGAGAGTCGTGTGGGAGGACGAGGAGGTCGAGGGCTTTGTGGGGGTGGCCTAGGAGGTGGCTCTCAATCACCCTCACCGGAAAATGAGAGAGATGAGCCTCCACAAATGTACTACTCTGTCACTGATCTTGGTGGTATCTTGCATCACTCTGAGGAGAGAGAAGTGATAGCCTACTTGAGGAGTGTCGTGCATGCCACATACAAAGATTGCATGATTCCATTCAAGCACCAAAAAAATGGTTTGTGGCAAGAGATGCTATGGGCAGTACATAAAAGGTACCCTAATCTCGAGAATTCACGATTCTCAGATGATTGGGGACGGTTAAAGGTGAGAGACGTGCTTCATAACAAGAGGTCTCACCTTATGACGGGTGCCAAGGAGTCACTGCGAAGACAAAAGCAGGGGGGCCCTGGATATGGCCAACCACCCAATTGCCACCGCAGGGAGTGGAAAGAGGCCAAGAAGAGAGCAGCGAAGAAAATGACAAGTTGCCAGCATGCAGAGGTGCGACGTATCCAGATGGCAACCATGGGATCGTCGCATTATGGATCGGGTGGCAGGGAGTCATGGGAGGCTGAGTTTGTAAGTATTATTTGATTTCTTTTTTTAAATTAAATTTTGTGATTTATTTCACTTCATTATGTAGTGCGTTCTAATAGGAAAGTCATGTTCAAATTGTTTCACTTCATTATGTAGTGTAATCTAATACGTTATATGTTCAAATTGTTTTGTAGTATCATATCGTTGGTAGGATGCCTACTCCTAGAGAGGTAGGCTACCATCGAGGTCATAATCTGGCGTCCAGTTGGCAGCATTTCTATGAGGAGGGACTCATCACGGAGGAGCAATATAATCGTGCCATGAGGATTCCACCACTAGAAGAGGTATGCTTTATTATTTACATGAAAAGTATAGATAACTCTAATTTATTGTTTGTAATGGTATTTATATACCTTAATCCTTTGTGTATGCAAACCCTGATGCAGTTGAGGATAGCGAAGGGGGGACTAGCAGTAGCGGTGGCAGCAACGGCAGCGGCACAGGCAACGGTGGTGGTAAAGATGATGATGCCTCTTCTGAGGAGATATAGAGGAGCCCCATGCATGCATGCATGCCTCCCCTTGGCTTGTAATTTTCATTTTTGATATGTATTACTTTCAACTAGTACTTGCAACCATGACCATGCTTGAGGTCACAAGCACTAGAACTCATCATGTAAGAACGTTTCATCTATATATATGAAATTTCGTGTTCTACATACATTGTTTTGTTTTCAGTATCCAATCTTCGAAATAATCTCTCTATTTTTCCTAAGCATATAATTTGATGTTGATGGGGGAAAAAAAACCAGAGAGCATGTGGCTTGCAAAGCCACATGCTCCTTGGTTTTTTTTTCATATCTCCGTTTTGAGCATCTATCAGTATGTCTAAATTGCAGGATAAATGCGCGTCTATTCTCGTCAAAAACTTGCAGAGTAAACGCTTTTTTAGACGCGTAGATACACGCGTGTATAGATGCACAATATGAATATATCCACTTTTTTATCAATTTGATTATATATTTACGTTGCGCGTCAATATGCGCATCTATATGTGCGTCTACATGGGCGTGTAACTCTAACTATAAGCGCGCTTTTAGACGCGATATTGTAGACGCAGCAGTAGATGCAGTAATAAAGACGCCCGATATTTTTTATCACAGTTCAAATATTGCATCTACAAGCACGTCTATGGAGCCTTTTTGTTGTAGTGTCTGGTTATCATCAAGTAAGATTGGATAAATCTGATATATTCAAAACTGCATTTAGAACACAATTTGGACACTATGAATTTCTAATTATGCCTTTTGGTCTAACTAATGCACCAGCTACATTTAGTTGTATGATGAATCACATATTTTTGAAACATCAGCATTGTGTCATAGTATTCTTTGATAATATATTAGTATTCAGTAAAAATAAAAATGAGCATTATGAACATCTATCTTTAGTTTTTAAGTTGTTAAAAGACAATCAATTATATGCTAATCCAGAAAAGAGTGAATTATTCCAAACAGAAATCGAATATCTAGGACATATTGTTTCATCAGAAGGTATTAAGGTTGACCCTAAAAAGATAGAAGCAATTTTAAATTGGCCCATACCCAAAAATGTACATGAGTTACATTCTTTTCTAGGTCTTGCTAGTTTTTACAGAAAGTTCATAGGGAATTTCTCATTACTTGCATTACCTTTGACTAAACTTTTAAAGAAGGGTATTGTGTATAAGTGGTCTGATAATCAACAAACATCCTTTGATTTATTGAAACATGCATTAACTCATGCTCCTATATTACAACTACCTGACTTCAATAGACCATTCTTTTTAGTAGTTACTGACACTAGTGGATTTGAAATAGGAGCTGTCCTTATGCAAGATAATCATCCCATAGCTACTCTAATTGTAAACTCAAACCATTTGAACTTAAATATTCTACATATGATAAGGAATTGCTAGCTGTAGTACAAGCCTTACAACAATGGAAACATTATCTAATGGGATCTGAATTTATGATCAAAACTGACCAACAAAGCATTAGACATCTCCTTAGTCAACCACAAATATCTGACCGACACATTAAATGGGCTGCTTTTATTCAAAGTTTTCATCCCCTTATACAATATCAACCAGGAAAAGAGAATGTTGTAGTTGACGCTTTGAGTAAAAGACCGACAATTCATAATATTTCTGTGATATCATTTGATTCACTTATCCCTATGAAAGATACTTATCATCAGGATCCTACTTTTCAAGCTGACTGGAATAAATTAGTTGCAAATAATTGGATTCCTATTGATTCACTGTCTTACAATAATAGATTCATATTTTATGAAAAAAGATTATGTGTGACTATTCCATTTCGATCATTTGTTTTGAATGAAGTTCATTGTCCTCCATATCAAGGTCATAGAGGAATTATATCTACTTTGCGTACATTGACTAAAGATTTTTATTGGCCACATATGGACACTGATGTATCTAACTTTGTATCTGAATGTTTAGTTTGTCAACGAGTTAAAAGACACCATGGTAAACAATATGGTTTACTAATACCATTATCTATTCCATCACGACCATGGGAACAGATTTCAATGGATTTTATTACTGGTTTACCTAACACTAAAGCTAACCATGATATGATTTGGACTGTTGTAGACAAGTTTAGCAAACAAGCATATTTTATTCCATGCAAGAAAACTTTAACTGCATCTCAAGCTGCTCAATTATTTTTGAAGACTGTTTTCACTAATCATGGTTTACTAAAAGTTATTATTTCTGATCGTGATTCTAGATTCTGTAATAATTTTTGGATTACTTTGTTTGCTAACTTAGGAACAAATTTTGATTTTTCATCTGTACTTTATCCTGAAACAAACGATCAAACAGAAGCTACTAACAGTACTATTTTAGATATTTTGTGTGCTTACACCATTTCAAAACCACACACATGGGATACACATCTACATTTACTTCAGTTTGCATATAACAATACACCATATACAGCTACAAAGAAAGCACCATTTGAAGTTATTTATGGATATAGATTGCCTACACATGTTGCATCATTATCAGACAAAATTCGGACTACTGATGATATTGCTAACATGCATGCCACTATTTTTTATGAAGTTAAAGATATGATTGCCAAAGCCCAGCAATCATATACAAAACAAGCAGATAAGAAAAGACAGGCTATGAATTTTAAAGTTGATGATTATGTTTGGTTACGCATAGAAAAACGTAGATTACAAAGTGTAGATAAACACCCAGTAGTGAAATTAGCACCTAGATTTTATGGACCATTCAAGATGATACACAAAATCAATGACAATGCATTTAAACTAGAACTACCACAACATTGGAAAATCCACAACACCTTCCATATTAGTTTATTACGACCTTTTAGAGGCCAATTACCTGTACACCCTGTCTATGAAAACCCTCCTTTGCTAGATGATGAGACTGAAATCCTTGAGCCTAAAACTATTATAGATACTAACTTTATGACCACTAGAATTGGTCGTAGATATTCTAGATATTTGGTCAAGTTTAAAAACCATCCTGCTGAAAAGGCCCAATGGATGCACGCTAGAGACTTAAATGCTTTCCCCTCTGTTAGCTCCACATTGAGCTAATAGCAATTGAGGACAATGCTATCCCACCCCGGGGATATGATTCCAGGAGGCATATTCCACGGTAGATTCCGTGCCACAGTGGATTCCATGAGGTTTTGCGGTGGATTCCATAAAATTTTATTATCGGGGCTTATACACAAAGTGGATTCTTTGTGCGAGAAGTCGATGGGGACGCCTATCCTTTTTGGGTGTTTTGTTAATTTTATGTGTACATGGATGATTCCATAGTGGGTGATTCCGCAAAATACATATTTAAATTAATAAACGTTTATGAGTTTAGAGTGTGCACTCGTGATAAATCAAGGTTAGGATTCATTTCTAACCAACTTATTTATATAGCTGAAGACTGCTAGGTATTCACTTTTGTCGGTTTAATTGTATTATTTTACTAACAATTGTGAATGCTTCAATTGATGTGTAGAGCTAGCAGCGGTGGCAGTGGGAAGCTGCATTGGAGGATAGCGTGTATTCAAAATTATCGTCAATATTTTGATGGGTGTGTATCTTAGGCATGGCACCTATATTTTTTCATGCTTATTTATCAAAGCGCTTGATATTTATTTATTATTTTTGTATGTGCATGGGCGCATGATTTATATATTTGTATTGAATATTGTATTTGGGTACGCTTGACTTCTTGGGCGCCCATTAGATTTAATTATTTATTGGCACAAAAGCAAACTCAAAAGCTAAAGCGTGCTATTTTGTAATTTGGGCTATTATTTGAGCTTGAAGATGAATAATATATGAAATACATGATTTGTGGAGCGCTCACACAAGGCATGGGGGGAAATTACACCCAATTGGTCTCTTGTTCATGTCATGCAATCTTTCTTCATTGATTTGTGTGCAAAAAGTAGAGTTCTTTTGTTCTTCGGGACCTTCTGACGCTCACTACGCGCGCATACGACGACCGATCTGTGAACCATGATCTTACAAAGTCCTTAAGGGATTCATTATGGGATACTTACGGAATCACATTAGTGCAAGGGTGTGGGGTTTCCTCAAATAGTACATAAATTAGGCCCATACCCTCCCATATTAGGGGTTGGCCCCCAAAAATTGCCTATATGCCGAGATTCTCAAATGTTGTAACCTTCTCTCTTGATAGGTCCTCATAATTTTATCAACTTGCCTTATATAAAGAACAAAGAAGTGAGGGAGTGAGAATCCACACTTGTCCCTACTTTTTATTAGGGTAAAGGGGTTGATAGGTTGCCACCATAAATGTGCTATCTAAATCTCACTAAAGGTAGCATTGATTTAGGTTCTGATTATGTACCAAGACGTGCTTATGTGAGATAGCATCTCACGGCAAAAAGATTACATCATGTGATTGCAAATTTGGCATATAAGAAATGGAAAGTTGCACAACACACATAAAACTAAATTGAAAAGACTCGCACAATCAATAAATGCATGAAACATCAAGAGTTATGTGTTGGTGTATAGTAGCACATGTTGGTGTTAGACTATATCTTTATTTGTTATGTGTTGTTAGGTGTTATGTGAGGGTGTTACATATATAACTTTTGTAAAAGGAATTCATGCAATCGCACTTGTATAAAAGAAAGGAATGTATATGCATTGCATATACATTGTTTGGCAGAAATGTCATTATGTTTGTGTAGATGAGCATGCTACATTAGCTTGGGAATGAACTTGCTTTCATTTATATGATCAAGTGTAGTGAGACTATTCACTATGGTTGGCCTAGGTTTGTAGAATTAGGATGAGTGGAGTTTGTGTTGTTGCATATAAGAAAAATGTTTGATTTTTTGCAAGATGCCATAGAACCTAATTCCAACTAGACCAAGATAATCTATGAGGTATGGGAGGCTTTGCAAGAGGCAAGATGAGTATGTGCAACCAAGTTGCATTGTAGGCCTAAGGGAAGGCCCTAGCATGTCATTGTAATGTGTACAAATCCTACTTGGAGTTCAAGTTATGTAATTATTAGGACCATAAAGCAAGTTAAATTAGTTTATTATTAGATGCTCATGTGATTGGGATTGGTTGAGGCTAGTCACTAAACCCTTAGTATTAGTTTTGGGCTAGTTTTTTTCTTCATGTATCCTTAAAATCTGAGCTTCTTGTCATGTGCCTACCTAACCATTCCCTGGCAGCACGTTTTGGTGGTCCATCGGGAAACTATCCTAAAGGCTTCGCCCGGCACTCATGAGAATGCTTGGGGTCTATTGTTTAGGTTTCCCATAGTCCACCCCGTAATAAAAGGTACCAGCCGTCCCCACAAGGATCGACTTGCAAGCTCGGGGTTCTAATTTAACAACTAAGGTCTCGATACATCAGTTAGCTCCATTAGAGGTGTCCCACAAGGGCTTCTTGTCCAACTGGAGCGATCATAGTTACCCTTAGTTCATGGAGTGCAATGCTTTTTTCCAACAACTGGTTAGCTTTCAGGGAAACTTAACGGAGTTCTGGCACAGTTGCCGCACCTTTCCCCTAAGATAATTTCTTATCAAGGTTTTAAGACATGTCCCTAGGTAAGTCAATGCTCAGCTCTACCTAATTTTTCCTAATTAACATTTCGTTCAATCTCTTATAAGCAGCTCCCAGCTTACCAAGACCACCCATTCATAGAACAAATCTGTCAAGGATCTCGCCCACCTGCTTCCCACAAATGGTTTTCTTTAGTTTTCTAATTGCCTATCACATTAAGTTATGACATATGAAAGCGCCTTCATTAATTAATCCGTTATCATAGGTTCCTTTGCGTAATTTTATAACATAACACAAAGACATAGAAAAAAAGTCTTTTGGAAAAACATATTTATTTATTAATTTGCAAAGTTATTTACATTTATTTTTCCCTTTTGCCTATGCAGAAGATGAACCTCCTTTCACTGGAAAATCCATTTTCTTTGTGCAGAAGAAAATAAACCCTCTAAGATTTCTGTCCCTTCACTAGTACTGGGGACTCCAGAATCCCATCCTGATTCGCATGAGGGTCATGTAGTTCCTAGGAGCGATCAAGAGGTTTATAGCCAAAGCCCCCCTAACACTCTCGCCTTCTCGTACCTAACGAATCCCTCATCGAGCAACCTCTCACCATCGGGGCGAATCCAAAGCTCCTCATGGCGGTACAAAACAATCCCCCTTGGAGCAGGGTTCCGTGTCTAGCCGTGGGGGAGGCATAGTGCGATCTTTCCTCTTATTATCCTGACTATGAATTACAATCAAATCTAATTACTACAAGCACAATCAATATTTCATGTGCAACCATCAATGCATGCACAAATAAAAAAGAAACAGCAATAAGTGTTTTTAGAATAGGAAGTAGCTCCACCTAAATCTAGGGTTTCTCTTTTAAGATCCCACCTTATTCATAAGGTATCGCTTCCTACTTGCAACTCTTTTTCGGGATCAGCAATTTATTTCACAAATCTGAAGTCTATTTTATCCATATGAAAAATTTGGTATTTCTGCCCTAAAATAAATATAGGCATTTATACATATGACAGGCAATTCATGCACTGTCTTGCCCTAATCCATACTTAGCGGGATTTCAAATACTTTTCCAAGTCTATTTAGACTTTAGAATTTGTATTGAAAAATTCTTATCAATGTCCAACTAATGCCAGCAAGAGGCATATTCCATAGTGTATTCCATGAGGTTTTTCGGTGGATTCCGTAAAACTATTTATTTGCCGAGACTCATACACAAGGTGAATTCCTTGTGCGAGAAGTTGACAGGGATCCCTATCCTTTTCGGGCATCAAATTAATTTAATGTGTACGTGGGTGATTCCAAAGTGGGTGATTCTATAAAATACATATCAAATTAATGGACATTTATGAGTTTAGAGTGTGCACTTGAATTGAATTAAGGTTAGGACGTAGTTTCAACCTATTTAATTATTTTGTAGCTAAAGAGACTACTTGGTATTTACTTTTTTTAAGTTTTATCTTATTATTTTCTAATAATCATGAATGCTTCAGTTGATGTGTAGAGCAAACAATGGAGGCATTGAGTAGCACCAGGCAATGATGTGAATCCAAATGCCTAGAAGAATTACTATTTTTGATGGACGCGCATCTTATTACTAAAGGCGTGGTGCCAATATCTATTTAAGTTTGCTTATTTATTAAAGCACTTGACAAAACATTTATTATCTTGTATGGGGGGAGATTACACCCAATTTGTCTTTTTGGTCTCATGTCGTGTAAATCTTATTTTGCTTTTATGAAGGTTTTGTAGAGTTCTTTGTTCTTGGGGACCTTTTGACATTTACTATGTGCACATACAATATCCGATCTTTGTACCAGTGGTATTAGAGCAAAGCTGAGATTAAGAGCTTTCAATCGCTTACCATCTTGTGCAAAGGTAAAGCTCGTGGAACGAACAGGCTCTACAAGCTTCGAATTGACAATACTACATGTTCCTGGTAGTAAAGAACCCCTTACTGTACCCTCTGATCACAAAGAATCTCTCCCAAGAGGCAAAGGACCACATCTGAAGTTCCTTTGTAAGTTGTTTTTGTTAACAAAGAAACAGACGAGAAGTTTTATGAAGTTTGTGGTTAGAAGCTTGAGAAGCTTAAAGGGAACTTAAGCTCACCAAATTGGATGATTCGTGGGCAGAGGATGAACTCATCAACGTCGAGCTCATCAAGAAGATGCCGCCGTCCTATCGCTGATCCAAGGAATTAGTTAAGATTTATGTTTAAAGCTTAAAGTTATTAAAGCTTTACTAAAGCTTAAAGTTTCAATTATTAATCTCCTCCATAGCAGATGTTCACACTATGGTATTCCCAAACTTGTTTCGAATTCCAACAAGCCTCTATTCCCACCTACAACTTGGTAGAGCTGATTTGCAGTAAGAAGATTGTCACGTGCAGTCTATACAGAAGATTATTCACTTGGAAGAAGATTGTTATCAATTATCGTACCCGAGAAAAGAAAGATTGTAAAGGCAAAGACATCCTAATAACCAAAGCAAGCTTGTGGTGATCTTCTTCACACATGACTAGAGGGATGAGTGACGAATCTTCAACAAATCTCGGATGTCGAATCATAACATGGATAATTTATGGGTGAAGCTAATTTGCTAGAGCCGACTATGGGGCAAAAACTTGATCTAATCATGATGCAATTTCAAGAAGAGTGAAGAGCACATCAAAACTTGCAAGCACAACTAGTTACACTTCAACAATCCACTATTGATTAAGGCGGAGCGCAACCTGAAGATGTTACTCGATGTACGATTGATGCGACACTCGATGCACAGACCTCAGGAAAGAGGCCAAGATAAGTAAAAGAAATTTCAACTTCTGTGCTTTTAATGGGCAATGTGATGGCAAAATTGTTCTTGCTTTCATCAGCCAGTTTGATAGCTATTCTCATGAAGAGCAATATGCTGAAAAAGATAAACTTAAATGTGTCACTAACCATCTAGCAGATAGAGTATCATTATGGTGGATTGTTGTCCGCAACAGTGTTGATTGTCCCTCTACTTGGGAAGCCTTTTAGAAGAAATTTTTGCAAATTTTCCTTCTACCTCAATTCCATGAAAAAGCTATCAAATAGTGGGATCTCCTACAACAAAGAGATTGTGAATCCATCTCGCAATACATGAGAATTTCTGGAATGCCTTACTACAACTTCGAATGCTCAAAGATGTTCCTGAGGCGACCCACAAGTGCAAGTATATGTCCAGTTTGCTTGGTCATTTCTATGGGGAAGTGAATATGTTCAAGCCAAAGACTTTGGAGGATGTGATTTCTTTAGCACATGATGCGGAGAATAAAATTCATGACCGAGAAAAGTGACCACAACAATTTTCGATTAATGGTAACTTTGGTATAAAGCAATTCAATTCTAACTTTTGAAGATTCAATAAAAATCATTTTGCTCCTTCTTCTTTTCGTAAACCTTGGACTCGACCTCCTGCTTTGCCATCAAATACAAATTCAAACCCTAAGCCTTCTCTCCAGCCAAATCCCAATATACCCAAACTTCCAGTCCTTACCAACAATGTCTCCATAGAAAAGCCTATGGTTTGCTACAAGTGTCATCAGCCTACACACTTAGCAGCGAACTATTAGTCCAAGAAGCAAGCTGCTCAAATCAATCACTTGGGAGCAACTGATGAAGAGGACCATGAAGATATGCCAAACTTCACAAAAGATGATGATTATATCAATGATGCTTTAGATACTTTACAAATATGTCAAATCCTCATCCGTTATTAATAATGAAATGTTTTGTGCATGGTCAAGAAAAGATTATTTTGTATGATGATGGAAGCATGAATGATTTTATTTTTGCAAAGTTGGTAAAAGAATTGAATTTATCTATGGTTCCAACTCATTATTGCATAAAGGCCGCATTCTTAGGCACTAGATACAATGGTACACAAGAAGCGCATGATTTAGAGATTAAAATTGGTGATTATGTTGAGTGTAGAAATTTCTTGGTTGTGCCTTTGCAAGCTAATGATATTATTTTAGGAATGCCTTGGCGTCACAAATATAATCATGACATAGATTATTCCACGCATTCCATGAAAATTCATTTTAACAAGAACCAAATCACATTACATGGATTGCACACCTTTGATAATTTTCCAATGCTTAGTCACACACAGGCTAAACGCACATTGAGAAAAGGTAGTAAATCATATTCAGTATGGGTGAATGAAATTGAAGCTAAGGAAAACAAGATGCATCCTAGGCATACACAATTTATTTCACAATCTAAAGATCGTTTTGCTATTGATCTACCACCTATTTTACCACCTACACGTCTTGAATACCATAAAATAGATTTAATCCCAGGTTCTCAACCACCATATAAAGCAACTTTGTAGACACAATCGGATTGAACAAAAAGAAATCCAAATACAAGTTGAACCGAGGACTTTGTAGACACAATCGGATTGAACAAAAAGAAATCCAAAAAGAAACTATTGAACCGAGGACTCATTAGGCCCAGTAGTTTTCCTTTTGGTGCACCTTCCTATTAGTTAAGAAGAAAAATGATACCTATAGGATGTGTATTGACTATCGTGCCCTAAAAAAATCACTGTTAAGAATAGATATTTGATCCCTAGGGTAGATGACCTCATGGATAAACTACAAGGGGCTACTATTTTTAGCAAGATAGATCTCAAATCTGGATATCATCAATGATTGGATACACCCAACAAGACTGCATTTATAACTCAATTTTGTCTATATGAATTTCTTGTTATGCCTTTCAGTTTGACAATGCACGAGCTACATTTAGTCGTATGATGAATCATATATTTTTGAAGTATCAAAATTGTGTAATTATTTCTTTGATGATATATTGGTTTTCAGTAAGAATGAGAATGAGCATTGTGAACATCTATCTTTGGTTTTCAAATTGTTGAAAGAGAATCAATTGTATGCTAACCCTAACAAGACTGAATTTTTCCAAACCCAAATTGAATACTTAGGTCACATTGTTTCTTCTAATGGTATTCACGTTGATCCTAAAAAGATAGAGGCAATTTTGAATTGGCCAATCCCTAAAAATGTGCATGAGTTACATTCTTTCTTAGGCCTCACTAGGTTTTATAGAAAATTTATGAGACATTTTACATTGCTTGCATTGCCTTTGATGAAATTGTTAAAGTAAGGTGTTGTGTATAAATGGTCTAACAACCAGCAAAAGTTTTTTGATTTCTTGAAATATGCTTTAACACATGCACATTTCTTGCAATTACCTGATTTTAATTGACCATTCTTCCTAGTAGTCACTAATGCTAGCAGATCACAAATAGGAGCTGTCCTCATGCAAGATTCACATCCCATAGCCTATTCTAGTTGCAAACTTAAACCTTCAAAATTGAAGTATTCCACCTATGATAAAGAATTGTTAGCTATAGTACAAGGTTTACGCCACTAGAAATACTATCTGATGGAATCCGAATTTATGATTAAAACTAACTAGGAAAGTATCAAACATCTCCTTAGTCAACCCTACAAATTTCTAACTGTCGTATTAAATGGGCTTCTTTCATTCAAAGTTTTCATCCACTTATCCAATATCAACCAAGAAGAGAAAATGATATTACCAATGCATTGAGTAGAAGACCAAGTATCCATAATATTTCTATTCTATCCTTTGATTCCCTTACTCCTATATGAAGGATACCTATGACCATGACCCCATTTTTCAAGCTGATTGGAACAAATTAGTTGCTAACAACTGGATTCCAATTTATTATTTGTCTTATTCTAATGGATTTATATTTTATGAGAAAAGATTTTGTGTCACTATCAATTTAGATTATTTATGTTCATTGTCCTCCGTATCAAGGACATAGATGTATTATTTCCACTTTAAGAACATTGATTGAAGATTTTTATTGGCTGCAAATGGAATCTTATGTTTCTAACTTTGTTTGTGAGTATTTAATTTGCCAAAGAGTCAAGCGACACCATGGTAAGCAATATGGTTTGTTAATATCTTTACCAATTCTTGACTATCCATGGGAACATATTTCAATGGATTTTATAACTCATTTGCCTAATACACAAGCTAATCATGATATGATTTGGACTATAGTAGATAGATTTAGTAAACAAACATATTTTCTACCATGCAAGAAAACATTAACTATATCTCAAGCTGCATAATTGTTCTTGAAGACAGGTTTCACTAACCATGGTTTGCCGAAAGTTATGATGCCAAGAGGCATATTCCACGGTGGATTCCGTGAGGTTTTTCGATGGATTCCGTAAAACTATTTATTTTCCAAGACTCATACACAAGGTGGATTCCTTGTGCAAGAAGTTGACGGGGACACCTGTCCTTTTCAGATCAAATTAATTTAATGTGCATGTGGGTGATTCCACAACAGGTGATTCCACAAAACACATCAAATTAATGGATGTTTATGAGTTTAGAGTGCGCACTCTAATTAAATTAAGGTTAGGACTGAGTTCCAACTTATTTATTTATTTTGTAGCTGAAGACTGCTAGGTATTCACTTTTGTTGGGTTTTACCTTATTATTTTCTAACAATTGTAAATGCTTCAATTGATGTGTAGAGCAGATGGTGGAGGCATTGGGTAGCACTGGGTGATGACGTGAATCCAATTTCCTAGAAGAATTACTATTTTTGATGGCCGTGCGCCTTATCACTAAAGGTGTGTCACCAATATTTATTTAAGCGTGCTTATTTATTAAAGCGCTTGATGAAATATTTATTATCTTGTATGTGCATAGGCGCTCGGTTAAATATTTCATTATCTGATATTTATATTTGGGCACAACCCGTGGATGCCCAAACGCCTTACTCTATATTTGGGCAAAAGCAAACACAAAAGCCAAAAAGCATGCTATTTGTAAAGTGGGTTATTTTTTAGCTTAAAGATAAATAAATCTATAAACACATGAAGGTTTTGTAGAGTTCTTTGTTCTTGGGGACCTTCCAGCATTGACTATGCACACATCCAGCATCCGATCTACGCACCACCAATGAGTCCTACAGACTTCCGATATTTAATTAATTTCTTGATACTTATAGTTTTAGGGTTGTCAAGTATTTCAAAGTTGTTTTTACTTCAACATTCTTGATATTTTAGGTTAGATTTTCTCGTTGATTCATATGTGGGTCAACTCATGATATTGACACTCTCGCTCATATAATCATTAATATTAACATTACGTGTGTTTTCAGTAAGAAAATAATTATTATTTTATTCTATTCGTATTTCATGGTTTAATCAACGATGTCCGACCATTTGTCGAACTTTCAATGTTATCTAGAAAGATCAATTTTTATTTAGCTATGTCCTAAGTGCAATGCTGATTGTTTTTCTGAAAACTTTATTCTAAGTAATGCAAAAATCATAAGTGAAAATTTTCTTTCATCTTTCATACATCGAATTATATTTCCACACACCTAATTTATACGTATCTAGTATATATTTTTTAATGCAATTTTCTATTGATTTAATGTATTGATTATTTTATGATATTATCTAAATAATTTTCTATAAATTATTATAAAAATAATATGCATCTGTTTATCATTAGCAAAATGAAATAAAGATAGTCACTTTCAAGGAAAATTTTAAAAATATTCCCTTCCCTAACACCGTCTACCTTTTTTATGTTATTATGATCACATGCATCATTAATAAAATAACAATAAATATCATGAAATATACTATAATTACGATATTTTCATAATGATAGGCATATAATCCTTTTCCAAGTGAAAGAGTTTTTTCACTGAATAGTTAATTATTATATTACTTTGGCTATTTTCCTAAGCGGCAGCTCATATGCATTTTCTTTAAAATGTGTTTATAATCATTTAAAGCCAAATATAGCGATAAGCTTATAAAACATTATGCTTTTCCAAGCCGACGAGATGTTACCTCTCTTAGGTTTGCTATAACGGGAGTTTCGCCAATTTCTATTGTATCATTTTTTCTATCGGTCACGTTTCTTACTTCTCTTGCTTCGAATGGCCTTCTTGAATTTTTATGACCTCGTGGAGCCACGGATGTCATGAAAAATTGATGTGGTAGTTTAGGGAGAATTGGTGGTCGTCCAGAAAAATTTTGCCAACATTTTGCTTAGCAATATGGATGTATGGGAGAAAGGCGTAACAGGGGGTAGAGAAAATGGAAATGAGGTAGAAGAGGGGTATTTTCCTCCTTCAAGCTCAAAGCTACAATGGAAAAGAGAAGAAGAGAAAATTTTCCATTATCAGGAGGTCTTTCTTATTGCTTTCTTTGTGAAGGAGAGGGAATATATTTATAGCCATGAGAGGGAGAATGTAGTTAACTCATTCTTTTGGCTACTTATGAAGAGCTAAGTAAGCTTTATAAAAAATGTTTTTTGATTGACTACCTTTTGGATGGTGGCATGGGGATGATTTTTAAATGCTTTCTCTCCCTCCAAGCGTAAAAAAGTCATGATTTTTTGTCTATTTTTTAAAAAACATCTTTTTTTCTTCAAAATGACTTCATCTATTAGTTTTTGGCCAAGTTACCTTATGACTTATCTAGTTTATAAAGGCATGCCATACTCTTTGATACCTAACTTACTCAGTATCATGCTTGTTCTTGCGCATTCTTTTTCTACTAATTAAGGCTTTTTTTATTTGTCTTGTGGTTGAAATCAATATGATCTTTGACGCATTAAATGGAACTAGGAACGCTAAATTAAATATAATGCGAGAAAAATTATGATCAAGCTGCCGTAATATTATTTACGAGGCATCTTTGCTTCTTGTTGGCTAGGAACATTGAGATGTCTTCTCATGTTGAATTGCAGAATTGATTTAATGCAAGACTTGATATTAAAAAAATTACGTGCAGTGACTTATGTGATAACTCGACGAGTAATTTTTAAAACATTTCAAGCCCGAATTTGTTTCTTAATATGTAGTGTTATGGCAAGAATATTACGTCCTCACCTTCTTAGAGGAATTGAGATGTCCTCATCTCGAGAAGAACTAGGGAAACTATTTTTCTAGAGTTATCTCTTCTATCCAAGTGGCATCCTCCTCAGGATAGTCTTTCCACTCGATAAGATACTCTCTAATGGTTCTGTTTCTGAGACGTTTCTCTTTTACATCTACGATTTTATTAGGCTAGAGTTCAAGGGCTCCTTGACTAGGCATTACAATTTACTAGTCATCAAGAATATGATCTTGATTTTCCACATAAGCTTTCAAAATACTAACGTAAAATATATTGTGGACTTTCACATCATCAGGAAGTTGTAGTTTGTAGGCATTAGATCCCAAGAATTTGAGAACCTTGTATGGTCCACAATACCTTGGACTCAACTTTTTGAACTTTTCCAATGATAGAGAACTCTTCTTTGGGCATACTCGGAAGAAAACCATGTCTCCCTCTTGGAAGATATGCTCTTGCCATCCTAGATCCGCATAGGCTTTCTGGCAGTCTTTGGTAGCTTGGATGTCTTGTCTGATAATTTTGACTTGATCATCCATGTCTTCTAGCATTTTCTTAGAAGCCTCAACCTTTAGGGTTGGATCAGAGAAACTTAGTGGCATCAAACAATCTTGCCCATGCAATGCTTGAAATGGAGTCATTTGAATACTCCGGTGATATGACGCATTGTAGGAAAATTCTACTAAGGGAAAATATTGTATCCACCTTGTCGATTCTCTTGAACAGTGAGCTCTCAGTATATCTTTAGTGACTTGATTAGTTCACTCTGTTTGACCATCAGTTTGGGGATGGTAAGCTATGCTAAAGCAAAGGTGGGTTTCAATTGCTTCAAATAGGCTTCTCGAAAAATGTAATGTAAATAGAGAGTTGCAGTCTCACTAACGATCCATTTAGGCAATCCATGAAGCTTAAAGATTTCTTTCACAAATAGTCATGTAATATCTAAAGCTTTGTAGTTGGTCTTGACTGGGATAAGATGAGTGACCTTAATCAGTATATCCACAATCACCATGATTGAAACTCTCCTTGAATACAAGGTAAGCCAACTACGAAATCCATACTAATGAACTCCCATTTCATTTGTGGAATGTCAAGTGGCTAGAGCTTGCCTGGCATTTTGACACACTTAGTTTTCACCCACTGGAAACTTAGGCATTCAGTAACATATTTGAGTACATCATGCTTCAGTCTTTCCCAGTAGTCACTTTTCGTAACTACATTAAGAGTTTTTTCATAGCCAGGGTATCCTGAGAATGGGGAGTTATGGGATTCCCATAATATCTTCTTTTTCAGCACTTGACTAAGGGAAATGCAGTGCCTTGTCCTGAAATAGACAAGTCCATCATCCACAGTGAAATTTTGGTATTTCACTCTGAGCTTGGGATTAGTGTTCTTAACTATGATTTCTCTAAGCATTAGCTCATACTTAGGATCCTTGTCTACATCTTCTTTGACTAGCTCAATGATTGGACTGTTAGGCATCGATACCATGGTAGCTAAAATCTCTCCTTTAGATGGCTCTTCCATGATAAGTGCATTCAAAAAAGCTTTACGACTTAATGCATCAGCAAGCACATTCTCTTTCCAAGGTCTGAACTTGATTTTAAAATCAAATTCTTGCAAGACTTCAATCCACCGATGTTGCCTCATGTTGAGATCTGGTTGAGTAAAGCTACATTTGAGACTCTTGTGGTCAATGACCAAAGTAAACTTTCTTCCAAGCAGATAGTGTTGCCACAATCTGAGAGCATGGATCACAACTAATAGCTTAAGATCATGGGTGGCTTAATTTCTCTCATGGATTTTCAGCTTCCTTGAGAAATAGGCTATACTAATAGCTTAAGATCATGGGTGGCTTAATTTCTCTCATGGATTTTCAGCTTCCTTGAGAAATAGGCTATCCGATGACCTTGCTGCATAAGCACACAACCTAGTGCAAGAGAACTTGCGTTTGTTACGACCTCAAACTCTTGACTTAGGTCAGCTAGCTTTAAAATGGGTGTTGTTATGAAAATTTCCTTTAGTTTCTCAGAAATGGGTTACTCAATGGGCATCCACACAATAGTAGTTTGCTTTTTCAGCAAATCAGTGAGAGGTGCAGCTATTAGGGCATAATTTTTTATGAAAATTCCATACCATCCAATCAGTCTTGAAAAGCTTCTCACTTCCTTAACTGTCGTTGGAGGTTGCCACTATTGAACATCTCTAACTTTGGTTGGGTCTACAGAGACTCCTTCAGTAGATACTATGAATCCAAGTTATTCCATATATCGTTTGAAAAAGGCACACTTCTTTTTCGTCGCATAAAGCTTGTGCATTTTCATTGTGTCTAGCACAATGTGCAATTGCAACTCATGGTCTTTGTCTCTCTTGGAGTATGTTAGGATGTCATCAAAGAAGACTAGGATAAACTCATCAAGATAAGGTCAAAAAATGTCCTTCATTAATCTGTTAAATGTAGTAGGGGCATTAGTTAGACCAAAAGACATTACAAGAAATTCAAAATGACCATATCTAGTATGATGCAATTTTGGGGATATCTTCTTCCTTGATCCTTACTTGGTAATAACCAAATCAGAGATCAATCTTAGAAAAGATTCTCGCCCCTTGCAGCCTATCAAGTAGCTCATCTATTCTTGGGATCGGATACTTATTATTGATTGTTACTTGGTTTAGACCTCCGTAATCAATGCAAAGGTGGAGAGTTCTGTCCTTTTTCTTTTGAAACAATACTGGGGCTCCCTATGGCGAATTACTGGGTCTGATGTATCCTTGATCCAATAATTGCTTGAGTTGCTCTTTCAACTCAATTGCTTTAGGGATAGACATTTTATATGGACTCTTAGCGATTGGAGCGGCTCCTGGTTCAAGTCTGACCTCGTGATCGACCTCTTCGAGGTGGTAATTCAGTCAGCTCTTTTGAAAAGATGTCATCATATTCCTTCAGCCAATATGGCTCTCCCTCGTCTTGTTTATTTTGCTCAACCTTATTTAATTTTATGAGATACACAGGTAGTCCTTTTCTTAACCCTTTTATTATGCGAGATGATTTGGTTAGTTGATGAACCTTGGGTTTTCTTGCCACACCTTGGGTCATCACTTTTTCCCCCTTTAGGTTTTGAAAAGTCACCTGGCCTTTTCTACACTAAATATGTGTATCATTGGGGATTAGCCAATCTATACCCAATAGACATTTGTAAGTCCCTAAATTCACGATTCTAGATCCCATTTCAAAGAGATTGCTTCCCAAGCTAAATGTCACTTTGCAAGTTTGCTGAGTAGACATGATTTATTTTCCATTGGCAAGTTCCACAAGCAACCTAGGTGTAGGTATTGTGTCTATACCTAATTTCTTGACACACTTTGGTGACATAAATGAGTGTGTACTTCCATAGTCAATCATAATTGTAAAGGACTTACCTTGATATTCTCTTGGTGTTTGAATCACCAAAAACTGGTGATTTGGGCCTTTCTTATGGAGGGTGGCGTGAAGTGATTCCCTCTCCATGTCAGCTTCCATATTTGGGTTTCCCTCCTCTTCAAGCTCTTTAAGAATTACAGTAGATGCTTTTCCTTTTGCAATTGAAGCTTGGTTCTAACCTCTGTATTGTCCTTGGCGAGGAATTTGGCCAAGCTTTGGGCACTATCTTTTAAATTGGCTCAGCTCATTACAATGGAAACACCAAGGTACTCCTAAATTACTTCCCGTAGGTATGAAATTTTTGACTACATTTGTCTTGGCCCTCTTTCCTTGACCACGGACGCTAACCTTGGGCTCGCTTAACATAGCCCCGTGGAGTCCCTTTGTTTTGATTCCAGAGCCTATTATTCCTTGGCTTTGACTGAATCTCCTAAATAAGAGGTGTTGTACGAATCAAAGCATCTTGCAGATCAATTGGGCGCATAGATTCAAGGCGTGTGTTCAGAGGAGCATTCAATCCATGACAAAACTTAGACACTTGCTGAGCAATAGTCATGGAAGGCACATATTTAAGAAGTGAGATAAACTTTGAGTAATATGCCTCCAACAGACTCATTCCCAATTGTCTTAAGTTAAAGAACTCATTCATTTTTAGTATGCTATAAGCTGTTGGCAAATATCAACCACACACAGCTTCTTTCAGCTTTTCCCAAGTAATAGCTGTCTCAGCAAGTCCCTAGTATTTACACCACTATTTCCACCATAGGCATGCCTCACCGGTCAATTTTAACTTGGCGCTCATAGCCTGATTAGCAAGGGTAGTTCTTGCGATAGTAAAGTAGTCCTCCATGGTCTCAATCCAAATCTCTGCCTTGGCTTCAACGTCTTTGCCCTTGCCATCAAATTGTGATGGCTTAACCTACTTAAGGAGATACTTCTTCTCTTGAATTTCAATCGGACTAGCAATAGCTATATTACCCTGGTTATCATAAGTTTCACGAATTAGTTTAGTACTTAAACTTTTTAGCTTTGTTTTCACATTATCATATCTTACTAGTTTTGTAAAACAATGATGGGCCAAAGAGCACAATATTTTTACAAAATCTAATCGTTGTTATCTTTTATTATCAATAGGTACATGCTACTATTTTTTTAACAAGGGATATTTACAAATGGCAGATGTTTACAAGTAGAGATACATCAGCATTGAGAGGATAGGCTAGATA
The DNA here is from genome assembly GCF_053477565.2 of Lygodium microphyllum. NCBI lineage: Eukaryota > Viridiplantae > Streptophyta > Polypodiopsida > Schizaeales > Lygodiaceae > Lygodium > Lygodium microphyllum. Next base: position 102,271,433 of record NC_141155.1, read on the forward strand.
CTATGCACAATTTCCAAAGCAAGATATCATTATATCTTTCTTTTTCAGGGATGGATATCGGTTACATTCATGTAGAAGAAAGTAGGCAAATTTCTATCGATGTCCAAAGACCTATACTGTGGAAATGGCGGATCTGGAAAACCATGGATACAATAATCTCGATATTTACAACGTCCTTGGATTATAATCTTGTTGGCTGGGATTACCTTCAGTACCTTGTCATAGACATAACGGTCTAGATGTATCTGTCAACCACTGGTAATCATAAGTGGATTCTTTCTAGATAGACAAATATAAAGGCCTCAACTACTTTCAAATTTTCCATCCATTCAAGGCATTTAAGATCACTCTGCATGTTGAAGAATCGATTGGCCTCGATGTAACAATAACGCTCATCCCACAACCATCTTCGTTTGCGATTCACAGGAGATGGATCATATAGGCGATCGAGTATCCTCATCATTTCTCTTCTCCACTCATCATCCATGGAGTTCAGTGTAGATGTGTACATTGCTCAAAAAACAAGAAACTGGCTCCACGCTTCATTATTTTGCCAAAGTTTATCCCTTAACAATTAGCACGCTGATTATTACTTAGAACAGCTAGTCTTAAAAACCATAGAAATTTTTTATTTCAATTATGTTCTGATACCATGTGTCACATGCCTACCTAACCATTCCCTGGCAGCACATTTTAGTGGTCCATTAGGAAAATATCAGAGACAGCTTCGCCCGGCACCACAAGAATACATGGGGTCTATCATCCAGGTTTCCCAGAGTCCACCCCGTAATGGAAGGTATCGGTCGTCCCCACAATGATCAACCTACAAGATCGGGGTCCTAATTTGACAACTAAGGTCTTGATGCATCAGCTAGCTCCATCAGAGGTGTCCCACAAGGGCTTGTAGTCTGACTGGAGTGATCATAGTTACCCTTGTTTCATGGAGTGCAACGCTCTTTTCCAGTAACTGGTTAGGATGATTTAGGGAACCTTAACGGAGTTCTGGCACAGCCGCTGCACCTTTCCCCTAAAATAATTTCTAATCAAAGTTTTAAGACCTCCCCCTAGGTAAGTCAACGCTCAACTCTATCTAATTTTTCATAATTAACGTTTCGTTCAATCTCTTAAGAGAAGCTTCCAACTTACCATGATCACCCATCTGTAGGACGAATCTGTCAGGGGTCTTGTCCACTCGCTTCCCACAAATATTTTTCTTTAGTTTTCTAATTGCCTATCACATTAAGTTATGACATATGAAAGCACATTCGTTAATTAATCTGTTATCACAGGTTCCTTTGTGCAACTTTACGACACAACACAAAGACAGAGAAAAACAGTCTTTTGGCAAAACATATTTATTTATTATTTCACAAAGTTATTTACAATGATTTTTTCCTTTTGCCTATGCAGAAGATAAACCTCCATTCACCGACAAATCCCTTCTGTCTGTGTAGAAGAAAACAAACCCTCCAAGATTTACATCCCTTCACTAGTACTAGGGACTCCAGGATCCCATCCTGATTCGCATGAGGGTAATGTAAGTTCCTAAGAGCGATTGAGAGGTTTACGCCCAAAGCCCCCTTAGCACTCCCGCCTCCTCCTACCTAACGGATTCCTCACCAAGCGACCTCTTGCTGTCAAAGCCCCAAAGCTCCTCACGACGGTACAAAACAATCCCCCTTGGAGCAGGGTTCCACGTCTTGCTGTGGGGGAGGCATAGTGCTATCTTTCATCTTATTATCTTGATTATATATTTACAATCAGATCTAACTACTCGAAGTACAATCAATATTTTTTGTGCAACCATCAATTCATGCACAAATAAAAAAGAAACAATAGCAAGTGTTTTTAGCATAAGAAGTAGCCCCACCCAAATCTAGGGTTTCTCTTTTAAGGTCCCACCTTATTCTTAGGGTTTTGCTTCCTACTTGCAACTCTTTTTCAGGATCTACAGTTTATTTCACAAATTTGAAGTCTATTTTATCCATATTTCTATCCTAAAAATAATATGGGCATTTATACCTATGGCAAGCAATTCATGCACTGTCCTACCCTAATCTACATTTAGCAGGATTTCAAATGCTTTTCCAAGTCTATTTAGACTTTAGAATTTGTGTTGACAAATTCTTATCAATGTCCAATGAGTCCTACATAAACTTCTTATATCTATTTAATTTCTTGATATTAATAGTTTCAAGGTTGTTGAGTATTTCATAGTTGTTTTTACTTCAACATTCTTGATATTTTAGGTTAGGTTTTCTCATTGATTCATACATGGGTCAACTCATGATAGTGACACTCTCGCTAATATAATCATTAATATTAGCATTAAGTGTGTTTCCAATAAGAAAATAATTTTTATTTTTTTCTACTCATATTACATGGTTTAATCAATGATGTTTCACGAACTTTCAACATTATCTAGAAAGATCAACTTTCATTTAGCTATGTCTTAAGTGCAATGTTGATTGTTTTTCTAAAAACTTTATTCTAAGCAATGTAAAAATCATAAGTGTAATTTTTCTTTCATATTTAATACATCGAATTATATTTCCACATAGCTAATTTATGTGCATCTAGTATATATTTTTCTATACAATTTTTTGTTGATTTAATGTATTGATTATTTTATGATATTATCTAAATGAGTTTCTATAAATTATTATAAAACTCATTTATATTTTTTTATCATTAGAAAAATGAAATAAAGATAGTTACTTTCAGGAAAAATTTATAAATATTCACTTCCCTAACATTGTCTACCTTTTTTCTATTATTATGATCACGCGCGTCATTAATGAAATAACAATAAATATCATGAAATAAACTATGATTATGATATTTTATTAATGACAAGCATATAATCCTTTTTCAAGTGAAAGATTCTTTTCACTGAATAGTTAATTATTATATTACTTCGGCTATTTTTCTAAGAGATAGCTCATATTCATTTTCTTTAAAATGCGTTTACAATCATTTAAAGCCAAATATAGCGATAAGCTTATAAAACATTATTTTTTTCCAAATCGACGAGATGTTACCTCTCTTAGGTTTGCTATAACGGGAGTTTCACCAATTTCTATTGCGTTATTTTCTCCATTGGCCGTGTTTCTTACTTCTCTTGCTTCGAATGGCCTTCTCGAATTTTTACGACCTCGTGGAGCCATGGATGTCATGAAAAATTGATGTGGTAGTTTAGGGAGAATTGGTGGTCATCCAAAAATGGGAATGCTAAATCAAATATAATGTGGGAAAATTTATGATCAAGCCGTTGTAATATTAATTATGATGCGTCTTTGCTTCTTGCTAGTTGGGAACATTGAGGTGTTTTCTCATGTCGAATTGTAGAATTGATTTAATTCAAGACTCGATAATAAAAAAATTACGTACGGCCACTTATGTGATAACTCGATGAGTAATTTTTAAAAAATTTCAAGCCCAAATTTGTTTCTTGATATGAAGTGTTATGGCAAGAATATTACACTTCTCCAATGTTGTAACCTTCTCTCTTGATAGGTCCTCACAATTTTATCAACTTGCCTTAGATAAAGGACAAAGAAGCGAGGGAGTGAAAATCCACACTTATCCCTACTTTTTCTTAGGGGAAAGGGGTTGATAGGTTGCCATCATAAATGGGCTGTCTAAATCTCACTAAAGGTAGCATCGATTCAGGTTTTGATTGTCTGCAAGGATGTGCTTATGAGACATCATCTCATGACAAAAAGATTGCATCATGCAATTACAAATTTGCAAATAAGAAATGGAATGTTGCACAACACATAGGAAATCCACTCATAGATCTAAAAGGTCTAGGACCAGAAGAGAAGTGCAATTTGAACCTATGTCTGAGTAATTGACATGTGACACATCCTCAAAATCATTAGTTTTGCTTTTGGGGGCCATCAATTTATTGGCCTTGTATCCTAGTTAAAGTATTCAAGAAGTCCATTTCATCATGTAACTTCTGTTGTAAAACCTCCATTAATATGGGTTATTTTGACTTTATGTTATTAGGTTAGAGACATTTGTCATGGGTTGTGAGGTCCAATATCATTGCCTACAGGTGCTGCTTATACTTGAACAAGGTGCTCAAAGCTCAACACTTTGCAAAACAAGCCACTTGATGTATCTTCCCTCACAATCAAAATTTTACAAGGGCTAAAGTGTTCAAAATCACCTTGTTCAATGTGAGATCATAGAGAAGATAAAGATTGTGCTTGATTGCTTTAATGGTGAAAGTCTTGCAAAAGGTGGTGATAAGAGCTCCCAGGAAAAGCAAGCACAGGCACTAGGGTAAAGGAGCGAATTAGAGAATGGTTGCCATTGATGATACAATTTGAATATACTAGCGGGGGACTAATAATAAAACAACCTGAAATGCTTTCAGAAGCACTCATGTGGTGAAGTGGTTACCTGGAAGAACCTGGGATATAGCAAGCCAACATTCAAAGTTGTTCAACGACTGGCCCTTTCATGTATTGTTAAAAGGCTCTAATGTGTGCCATCTCATAAGGCTCTTTTTTACTAAAGGATTTTTTCCCTTTGTATTGACAATGAAATCTTCAATCCACATCTTTATATCAATTTTGCAGATCATGCTAGTGTGACTCTGCAGTCTTGGCAATGGTAGACCTAGAGATTTTAAACTAATATGAGAGATCAATCGAGCAAACTTAAGGTGTTCTAAAATTGGCCCTTTTACCCTAGAGGCTCATATTATAGAGAGTATGCCTATGTCTTTTGGGCCTCTTAATCCAATGTAATTGATCATGGGATGTAGCATATTGGCAAGGTCGGGTGCACATCGTTGGTTCGGGCAGGGGGTATACGATCATGTGAAACCGTTCTTAAGCAAAGGAATATTAGGGCCGCACTACTCGTAATAAGTGAGAGACTGTGTACAGTGTTAGACGATAATTACAAGTTGAGGGCATTAATCAACCTTTTTTAAATGCAAACAAATTATGGTATTTCTACGCATTAATTGACATTTTGCATGGAGCTTGTCCCGCCATCTGTAGATCATCACCCCAGCCATAAATAACTATGGATAGCTCAAGAAAAGAAGAAGAAGAAGAAGAAGAAGTAAGAAGGAAAGGAAGGCAGGCACAAAGCATCTTCAAGCAGTTGCCAGACATGGCTGAAGACTCCAACCAGCGAACCCGTGATCCTTCCTCCTATCACGAGCAGGAGAACGTGAGTACTATCCTAGTTGCACCTACACAAGCTACAATCAGTCAGCCAGCATCAGTGCTGTGTTTTGATACATCTTAAGGTTTACGCCATATGTCCTCATGATTCAGGGTGTGCACATGTCATCTATTTTGCATCATGGATTGGTCTCCTCTTATCAAGAGAGGAGAGAAGAACGGCGTAAACAAGCAATTTAGCCAGCGAGAATAATGTGACTTGGTACACAGTTACGTATGGTTTCTGCCGGCCATGGCTTGCAGTGTGCTATTTTTTTGTCCATCATACTGGGACTTTGGAGGAAGTTGGGATAGCTTTGGTGGAGGAGGTCGGGCCAGTAGCTGTGCACCTTCTTGCCAGATTATGTGCTCGATGTTATTTTGAAAGCTAGCTTTAAAGAGCCTACGGCCATCCAAGCACAAGGCTAGCCCATGGCTTTGAAAGGCTGGGACTTTATAGGGCTTGCACAAACTGGATCAAGAAAAACACTTACTTACTTGCTACCTATTATTGTACATGTTAATGCGTAGCCATCCCTCTGTGAGTATACTATCATATGCACTTTTGATTGAATTCTTTAGAAAATGCATTGGATGTCCAGACTCTGTAGCAAGTAAATTTTATTTATGTGAAACCCATTATCATTCATTAGTCGGATATGAAGGTGCACCTGAGACGTTTGTCATTACTCGGATATGAAGATCTGGCTGAGCTGCTTGAAGAACTCACTGATAAGGTTATCGTGCCCACAATTCTATCCATGGACACCCTCCATCCTTAGAGTCTTGTAAAAAGACAAACCTCGCCATTTTTACATTGATTTACAAATTGGTGATTTAGATTAGGGAGAAGAATAAGTGAGATCTCCTAATTCCATTATTTCAACCATCTGACTAGAAGTTTTTATAATGCGCATTTAATCTTGAAGCACTAAGATATCAGCTTCTTTGTTACACATTTTTAGATTTCTCTTGTCTTTTTTTTTTTTTTGGCTTTGCTAAAAGCAGAAGTCCTATTCACCATATAATTTGACGATCCGACCCGCCAATTTATTCACCCGAATCACGTTGCTGTTGAGATACCCCTTCCCCGTCATAGTACATATAGCTTATGAGTGAAGTGATGGGCACTTCGCGAATTCTATAGTTTGACTGCTAGCATTCCTAGACTAGTTAGGGATAGGCTCTTACCTGAACAATCACGTCCACCATGGGGTGTGATTGCTTGTTTAAAGTGCACAAGATGAAAGTTATTAGAGTAGAGTACTTGATAACATATGAACTGGTCTCCAATTTTGAGCAAGACCCTCCAAAATTAAGCTAAAATTTTGAACAAGTCTTGTCGTAGTCTTTTGGCAACCTTCTAGATGAATGGTATGACGGGCCAAAAAACTGAAGGTGAAACCATTATGTTATTTTTCACAACCTACAAAAAGTGCTCATCATGCACTTTAGGGGTTTCGACTCGGGATTCTTTTGATTTTCTTTGCATGTATTTAGTTTTTCACACATAACACCCAATTGGGTATGAATAACTTGTGGAAGGTCTTAAGTGCCACAAGTTAGTCTTAGGGCTGTTTAAAAGCCACAACGTGCAGTATGTCATTGGCACAAACCTTGAAGTAACCTTCCTCCAAAAGTATCCTTAGGGAAGTTACTCCTTGTCCCTATGTAGACACCGATTTGATTAGTAACTAACCTGGCCCATGTAGGTGAAAGCTTTACATATAGTTTTAGACATTCTAGATACAGTTTGGTCGAAGGACCCATCGAATTTTTCATGGTCTATTGGTACCAATGTGGTAATAGATCCCATAGTGGTCTAGGGAGCAGAAGTTTTTGCAAAGTGAACCGATAGCAGAAAGAAACTTTGGCTTAGTAAGTACATGGGAGGGAGAATCATCATTGATAGATTGGGAAGCCTACAAAATATCCCTCTTGTTGAATGTAGAATCCCTCCTAATGAATATATTTTTTATCCTTGAATGGTAGCACTTGAGCTTAGAGGAATATCCTACAAAAATGAAAAGATAAGATCATGGCATGAGCTCACCTTTTGTGATTAATTGGTGTACATGCATCTATAAAAGAGGTATTGATAGCTTTTTACCATAGGTTCTCTAGCAATGCAACCACAAATAGCTTGGATCATGCTATGTTCATCACACTTTGGTTCCTATGCTCAAATTGAGAAGGGGACTTGGTCAAGGTGAGGTGGCATATAATGCCATGCTCATTTAAGAACTCTATAAATTGATGGGAGATAAACTTACAATCTTTGTTACTCATTGTCCCTATGCGTACACCCATTTGATTGGTAACTAACCTAGCCCATGTAGGTGAAAGCTTTATATATTGATAATAACTATTATAATTTTTACTAAAGTATTTTCTTTGAAGGAATACATCCACATGTATCGAGAGTAATCATTCACTATAAGAAATATATATTATGAACTACTTAAGGATGGTTGGACAATTTTCATTAAGATCAAAACAAATCAATCCTAGTATCCCCTTAGCTATATGGGGTATTTTATTGTGAAACCAAGTTTGGTGTTGTTTTTCTATGTGATGAGCTCAACACATTCCAAGGTAGTTTTGGTGTGGAAGGCTCTCAATCAATTGCTTCTTAAAAACTCATAAAGTGAGTCACAGCTAAGGTGGTCCAAAAGTACCAAAGGTGCTCATCATTTGAAGGTGCTTTAGTCATAGCTAAGCCCTATATCATATGGAACTTGAAGCCCTTGGTGGCTAGCCACAAGATACACTATGAAATCATATAAATGCCATTAACTTGTACCTTGCATGAGTCAATGTTGGTAGATAGATAAGATTCGCCCTAATTAAAGGAAATAATAAAATATCATATTGAGATCTAGGCCTTGATCAATATCAAACCTGATACTTCCCACTAGCTATGTTTTGGAAGAGTAGCTTGTATGTTTCCAAAGATGACCTTGTATAGTCATCACTTGGAGAAGAAAATGTTGCATTTAATCCCCCCCATCAAATCGAATGGCCTAAAGCCTGTAACAAAAGAATCATCCTACAAACCCTTGTAAATTGCCTTCAACAAGTACTTTGGTGTTAGTTCAAGACAAAGAGATCTAGCATATTTATATAGTGCTACCAAAAAACATCCAGCCCTAGACTTCTAAAATAGCTTTTGTGGCTTAGAGACACACATTTTAGCCATGAATCTCACAAAGAGTAAACCTACCCAATTTGGCATAGGCACATTTTCAACACACGAAATTATCCCATAAGTATCATTGGCTAAATTATCCGTCTTGATAAAAAGCACAAACTTTTCCATGAACTACCACAATTGCATCTTCCTCACTCCATCCAATCGGTTTATTTCATGCACATTTGCCGATCCACAGGGCTCTCCAAAAGCCTCTTGCATTTTATATTGTGTGCTTTTCCAATTAATGGTATTAGCACTGATGGGTAAAGAGAATACATGAGCTAATATTGTAGCAGTTAGCTCAATTTTTCTAGTAATTTTTCCATTGGCTTGTCTTAAAATATCCAACTGAATGGATGCATGAATATTGGATGGCCAACGATCCCATTGTAGTTTTGCATACTCTAACAATCCAACTTTAAGCAACCTTTCATGATTAATAGTCTCAAGAAGGTCAAGATAGTTGTGAATCAAAAAGTGGCATTATCATATTGGTGGCACTAGGCAAAATGTTGGCATTTTTTCATGTAGTTTCTTCCTTCTTCTAATGTTTGTGCTAATCATCACACCAAATATCTCAACCCCTTCATCATCTTCAATGTCGATTCTTGTGCACTTTGACATGACAAATTTGCAAGCTAAAAAACAGTGAGTATACATAATAGTTTCTCACGTTGATAGTAGAACCTGCTTGCAATGATGGCGAGGGAGAAGAAGAAACGTGCAAAGTTCAGGGCTCCATGACCTTTTGAGAGTTGAAGTAGAATTGGCAATTCAAGCTCCTTGTGTAAGAAGTCATATCAACATCATTTACTTGTGACATTTCATATCAATAGCTAGTCCTTTGAAATATTTGACCCCAACTTGGAATTATCAAATTCACATGAGTATAATATGGTTGTACCATTCTCTTTGAAATATTTGGCCCCAACTTGAAATCATTAGATTTACAATAGCATAATATGGTTGTACCACTCGCTTAAGCCTAAACTTATTGACAACAAGTTTTAGTCAAGTCTTCTAGTAAAAAGGTACCCTAATCCAGATCCCAAAATTTTTTAAATGGTCTAGCATATTGCAACTTCAACTTATCAGAAAATTTGCCTAATTTTGACTCATATACAACCACGTAGTCATCTTCTTTGAAAATATTATTTTTAACATGTTTGTTGAAGCTTGCTTCTTGACTATGTAACTCTTGAAACATAGGCAATTAGAACTCAATCATCTTCAAGCTTCAACTAAACAAAGTTTTCAAGATTCAACTTATATTCAATTGCATTTCTAGGGCTACTAGGAACCACAAATTCCATTCTTACAATAGATTCTAAACCATATACTAATCTAAAAGGAGTAAGTCCCATAGTGACTTTAAATGTTTCCTTGAATGTCCAAAGTACTCAATCCAATTTCACATCCCAATCCTTCATGTTGTCTAACACTATCTTCTTCAGTATGTGGGACAACATTTTATTAGAGCTTTCAGCTGCCCATTTAAATGTGGATGGTATGGAGTTGACTTCTTGTTCAAGAACATATGCTTGCTAGTTAATTCTTGAATAGCCTAACTCAAGAAACGTTTCCCCTTATCACTATCTAGCTCTATCAAAATATCCAAATCTAGTCATGATATTGAGTACAAAAACTTAGCCACACTGGCTACCTTATTGTTGTTAGAATAAAGTCTGGATAAGATAAGGATATGCAAACATGTGGATAAAAATATACCATAGTTATCCTCATTGTAAATATCCTACATATTTAGAATAAGACTTTCCTACCTCCTTTCTTGTCAACATGGACCACAAAACCAATTTCTCTCCCAAAGCCACAGATCTTATCTTTATTGTATATGGTGAGCCTTATGGTCATAAAGCTGATAGATTTTATGGCCCATAGCACAAAGTCTTTATTTATGGTAGAAGTGCCATATTTAATGCACTCCATATTTTTTAAGCCTCTTCAACCACCACTATATCTCAATCTCTTACACTTTATCCACTTTCACCCTTTGCAACCACATCTTCGAATTCATCCCTTACAACACACAACTCGAATGCTGGGCCCACTACTTCCATTCATCCCCTATAACACACATATCCCATTTCAAGTCCACATCTTCAAGATCCTCTCCTACCATTGACAATGCTAGGTCTCACCTCTCTTACACCCACTTGCCACCTCATAAACATTCTTGCTCGCTTTCCACATGTCAACTCCCTCTAACAACCAAAAAATTTAATATACCTACATTAATCACTACTTGCCAAAGCTTTTTACCTCATCCTTCTAGCTCATGGCAGTCTACTAGCAGTAATATTTCTGTGTACAAATTAGTGCATCTTCTCCTCCTTCCCCCATGAATCCTTCTTATAATTCCTTGTGCAACAGGATCAATCCCCAATCCAATGCATGTTATGTAAAGCTCAATTTAGCACAATACAATGCAATATATGGCACCAAGAATCCCATGAAAATAGACCACCCTGGTAGCCTATTGCACTCATACTTCTTCAATACTCATTCCAACTCCTATCTCATCCATCAATCCATCCAAAAATCCCTACCATACCAACTCATCAACTACTCCCTCACAATTCTCTCCTTTTTAGCTTCCCAATGATACTCAAACCTCAGGTTTATTTGGAAACAATACTTAGCATACAATCATGATAGACGTATTCACTCACCCTTGCTTCAGTTCCTCAACAAATTGCTCTATTATCTTCCTCTCTTGAGCAGCTCCATTTAACCAAAATAGAAAATTCAAGACGAAAAGAAACCTCCACCTCTACCCCCAATCTTTGAAGATCCACAAGGATAGTTGCCATGTCTTCAACTTCAAGCAACTCCTATCGTCTTGCTGCCCTCATTGTCAATACTCTCAAACCTCCATCTTCCATCTCCTCCTTCAAGCCCATCACTCTCTTCAACTCTTTTGACTCTGAAGATGATGAAGTCATGTCCTTACCTAATCCACACTACAAAAGCTTGGGCAACCTCTCTATCCAAGCCAATATTGCAATTAGAAAAGCTCGAAATCCATCTCATGATAGCATTCTTGAGCCATCAAATTGGCCCTTTGTCACTCAATCACTTTGAGGTCATGAACCTTCTCACTAGCAAGCTGCCATGCTTGAGGAATACGATTCTCTTCTTTAAAACCACATCTGGACATTGGTCCCTCTTCCTCATGGGAAATCAACAATCAAGTGCAAATGGGTGCTTCAAAAAAAGATCAAACTAGATGATACCATTGACAAGTACAAAGCACGCCTAGGAACTCATGGTTTCAAACAGATCGAAGGCCTCCACTGTGGAAGTACATTCTCTCCAATACTATCCATGACTTCCTTTTAGGCATTAGTTTCCATGGTTTCTCATTTCAAATTACTTCTGTATCATGTCATGTCAAAACTACCTTCCTACATGGTCACTTTGATAAAGAAATCTATATGTCCTAGCCTCCAGATTTTGTGGATCCCAAAATTTCTACCTATGTTTGTCTTTTACATAAAGCTCTATATGGCCTGAACATGCATCGATGTAACGTTCCATTGTGGGCATAGGAGTCCCCCCCACCCCCCCTTTTTTAATCAAATTAAAACAAAATTTTTATGTTTCCCCTATCAACATCCCACCTGGCGGAGGGAGGGGGAGCTGAATGCGTAGTCAACATAGGTTAAGGGAAAGATCATGATGAAAAGGAAGGAGAAGATGGAAGTTGACGTGGTGGAAGGGGAAGATGAAGGGGAGGAGCAGTCATAGATGATGATGTTAATAATGAAGATGGCGAACAAGTAGAGGATGATGTCAATGAAGCTGATGGGGGGAGGAGCAAAGGTGTGCTACCTCCCCCCCCCCACTATCTCTATCCCTCCCAATAATTACACCACCCTCCTCCCTATATAACCCCCCTCCATCGTAATGAAGCAGGAGACACTACTTCATTCTCTTCCCCCCCCCCCCCCCAAATAATACCCCCTTACCCTTATAAAACCCCCCTTAAGTGAAAAAGGATACCGCCTCCTTGCCCTCTTTACTGCTGCTAAAATAAAGAGGGTGAGAGGGAGAGAGAGATAGGGATAGAGAAAGGCAGAGAGGGAAAGAGAGAGATAGAGAGAGGGAGAGAGAGTGTGTGTGACACACAGAGAGAGAGAAAGAACCCTTGAGAAGGATCTCCTTCTCTTTCCCCTCCTTAGAGGGTGGCCACACACACCTACTCTCCTCTTTCGCAAAATTACCCCCCACCACAGTTTATTTCTCTTCCCAAATTGGGCCCGTTAATCAAGGAAAAAAGAATGGAAGGCTTGTGAGATTCACGTCTAGGGAAGACAAAGATCGTGAATGGTCCCCCAAGCTGAAAATGTCACACGGAATGGCAATTCCGCAACGAAGGCATTGACGAGTGAGGACATCACTGCCCATCCATCAGCGGTGCTGGTCGTAAGTAACATATTTTCAAATTGATAAATGCTTACTTTGATTCCTGCATGAGATGCATTAGACCCATGTTATGCCATACAAGAATAGGACATTAAAAAGGATAAACTACATCGCACGTGTTTGAAGGATTGAATTTCCCAAATGCATGTGTCAAGAGAAGTCAATTGTATCTAGATAGTATGCGCATAAACAACATAAAAGGCTTCGAGCATTGTCAACTTCCCATCCTTGCAACAGTAGATGCATCTTCATCACTTCAAAGGTATATGTTGCAACTTGCATGCCTGAAGGATTGCATGGCAAGCAACTTAGTCTAGAAGAGAGTCATTTCGAAGTGCTAGACCTTTGCCCAAGCTCTCATTATTAGCTCATGTTTGATAGATTGGGAGTCTTGATGTTGTGCATAGTTAACACAATCAGCCATCATAAGGACTAAAAACTGAGATTCCTTGAGATGCGTCCGATAGTGACTATGTTTATCAATCCTATTCAGGGATTGGAATAGATACAAACAAATTTGGCCTCAAAGGCAAGTAGAGAGCTCAAGGGGTTAGGAAAACCTGAGGCAAAGGAAAGACAGATGCTTTTGTACTTGTAGGGAAGAAGGTTGGGTTATCGATCAATGTAAGTGGCTAATAAAACTTATGACTTGTACAGTGTTTGAAACCTTAACACATGCCTTAGTTGAAAGAGGGTGTGTTAAGAAAATTTTACGTGGAACTCCTCCTGATCCCAAGGGGGAGAGCAAATATGCAATGGAAGGTTATCGTGGCTATTCCCGCAATGTTGGAAAAGGATATCATTGTTTTGTTGACTAATTTAACATTGTCTTAAATACTTTTTGTACTAAATTGATTGTTGGGATGTGATTTGGATGTTTATTCCAAGTGCTTGTGCTTGATGGTAAATGCATGGCAGGGGTCTGTGATGACAAGTTTCCAAGGGACTAAAGGAATATTTTCTTGGGCAATGATAAAATGGCTAAATGCCTTGTTCATGCTTGAGTCCTAAATGGATTAAGTAAGGAAGGATATTTTGCATGGGTGGATCATCTCCAAGATAGCACCACGAATTACCTTGAGAGGGAATTGCTCGATTCATGGGCTGAAGGTCGAGTGGTGAAAAGGCCAACCACGGAAATTGTGTTTCACTCCTAGGAGGTGGAGCTCTGGACACCCCTTGCCTCTAGTCAAGAACGGAGGTGAAGACCAACGTCTAGGGCATTGGAAGATCCTATTCTAGATAATGGATGGAAATTATGGTGCCATGTGATTTGGACTAGGTACTTCTGTTGGATAGAAGGGATACATAATTTCTCCTATATGGGCAGGAGGCAAAGACTAACATGAAAATAAGTTAAGGAATTTGTTTAAACTTATTGTCAAAGGATTGCTTACTCTGTTTTTGTGTCAGTGCCATAAGTTACGGGAATGAACCTTGTTCCCTAAAAGGCTTAATTAAGGAAGCTGATTTTAAATGTCACACATAAATGTGATAGGACCTAATTAGAAAACTAAAGCTATCAAGGGAAGCGAGTGGACGAAACTCCTGATGGGTCCTTCTTACAACAACGTGGTCCCAGAGAACTAGGAGGCTTCTCACAAGGTCTTAACATCGTTTCACCTTAGGCATTGCTAGGTTGGAACCCGATTCATGTCATTTTAGGGGACCAGAATGGGACTACGCCCTATGGACAGAGAGGTTGAGCAGCACATCCCTCGCATTTCCCATTCTCTTTGAACCAAGTGCGGCTTGGATCTGCATCGGCTTGGATATCTCTACGTAAAGTAGGATGTCTAGGGCCGGTGCTAGGATGCTATCAGGAGACCTTGTCCACCAGGAACCCAAATTTCAGTTCAATCCTAGTGGGTTACGTTGTAAGGCGGAGTCGGGAAACCCTAGGTGACAAACTCCCTGACATTCCATGGGAGTGCCGAGTGGTGTCGCTTAGATTCTAGACCACTAAAAGTGTGCCTGGACAACCAATAGATGGACACATTATAGTTGGTATCAGAGCGAAACTTCGTAATGATGAGTGATTGATTAATGTATGGTTGGTAGGCACATCCTAAACAAAATAATCTAAGTGGTATGGCTTGATGATCAGGCACCTTTTGCACCCATGAACGCTGACGTCCAAGAGAAGAAATTCATTCTCAAGAAAATTAAGGCACCCGAGTTTGATGGAGAAGGGATAGACGTCGAAGTAGAGGCAGGGATATGGATTGAGTCAATGGATGAGTATTTCTTTGCTTCGGGACCTACCTCTACCAATCAAGAAATGATAGCCAAACTTAAGTTAGTTGACCATGCTTGGTTATGGTGGAAGCAATGGTGCAAGGATCAAAGTATTTCAGAAGCCACTGTTACTTAAGCTTAGCTGAAAGATGCTGTACAAAGACAATACCTTCTGCTAACCTACCAGACTTTGAGGATGAATGAATTCTTCAAGCTCAAGCAGTTGAAATTAACCTTGGAAGGGAATCTTGTGACCCTAAGTGATAAAGATTCACGTTTTTTTAATTGCAAGGAGCTACGTCATTTCAAAAGGGAATGTCCAAAGCACCATAAACAAGATACTCTAAGTACCACAACATTGGACATATCCACATCAATTGTCCCAACAACACTCAAGGAGAACTTGAACTTACAAGGAATAAAGTTGTACAAGCTCTAGTGATCCAGAATACACCAGATACTTAAGAAAAGCCTAGAAGATATCCATGAGATATAACTACAATAAACTCTTGTCTTGTAATCCAGACTCAGATAGATCCAATACAATAAGTTATGTTTCAAATGGCTGCAAGCTTATGAGTGATTAGAGTAGCGCAGCAAACGCATGGTGGGTCCTAACCCACAAGCCTTAAGCTCCATCAATGCTTATCTTCCCTAGTTCTTCCAAGATGAGGAAATCTCGAGTTCTCTAAGGGGGAGAGGATATAACATTCCGTCGCATGCATAGGAGTTCCTCTCCCCTTTTTTAAATCAAATTTTTTTTTAAAAATTATGATCCCCCATGTCGGCATCACCAATTGGCAAAGAGGGGGGAGTTGAATGCGTAGTCAATGTAGGTTAAGGGAATGATTGTGACGGAAAGGAAGGATAAGATGGCAGTCAACATGGTGGAAGGGGAAGATGACAGGGTGGAGCAGTCAGAGATGATGAAATTAATAACAAAGATGGTGAACAAGCAAAGGACGACGTCGATAAAGCCAATGGGGGGTGGAGCACACATGTGCTACCTTCCCCCATCTCTATCCCCCCCAATAATAACACGACCCTCCTCCCTATATAACCCCCCTATCGTAACGAAGCTGGGGACACTACTTCATTCTCTTCCCCCAATTAATACCCCCTTACCCTTATAAAACCCCCTTAAGCGAAAAAGGATACCACCTCCTTGCCACCTTTGCTAACGCTGAAAGAGAGAGAGAGAGAGATAGAGAGAGAGAGAGAGAGAGAGAGAGGGGGGGGAAAGAGAGATAGAGAGAGGGAGAGAGAGTGTGTGTGACAGAGAGATAGAGAGAGAAAACCCTTGAGAAGAATCTCCTTCTCTTTCCCCTTCTTAGAGGGTGGCCACACACACCTACTCCCCTCTTCCGTGAAATTATCCCCCACCATAGTTTATTTCTCTTCTCAAATTGGGCCCGCTAATCAAGGAAAAAAGCACGAAAGGCTTATGCGATTCACGTCCAGGGAAGAAGAAGATTGGGAATGGCCCCCAACTAAAATATGTCACATGCAAATGGCAATCCCACAACGAAGGCATTGAGCGAGGACATCAATGCCCATCCATCAGCGCTACCAGTTGTAAGTAGCGTATTTTCAAATTGATAAATGCTTACTTTGATTCCTGCATGAGATGCATTAGACCCGTGTTATGTCATACAAGAATAGGATATTAAAAAGGATAAACTGCATCGGTTCAAATGATTGAATTTCCCATATGCATGTGTCAAGAGAAGTTAATTGTATTTAGATACTATGTGATGAATTCATAAACAACATATAAGGCTTCGAGCATTGTCAACTTCCCATCCTCGCAACAGTAGATGCGTCTTCATCACTTCAAAGGTATATATTGCAACTTGCATGCCTGAAGGATTGCATGGCAAGCAACTTAGTCTAGAAGAGAGTCATTTTGAAGTGCTAGGACCTTTATCCAAGCTCTCGTTAATAGCTCATGTTTGATAGATTGGGAGTCTTGATGTTGTGCATAGTTAACACAATCAGCCATCATAAGGACTAAAAACTGAGATGCATTGAGATCCCTGCGATAGCAACTATGTTTATCAGTCCTATTTAGGGATTGGAATAGATACAAACAAATTTGGCCTCAAAGGTAAGTAGAGAGCTCAAGGGGTTAGGAAAACCTGAGGCAAAGGAAAGACAGATGCTTTTGTACTTGTAGGGATGAAGGTTGGGTTATCGATCAATGTAAGTGGCTAATAAAACTTATGACTTGTATAGTGTTTGAAACCTTAACACATGCCTTAGCCGAAAGAGGGGCATGTTAAGAAAATTTTACATAGAACCGCTCTTAATCATCCCAAGGTGGAAAGCGAATATGCAATGGCCCGGTTATCGCGACTATTCCCGCAATGTTGGAAAAGGATATCATTGTTTTGTTGACTAATTTAACATCGTCTTAAATGTTTTTTGCACTAAATTGATTTTTGGGATGTGATTTGGATGTTTATTCCAAGTGCTTATGCTTGATGGTAAATGCATGGCAAGGGTCTTTGATGACAAGTTGCTAGGGGAATAAAGGAATGTTTTCTTGGGCAATGATATCAGGGCTAAATGCCTTGTTCATGCTCGAGTCCTAAATGGATTAACTAAGGAAGGATATTTTGTATGGGTGGATCATCTCCAAGATTGCACCACGGATTACCCCAAGAGGGCACTGATCGATTCACGGGCCAAAGGTCGAGTGGTGAAAAGGTCAATCACAAAAATTGTGTTTCACTCCTAGGCCGCTTGGGGTCAGGTGGAGCTCTGGACACCCCTTGCCTAGTCCAAAACGGAGGTGAAGACTGTCGTGAGCCCAATGTCTAGGGAGTTGGAAGATCCTATTCTAGATAATGGATGGAAATTATTGTGCCATGTGATTTGGACTAGGTACTTCTGGAGCCCCAAGAGGAACACCAAGGAAAAGGGAATTCTTTTGCAAGAATATCTATCTAGTAACATCAACAAGCTTTTATTTCATTCTTTTGATCATCAAAACAAAGAAAATAGCAATTCTTCACGCAGCATCATAATAGATTTCTCCCACAGATTTGATAGAATCAACCATAATCTTCAACATCTTCACAAAATCCATCAATAGAACAAAGAGCACAAAGGAATACACCATCTTTGAATGGAAATACATCACATAGGATTCATCTTCAATATCTTCATAGTTCTCTCTCTCAATCTCTCATGTACAGTTACACTATTTTCATAGATTTGACTATCTCTGGCTCTCTCTATCTCTCTCTCTTCATCAATAATACATCATATCCTCACTACAATAATCTCATAATAACCCTCAATAATCCTTATTAGGTCGTGGATGCACCTCCCAAGAGGTATGTCTGATATGAAGAGGCACGAGAGCCACTACAGTGTCTTTTCATAGCTCACCACTGTCACTTCACTCTATTCTTTACTTGAGTCTTCAGGAGCTACTTCTTTGAATTCTTTTAGCTCTTTTGCACTTGTATTCACCTCTTTCCAAGGCTAGAAAACTTTCCCAAGCTACACTCTCATCCAACAGAACACATACAGAGGCATACAGAAGCATACAGAAGGTCAACAGAAAGCATCAGAACCACATAACTCATACCAAAACCATTCCAAACCATCAAAAATCACTCAATAAGCTTTCAAACAATCTCAAATCCTATCAATCAATACTCCATCCTTCCTTACAGAGAGAAAACAGAACAAAACAAAAGCTCAACAGAAGCTATCAGGACCAAACAGAACATATCAGAACATCAACAGAACTTCACATCTCTACTAATAAACATCATGAGCTTAATAAAACTATTCCAACCTATTCAAAACACTCTCAAACCACTTCCAAACCAATCAATCATCTCATAAAATCAACCATTCAGCTCTCAAAAACAACAAAAATCAGCCAAAAAATAGGTCATTTCAATACTCAACATATCCCCACACTTAATAAGGAAGCGTCCTCGCGACCCAGAAAAAAGAGAATACAAGTTCATTCAAGAGCTCAACTTTGATCTTCAATAAATCTTCAAAAACAATCCATCCAACCACGACCCCAACTTATAACCTGTATCTGATATAAAGAATACAACGAAAGGAAAACCCTTTATACATTAACACTTCTTATCAAACTGGAAATCAAAACAAACTTGTAAAGGATATAAGAGGTTTCTTCTTCTGCATCAGCATCTTCAACTATCCAACCAGCAACACCATCACCGCAATTCTCCAAAAATGTAGCTTGCACGAAAGCAAATCGAATAGGCAACCACCACGATCTTATTACATAAATTAACCCACAACACAAACACTACACACAACACAACCATCTGAATGACTCCTCCAAAAAGAGAGATTTATCATTAAAAATCATCCACAATACATGGCAAAGGTATCAATGAAGATGATCCCTTTTGAAGGCTTGGTGATTTTGAAAACGATCCATGGACAAGGATTCATCTACAAATGTCTTGGGAGGATTCTGAAAGAATTGAAGGTAGCACATCCTTTCCAATAAGACAAGGTATCTGCTAGGCAAACAGAGGGCATGAAAGTACAAGACATCCAGTTGTTGGGAATCAATGCTCACATTGACATTCATGCACAACTTTGGAATAGATTTTGAATCATTATGGGAATGCCTATGCGTATATGCCAGGTACCAAGTAAAATGAGCAATTAAGCGCGTAGAAGGATCTGCAGACAGAGAATATTGCTGAGCAAAATGCAGATAATTCTGATAAGCCTGACTAGCACTTGTCCATTCTCCTGGGATCAATGGCCAATTGATTTGAGGTCCAGTAAGGGAATCATTTGAACTCCACCCTCTTCTTCGAAGAATCTTCTGATCAAAACCTTGATACCCACTAACCAACTGAGGAGGATTAGGAATAGAAGTGTTAGGAGATGGAAGAGGGACTAATGAAAGAGGATGAAGCGATGGATAGACAAAATCATAAAATGAAGAATGGATTAAAGATGGATTTGCTGAAAATTGAGGAGATTCGGTTAAGAAAGGCGTTAAAAGATAAGCAGGAAAAGTTGATAGAATGTCAGGGGATGGGGAAGGACAAGGATCAGGAGGTAGAAAAACTCAATCTTCAATAAAAGAACAATGGGTAAATATAGGAATTTGAGGAGATCCTTGAGGTTGGAAAAGAAGGGGTAAAATGACATTTGGGTTAAACTGAAAAAGGAAAATATAAGCATTATACCTATGAGCCATTTGTTGATAATGAGTTAGGCATGGTAAGGACGGACCTAAAGCTGATCTACGATGATAGGCTTCAAAGAAAGAAGTATCAAATGGGGGTTGGTTGCAGAGATAGGCTAAAAGATCCACCCTTAGTTGGTTAATGTTCTGGGCATGAGCTCAAGCTTTGACCTGACGGTGATTCAAAATGACAGCATCAACCATAGTGTGCCATGAAAACTCAGGACACTCAGCCACCTTTGAAGAATATCCCTGGAACATCTCATCAATCCTCAACTTCAAATGTCGGACATACAAAGAAGCTTGCAATACCACATCTCCGACATACCAAGCCAGATCTTCATCATCTGGTATCAGTAAATCACCCCTCAAATACATATAGGACAGAAGCATCGTATCTGGACTGACAGAGTCTTCAAAAACCATCCTCACTACTTCTATCAGCAAATCAGATGACCATGCCCCACTCCATCCATCCTTTGGAATAGGTAAATCCATCGTGGAAAGTTTTATATAGAAGGCTAACTTCTGTTGTTGATAATGGACAAAAAAGGAATGATCTGGTGGAACATATTCTTGATACTGCTCAAAAGAAGACCATAATAAATCCATGCGAGATTGCAATCTTTCCACCTTGGCCTGAAATAAGAGACATAATGTAGCCTGTCTCTGAAGAGCTGCCAAGTCTGCAGGGGATAAAAGAGAAACTGGTTGCACAGGACTCTGTGTATTAGACCGAGACTGAGCCAACTGATCTTTGAGTTGCTGGATTTGAGCATTGCTCTGGTCTAAGATAGCTGTGGTGGATTTAAACTTCTCTGCTTGGGCAGCTATCACCTCCTTCATCTCTTGACTCTCCTTCTGTAACTTATCCCTCTCCTTTGTTACAGCAACCAGTTGAGACCTAGCTTCTGTCAACTCAGCTTTCAACTTAGAGATTTCAGCTTTCTGAGTATCCACGAGCTTACTCTACTGCTCCATTTGCATACAAAGGTTAGAGAGTTTCTCCTGAGCAGAGGCTAACTCAGTATTGGTCTTATTCAGTTCCTCCTTAGACTGTTGAATTTCATCATAAAATGAAGAATATAATTGCTGGATACAGGCAGTCATCGAAAGTTTAATAGAACTCTAGATATCCTTGCACAGGAACGGAATAGCATCTCCCGTTACCAGGCAGTGAATAGAAGGAATAGTAAGTTCTAGCATCCCGTCTCTATGGGCTCTGACAAGATTTGGCATCTGAAGGAATGCAGGCAAGGTGCTGCAAGACTAGGCAAGAACTGTCTAGAACTGGAGGAGGAATAGGCACTGACTCAGCCACCCTCTTGAGGCGTTTTCTCTGAATGACAAGGGGAGGAGGAGAATCATCATCCTCAATTATCACATCATCATCTTCATTATGAGGCGGAGGAGGAACTTCTGGAGGATCAATTGGAGATAAAGGAACTTCCTTTGCAGGGGCAGCATGTGGCAAGAAGACATAGAGGAAGGACCCAAATGTAACATTAGTCACATTTCCTCGAGTAGCTCAGATAAAGTGATGATCCATCTTGGAGAGGAGGTAGGTACTCCAATCAATAGTTATGCCTTTCAAAATCATTCGTGAAGCTGTAAACAACTCCTTGGAAAGATAATGAGATGGGGATTTTGCAGGTATGAACCTGTCCTGAAGGAATTGGCATAGCTGTTTCCATAGGGGATTGGAAATCATGGAGACACCGACTCCTGAAGTGGTAATGACCTTCTTCGGATCAAGAACATCTTGAGTCTGCTTCTACAACAGCTTCAAAATATCGTCATTGGCGAACAATTGTTTGGCAGCAGGGACAGACTCCCCCCGATATGGCAGACCAAGAGCCTTGCCTAGACTCTTTGGTATCAGAAAAACAGTAGTGCCACGGATTGGACCAGACCTCTTACTGTAAGAGGTTAAAAACTCGTCACAAATGGTAGGATCATTTGGAACCAGTGGGAAAGAAAGACTCACGAACTTGGACAAGCCCGCTTTAGCGACAACGTCCGAATCCAGTAACAAAGAATAATCATGTAAAGCCAAAGGAACATACTGGATCGGGGGAGAAGTACGAGAGGGTGCCATTCAGATGGTTACACACACACACCACAAACACAGACAAACAAAGAGAATGCCTACAAAGCAACAGACGAAAACCAAGTATAAGATATCAACCAAGGTGGTAAAATGTGACTCGACCAACTATCCCCAAGCAAACCACAGCCTAGAAAAAATTCGACATGACCTCTTCACATATGCTACCGAAAGCTTCATGCGATGCAACATACAAACACCCAAAGCCCCGTATCAGGCAAAAAAAAGAAAAGGACAAACCGTACCCTTAACCGTATCAAATGGACAAATCAGACTACCAAAAAAAACGAACATCAAGACTGGACTATAACTTGACCATCAGTAGCAACTAATAGATTTGTACGCGCCCATCCCACGAAGCGAGTTCATTAAAAAGGAAAAATGAGTGTAGTGAGGGGGAATTAATTTAATGAAGGGTTCATTTTAATAAATTATTAACAATGGGTGACATTTTATTAAGTGATAAACCTTAATAAGAAAACGGCAGTTCCTACTTAAAATTTAATTACAAATTATTAGGTTGGAGCAGTACTTTAACGCAACCCGGACTTCGATACTAGACTGAGGTCTCTAAATGCAAATTCATTTATTAAAAATTAAGGTGATATGGAGCGCTTTTTTGCCAGCGTGTGCTTTTGTGACGGCTGGTTTACTGTTATTAAAAATATTAAGGTGCCTCTGAAGCGCACGTAGCGTATGCTAAGTGAACGGCTGGTTGATTTTAATTAGAAAAATGTGTGTTTGGTGCGAGCGCGCGTGCCATGGTGGTGTTTAGGATTCATGTTAAAAATTAAGCGTGAATTTTGGGGTAGCGAAAAAAATAAAAAATATAAAAGAAAAAATACCTGGAAGTGGGTGTATGTGTATACAAGGAATGCGCACGTCTCAATCTCCAAAATGTAGGTCAGCAATCCAAAAAGAAAAACCACGGACTGAAAATAATTGGACACACGACATAGCAAGATTAGTGTATATGAATTTGTTTGGATGACTAATGGCTTATATGTTTTTTTAATTAAAAAAATATTGTATTGTTGATTGTGTATTTTGGTTTTTATGTGTTTTTATTTGTTGTAATATTTTTTTTCGTGTTTTTGTTGATCTTTGTGGAAAAATTTTGGCAATGAAACACATAAAAAAAATGTTGAAGATTTTCAGCATCAATCCACCACGTGTGACCAAGGTATCTGGATTTTTCCAGATTTTTCAGCTTGTATTTGGAATTAAAGAGGATTTTTCATGAATTTAGGCATTTAATGAAGCATTTTTGCCATAAAATAATAATGGAATAAATTGGCACATCATTTTCAACTTAGGAAATATTCCAAAAATAAGCAAAGAAGTTGATGGAATTTTCAGGAATTTTCTGCAATTAAATTGGTATTTTTACCAATTTTAATGAATTTTTGCTCATTTTGTATGTATTTTTGAAAAAAAATTACTTTTAAATTTTTTTGAAATTTTTTTCTGAGATTTTTAGTTTGGAAAAATATTTCAATTGACTGCATAAATATTGGGAATTTTTTAAGGATTTTTTTGTAATTTTTTTGAATTTTAATTGATTTTTAATGAATTTTTAAATTTTTAAATGTGTTTTTAGGGTTTGGAAATTAAAAAAGTTGGGAATATATACCCGAGAATGGATTGCGTGTCAGCTGCGTGTGAACAACTAGCTGGTGCATACCACTGCACGGACAAACTAACGCGCATCCCCGCGCGTGAACGGCCGCTAAGCACGCACGATCCCGGGAGCACGAACACGCACGAACAGCCGCTAACGGACACAATAAAAACTGCAGCAACACGGGTGGCCGTGTGAGAACCAGGGTGGTAGGTAGGTTTCATCGGGGGAGGCGTATGTGACTCGCTGCAGGAGGGGGTGAACCGGAGCGAAGGGAGGGAAGGGGTTAAGGTGTGGGGGGTTTAAGAAGGGTGATGGGAATAGGTATTAAGGGGGGGTAGGAATGGTGTGTGTGCGTGTGTGAATAAGGGGGTGGTGGGAACGGGGGTGTGGGGGGTGTGAATGTGAGGGTATGTGAATGGGGGTATGTGTGTGAATGGGGTAATGAGGGTGTGTGTGTTTGGGGGGGGGTGTGACTGGGGGGGGGGATTGGGGGGGAATGGGGGGGAATGGGGGCTAAGGAGGGAGAGTGTGTTAGAGGGTGGGAAGGGGGGCTTATGGGGGCTAAGGGGGAAGTGGTGGGTGTGAAGGCCCAGGGAGGGCAGCGCAGACGGCGGGGGCATAAGCCACAAGCAGGCGGCGGCTCCACAGGCGGACTGGCGTGGCGGAGGCCCAGGCGGGTTGGCGACCAGGGAGGCGGCTCCATAGGCGGACGGGCGAGGTGTGGCGAGGCCCCAGGAGGGCGTCAGAGCTAGGCGGGGGAGGGCCAAGCGGCGGGGCGACGTTCCAGGTGGCGGCAACTCACGGGTGGGGAGAGGGGCAACTAGCGAGGCTTGGTGGGAGACGTCAGGTGGGCGATGGCGGGAGGCCTTACGGCAGGTGGCGGCGGGGGGGAAGGCCGCAGGCGGGCGAGGAAAGAAGGGAGGGTGGAGGGAGGAGAGGAGAGAGGGAAGGAGAAGGGGGGAAGAGGCAAGTGGAGGGAGGAGGAAGGGAGAGGGAGGGATGGAGGAGATGCGGGGGGGGGGGCGGGGGAGGTGGTTGGGAGTCGGGGAGAGAGAAAGGGGGGTGGTTGGGAGAGGGGAGGGTGCCCGTGGGGGGAGGAGGGAGATAATAATTTTTAAAAAATAATAATAAATAAATAAAATTTGGTTAAAATAAGAAAGAAATTAAATAAAAGAAAGGCGTGCCCCTGTCCGCGCGCGTGCGCGGGACGGGGTAAAAAAATTTACCGTGATGGGATCGAAAGGGCGCCAGGATGTGGATACGGGGTACGCGGATGCGACCGGGGCGTGTGGAAACGCGTGAAATCGAAAACGGGCGCGTTGACGCGCGGGACGAGTCGCGCGAAACACGTATAAACCAGGAAAAATTAATATCTCACAATCCGGGCATCGAAACGAAATGTCGTAAAAACAAAAATTGGGCAGGACGGCATGGGGAAGACAAAGGAAATGTGCAACGGGGGTTTCGGGGGAAAGACAAGGCGTTCACATGCAAAAAACGCAAAAAAGGGTCAAAAAACGCAAACGAAAATTAATATCGGAAGATCTGTGCATCAGAACGAAGTGCGAGAAAAAGGAAAAATGTGCAGAAAGATGTGCCCGACAATCCTATCATGTCAAAACATGGTTCTGACTGAGATAAGATGTGTTCACATGGAAAAAACCCAAAAAACAGACCCAAAAATGGAATCGAAAATTAATATTGGACAAACCGCTGTCCGGAATGACATGCAATAAAAAGGAAAAATGTATGTAGGAAGGGATGGCACAGGATTGTCATGTTAGAACGCAGTTCCGGCGGATGTAGGAGGGGTTCACATGCAAAAAACTCCAAAAATACACCCGAAAACACATTTAAAAATTAATAATTAAAAATAAAGAAGTCAAAATAAGGTGAAGGAAAAAGGAAAAAGGTGGGATAAGGCGCGTTGGACACGGTTGTCAAATCAAATTGGAATTCCGATGCAAACAGTGCAGGTTCACATGGAAAAATGTCAAAAAGACGCACGAAAAAGTCTTGAGAAACCGCAAAAATTAATATTGGACAAATTGTGCATCAAAATGACATGGAGTAAAAAGGAAAAATGTCAGGGAGAAAGTGGTTGTCAGGGCTATGACATCAGATCACGGTTCCGAAACAAGAAAAGTGGGTTCACATGGAAAACTGACCAATTTATGCAAAATCCGTAAAAAATTAATGACTCAAAAAATTGTGCATCGGAACAGGGGTAGGTAAAGAGGAAAATTGTACAGTTCAAAGGGATAAACATGGCTATAAGGTTGGATGTGGATTTCAATGAACGTAGGATACGTGCACATGGCAGGACAGCAAAATCAGGGAATAAAGGAAAACTGCAAGGGAACAGCCCCGAGGGTGGGTGAAAAATGAACGGGTGGGTGGGGAAGGGACCCAGCAAGGTAAAATCAAGTCATAGCATAGAGGCATTAGCAGGTTGAGGCATATGCAGAGGGGTATACAATGTAGACGCGCAGGGACGCGTCCCCACACTTAAGACCTTAACGGACAGGGTTAACCGAGCAACAGGGGCCTAATACTACATAACAGACCAACCCCTAACGTCCCCACACTTAAAACATGAACATCACTGACAAAACAAGGTGTAGGGTTAGAAAAACTTGGCCCATGTTGTCGAGAATCAAGGTTGACTGTCGATGGCACGTCCACTGTCGTTGTCGGCTGCAGGAGGTGCCAAGGTATCTTTACAACACATGTCCTTCGTGGCAGGGACCATGCGACAGCACCCAGGGAGGTAGCTAGTTGAAGGAATCGCAGGAAATTTGTCGAGGACGAGGGATATTGCACTCAACTCACATTCACTCAAATGAAATGAAAGAACAGTCACTCGCCCCATGACTAATATCACTCGAGGAAAGTAAGATGAAAACCCATGTCTCAAATCCCAGTTTAGGAAGCGAAAAAGGAATGGTGCAGAGGGAGTATGCCAGGGTGCATAGTGGATGGTGCATCAGTGCATCCAACCCGTCTGGCATAGGTGCAAGCAGGAAGGCAAGGGAGCCTTACAGTGCAGTGTACAGAACAGGGTGGCGTGTCCTGTGATGATGGTAGAGACCCACCCCATGGGTGCATAGGGAAACGAGAAAATACCTGACTCCAAGTGTCGTAACGTCCCTCAATCTCACCTCTCGGTAATTGATTGAAGAAACTCCAGTCACACTCAGCCCACCCTCTGTCTCACGCTCTGTTGAAAGATACAGAGGGCAACCATGTCCTGAAACCCATTGATATAATCCTCACGGTCACTTGTGCAGAGGTTATATGCCTTATGCGCATTTGATGGTGCAACTATGCATCCCGCCCTGTGCTGGCATACGGTGCAAGAAGGAAGGCCAGGGAGCCTTATGGTGCAGTGCATAAAAATAGATCGTGCCTTGTGCATTGAGAGGCCCAACCCGTGCGTGCAACACTCCATTCACACTTCTACCTCTCATTTGATTTGAAGGGAAAGACTGGTCACTCGTCCCACCCTCTGTCTCGCACGTATTTAATAAATACAGAGGGCAACCCATACTCACATCCCCATCCGATTAGGATGAAAGATCACATCACACGATTGTTTGTCGATGAAGATCGCATCGTTCGGTGTTGAAGAGGCGTACCTAGGGAGGTAGCCATCAGATCAAACATTGTGTTACATAGGACATGGCGTCTGCTAGAGGACTGTCAAACGCTCTGCAGAAAGGCACAGGACACAGCGTACCAAGGGAGACAGCTTCGGAACTGGATCCTGGGGATGTCAATGGATGAATCCACTTTCTGGACTGCTGGGTGTTGCCACCTTTTCCACAGCCAGCTTCCCACCCAAGGGTGTTGACCACCTTTTCTTGGAACGAGGCCTGCTATGACATAGAATTGCTTCCTTTTCTCCCATAACAGTTTTTTTTTCTTTGTTGGTTTTTTTTTCTTTTCTTTTTTTTCTTGTTTTGTCCCTATTCCCGAGGGTGTCTCCACCTTTTCTCGAAGAATAGGTCGGCATGACAGGGACCGAAGTCCTTTTCTCCCATGACCGATATGTATATTTTTTTTCTTTCGAATTTAAGCAAGGGAATGGTAGAAATACCATTTGTCATGACCAACCTCACCACTGCTGCTGGTGGAAAATAGAGGAGAAGAGATCAGGGGCGGGAGGTTGGGCTGAGGGGACAGAGGGTTGCGTCCACCTCATCAGGAGTGGCTGAAGAACGGCTATCAAAAGTAGTATCATAAGAGTTATAGTGCCACGCCAACGGGGGAAAGGATCTGGTGACCGTGATTGCCAAGATCCCCAAGGAGGGAAGTACTTCTTCAGGCGATATCCATTGATCAGGAAGGGATCATCAGAGGCATCAATGGTCTGCACTTGGATAGAGCCGTTAGGGTTGACAGCAAGTACCTTATATGGACCCATCCACCGTTGTTGGAGCTTGTCGGGAAACTTGCCAAATCGTGAATCATAGGCTAGGACCAAATCACCTTCCTTGAACTCCTTATGCTTGATGAAGCTGTCATGGTAAGCCTTACGTTAAGCTTGCGTGGCTTCCATGCACTATAGAGCCATCCTGCGATTTTCATCCAAAGATTCCAAGTGCAGGAGACGGCGTTGCAGTGAATCATCGTCCCCCAAATGCTCTTTAATAGCCACTCGCAAAGAGAGCAATTCTAGTTCAACTGGGAAAATAGCTTCTATACCATACACCAGCTGGAAGGGTGCCTGTCCTGTTGCTGCTTTATGGGAGGTTCTATATGCCTAGAGGGCCTCTGTAAGTCGATCATCCCAATCACGATGATGTGCGGCAATTGTTCTTGTCAGAATCAAGCAGAGGATGCGATTGGTGACTTCGACTTGGCCATTGGCTTTGGGGTAATAAGGAGTGGACTTGCGATGGCGGATCTTATACAGCTCTGTCAACTCTTCCATGACTTTATTAATGAAATGAGTGCCTCTGTCACTTACCAGCTCCAAGGGACTGCCAAAACGGGTGATGATATTCTCGTACATGAACAGGGCCATGTTGTTACCATCGTCCCGCTTTAGGGCTTTAGCTTCACACCACTTTGTGACATAATCCGTACATACCAAGATGTATCTGTTCTGCTTCCTTCTGGTAGGAGGATCGATCGGGCCTACGAAGTCGATGCCCCACTTCTCGAACGGCTTCAAAGGAAGGATAGGTTGCAATGGCATAGCGCTTGTTTTGGTGGGTTTCCCCATTCGCTGACAAGCATCACATCACTTGCAGTAATCATAAGCATCCTTGTGGAGGGTCAGCCACCAGTATCCTGCTACTAGTAGAGCCTTCCTAGCTGTAGCTTCTCCTGCGAAGTGGCCTCCACAGGGTCGTCATGGCAAGCCTTCAAAACAATCCCAATCTCATCTCCTGCAACACATCTTCTGAGCACTTCATCTTTGCCTTTCTTGTACAGTGCACCGCCTAACAGGGTGTAGGGGGCTGATTCTAACATAAGCTTCTTCCTTTCCCGACTAGAAATACCAGGAGGGTACTGTTGGGTTGCCAGCAGATTGGCAATGTCTGCATACTAGGGGGTTACAGTTTCTACCAGGAATAGGGAAGCATCAGGGAGGTTTGGATCATCCGGCTCCTCGTCTGCAGTCTATGGGATACGCGACAGATGATCAGCCAGAACATGGGAACGACGAGGTTTGGTAATTACCTCAAAGTTGAACTCCTGGAATAGAAGGAGCCATCTCATCATTCGTCCTTTCACGTCTGCTTTGTTCATCAGGAAGGACAGGGCTTCATGATCCACATAAAATTTAAAGTGGGTAGACAGTAGGTAGTGGCGAAACTTCTCTAGGGCAAACACCATTGCCAAGCACTCAAGCTCTGTCACTGTATAGTTCCGTTCCCTATCAGTGACTTTTCGGCTTGCGTAGTAGATGGGTTGATCTAGCTTCGAGGAGCCCTTTTGACATAGGACAGCACCTAGTCCTTCAACTGATGCATCAGTGTGTACATGAAACTCCTTCATCCAATTAGGAGGCTGCAGAATGGGTGCCTCAATCAGACACTGCTTCAGAGTGTTGAAGGCTGTGTCACATTCTTCCATCCAAATAAACTCTGCATCTTTCCTCAGAAGCTTGTGCAAGGGGGTTGCCTTTGTTGCAAAATGGGCTATGAACCTTCTGTAGTAACCCACATGGCCTAGGAATCCCCTCAACTGTTTGAGGTTGGTGGGTGTTGTCAAAGCTGCAATCTTCTCAATCTTTGCAGGGTCTGTTGATATCCCTTGTGCAGAGACAATGTGGCCCAACAGAACTCCAGAAGAGACCCCAAAGATGCATTTGTCGGGGTTGAGGGAAATCCCATACTCTCGGCATCGGTCAAAGCATTGTTCCAAATGTCCCCAATGCTCACGGATCAAACTATAGACACAGAAGTCATCCAAATATACCTCAATAAAGTCGTGCAGATGATTTTGGAATGCGGCCATCATGACTTGCTGGAAGATAGCAAGGGCATTGCAGAGCCCAAACGACATCACTCGGTAAGCGTAGGTCCCCCATTCTGTGGTGAAGGTTGTTTTGGATTGGTCTTCTTCTGCTATCTGCACTTGGTTATATCCGTTGAATCCATCCAGAAGGGAATAAAGCTCATGTCCTGCCACTGTGTCCAACAGTTGGCCTATGAAAGGGATAGGAAAGTGATCTTTCTTCGTCTTGGAATTCAACTTGCGAAAATCCATACATATACGAAGCTTGCCATTCTTCTTGGGTACAACCACGATGGGTGAAACCCATTCACAATTGCCACTGGATAGATGAACTCGGCTTCCAGAAGCTTTAGCAGCTCTGCTTTCACCAATGTGGAATAATTCGGATTCATTCACCTCTGTCATTGCCGTACTGGCTTGGCATCAGGCTCCAAGTCAATATGATGCTGATATATTGTGGGATCAATCCCCTTTAGGTCTTTGTAGGACCACACAAACACGTCCAAATTCTCTTTCAACAAGTTATACAAAGTTGACAACTCCTCTTCTGGTAGGCTGCTACCCACCTTCAAATGGCGTTCAGTGCCATCTGCATCCACAAAAGTTAATTGCCTTTCACCTTCTACGTCACGGATGAAGGTCCCACGGACTGCTTTTGGATACAGATCCAACTCCTTAAAGGGGGTGGTGTCCTCTTCTGATGTCCCACTAGAACCAACTTCTTCTTTTGGTGGAGACTTAGGTTGCTCCTTGAGATGTTGAAATGGGATTAGAGCCGTTTCGGGTTTGGTTTCAAGATTAGTTACCTCTTGGCTTGAAGACTCATCTTCTGATGACACGTCCAGGAATGTCACATAACAGGGACCCTCTGATGCCTGTTGGAATCGTGAGACTGGAGCTTGTTGACATGGTGCATCATCATCATCATTTCTTGGCAAAGGTGGATGAGAGCGGCATGAGCCACTGCTGAAAGACGGCTTGGTCTTCTTTAACAATTTCTTATAAAGATTTTTCATATGAGAAGATCCATTTACCAGACCAAATGGTACCATCGCCATTCTGTCCCACAGCATGAGCTCATCTGCTTTCGATGCTTCTGGAACTTCTTCTTCATATGTATCCTCTTCAGGTGGGATAGACTCTTCCGTCTCGCTTTCATAACCTTCTTCTTCAATATCATCTCCATACTCTTTAGACTCTGTCTCTGTCTCGGTCTCTGTCTCGGTCTCTGTCTCTGTCTCTGTCTTTGTCTCTGTCTCTGTAGGAGCTCTGTAAGAGAAGAACAGGTTCTCTATTTCATCTTCTACCTCTATCTCTGGCTCTGCTATGGCCATGTAACAGGGAGAGCAGTACATCCATGCTTCTATCTCACTGTCAGAAGTGATTTCGGAAATCGTTCCTGGTTCAGGCAGGAAGTATTCACCCATTGACAGGGACTTTGCATCTTTTGAGAGTTGGCTTACAGTATCCACTGTTAAGGAACGTGCCACTGTTTTCTTGGGAAGGATCTGTTTGACAGCATCCTCTTGTGCTGATGTTCCATCTATAGCCTCATTAGGGGAGTCAGAAGATAATTCCAAGGAGGTGGATCCATGTCTTTTTTGAGCACCATAAAACTCTAGCACCACTTTATTGGGTCCTCTACCCAAGGTCAAGGTTCCTTTGAACCAATCCGTCCTTGCTCTGGCTTCAAAAAGCCATGGTCTGCCCAGTAATAGGGGGTAGGATGTACCATAAGAGTTTGGCTTCACCACGAGATAGGTTAGCCAATAATCTTTTCCAGCCACTGTAGTCTTCACATATGGGAGAATGCCCAAAGGCTTGATTCTACTCTGATCCGCTAGTCTGATGAGCCATTGGGTTGGTTGCACACCTTGTAGGCCTAGATCCTTCATTGTCACATCCGTCATAATGTTCACTGATGAACCACTATCAATCAATGCATTTGCAATAAAGCAGCCTTCTATCCACACGCCAGTCTCTGGGGTACCCGGATCTAGGAAGGCGTTAGCCACGTGCACTTCTTTTACAAGCTCTGGAGCTTTGTTGGACTTTGTTGCTGTTGAGGGAGCAATCCTTAAGCCACGTCTTCTTGTCAGCATACTTTTGAACCTTTTTTGGCAACTGGGAGACAACATCAATAATTGTCAGAATGTGAGGTTTGGTTTAAAGGTATCTAGATCTCTGACCAGATCATATTTCTTAATAGGATCCACTGGCTTCTCTAACCGGTTAGGGAATAGGGCAACACCCATTTTCTTTTTTCTTTTTTCTTCCAACAGGGGCATCATGGGGACTTCTTCTGCCACTTGTGGCACCTCCTCCTCTTCTATCTCCTGGACCTCTGGTCCTGTCTCTAGAATTGTCTCTGTGACTCCTTGTGGCACTGTAGTGCTCTGTACCGCACTGTAAGGCTTTGTTCTGTTCTGTTCTTCTGGTGGAAGATTGAACTTCACTGTTCTGGCAGGAGGATTATTTTCTTTCTGGATAGGTGGTTCCTTATTCTTTGCACGCGTGATGGCAGCAACTTCCAATTCCACTAAATTGGAGGTAGGCTCTTGGGCCTTGGCCGGATTATCAGTAGCACTGTTTTTCACTGGGGCTGGGCTTGGACAGCCTTTTGCAGTTTGGCCTTCTCCTTTGCATCGACTGCATAAGGGCTTGTAATCCACTGACCTTCTGGGATTTGGACAATTTGGTGAAATGTGTCATTTTTCTCCACATCTGTAACACTCCACTCTGATCTCTGACCACCACCACCAGACTGTCTTCCTCTGTAACTTTGGGATGGAAATCTTCTGGGTCCGAAATTAGGACCAAATTCCCTAGGCTTGGGTCCAATATCCTGTGTTGTCATTTTGGATTCCAGCAAGTTGAATCTTGCGTCTTCTTCCTTCCTTCTCCTATCATGCATCTCCTTCAGAGAGCAAATATCCTCTGTATGGTTCTTCCGCAAACAGTAGGAACAAAAAGCTCCAGGGACTGTTGGCTTTCGTGTACATTCAGTGGCTAAATGGCCTGCTTGATGACACTTACCACACCAAGTATTTGACCGCATCACATCTCTTCCTGCTCCTGCAACGTTGGACATGCTAGCGGTATTCACTTTCAGTGTCTGTAGCTGCTCTGTAATCACATCCATCAACTCCTTTTTTATATTTGCAACTGAGTTGGATAAATAATCCTTCAAGCTTTCTCCTCCTGAGGTACTGCCAGTAGGGTTTTAAGGAGTCTTTGTAATCACTACATAAACAGGTTGGGCTGGTGCAGAGGGGTCTCTGTTCTGATTCTGATTCAGAGCTCCTGTTTGAACTGTTGGCTGTTGGCTCCAGTTGGTAGGGTTCCACTGTTGCTGCTGATTTGGCATGGGGGAAATTGGTTGGGACCATTGTTGTCGTGGTTGAACCATCATTTGAGGCATTGATTGTGGCCACTGTGGATTTGGTGCACTGTACTGTGATACTGGGGGCATCTGTTGGTAGGGGTAGGGGACTGTCCCTGGGATTGCATTTGGTGGGTACATCATTCCTGGCATCAGAGAAGGTAGGACTCCTCTTCCTGGATTCATCGCCATTCTAGCTTCTACTTCATCGTACAGTCTTGCACCTTCTGTTGCAGCTTGCAGTGTGGCTGGTCTTTGCAGCTCCACAAACTTACGGACTTCTGGTTGTAATCCTCTGAGAAACACCCCCTTCTGAATGCCATCATCTAGATTATGGTTAGTCCATCTCTTCAGGATGGATTCCATTCGTGAGACATAAGCTTCTACTCTTTTGCCAGGGGACTGACTTAAATTCATAAATTCCTCTCGCATCCGCTCTTCAAAACCTTCACGCCTGAATTTAGTGAGGAAGGCCAACTTCAGGTCGTCCCATGTGCCAAAAGTTCCTGCTGCTTGTCTCTCATACCACTGAAACGCCGCGCCCTTGAAATTGGCGGGGAATATTGCTAACCAATGCTCAGGGGTTCTGGCATTGTTAGCCACACATGCTACCATAAACTCTGCTACATGAAGATCAAGGTCTTCATTGTACTCTCCCTTAAAAACTGGCAATGGGACTACATTCGCTGGCCTGTCATCAATATTTCCAGGACGGATCTGGCTTGGGAGTGGACCTCCAGCAGGAGGCGGAAGGGCTTGATGTGCCATTGGGACTTCTGTAAAGAGTTCCACAAGGGCGTCAAAGGCGGCTTCTGCTGCGAGCTCGTTCTCAGCTTTGATTTTTACCTTTTCTCTTCTCATGTACCTCTAGACTCGTTCTAACGCTTGCCTCTTTATTGCATCATTCATCAGGGGGTTGGCTCCACTATGTTGTTAGTGCTCCACAGAGGGATATGTATTCATCTTCAATGTCTTCATAGTTCTCTCTCTCAATCTCTCATATACAGTTACATTGTTTTCATAGATTTGACTATCTCTGGCTCTCTCTCTCTCTCTCTCCATCAATAATACATCATATCCTCACTACAATACTCTCATAATAACCCTCAATAATCCTTCTTAGGTCATGGATGCACCTCCCAAGAGGTATGTCTGATATGAAGAGGCACCAGAGCCACTACAGTGTCTTTTCATAGCTCACCACTGTCACTTCACTCCATTCTTTACTTGAGTCTTCAACATCTACTTCTTTGACTTCTTTTAGCTCTTTTGCACTTATATTCGCCTCTTTCCAAGGCTAGAAAACTTTCCCAAGCTACACTCTCATCCAACAGAACACATACAGAGGCATACAGAAGCATACAGAAGGTCTACAGAGGCTCACAGAAGCTCAACAGAGAGTTATAGAAGGTCAACAGAAAGCATCTGAACCACATAACTCATACCAAAACCATTCCAAACCATCAAAAATCACTCAATAAGCTTTCAAAAAATCTCAAACCCTATCAATCAATACTCCATCCTTCCTTACAGAGAGAAAACAGAACAAAACAGAAGCTCAACAGAAGCTATCAGGACCAAACAGAACATATCAGAACATCAACAGAACTTCACATCTCTACTAATAAACATCATGAGCTTAATAAAACTATTCCAACCTATCCAAAATACTCTCAAACCACTTCCGAACCGATCAATCATCTCATAAAATCAACCATTCAGCTCTCAAAAACAACAAAAATCAGCCAAAAAATAGGTCATTTCAATACTCAACAACTTCTATTGGACAGAAGTACCCAAAGGGATACATAGTTTCTCCTGTATGGGTAGGAGAAAAAGACTAACATGAAGATAAGTTAAGAAATTTGTTTGAAATTGTTGTCAAAGGATTGCTTGCTCTGTTTTCGTGTCAATGCCATAAGTTACGTGAATGAAACCCTGTTCCCTAAAAGGCTTAATTAAGGAATTTGTTTGAACTTGTTGTCAAAGGATTGCTTGCTCTGTTTTTGTGTCCATGCCATGAGTTACACGAACGAACCCTGTTCCCTAAAAGGCTTAATTAAGGAAGCTAATTTTAAATGTCACACATAAATGTAATATGACCTAATTAGAAAACTAAAGCTATAAAGGGAAGTGGGTGGGCGGAACTCCTGATAGGTACATCCTATTGTAGGGTGGTCCCAAAGAACTAGGAGGCTTCTCACAAGGTTTTACCATTGTTCCACCTTAGGCATTGCTAGGTTAGAACCCGATTCATGTCATTTTCAGAGACCAGAATGGGACTATACCCTATGGGCAGAGAGGTTGAGCAGCGCATCCCTCGCATTTTCCATTCTCTTTGAACCAAGTGCGGCTTGGATCTACTTTGGCTTGGATAGCTCTACGTAAAGTAGGATGTCCAAGGCTAACACCAGGATGCTGTCAAGAGAGCTTTTCCACTAGGAACTCAAATTGTAGGTTGATCCTAGTGGGTTCAACCATGGACATTCCATTGCCAAGCAGACTCGGAAAACCCTAGGCGATGAACCCTGTGATATTCCATGGGAGTGGTGAGCAGCGTCACTTAGACTTGTCTCTCGATGGACCGCTAAAAGTCTGCATGGACAACCAACAGGCGGGCATGTTACAACCAAAGTAATGGTACACTTGTATTCATACTCACTTCCTACAACATGGCTTTAGAAGGTTAAATATAGATCATAACATCTATGTTCTCATTCAAGGAAATACTGTCATTATCCTAGGCCTCTATGTCGATGGCATTCCTATCCTAACTAACTCTTATTATATGCAATGTTGTCTAATGCCAAATCCATTAATATCCTCCCGATTTGCTATAGCAGATTATGGTCCTATGCATTACTGTATTGGCATTGACATCAAACAATCACCCACATCCATAAAAATGCATCAATATAGCTACTTCATGTCTATTATCTCCCATTATTCCATGATACATTGTAATCCCATGGTCACTCCTCTTGCTTAGAATCTCCAATTCAATCCATCCTCATATCATTCTCTCTCTAATAATCTACCCCATGATATGGAAACTATTCCCTATATGGAAGCACTGGGATATCTCAAGTATTTTATTACTTGTACCCATCCAAGCGTATCTTATGTAGGACACATTCTTTCCTACTCTATGGATCAATCCACATACCAACATTGGAAGCAACTGAAACGAGTCTTGAGATACCTCAAGGCCACATCTCATATAGGGCTATGTTTTCTAAAGACGACAAGGATTTTCTTCTAAAGGCCTATTTTGATGTAGATTGGTGTGGAGACCTTGCTACTACTGGAAGATCTCTCATAGGTTTTATTGTTACTCTAGCAAGTGCTCATATCTCTTGAAAAACTAAGTAGCAACACTCAATAGAACTTTCTACTATACAAGCCAAATATGTGGCATGCAACATGGCAATCCAAGAAGTTATCTACATTAAGAAACTCTTTGGAGGACATAAGTTTTGGATACCACCCTCAACAAATTCCCAACTTCTATGATAACAAAGCATGCATCTCCATGGTTCAAGGCCCCAAATTAAGTCTTAAACTCTTCCATATTGATATGAGATATCATTTTATATGGGAGTTAGTAGAGAATTCTCATATCACCCTTGATTATGTTCTCTCCTATGATAATGCTATTGATTTCCTCACCAAATTAGTTCCCCACTTAAAGCAAAAAATTGCAATGCAAATCCTTTGCATACACCGGGGGAGAGGGGAGTGATCATGATATTATAGATAGATGTAACTCATGATCTTCAGTTGTAGTCTCCTTTTCATTGCAGTTGTATCTAGTTGTATTCAGTTAAAATATCAATGGAAAGCTTTTGAGGGGGATGTTAGGATAAAGTCTGGATAAGATAAGGATATGCAAACATGTGGACAAAAGCATCCTACAATTATCCTCATTGTAAATATCCTAGATATTTAGAATAGAAGCTCAGGTACCTCATTTAATGTACCATGTATATATATGGCTACTAGCAATGAAATCATTGACTATAGTTCACTCTACTTTCTATATTGACTTCATCTCTCTTTCTCTCATTGTGCATAGTGCCTTCTCATCTACTTATCCTCTAGTTATTACGTTTCACCACAATTATCTTTGAGAGAAGCTTCCACCCATTTTGTGCAATAGTTAGTGCAAACCAAAATATATCTATTACATATTCATTGACCTATAAGTTTTATTTGTCCAACAAAATCTATGCCATTTTTTGAAAGGGTTCCAATGGCAATACTAGGTGATCCTACATTCTATCTATATCCCAATGCTAACCCCCCCTTCAAACACTACAAGAATTCCTTTGTATATCGGTGAGCATCTTTCAAGACAATTGGCCACCATAATCTAGCATGCAATAGTTTCCTTTTAATCTCTCTTGAAAAATGACCACCTAAGAGACCAACATGAGCTTCATCAAGTACTATTAGTTGCTCATGCTCATGCACACATCTCCTAAGGATGTTATCAACTCTTCATTGATACAATGTATTCAAGATAACCTAATAAGACTACTCTTTAATGCCAACCTTATCCTTTGATCTGTTGGTCAAGTGTGCAAGCATAACTTTCTCCACCAACAAATGGATCAATTGGTCATAATAAAAGTATGGATCTACAATTAGCACCTCAAAGAACTCACCATCATGTAGCTAACCTGGAATGCTAGCCTCAATATCATCATTCCGGTGACCTACTCAAATAATCTACAACTACATGCTCTTTGCTAGGAGTATGAACCATCTTATAGACAAATTCCTGCAATAATAACGTCCATCTTGCAAGCCTTCCTTCAACTGTGATTTTTTAATCCAAAATAGTAAGGCTTGATGAATCAATATGAAAGACAACTTGATTGCTGGGTAGGTAATGCTTGAACTTTTACAGAGAGTGTACCATTCCCAATCCTTCTCTCTTTGTAGCTAAATG
Source organism: Lygodium microphyllum (assembly GCF_053477565.2). Lineage (NCBI taxonomy): Eukaryota > Viridiplantae > Streptophyta > Polypodiopsida > Schizaeales > Lygodiaceae > Lygodium > Lygodium microphyllum. The sequence goes on from NC_141155.1 coordinate 102,310,243, forward strand.
ATTCTTTTCAGCAATGTTGAGTCTTCTACTAGCATAGTATGTAGGACTAAACCACCCACGTACTTTCTCCTACATTAGTATTGCTCCCACAAGCAATTAGAGTTATCAATAAATGCATGAAAGGGTAAATCCCATGTAGGAGACTATAAAATAGGGGCTACAACTAGTATCTTTTTCAAGACCATAAAAGCATTTTCTTGATCCTCTTGCCAAACAAATTGCATACCTTTCTTCGTAAGTCGTGAGAGGAGAGAAAATATGAGATAAATAGCTCAAGTACTTTGTGTTGTTTGACCTAGCCTACAAATCTCATTACTTTCTATGCCTTAGCTTTTTGAACAACATATATATTCCTTCGATAAATGGCCATACCTTCTTCTAATAAATTTGATCCAACAATGCTCCCTTCTTAGCTACAAACATAGACTGGAATGGATTTAAGGACATACCAAATTTCTTGCACCTCTCAAAACATAATCTCAAATGCTTCAAGTACTTTGCTTTGCCATCAATGAATACTCTCATAAAGGTCAAGTATGGATCAAAGGTCTTTAATGTAGCTCCCTAAAACTTTGGAGGTCCATTCTTAGGTCCAAAATTCATCATTGTACTGACATAAGATCCCCATTCTATAATAAATACAATCTTGTCCATATCAATCGAATGCATCTTGATCTATTTATAACCAAAAAAATCCATTTAAGAAGCTATACATCTCATGTCCTGCTACATCATCAAGAAGAGAATCGATAAATGGTATTGGGAGAAAATCTATAATAACTGCAATATTGTCTATATCATTCAAATGCATATTGATCAAATTGTAACTAGAAAATGCATCTAGGAAACCATACATCTCATGTCATGCTACATCATCAAGAAGAGATTTGGTAAATGGTATTGGGAACAAATTTTTTATTGTTGATTCAACTTTGTGTAGTTAACACAAACCCTAATCTTCTCATTCTTCTTAGGCCCCACTATTATCAGAGACAACCATGTTACTTCATTCACTAGTTTTATAAACCCAACCTTCAAGAGCTTGTCTATTACTCAACTTGCTTAGCATAATTAGGATTCACTCTATACTTCTTCTAGATAATAGGATTTGAATCCCTTTTCAAGTTAACCCTATGTTGACACATTGCTAGATCAAACCCTCTCATATCTGTGGAATCCCAAGCAAATATGTCCTAAAAATCCTTGCACAACTCAATTAGGTCTTTCTTGAATGCTTCCTCCACATCAATACTTACTTTGATTGGTTTAGGCCCTCTTGATTCATTTAGGTTCACTTCTTGAAGTTCATCCTCCACAACTCTTGTAGATTTCATCATAATATGATCATATATTAGCTTAGTCTGAATAATAGCCTTTTGACCTTCTTCATCCTACACATCTAAACTATCCATACATTGCACGTCCTTAGTTCCCTGATTTTTAGATTTCCATTGTTGTCTTAGTTTAGGATAAATAGTTCTAGGATCCTAAACTACATTATAATCCTCACTTTCTAACATTTCTTGAAATTCAGACTGCTCCTGACCTACCAAACACTCTTTAGGATGTTGTCCTGACAAGTTTGGAATTTCAAATTGAATAGTTTGCTATTCAAGAACTCCATTTCTAGCACTATTGGGCTACTCGTGATACCCTTGAATGATTCTATCCACATCTATTTCAAACCTTGGTACCATCAAAGGGTTCGCATGAAGAAATAACTCCTCATCCTCTTCAATTTCATCCACTAGGTTGATTGTATGACCTACTATATGTCCTATATGTCAAGAAGTATTCTTCAGGATTACTTTGTTGACTATAGCCAATTTGATCTCTTTAGGTCCTGTGGGGATGTACACATAATCAGTCCCCCAATCTTGCCTCAACTTGGCAAGTTTAAACCATGGTCTTCCTAGGAGCATATGATCGGATTCCTCTAACTCATTCTTAGGACCACAAAACTTACTTTAAACTTCAGGCTAGCCACCTTAATGTCTTGATTCTTGAAAATACCTAGAGGCTATAACCTTTTTTGATCTGCCATCTTGACCTAAAATGTTGTACTAATAGTTCACCCTACTTACTAGCCACATACATTAGTTTAGGAAGAATATTAAATCAAGATCCCCCATCCAAAAGAACATCTTCATACATTTCCCTAACATATTCCACTTGAATGGTAAGGACTTAATAGTTCACAACCTCCCTTTGTGTAGCTATAACTGCCAGATAATTGAGCACATTGTGAACATGCAAAGACTTCCCTTCAAGTACATCCTACTGTTTTTGTCTAATTTCCAAGAGAATCTTTTTCTTAAAGCTAGGTATCAAGTCCAAGATTTGTTCAAGGTTATACAAAGAACATGTTGCCAAAGCCTGAAATAGTTTCTTTGAGCCTCCTCCTCTAATCTTCTATCTTAGGTTGTTGGTGTTCCTGATTAGAATTTAAGCTCCCTTGCTACTCCTAATATTCAAAATCTTCAAGTGCTAGTTTTCGTGCCTCTCTTTGCAACTTCCTAACTTGTTTAATGGCCATCCTCTTGGCCTTTTCTTACTATTTCCTATCAAGTTTTATATGGGCTTAACTCCTAGTAATAGCTAATACATTGGTCTTTCATGACAATCCTCACCTTTAATACAATTGGATCCATCACATTGGGCATGCATACTTATAGCATTCATGTTACCTAACACCTCATTTATTCTTCCTTGCTCTTCCTCTTGATTAACATCCTCATAACCCATAGTCATTGCATCTTTGGGGGCTATTTTTGTTCATCTTGGTCGGTAGCTCTACCACGAATGTTGCTAATGGGGCATGTGGATGTTGTTGATAAGGTGCTCCTACATGTCTTCTATTGTTCTATGTCCTTGCTACTTGCATTCCTCTCTTAGTCCTATGCCTAGCCCATAGTTCATAAAAAGTGTCCTTGACCTTCACAATAATGGCATTCTCTAGTTTGTGCAATTTTCTACTATCCCTAAAAGTTACTCCATGGCTATTTTGCCAATTCCCTTCTTGGTCCCCTGAAGGGTCTTTAAGGCATTGGGTCATGGATTACTTGTTTACTATAGTTTCTTGTATAATCCTTGCCCTAGGTTGCATCATTGGCACTTGCTATCCTATGTGGACATTGGGATTATACCAACAAGTTCTAGTTTCATGTCCATTTCTTTGACATATTTCACAATATTTTTCCTTCCTTATGTTTCAAACAATCCTAATTCCTTCAGCTTCTATTTAATTTAATTTTCAAGCTTAAGGTCCTTAAGCTTCTTCTTACACTTATCCTTCACTTTCTTTTTCTTGATTTTTCTTAACTCTATTTTCCATTTCTTCTTATGTTTTTTTCTTAGTAATTATCTCTTCCAACTTTGAACTATTGGAATCATCATCTAAATCTTATTTCAAATCCCTCTTGTCTTCATCACTATAAGTGTCTAAATTTGACTCTTGCTTGAGTCTAAAGAATCTTCATCGTTATGGTTCTTCAATTGACTAGTACCTAGTCTTCTTTCTACTCTTGTAGTAGCAACTCTAACCAAAGTATCTAATGTATGCAAGCTCCATGTTTGCTATAGGGCCTCAAATTTCACTCGTCAAGTCTTTAATAAAATAAGAAATCTACATTTTTTGAGATGGTCTATTACCTACATTTAATCTATTCAACAAACTCTTGAATTTCTAAGTGTAATCCTCAACCAACATGTATTTTTTATCTATGTTTTTTTATCTTTCTCAAAACATATCTAGGAGTGTTGTCTTTCTTGAAATGCTATAAAAATGCAATATTCAAAGCATCATAGGTAGTGAAGGCACCTATACCATAATTACTAAACCAATCCATAGCCTTCTCCTAAAGAGTGGCTAAAAATTGTTGCTTTTTACCTTAGTCTCCATACAAGTGGTTAAATCCCTTACTATACCTTGTTTTAAATTGAGCCACATGACAATTAGGGTATTCTTTCTTTCCCCCTGAAAATTTTGTTCCTCGTACCTTAGGTTTCTGGGGTGGTAGTGCTTAAGTTGATATTTTTTTGCTCCTATTACCAAGACCTAATGGATCAAATATTAACTTTGTTGTGCATGTGGCCCAAAAAGAGCAGTTTCTACAAGCAAAATATCATGTGTATTTCTCCTCAAATCATTAGTAGGAGTTTGGACCTCCATATGCATAATCAATTCCATCTCCTCCTATTGCACTTGTGGATGGAATATATTTTGGTACAATATTCTCAAGTTCAGGTTCCTCCCTATTTAGATATTCATTAGCCTATGATTTCCTTGTAGGGTGCCACCCTGAAGGATTTTCATTACATATGGGAGATAGATCCAAATATATGCATACAAGGAGTTACAACTAGAACATTCACCCTTCACATGGCATTCAAGGGTTGTTTCATACATAGTAAAGAAGGTGCCTAAATGCATATTAAGGTTCAAAGTATAATTTGAGCCTCAACAAAAATCAACTACGCATATCTCTTTATATACTTTTCTTCAGATGAAAGATTTTATAAAAGATTTTGATGTTATTTTTTCGTATGATTATGATAGTTCCCATGATTTTATTTCTAAAAAGTTGATTAAGAGGTGGCAATAAAAAACAAGGCCTTCATTGTACAAAGTCAAGTCTGCATTCCAAGGCATCAAATATAATGGTACACAAAAAATTAAAGGGCTAGGAATTTCCACCTCTTCAATCATGTGATATCATTCTGGGTATGTCATTTAGATACTAATATAATCCAAATATTGATTATCATACATACACAATAACTTTTGAGTTTCAGGGCCAAACTATTTCAATAACTAGTGACATCAAAATTGGACTATTTTCACTCATCAATGATACACAAGCTAAATAAGAACCCAAAAAACAACAAGAGGCATGCATGATTTTTGTAACTAAAGTAGAATCCCTTGAATCTTTTGCATTGATTGATATATAGTAAAAGCTATTGGATTCATATAGACATTGCTTTATTGATGATTATCCACCTAAATTATCATTATCTTATGGACATCTAGATCACAAATAGAGCTTTTTCTTAGGGTATCCATTACATAAAGCTCCATACAAGCACAATCCTTTACATCAAAAAGAAATTCAAAGACAAGTGACTAAGTTATTAAACAAAGGTTTAATCCATCCTAGTTCTTCCCTATTTGGTGTAACCATCCTTTCAATGGTTTAAAAGAAAAACAAAACTCATAGGATGTGCATTAACTATAGGAAGCTAAATAAAGTGATTGGTAAAAACAAATACCCTATCTCAAATTCGGATATCATCAAATTCACATGGATTTGGTTGATGTGTTTAAGATGGCATTTAGGATACAATTTTGTCATTATGAATGTATAGTTACACCTTTCACACTTATTGATGCACTATGTATGTTTGCATGGATGATGAATTCATTAATTTTGGACTATCAAGGTTTTGTGATCCTTTTCTTTAATGATATACTTGTTTTTAGTAAGTTAGAAGAGGAACATATAAGAAGAATCTTTAAATTGTGTTTGACTTACTACATAAAAATCACTTGCATACAAATTCTAATAAGAGTTTACTTTTACAAAAGAAAAATGAATACTTCAAACATATAGCTTATACTGAATGAATTACTCTAGATTCAAAGAAAGTTAGATAATAAAAGACTACCCTATCCCTGAGAGTATGCATGAACTTAGATTTTTTCTTGGATTACCAAGTTTCTACCAAAAATTTATTTAAAATCTTTCATTGATTACCTTAATTGGACTACGTTATTGTGCAAAAACATTATTTATTGATGGGGCTAGCCAACAAGATTCTTTTGAAACTTTGAAATATCTTTTGACCCATACACCTATACTTCAATCGCTAATTTTTATCAACCTTTCTTTTTATTAGTGTAACTAATGCTAATGGTTCAGGCCGGCATAGGTGCAATCTTAATGTAGGATGATCACCATGGATTTGGTTGATGTGTTTAAGATGGCATTAAGGATACAATTTCATCGCTATGAATGTATAGTTACACCTTTTAAACTTATTGATGCACTATGTATGTTTGCATGGATGATGAATTAATTAATTTTGGACTATCAAGGTTTTGTGATCATTTTCTTTAATGATATACTTGTTTTCAATAAGTTAGAAAAGGAACATAAGAAGAATATTAAAATTATGTTTGACTTACTACATAAAAATCACTTGCATACAAATTCTTATAAGAGTTTATTTTTCCAAAAGTAAATTGAATACTTCAAACATATAGCTTATGCTGAATGAATTACTCTAGATTCAAAGAAAGTTAAATAATAAAAGACTACCTTGTCCCTAAGATTATGCATGAACTTAGATTTTTTTTCTTGGATTACCAAGTTTCTACAAAAAAAATCTTTAAAATCTTTCATTGTTGATTACCTTAATTGGACTATGTTATTGTGCGAAAACATTGTTTATTGATGGGGCTAGCCAACAAGATTCTTTTGAAACTTTGAAATATCATTTGACCCATACACCTGTACTTCAATTGCTAATTTTTATCAACCTTTCTTTTTATTAGTGTAACTAATGCTAATGGTTCAGGTAGCATAGGTGCAATCTTAATGTAGAATGATCACCCTTGGGGGGTGGGGGGGCTGGGGATTTTAGTAAGATAGATCTCAAATTAGGATATCATCAAATTCACATGGATTTGGTTGATGTGTTTAAGATGTCATTTAGGATACAAATTTGTCACTATGAATGTATAGTTACACCTTTTAAACTTATTGATGCACTATGTATGTTTGCATGGATGATGAGTTAATTAATTTTGGACTATCAAGGTTTTGTGATCATTTTCTTAATGTTATACTTTTTTTAAGGAAGTTGGAAGAGGAACATAAGAATAATCTTAAAATCGTGTTTGACTTACTACATAAAAATCACTTGCATACAAATTCTGATAAGAGATCATTTTTTGAAAAGCAAATTGAATACTTCAAACATATAGCTTATGCTGAATGAATTACTCTAGATCCAAAGCAAGTCAAATAATAAAAGACTACCCTATCCCTAAGAGTATGCATGAACTTGGATTTTTTCTTGGATTACCGAGTTTCTACCAAAAATTTCTTTAAAATCTTTCATTGATTACCTTAATTAGACTATGTTATTATGCAAAAACATTGTTTATTGATGGGGATAGTCAATAAGATTATTTTGATACTTTGAAATATCCTCTGACCCATACACCTATACTTCAATTGCTATTTTTTTCAGCCTTTCTTTTTAGCAGTGTAACTAATGCTAATGGTTCAAGCATAGGTGCAATCTTAATGTAGAATGATCAACCTATTAGATATAAAAGCAAAAAACATAAACCCTTAGAATAAAATTACAATACTTATGACAAAGAACTATTGGCTATATGTGAAAATTATCTTATAATATTTGAAGTTATTATCTCAAACGAGATCAATAAGCCATTAAATATTTATTGAATGAATCACTCATCTTTATCTGTCAAATCAAATGGGCATTTTTCATTTCCACTCAGTGATTCAATATCAACATGACATATTAATGTGGTTGTAGATACTGTTGAGATATTTGCAATCACACCTAATTTAGTCCCTTTGTGATGAGGAGCAGTGAGGGCTCATGACCAGAATCCCATATGCACAGTAGGAGAAAGTACCTCCACTCAATTCCTATAAAGCATTGTACTTGCACTCTTTTTCTAATGGTAATGATAGTACTCTTTTCTTTCTAGTAAAGTGTCAATGTCACTATCCATACACAAGATTGTGTTTATGAGTCCAAGTCTCAATCTTGGAACCTAATTCACTTGTGTGACAATTTGTCTTTGTCAAGGTCAATGTATTCATGAGTTTCTTCTTCCTCTTTCAACCTCCATAGCTTCCGCATCTGCCATGCTCTAGATCCTGCACAACTTGACATGGTATTAGAGCCTAGTCGAGCATGGAATAACTCCCTTCTCTGCTCTCTTAGTCCCTCTTAACCTCAGGTCAGCTCAAGTCCAGCTCATGGTTCCATTTCTCACCCCCATCTCTACTTGACCTTCCTTGGCAGCCATAGCCAACAACACCATGTCAACTTGAAGCTCCTAGATCTCTCTCCACAGGTCATATTTGAACCTGCTCTCTTCTGGACATTTGTTCCTTGACCCCCAAGGCTTCTCCGTATCACTCAAGAGCTTGATATTGGCCACTCCATAGCTCAGCATTGCTCAAATTGTCAGTCAGCCATGGTCTAAATCTGTGACCTGCAAGACATGCCTTGATTGGAGTCCCTGGATCTCCCAATACAAAGCATATCTCCTCTTGCTCCCTTCTAAGAAAATCATTTCTTACATCAGGGCGCTTCATCCTAGCACCAACATCGATGAGATTGATGACCCTCTACTCTGGCATTGATGAAATCGCGAAAATCTGGCTGAATTGCGCCTGCTGATGTTTGAGCTGCTGCTGCCATCGCTACGGGCCGCGATCTGGATGAGAATCATAGGGCTTTGATAGGCCTTGAAGAGAGCTACATTTCCATAAAAAATGTTTTGAAAATGATCCACCATAATCAGCAAAAAAACTAGGCCCCTGTCATGAAACCCTAAAATCCACCATAGCTAATTTTTCATTCAAGCTCAAAAATCTCATTATTTTCTCTCTCCTGCCACCTGGAGCAACACATTGCCACTCTGATCTATTGTCGCACCATCAAATCAAGGAGGGGAAGGACCTGGAAAGATTGAAAATGACCCCGAATAAAGAAGATTCAAGCTCAACATCAACACAGACATAGTCTCCGCATAGTGTGTTTTCACACTATCATTACTTGTTATAGTGGGAGCTCATGCTCAACCGCCAAGACCCACGGACCGCTTATTGCTTCAAGCATTTCAAGGGAGTTCTAATGGCTATCTCTCACCTAGCCAACACGCCGTTGATCCTATGAGTGTAATGAGCCTACCTTGATGCCGATACGAGTTGCCTCCTCTCTTGTACAACCCAGTAGCTCCACGATCCTAGATTCAAGCTCAAGCATCTTCAAGCCTCCTCCATCTCAAAGCTCCATCCTCCATAGCCGCATGTGCAAGAAAAGAGAAGAGAAGAAGAGAATAGGAGATGGTGAAGAGCTTCACCCTCTTGATCCCTCACTCTCACACACTCACTCCCTCACACTCTCACACTCCCTCTCTCAAGAGCACACACAAGCAAGAAGATGAGGAGAAGAGAAGAAGAAGAGAGCTCTTGTTAGCCACACACCAAAGAATGAGCTTCCATTCACTTTTTGAACTTTATATATACAAACCCTAAAAACCCCATGGGCCCCCATCCCTTTTTACATGACCGGCCATTGTGGCAAGGCCCTTTTTCCATTTCCCTCTTCTAGCCTTATGCCTCTAGCCTACACCCGTCTAATATTTTACAATTGGCATAGGAGGAGGGAGCCTGGCGCTCTTTTACAAGAGTTTTCCAAGTTTTTTGAGGCACCTTTCATTTTAAATTGTGCTTTTTGCCCCGGCTTAGCTTTGGGGGTTGCATGCGTGTCTTTGCTCTTTTTCCATGTTTTTTTTCTGCTTTTTCCTTCCTTTTTCCGCCATCTTGACTTGGCGTTAACATTACCCCCTCCTAGATGGGTGCCAGTCCCATGGCACTTCTGTGTTGTTGTAGGTTGGCAGGCAATTGGCCAAGTGGTGTAAAGGTGAGGGCCACTTGGAGACTCAGGTGCTTGTGGAAGCTGTGAAATGATTTTTGTCAGAGAAGCCAAATGGATATTGCATGGTGGACGGGGGCCTCCGAAGTTGGTGGTTTGTTGCTTTTTCTGATGCCTGAAAGGAGAAGATGCGGTGTTGTTCCTAAGGGGAGTGCCTACCTCATTGCATTAGTGCATTGTGCTCGTGCTAGTGGAATGGGAAGGTGGGTCTAACCGCAGGCAAGCCTGGGTGATGTCCCACACTTGAGGACCCCATTTGTGCTAAGGGAGGTGCGGTGCAAGTGGCTTAGGGCGACAGGTCTAACCATAGGCGAGTGTTACCTCCCTAGGTATGTCCTGCCCTTGATGTGCCCCAAGCGTGAAGTGGGGGAGCAAAAGGGCTAGGGGGTTAGGAGTGGAGCCAGCCAACCGAAGCCACCGGGTACTCCTAACTTAAGAACCCCTAGGTGCAGTGATCGTGCTTTATGTGGTGGTAAGTGCTTTTGCAAGTGGCTATGTTGTCCAGTCAGTGGAGAGTGTTTTTCGTGATTTTCCTTTCATGCTATTCTTTTCTTTGCTTTTACTTTACTTTTCTCTTTTTTTTAAAAAAATAAATAAGTTACAATAGTGGAATGATAGCCAGGGCCTAATTCTCTTCATCTAAATGAGGAGGGGAAGGGGGTCGGATGGATTTGCTCAAAAATTGGTAGCTTTGCATGTATCCTTTGAGATTCATGTGGACATGGAGAGAGGTGGTGGAGAGAAAGGGTGATTGCATCTAGTAAACTGGCTGTCATTCATGTCTTCTAGGAGGGCTAGGCAAAAAGAGGGGAGGAGAATAGCCCTCATCATAAGATGAGCCATGGCGCAGCTATCAATGGCGTTAGGGTCGAAGAAGAGGGGAGGCAGGCCGCGCTCTTGTGGAGTCGGGTCCTATTTAAGTAATATCTTAAGTAATCTAAGGTAGTTACATGTAGTTACAAAAGCTAGATCGGGGCATGAAGAGAAATCTGCGAGGAAGCGCGTCATAGAGTCATCTAGGCTTTCTGAGTTAAGGAGGAGGGCATGTTCGAAGGATACTACATTGGAGTTATAGATAATGGAAAACTCATAACGCCCGTGGAGGGTGGCATCAAAATCCACACCTACCCTTTGAGGGTATGCCATGTATGTGGGGTTGTTCCTCTTGAAGGGCAGTGTGTTACAAAATGCCATCCAGGCGAGCATACTAATGTCGCATACTCGCCTCCTCGACATGGGTTGGCTTTTATAGCCCTGTACTGTATGCGGAACTTCAAAAACTTTGTTTTTCCAGTAGTCGGCCTCTTCAGTTCCCCAAGAGGTGGGGGTCTTCTCTCTCTCTTCTAGCCACTTTTGCCCTAGTTGGCCACCAATCGCGATCACCTCCTCCATCACCTTAAGCGGCAAGACCCTCCGCAGGCTGTTGGGCAGGAGAAATCTAAAGGTGAATGGATCCTTTTCTTTTTCTTGTCTTTCCCAAACCACTAGCTCTGCGTGGAATCCAACTAGGATGTCGTCAGGGCAAGGTGGGAGGGGTGCGGACGGCTGCACGGCTGGCTTGGCCCTTAACTGCTTCCTGGCTTCTTCGACTAACTTCATGCGTCTCTCTTTAAGTGCGGCTTGTCTCTCCGCAGATGGGTCCTCCTGTTGTTGCTCTTGAGACTACGGCGAGGGGGGTTGTGCGATCACATCCTCTCTGAATCTACCCATGTTGAATTCCAGTTCTGCTTCCTCCCCCTGTCGGTCTCCTTGTTGTGCTCCCTCTTCAAATCCTATGGCATCTATTTCCTGGGGGGTTAGGTCGGCCAGCAGTAGGTATTTCCTTTGCTCTTCCAGGCTCAGTCTAACCTCCACAAGTTGGGGTGGCATCTGCAGTCCTGCATGCAAGGCTCTGCGTGCAATGTTAAGCTTCTTTTCTGTCACCTCCAATGATTCTCCCTCCTCTAGGCGGGTGGTGTCCATGATTGTGTTGAGGAAGGCCTTTTATTGGGCACCAAAGGCCACCTGGGTGGCTTCTGCCTTGTTCTCTGTGATGATCTTCTCTTTTTCCACCAAAGCAAGGTGCCATGCTAGTGTCTTCACACTTCTTTCATTCTGCATGGCTCACTCCTCTGCTCTCTTGTTCATCTCTTCTAGGCTCTCTCCTTGCCTTAGAACCAGGGTCGTGAGCCTTTGTTCTTGGTCTTCCCGTTCTCTGACCAGTTTCTCCTATTTTTCTTTTTTGGAGTTCAGCTGATCGGTTAGGGACTCAATCTCATTCTGTTGCTGCTGCTCCATGTTCTGTTTTCTTTCCCCGTCCCTGGCATTGAGCTCAGCCATAAGCACTTCGACTTTGGCGGTTTTTGCAATGAGTTCCTCATACTACATGATCAAGAGCTTGTGTTCTCTCTGCATTTTCACAAGTTCCTATGTTTCATTGTCTAGTAGCTGCCTCCAGTGCTCTTCCCTCTCGCCCTTAGCCTTCACTTCTTGCTTGAGATCCGAGATCTCCCTTTGCTGCATGGCTATCATTCTAGTTTTGTCAAGTTGGAAGGCAGCTACTGACTCCTTTTCAACCGCCAACTTAGCCACATCTATCTTTCATTCCTCCTTAGCTTTCTCCAATTGGGAGAGTAGCTCGGCGACGTACTCGTCGTAGTTAGCTGATGGCATCATTGTTGTGTAAATTGGTGATGTCAAGGCTTCCACCTTTTGCCATTTAGGGTCTTGCCTTGATTCTGCATCAGTGGCTGGCCTCTTTTGACCTGTGGCCGTAGTTTTGGTGCTTTGTCCCTGGCCCATTTATGCCACAAAATTTGAAACATCAGCACTGGTCGGGATGCTGGGGGTGATGGTGGTTGGTTCAGTGGGAGGCACCATGAGGGGAGGAATCTGGTGAATCGAGGCTTTGTCCTTGCCCTCAAAGACAGCGGGCGGCATGATTTCCGGTGCCTGTGTACCAGGCCCTTCTTCTCTTTGCGGGCTCAGATTCCCCAATTCATCTACCCTGCTTTGTTGTTCGATAGACCGGCATGTAGCCTCAGTCAGGTCTTCCTCCTCTCTTCTTAGTTCCTCATCTTCCTCCACGGCTTTTCTTTGCCTTTCCGCTTCTATTTTTCAGTGTTCTTCCTCCTTTTTGTCTTTTTCTTCATTTTCCTTCTTTTTTCTCTCCTCAGCCTCCTTTTTTGACGCCTTCTTTGCCTTTTGTAATTCCTCCTTTTCCTTTTCTTCTTCCTGTTACTTCTTCTTCTCCCTCTCCTTGGCCTCCTTAAGGGATTATTTTTTGGCCCTTTCCAAGTCCTCTTTCTCCTTCTTGCGGCCTTTGTCATCCTTTTTCTTCCTTTGGGCTACTTTCTTCTTGGGTTTCTTGGTTATCTTCTCGCTTTTCTGTTCTTCCTCTTCTTCCTCGGTCTTGGTTCTGTCGGTGGACCCTTCTTTGTCCTGGTGAGGGGGCAACCTATCTGGCATTTCTCCTTCTCCTTCTTCTGCATTCTATGTCTCCTTTACTACCTCCTAGATGAGCGCAGTCAAAATGCTTCCATAGCCAATAAATGAGGCCTTCTTCCTTTTTGTGGCCTTGGGAGTTGGAGACTCTCCACCTGCTGGCGTACTTCCCAAAGCTAGTGCTTTAGCCGCTGGTTGAAGGTTTTGTGCACATAGCCATTCCAATCGACTTCATGCAGGGTATGAGCCGCCACATTCTCCAGTACCGGCACACTGATTCGGTGCATCAATGCATTGTAGCACTAGCTGGAAAAGAGTGTGTGTACCAATTTTGCCTACAATCTGGTTTCTGCATCAGGGATATCTTGAATGTTGATGCCGTCGTTTGTCAGCACGTCCTCCTATCTCATCCCAGCATGGCGTACACATCTCTCTTCTGCTTCTTTTCTATTTTTGGTTCTAGTCCCAGTGCATTTTCCACCAAGGCGGGGATTAAGTGAACCAACACTTGCTTGGCATTTTGTCCCCTTCCTATTGTGACGGTGCCGCATTCGTTGTCAGGGTCGTAAGACCTAAGAAATTCCACACACCTTGTGTGGTCGGGTTCTTGTGCGAATCTTTCCAAGTACTTGGTGAAGTTACAGTTTTCAACGACTCTCCTGGCCACCTCTTCCTTGGCCACCAATCCTTCTATGTTGTGAATAGTTCGGAATTTTAGTTGGTTGTAGCCGCGGCTCTCCAGGGTGATGCTGTATTGCACTCTCTCCTCTTCCGTGAATGGAAGCCGGTGGGCATGGTCTTGTTGCGACATTTTTCATTCCTATCATAAACGGTTATTTTCATTAGTGCTTTTCACACAGTAATTTGATGATTACTGAGAAAGAAAAACTCTATGCTTTTTGAATAAATTCATTAAGAACCAATGTAGATTTTTCTTTTTAGACTTTGACTTTTTTCCCTTCAAAGTTTCCATGCCCTTTTTCCTAACCCATCCTTTTTTCATAATATATATTTATATGTTTCACTAATTTTGATTTGATTGGCCTGATTTGATTCACCTTACCCCCTCCCCTTCCAGTTTGAGAAGAATCCTTCCTAGGATTTAGGGTCGGAAGGGCAAGGGCATTCGGCATGGTGGTGTAGGAGTTACTTGTGAAGGAGCCAATCATAGAAATGGGGGTTGTATTCTAAGTTAGCTTCGCAGTCCAGATCAAAGGGTCGAATCCCCACTTGCGTGATGTATGTGAGAACATTTGTTAGGAAGTCACCAGAGTTGACACGATTAGCAATGTGTAACTCTTCCTCAGTCAACAAGCGATCGAGGTAGGGATGTCCTTTGATGTGTTCTTCCATGGGTCAGCCCCAAAGAGTGGTTAACACTCTATACGAGGTTGGTGCGACATATGTGGGGTCGTATTTCACTATTTTGATAACGCGCGGTGCTCAGCGTTGGTCATTATGCGGCACCCTTCAACTTCCCATTGCAGCCTAAGAGTGTACCAATGCCTCAGAACGGGGAGTCAATATCAGCGAGCTTTGATAACGCTGTGATTTCTTGATCAGTGATAGCAGAAGTGGTTCGCTGATTGTATGACGTGATGAGGCATTGTTTGATGGCTTGCTCCTTGGAGATCTCGCTGTTGAGCAATTCAGCACAGGCAGAGCGAGAAGCTTTTGCGAATGCGAATTCAAAGGTCTCCTAGGAGCATGCATCGTTTTAACTTTAGTTGCAAAGGGTTCCTCCAATAGTCCTAAGTCCAGGCGGTCGTAGCTTAGTGCTAGTGACATGAAGGTGTTGTCTAGTCATTTAATGCATTCCACCACGTCATCCCTGGTATCCTCAATGAGGTCGGCGGCCAGCGCTAAAAAAGATTTGCATTCATAGGAGGGCATAAGGCTGAGGGTGGTCGAGGTTTGCTAGAACTAGAGCTTGTGACAACGAAGAGTTGCGGTTGGGAGTGTTCTTGAGTCTGCACGGTTGGGCTGCTTGGATTATGGGTGGATTAGGAGCAGCTAGGACGGACGGACTGCTACATTCAGGTTGGATTTGGGGAGTCGGATTGACTTGGTCAGGTGATGTCTCTTGTGACGGAGTCTGTTGTTTGGGCCGATAGGCTTGTGTGACTCTCTTGGGTTTAGACGTGGATGAGTCGGATGGCTGTGGTTTTGGAGAGCACTACGGCTTATGGTTTGGAGGGTTTATGGGACTTGGGTTGATCAAGCTTGAGGGCGGCGTATGAGTAGTGCCTTTGGTCGTGTAGGCCTTAGGGATCCACAGCTAGGTGTTGCCCACTTAGTAGCCTTGCGCATGCAAGAGGCCTTTAGGGACCCATCTTTGTTTGATCATGCAGTGCTTTCTGTGACTGCGTCTTGGCTTCCTAGGTCTAGAGTTTTTGGTTTTATGAGGATAGGAGCGTCGACTCCTAGGCGGCGGTTGCGGCTGCTTAGGCTGCCATTGAAATCTAGGCTGTTGGGCCTTAGATTTTGCTGTTGTGGGCTGTGATTCATGAAATCTGGGAGGTGGCGGCCGTGTACTACCCCCCTCCTTAGACTTGGTTACGGATATTTCTACCAGTGGTGTCGTGGACAGTGATGAGGTCGTGCAGCCCTTGCTGAAAGCTATGACAATGCGAACGTTACCTATTGCAAGGTGGATGTGCTTGACTCATAATCAACAGTGCAGTGAGTCTGCTTTTTGAAAGTTCGCCCCAGCAGTGACTCCGTGCCTACGTTTTTAGCATTTGGCAACAAGTAAAAAATCATTGGAGCTGTCTCGTACTCGATAGAAATGATAGCTCTGCACTTGCCGAGAAGTGCGTAGGAATGGGCCCCATATGGGCTTAATTTCACATTAGTAGGTTGAAGTGGTGGTCTGCCAAGTTGAGTCCAATGATCGTGAGTTAAGACATTGAAATTTGCTCCCTTGTCGATCAAAGCATTGAAAGCGCATGTTTGTTTTGCAATGACCATGATATGGAGGTATGCAGGCTCTATGGCTTCCTCATCCTCATAATCAATCTCAGTGATTGTGGCCACTCATATCTTGACAGGTGGTTCTAACATCAGGGGCTCGTACAAAAGATGGGTGGGAGGGTAGTACTTCTTGACACAACTGCCATTGAAGAAGCCTATGCCCTCACCGTCTAAGGACTTGAGCTCGACATTGCCTGTGCGGTTGATCGCACGAACTTTGAAAGGTCCAAGACCTCTAAATTTCATTTTCTGCTTATGCCCCTTAACTAAGTAGAGGAGCACTAAGTCGCCCTGTTCAAAGTCGCGCTGCTTGACATGCTTGTCAAACCAACTCTTGCGCTGGGCCTTCTCACATATAAGCGCATGGGTGGCTAGAAGGCGAGTCTCTGAGAGGCGTTCGAGTTCGACCAGGCGTTGCGTCCATGCCTCCTTCCCTTCCCATCATTCTTGAAGTGCTATTCTCAGGCTAGGAACGAAGAATTCTAATGGTAGAACCGCTTAAGTTCCATAGGTCAGCTTGAAGGGGGTTTGACCGACAATCGTTTTATAAGCTATGCGGTAAGCCCACAAGGCTGCCATCAGCTTGTTGTCCCAATCCTTGCATGAGGTTGAGACCACCTTGGTCAGGACATTGACAAGAATCTTATTCGTGGATTCTGCCTGACCGTTTGCCTGAGGGTAGTATGGCAAGAATTTGCAATGGATAATGAGAAAGGTGGATAGGAGATGCGCTATCACTTTGTTGATGAAGTGTGTGCCTTGGTCACTGACCAGTTTGATGGGGCAGCCAAATCGCGAGATCACTTACTCCCATAAGAACTTGGTAGTCGTCCTAGCCTCGTTTTTTCATGTTACTCTTGCCTCTATCCATTTTGTGAGGTAGTCCGTGGCCACAATGATATACTTGGCCTATGAATACTGTGCCGCAGGACTAATGGGTCCTATGAAGTCAATTCTCCATTTTTCGAAGGGTTGTCATGCAATAACTGGGGTCAACTCCATCTGATCCTTGCAAATCGGGACTTTTGTCCGCTGGCACTCGTCACAATGCTTGACGAATATCGTGCTGCATCGCGGAAAAGCGTGGGCTACCGTAGTTGAGATTGCAACACTTTTTGTGCTGTCATATCTCCACTAAATTGCCCTCCAACAATGCAGCTGTGTGCCTCTGAGAGCACATCATGCATCTCCTGTTTGCATACGCATCTGCGCAGCAATCTGTCTTGCCCCAGCCTATAGAGTTGGCCTACGATCAGCTGATAGGGCTGGATCTTAAGGATTAATCGCCTAAGTCGGGCTTTTTCTATCGGTCGATCAGGCAGTCTGTGTTCAAGCACTTGGACTATGTCATCCGCCCAATATGGCGTTAGATCAGCCTTGAATAAATCTCTCTCGTTGGATAGGTTAAATAGATGGGCATCGGGTAAATCGTCAACAATGCCTTGTCCAGCGGCTTCTCCCGTGGGAATGCATGACATATGGTCAGCCATGTAGTGCTGTTTTCCTTGTCGTACAACCATGGAGAAGTTGAATTCCAAGAGAAGAAGGAGCCACCAATCTATGCATCCTGTTACATCACAATGTTTATTTACTAGATAGAGCAGGGCGTGATGGTCCACAAAAAAGGTAAAAGGTGTGGCCAATAGATAGTGCCGGAATTTCTTCATAGCAAACACCATGGCTAATTTACAGCACAAACACGAAAACAAAGCAAGTTGACCTTTTGACAAACAAGCTCCTTAATTTATCTTCAAGTTAATCTTTTTCTCCTACCCATACAGGAGAATTATGTATCCCTTCTGTCCAATAGAAGCACCTGGTCCAAATCACATGGCACCAAAATTTCCATCCTTTATCTAGAATAGGATCTTCCAATGCCTCCAGATGTTGGGCTCACAGCAATCTACAACTCTGTTCTAGACTTGACAAGGGGTGTCCAGAACTCCACTGACCCCAAGCGACCTAGGAGTGAGACACACTTTCCATGGTTGGCCTTTTCACCACTCGACCTTCGGCCCGTGAATCGTGTAGTGCCCTCTTAGGGTAATCCACGGTGCGATCTTGGAGATGATCCACTTGCACAAAATATCCTTCTTTAATTAATCCATTTAGGAATCAAGCACAATCAAGGCAATTAGCCTAATATCATCTTCTAGGAAAACATTCCCTTATTTCCATGGCAACTTGTCATTACAGACCCTTGCCATCCATTTGCCATCAACACAAGCATTGGAATATTTATCCAAATCACAATGCAACAATCAATTGATTGAAAGAAAAACATTTAGGGTGTTGTTCAATCAACCAACAAAACTAATTGTACTTTTTCCAAACAATACAAGAATAGATGAGATAATAATTCCATCGCATATTTTCTCTCTCCTTTGGGATCAAAGAGCGATTCTATGCAAAATTTACTTAATATTTGCATGCACAATTATTAATGTTATTCTTTTTATGATTCATAACCCTTGATCGATTCCTCCTTGTAATTTCTCTATCAAGGAACAAGCCATACACAACTAAGTGCAATTAACTTCCCTTGATACATTCATTTTGCAAATTCCATCTTTCAAATATGTGAGAAGAGACCTATTCTTTTCCATCATATTATGAAGCATAATATATCTCATCCGAGAATCAAAATAAGCATCTATCAATTTGGAAATACATTACTTACAACCCGTACCGCAATTGTATTGACAGTGATGCCTTCACCCGAAGCTTTATTGTTGGTTGTAGGATTGCCATCCGCACGCGACATTCTTCGCTTGGAGGTCATCATCTGCAAGTAGACTCAAGAGATTAAGAAGGTAGAATAGATTCGAGATGGGAGAGGGTAAGAGAAGATGGCTAAGTCGAGGATCAAGATAGAGGAGAATTGAGCTAACTCTCTCTCCCTTGCAGCCTCTCGGGTAACTCTTCTCTCTCTCTCTCTCTCTCTCTCTCTCTCTCTCTCTCTCTCTCTCTCTCTCTCTAGCTCTCTCTCTCAATCTCTTGGAGGGGTATTCTCCTCTCTACCTCTCTCTCACAACCTTTTGGGGTCTCCTTATGCTCCCTTGTGTCTCCCCATGCCTCATATTTATAATGAATTAGAGAGGAGGGGATAAGGTTGAGAACAAGAGTGGAGGGGCTCTTGGAAGACTCACTGATTTGATGCTCAAATCATAAATTTGATGGTTGCATTGGCTCCAAAAGGGGGGTAAAACTCTAGGACACTTGATTATAAAGCTCTCAGTTCACTCCTTCTCTTCTCTATTCGAAGTGTTGTCTACTGCATGTAGACTGCGATCACGGCGCGCGCGATTTTACAGTCACTTTTCTTTATTTTTCTTTTTATAAAATCTCCCAAACTAACTAAAACATCACTTGTTTTTTCTTTTAAATGACTTTCAGTTCTATCTTTTTAGGATAATATCTAAAATATACTAGTTTTTTTGCCCAAAAATCTAATATTTTTGGACCATCCAAACCATACACATTAATACTAGTGATTAATATGGCTCATAAGTCACGTTCATGTTGTAACTTTCATGAAGGGTGGCTATGGTTCTTGTCAATCTGAGAAAAATACCAAATTTGACTCTCGATTTTTTAAATATATTTTTAATTAAATAAAAATTATTAGCTATTAACATTAGTTAGTTTTTACCTTAGTCTTTAGTTAGTAATCTTACTAACTGATTAATTGACTAACTAACTTTCGAACTAGTCGACTAACTTTTATTGCATGGAAATATTACAGCTCATCAACTATTTCCACTTGGGTACCATAAAAGGGTTGAGATGGCTAACATGGAATACATTATGAATCTTAGTGGAAGAGAGAAGTTCCAATCTATATGCCAAGTCTCCATTATGCTTCAAGATCCTGTAGCACCCATAGAACCTATGAGTGATTTTGTTGCTAAAGCCATCCTTTAGAGTAGAATATCGAGACTTGGGTACTTTCAAGAGAACTAACTCTCTCTCTTGGAACTCCAAAGGTCTCACTTCTTCTCATTAGCATACACCTTCATCTAATCTTGAGCTTTTCTAAGATTCATCTTACATGGTTGAAAAAGGACCTACATTCTTTCCAATTCCTCCTTTCCACGAGGGCTAATCTTATCATTGAAAATAAATGTGGGTAAGAGTACCTTATAGCCATACATAGCATCAAAGGGTGAAATTCCAATGTTAGCATGATTGTGGAGTTATTATAGGTAAACTCATCCAAATATAACCATGAATCCCATACATGCAGTACATCATGATAAAAATGGCAAAGGTAAGTCTCCAACCACTTATTAACCCTTTCTATTTGACCATCATTCTACGAATGATAGGCTATAAAAGGAGCCAATTTAGTTTCCATGGAGCTAAATACTACCTACCAGAAGTTACTCAAGAACTTGGTATCTCTATCGTGCAAAATCACATGCACTAATCCATATAATTTAAAGATCTACTCCATGAACTGACAAGTCACTTGTGAAATAGTGAATTGAGTCTTGGTAGGAATGAAATGGGTTGGCTTAATGAGTCTATTCACTACCACATAAATGCTATTCTAACCTTTTTTTGGTAATAGGTAGACCAATAATGAAGTCCATGGTAATATGAATCCATTTATCTTTTGGAATAGGCAATGGCTGCAAGAAACCACTTGGATTACAGGTACTATCCTTATTCTACTAAAATACATATATTTTATAACATAATCCTTAACATCTTTCCATAATCCTTTCTAATGAAAGCTCTTGCTGATTGTATCATAGGTCTTAAATAATCCTAAGTATCAAGCTATGGATAAAGAATGTAACTCCTCAATAATTTTCATCCTGAAAAAAAACGTAGAGGAAATAATAATCTTACCATTAAGCCAAATGAGGCCATTTTTAAGTTGATTATAGGAGTTTTTCTCCATAAGACCTTACTGTAATTTTTGGAGTACACAGCAAAGCTCAGCATCCAAAAGATAGGCTTCTTGTAACTCATCAATCCAGCCACCATATAACTCGGTCATAGCTAAAATTGGCATTCCTACATTCTAGAGAGAGAATCAGCTACCAGATTGTCTTTGCCCTTCATATGAATGATGTCAAAATTATAGTTTTGCGAAGTAAATATCCATCTATGCTACTTAGGGGTAAGACTTGACTGAGTAAAGTAGTACTTTAGGGCCCTCTGATCACTCTAAACTCTAAATTGGCTACCATACAAAAAACTGTGTCATTTCTTTATCACATGCAGAATAGCCAACATCTCTTGGTCATAGATATTCATAGCCATCCCTTTATCTGTAAGCTTGTGACTTTCAAAGGCAATAATTCCATGCTCTTGTAACAAAACAATCCCTACGCCATGGGCATTGGCATCACATTGTATAGTAAACTCTCTAGAGAAATTTGGGCATACTAGAATATTGTAACATGCCTGCCCCTCAAATTGCACGACACGTCTTAGCAGCCCATCGAGAGATCAATCTAGAGGACGCCGCCCGGCACTCCCAAGGAATTACATGGGGTTTGTCAACTAGGGTCTCTCGATTCTGCCCCGCAACGGAGCTTATCCGGGCGTTCCCACTAGGATCAACCTGAATTCCGAGTTCCTAGTCAACATTGCCTAAGATCATAGGCCGTCTTTTTCCTAACATTTCCTGTTAACATCTCCTTCGAGGAAAGCTCTCGGCTAACCGAGACCACCCTTCCGTAGGATAGACCCATTGGTCGCATCCACCTCGCTTCTCTCGAGGGTTGTTTTAGTTATCTAATTACCTACCATGTTATGCTTGACACATAAAAGCAGCTTCCTTAATTGACCCGTTAGTCATAGGTTCCTTTACGTAATTTTGGCCATAGACACGAAGACAGGTTAAAACAAGATCAAACACTTCCTTAACTTATCTTCGGATTAATGTGTGTCTCCTGCCCATACATAAGAATTAAGTGCTCCTTTCTGCCTCTGCAAAAAATTCATTTTGTCTTCCGGCAATAAAACCCAAAGGTTTATCCTTCCAAGATTGCGTCTTGTAACTAGTATCAAGGCCTCGAGATCCCATCCCGAGTCACGTAGAACACTTGTGTAGGGCCCCGAGGCATTGAGATTTACGGCCAAAGCCCCCACTGGCACCCAAGCGTCCTCCTACGCCAAGTGATTTCCACGGAGAGACCTCTCACGGTAGGTTCGGTCCACATTCTTGGCACGGATTCACAACCCCCTTGGTTAGGGTTTGGCGGTTCGTGGGGGGTAGCTAGCGCCATCCTTCCTTATTTATTCCTTTAGGAAATCAACCCCAGCTGAAGCAACTAGCATAGTAGCAATTTCTAGGGAAAACATCCCTTTCATTTCCAATCAAGAAAATATCATTTTCTACATCAAGCAATCACTTTGCTTATAAACCACTTGTCCTTAATAGGATATCCTCTTACCAAGGCAACCAGCCAATTCACTTAGAAACATCCCTTCCAAAACAACCAAGCATAAGCCTTGATCAACATTCCATTTAGAGTCAGCTTACTAGCCTAGCTTAAACTAGGAGGATATCCACTTCCAATATTCTAAGACAAGATCATTAAAAACAACTCACAAGCACGTGTGTTTAATCACTCAACTTCTTTTGAATCTCTCTTCCCCTTGGGTTTTATCCTAGGGTTCCAAGTTGTGAATCCTTGATTTCTTGCACATCTTTTAACATACTTGGTAATCTTAAAACAATTAAATATATTGCAAGACTTGTCATACATTCTTTCCATCCTCTCTTAGTGCGATGCTATGCAGAATTTTTTCATCAAACTCATCTTCCGTGCACAAGGGTCATTTAATAAACTAACACAATCTACGATCCTTAACTCCCTTCACATTTAGTCGACGACTTTTTTAATCTTAATATGCATGTATTTGTGTGACTTAAGTACATGAAAGCCTAAATTTACATGCATTTGTGCATTTGGATGCTACGAACGGGAGCTATCATTTCATGTGTTTATTGAAATCACGGGCGCGAACTATGAATCCTAGATAACTGCTCATGTACTAGATTGGGTGGAAGCCTATTATTTTATGTGAGATATTGAAAAAAACCTATCATTTCATGTGTGTAAACCTGGGCTTGATTTGTGTGTGCTGCGTTGGCTGCTCCACTCGGCCCTCCAGCATTACCGGTGTCTTGGGCGCCTACACTTCCCACAACTTTCCTCTTGGGAGCCATTCGCCTCGCAGAGATTGGGTAGTCCGAACCTTGACGGGTTTCGGGTT